>NC_073267.2:84109500-84811500 GCF_029289425.2 Pan paniscus
CATCTGGCTATGCCAGGGTGCCCAGGGGATACTCGGGGCGGGTGGCATGGTGCTGCTGGGGACTCACCGCACAGGACGCTCTGATTGACGCACTGCCAGGAGTAGCGCTCTGTCTTGGGGCTGCAGCCGGCCTCCTGAGCTCGAGTGTAACAACAGTCGTGGCCATGGCAGCACCTGCGGATGTCACATGGGCAGGACAGCAGGTGGGTGAAGCTCTCTCCTGGCCCTCCTCTCTTGCCAGGACCATGGGTGACTGAAGACCCCCAGGGAGGCACAGCATCCTCTTATCTAAGTTTTTTTTTTTTTTTTTTTTTAAGAGACAGGGTCTTTCTGTGTCGCCCAGGCTGGAGTGCAGAGGCACAATCATAGCTCACGGCAGCCTCGAACTCCTGGGCTCAAGCGATCCTCCCACTTCAGTGTCCCAAGTAGCTGAGACTACAGGCACACGCCAGCATGCCCGGCTGGTTTTTAAATTTGTATTTCCTTTGAGACAGCGTATCTCTCTGTCGCTCAGGCTGCAGTGCAATGGCTCAATCAGCTCACTTTAGCCTTGAACTCCCGGGCTCAAGTGATACTGCCACCTCAACCTCCCAAGTCTGCTACTACAGGAACACAAACTCCTTTTTTAAATTTTTTGTGGATATGGGGTCTCGCTATGTTGCCTAGGCTGGTCTCGAACTCCCAGGCTCAAGCAGTCCTCCTACCTCAGCCTCCCCAAATGCTGGGATCACAGGTGGGAGCTACTGTACACCTGGCCTTATCTAAGCTGTTTCCCTGAAAATGCCCGTCTTGGGTAATGATTCCATTGGCCCCACCATGCCCTGTCCTGCCTTCCTGGCTGTGCCCAAGCTTGGTCCCTGCCTGCCTGCCTGCCTGCCTCACTCTCTGGGTCTCGAGCGCCTGTGACACGTGACTCCTCTCTCTTCCTGGAGTGATCCAAGCCCTGCCACTTCCTGACTTTGCCCACACTGTACCCTCTGCCTGGGGCAACTTCATGTCTGCCCATTGTCCCTTAGGCCTCAGCCCAGGCACAAGCCCCTGCCTGCGGAGGTCATCCAGGCCTCACCAGGCTACACCCTCTCGTAAAATTGGATTCCCTCCCTTCAGGGCAGGTTTATAATGAAACCCTCCTCAGAGGCCAGGTGCGGTGACACCCATCTGTAATCCCAGCACTTTGGGAGGCTGAGGTGGGAGGATCACTTGAGGCCAGGGGGTCGAGACCAGCCTGGGCAACATAAGAGAGACTCTTGTCTCTCTTGTCTCTATAACAAATTTAAAAATTAGCTCACCAGGCCAGGCTCAGTGGCTCCTGCCTGTAATCCCAACACTTTGAGAGGCCGAGGCAGGTGGATCACGAGGTCAGGAGTTCGAGAGCAGCCTGACCAACATGGCGAAACCCTGTCTCTACTAAAAATACAAAATTAGCCAGGCATGCTGGCACTCATCTGTAATCCCAGCTACTCGGGAGGCTGAGGCAGGAGAATCGCTTGAACCCAGGAGGTGGAGGTTGCGGTGAGCCAACATCACGCCATTGCAGTCCAGCCTGAGCAACACAGCAAGACTCTGTCTCGAGATGATAAAAACACACAAAAAATTAACTCGCCATGATGGCACATGCCTATAGTCCTAGCTACTTGGGAGGCTGAGGTGGGAGGATTCCCTTCAGCCCAGGAGTTTGAGGCTGCAGTGAGCCACTATGATTGTGCCACTGAACTTTAACCTGGGCAAAAGCGAGACCCCAGGCTAGAGTGCATGATTTTGGGTCACTGCAACCTCCACCTCCCAGGTTCAAGTGATTCTCCTGCCTCAGCCTCTTGAGTAGCTGGGACTACAGGCATGTGCCACCACGCCTGGGTAATTTTTGTATTTTTAGTAGAGACAGGGTTTAGTAGAGACCATGGTGAAACCCCATCTCTACAAAAAACAGCTGGGCATGGTAGTGCACACCTGTAATTCCAGCTACTTGGGAGGCTGAGGCACGAGAATCATTTGCATCTTGGAGGCAGAGTTTGCAGTGAGCTGAGATCGCACCACTGCACTCCAGCCGGGATGACAGAGCAAGACCCTGTCTCAAAAAAAAAAAAGAAAAAGGAACAAACAACAGCAACAACAACAAAAAAACCTCTGTGTCAATCACAGCCTTCGAGCTAGGGGAGAGGCAGCCGAATTCTGCCCTCTGCTGACGAGCTATAGCTTTGTGGAAATGGGTGAGTGGCGTGCCCTTGTGAGCCTCAGGGCCCCAATCTGTAAAATGGGCATAACTGTCATGCCCGTCTTTAAGAACAGCCTTGGGGGTAAATGAGTGGAAGTCATGGAAAGATCTCAGCCCACAACCTTCCACAGAACAGGCGCTTCTCACACAGTAAGTAGCAGGAGTGCAGAGGCTGCAGGCATGAATCCAGCCAGACTGCCTGGGTTCAAGTCCCAGCTCCCACGTCTTGGTAACTAAGTGGCCTCAGACAAGTTACTTAGTATTTCTTTTTTTTTTTTTTTTTTTTTTTTTTTTTCTTCAGACGGAGTTTTGCTCTGTCACCCAGGCTGGAGTGCAGTGGTGTGATCTCGGCTCACTGCAACCTCCGCCTCCCGGGTTCAAGCAATTCTCCTGCCTCAGCTTCCTGAGTAGCTGGAATTACAGGCACCTGCCACCACACCCAGCTAATTTTTCTATTTTTAGTAGAGACGGGGTTTCACCATGTTGGCCAGGATGGTCTCGAACTCCTGACCTTGTGATCTGCCTGCCTCAGCCTCCCAAAGTACTGGGATTACAGGCGTGAGCCACCGCACCTGGACACGTTACTGAATATTTCTGTGCCTTGGTTTCTTCATCTGTGAAATGGGATTGTTGTGAGAATGCAACGGGATTCCCAGGGCAGTTCCCAGTGCATAGTCTGGCTGCCTTTGTGTGTGTGTGTGTGTGTGTGTGTGTGTTTAATATAGAGACACCCTATCACCCTCCTGTCTCCACCACATCTCAGATGGGAAGGGAGAGTGTCCTGGATTAGCCACAGGCCAAGCATGGGTCATCCCTTCATCTGCATAGGGCGCCAGTTCACATTAGCCTTTTATGAGCCACAGACCAAATCCTTCATCCAGATAAGCGGTAGCCAATAGAACCTCAAAAGCAGTACTTAAAACCCAGGAGGCTGGGTGCCATGGCTCGTGCCTGTAATCCCAGCACTTTGGGAGGCCGAGGTGGGCCGATTAACGAGGTCAGGAGTTCAAGACCAGCCTGTCCAACATGGTGAAACCCCATCTCTACAAAAAATATGAAAATCAGCCGGGCGTGGTGGGTGCTTACCTGTAATCCCAGCTACTTGGGAGGCTGAGGCCAGAGAATCACTTGAACTCAGGAGGCGGAGATTGCAATGAGCCAAGATCATGCCACTGCGCTCCAGCCTGGGTAAGAGACTTCTCAAAAATAATAATAATAAAAAATAAAATACAAAAACAAACTAACAAAACACCTAGGAAACTTTGTAACCAGGCTCTTGAGCCGCTTGCTTAGGCCCACTCCCGCCCTGCAGAGTGCTTTATCTGTTTCATAACTTCCTGCTTTCACTGCTTCCTTCCCATGTTTCATTGCTATGTTACTTTGTGGGTTTTGTTCAATTCTTTGTTCAAAATGCCAAGGTCCTGGACCGCTCACACTCACAGCCCTGCTTCCCGGAACAGGCCTGACTGAGTTCCAGCTGTGCAGTGAAGCCCAACTGTGGGAGGCGGGGGACCCTGGACTCCCTCTCATGATCTGGACAGAGATGGGGTCTGGGGGTACACCTGGTCTCAGACCAGCCCCAGATTCTTTTGTGACCTGAAGGCAGCTGGCTGGTCATTGGAACTGGCAGAGTCCCTCCAACGATTCAGGGAGGGAGCCTCTGAAGCAATCTTTAGAGTGACATCTGGGACACAGTGAGGAAGCCCCTGGCTGCTGAACAAGGGGTGTCTGTGAGCCAGGACCGCTGGGCACCAAGGGCCTGAATCCAAGCTCCTCTGCCCCAGGATGGGTGGTATGCTGTGACTGCAGGGACAGGCAGGACCCCATCCCCTTCTCCCCAAATGCAGTCACACCCAGACGGGCCCACTTGCAAGGGTCCTGCGTTTCATTTATGCTCTGCTGTCCTCATCTTGAAATTTTTAGCACATGCCTGTAATCCTACCACTTTGGGAGGCCGAGGCAGGTAGATCGCCTGAGGTCAGGAGTTCGAGACCAGCCAGGTGGAGAAACCCTGTCTCTACTAAAAATACAAAAATTACCCAGACGTGGTGGCGGGCACCTGGAATCCCACCTACTCGGGAGGCTGAGGCAGGAGAATCACTTGAACCCAGGAGGCAGAGGTTGCAGTGAGCCAAGATCGTGCCACTGCACTCCCGCCGGGGTAACAGAGTGAGACTCCATCTCAAAAAAAAAAAAAAAATTCTTAGTAACTTCTGAATAAGGGCCCCACATTTTCATTCTGTACCAGGCCCCACAAATGATGTAGCTGGCCCTGCACACCCGCCTTGCTCACCAGTTGCCCAAAGTGGCTGACCTGGAAGGATCCTTCATACTCTGAAGCCCGCGGTGCTTATGTCTTGGGAACTGCATCCTTTACTCTGAACAAAGGGCAGCCAGGTAGAAGAGGCTGTAGACAGGCCCAGGAGAACCTCACAGCCTCTATCTTTCCCTTCCATCTGGTAGGTTGGGCTGCCCGAGCTTCCCCTGCACAGGGCGCCCCGCAGGAAACTTGTTTCAGACAGAGCTGTATATTCTCCCAGTGAGGTGACAAAGTCAGGAGGAAGGAAACCTCGGGTCGGGCTGGAGAACTCTTTGCTGAGCTTGTTCACTGCTCCTGGCATCCCCACTATGCAGAAGAAAAGGGGACTCCCCAAGCAGTGGGATCCCCCACTTCCCAGCCCAGGCTCTGTCTGCCTTGGCAGAGGCTGGGCTGGCTGAGCACCTGTGGGCAGCCACGCACCTCAGGATGTTGCGCTACAGCCTGACCCTATAGAAAGCCAAGTGCAAACGCTGCTCATTAACCTCCACTCCCAAGAATCAGGCTGCTTGGCCTTGTCTCTGCTGTGGCCCCACCACTCGAGCCCTTCCTGCTAGGCTTGGAACCTCGATGGCCGTTTAGGGACAGCATCTAAGGCACCTTTGCAACCTTGGCCTTGGAATGGGCTGTTGCACAGGGAGCTCAGCAAATGTTCCTCCAAGTGCCTCAGGCCCTGATTCCCTCTCATCATCCCTAGAATAGCATTTCCTTTTGAGATGCTCAGGACAGGCAGACACAGGCCTCCTGTTCCCAAGAAGCAGAGAAGGGGACATGGGGCTGCAGGGCCAACACAGGGAGAGTCTTCCTGAGTCCTCCGCCTGCCAGCTGGTCTTTGCAGCTGCGGCCAGCCCTGGAGGCAGGAGACAGAGCTCCAGGGTTCTGCGGCAGCGCCTGCCCCCGTTCCTCCAAGACGGCGTTCTGGGTGCTCTGAGCAAAACTGGATGCTGGCAGGAAGCAGCTCAGCCCTGGCCTTCACGGGAAAGGCAGGCACCCTCTCCTGACCTGGGGCTTCCCAGGCCCTCCTTTGGCACGTACTGAACTGTTTGCGGAACCATCTATGCCACCTCCCTCTTCCCTCCCAGGCTGAGACAGGACAGAGCCGCTCTTTGGAGCTCCTTGTCCCTGTGCAAGGCCAGGGAAGCAGAGGGCAGGGGAGGAGCTGGCAGGACCAGTGCTGCTTCGGCTTCGCAGCCTCCACCTCCAAAACCAGACAGAGCAGGAAAATCAGACTCCAGGCCTGGGAGGGCAACGAGTCCAAACGCCTTCCCCTTCCTGGCTGTCACCCAGAAGTCCTCCAAGATGCCAGAGCAAGGGCTTTTCATCTTTACTTTCCTCCTGAAACCTGAGACCCCATGAAATCAACAAGGAGCAAGTGAGTACTTCCCGGAGGAAGCTTTACCTCTCAGCTGCTTCTCAGGGACTATCTACCCCAACGCTGAACTCCTGAAGATTTCAGTTAAATGTGACCCTCAGCCTGATCCCACGGGGAGCCCCAGGGTGTGAACTGCACATCTGAGATTGTCTTTGTTTTTTTGAGATGGAGTTTCACTCTGTTGCTGAGGCTGGGGTGCAGCGGAGCAATCTTGGCTCACTGCAGCCTCCGCCACCCGGGTTCAAGGATTCTCCTGCCTCACCCTCCTGGGTAGCTGGGACTCCGGGCACACACCACCCCAACCTGGCTAATTTTTGTATTTTTAGTAGAGACGGAGTTTAACCATGTTATCCAGGCTGGTCTCAAACTCCTGACCTCAAGTGATCCACCCACCTCGGCCTCCCAAAGAGCTGGGATTACAGGCATGAGCCACTGCTACCAGCCTGAGATTGTCCTGTCACCTACAACACCTGGCCCACCCTGAAAGTCACAAAAGTCACATCTCCCCCTTCTCATTCCAGTCTAAGGATAAACAGCTGCAGCACTTCTCAGAGAAGTTTGCACAGTGAAGGATACTTTCCAAAGTCCTTTCACATCGTGTACAGGAGCCCTGTGACCTAAGAAGAGCAAATGTCTTTACCCCATTTCTCAGATGAGTAAACAGAGGCCCAGGGAGACAAAGTTAACTTGCACAAGGCCATGAAGCATTTTGCCAGAAGTGGGGATGTAATCAATCCACGCACGATTCCCAGGCATGGAATCTTTCCAGTACTGTAGTGCTCACCCACACTCTCCGCCAGAACTTTTTTTTTTTTTTTTTTTTTGAGACTGTCTCGCTCTGTCGCCCAGGCTGGAGTGCAGTGGCGCGATCTCAGCTCACTGCAAGCTCCGCCTCCCGGGTTCACGCCATTCTCCTGCCTCAGCCTCCCGAGTAGCTGGGACTACAGGCACCCGCCTCCACGTCTGGCTAATTTTTTGTATTTTTAGCAGAGACAGGGTTTCACCGTGTTAGCCAGGATGGTCTCAATCTCCTGACCTCGTGATCTGCCTACCTCGGCCTACCGAAATGCTGGGATTACAGGCATGAGCCACTGCACCCGGCCGACCTGTTTCATTCTGCTTTCTTCCCATCTGGCTACTGACCTCCCCTGTCCTGGTGTCATCTGCTGTCATTCATGATGACCCTGCTCATTAGCTGCCCTACCCATGCTCCATGCACTCAGCTGTGGCGATGCAGGAGGAAGTCCACCTGGGGAGTCCACTCCTGAGCCAGGAGTCCAGAGCAAGCATGTCCAGCCCGCTTCCAGGTGCTTGGCCCCGTGATGGTTCGTTCATTTATTCTCCAGACCCCTACTGAGCACCTGCCTCATGCCCAGCCCTGAGCAGACAGCAGTGAGCAGGTTCCCACCCTCACTCTCTGGTGTAGAGCTGTCCTCTCTGGTAGCAAGTGCTGAGAGAGGGGCCCAAAACCAACCGTACCTCCACCAGGTGATCTGGCTGCGGGAAGCACAGTGGTGGCATCACCTGACTTCCCAGCCCTCCTTGAAGCTGACTCTTGCCTTTAAACCCATGGAGCTTTCTTTCTCTTTTTCTTGTTCTCTTTCTCTTTTTCTTTTTTCATTTTCTTTTTCTTTCTCTTTTTCTTGTTCTCTTTCTCTTTTTCTTTTTTCATTTTCTTTTTCTTTCTCTTTTTCTTTTTGTCTTTTTTCTTTGTCTTTCAAGAAATTGAGGCCAGGCATGGTGACTCACGCCTGTAATCCTAGCACTTTGGGAGGCCGAGGTGGGTGGATCACCTGAGGTCAGGAGCTCAAGACCAGCCTCACCAACATGGAGAAACTCCATCTCTACTAAAGAAAAAACAACAACAACAAACACAACTAGCATGGTGGGAGATCACATCTTTGCACTCCAGCTTGGATTTCAGAGTGCGACTCCTCAAAAAAAAAAAAAAAAAAAAAAAAAAAAAAAAGCCAGCCGGGCACAGTGGCTCACGCCTGTAATCCCAGCACTTTGGGAGGCCAAGGTGGGTGGATCACCTGAGGTCAGGAGGTTGAAACCAGCCCGACCAATGTGATGAAACCCCATCTCTACTAAAAATACAAAAACTAGCCAGGCATGGTGGCACGCACCTGTAGTCCCAGCTACTCGGGAGGCTGAGACAGGAGAATTGCTTGAACAAGGAGGCGGAGGTTGCAGTGAGCTGAGACGGTGCTATTCCACTCCAGCCTGGGCAACACGAGTGAAACTCCATCTCCCAAAAACAAACAAACAAGCCACGTGATCTGAGACTCAGCCTACAAGTGCTGGCTTTGTCAGTCCCATGATCTGACCAGGGCCTCATTGACCATTGCATTCCATGAGGGGTGAAGCTAGTAGAGAGCGGCCTTGTGCGAAGGCAGTAAGGCCTGGAGCTGGGTGCCCTGAGTATCTGTGATGTCATCTAACTTCTTGAAACAGTGTATCAGTCATGAGGCAGGAGAGCGAGATCTCATTGCTCTCTCAAGGTGTTCTCCATGCGGCCCTGGACACATCTGTTAACTGTTCTGTAAGATGCGGGTATTAATAGCACCTGCTTTGTGAGATGATTTTGAGGATTAAATGAGAAGAGGAGGTTGGGCACCATGGCTCACACCTGTAATCCCAGCGCTTTGGGAGGCCGAGGTGGGTGGATCACCTGACGTCAGGAATTCAAGACCAGCCTGGCCAATATGATGAAAGCCAGTCTCTACTAAAAATAACTTCTTTGCCCAGTTACCTTCTTTTTTGGGGGGATGGGGGTGGGGAGACAGCTCCTCACTCTGTCACTCAGGCGGGAGTTTAATGACATGATCACTGCACCCTCGGACTCCTGGGCTCAAGCAATCCTCCTACCTCATTCTTCCAAAGAGCTGGGATTACAGGCACGAGCCACTGTGCCTGGCCCAATGTCTTTATTTTTTATTTATTTATTTATTTATTTTTTGAGCCACAGTTCCGCTCTTGTTGCCCAGGCTAGAGTGCAATGGTGCGATCTCGGCTCACCACAACCTCCGCCTCCCAGGTTTAAGTGATTCTCATGCCTCAGCCTCCCCAATAGCTGGGATTACAGGCATGCACCAACATGCCTGGCTAATTTTTGTATTTTTAGTAGAGACAGGGTTTCTCCGTGTTGGTCAGGCTGGTCTCGAACTCCCGACCTCAGGTGATCCACCCACCTCGGACTCCCAAAGTGCTGGAATTACAGGAGTGAGCCACCATTCCCGGCCTCAGTTTCTTTATTCTTGTCCTTCCATCGACGTGGCCCCTATTTTTTTTTTTTTTTGAGACTAGTCTTGCTCTGTCACCCAGCGGGGAGTGCAATGGTGAAATCTCAGCTCACTACAACCTCCACCTCCCGGGTTCAAGCGATTCTCCTACCTCAGTCTCCTGAGTAGCTGGGATTACAGGCGTGTGCCACCACACCTGACTAATTTTTTGTATTTTTAGTAGAGACAGTGTTTCACCGTGTTGGCCAGTCTAATCTCAAACTTCTGACCTCAGGTGATCCACCCGCCTCGGCCTCCTGAAGTGCTGGGATTACAGGCATGAGCCATTTTCTTTCTGCCCAGCTATTTTTTTCGTATTTTTTGGCTACACGGGGTCTCACCCTGTTGCCCAGGCTGATCTCAAACTCCCGTCCTCAAGCGATCCTCTTGCCTTGGCCTCCCAAAGTGCTGGCATTACAGGCATGAGCCACTGCACCTGGCCTTCGCTTTGAATTAAAGTGGCAGGCAGAAAGAAGCATCATCTCAAAAATTGATGGTGACAGCGGCAGCGACTACATCTAGCTTGCACAGGTGGCAGCTTCTGTCCCACTTCGGTGGTGCCAATTGTAGCTTCTGTGCCAGCAGAGCCTGTGGGGTCTTCACCTGGCCAGCTTTGCCCAATGGCCTCTTCCCGATTTGATTTTCTGACCCTTTCGAGCTCCTGGCAACTAGCCAGTACCTCTGACCAAGTCCCTTTCTGCTTAGAGTTGCCAGAATTAGTTTCTGTTGGTTAAAACTAAGAACCTTGATTCTCACAAAAATAGGACCAGGACTGGACAGAGCAAGAAGCCCCAAAGGAAACAGGAGCAATTGAAGGCTGGAAAGTGGCCAGAGGACAGTGAAAATCCAGCCGGTATGAAGGGACAGGACACCAGCAGCCCCATGGCACGCCCTGGCAAGACAGCTAATCCCATTGTCCCCGGGAACAAAGTACCCATCAAAGGCAAGGCTTTGGGGGACCTAATGGCTCCTGCCATAGAAGAGAATAAAGATTACACTGAAGTCGAGATCTGCTGGGCAGGGCGGTCATGTTAACAGCGCCACATAGCTTAAATGAAAAGACAAGCTCAGAATCCAAATTCTTGGCTCAAGGTATGGTTAGAAAACCCGAGTGTGCCTGGCCAAAATGGCGAAACCCCGTCTCTACTAAAAATACAGAAATTAGCCAGGTGTGGTGGCGGGTGCCTGTAATCCCAGGTACTTGGGAGGCTGAGGCAGGAGAATCGCTTATATCCAGGAGGCGGAGGTTACAGGGAGCTGAGATCACACCACTGCACTCCAGCCTGGGCGACAGAGTGAGACTTTGTCTCCAAAAAAAAAAAAAAACCAAAACTCGAATGTGTTATTTTGCAGCTGAGAGAGCAGAAAAAAACTGAAAACTTGATCCAATGGTTACAGAATGACCAAGGGGACCCACACCTTAAAAGGTCTTTATTTGGGAAACAGTGAAATGTGGAGACCAGAGGCTATGAAAATTAGGCTGTGTGGAAAGATAGGGAAGCCTTAGGTACCTAGCCCCTCCCCTCCCCACCACCCTTGCCAGCCAAAGCTTCCTCTTTGTCACTCTGAAGATCCTAGTAGCAGGAACTCCCTGGCGGGCAGTTAGGTGTTCTATGTAGCTGAGGTATGGCCTGCAGCGACGGCTGAGTCTGTTTCTACACTGCTATAAAGAAACATCCAAGGTTGGGTGCGGTGGCTCATGCCTGTAATCCCAGCACTTTGGGAGGCCGAGGTGGGCGGATCACCTGAGGCTTGGAGCACGAGACCAGCCTGACCAACATAATGAAACCCCCTCTCTACTAAAAATACAAAACTAGCTGGGTGTGGTGGTTCACGCCTGTAATCCCAGCTACTTGGGAGGCTGAGGCAGGAGAATAGCTTCAACCCGAGAGGCAGAGGTTGCAAAGAGCCGAGATCACGCCATTGCACTCCAACCTGGGCAACAAGAGCAAATCTCCATCTCAAAAAAACAAACACCGAGACTGGGTAACTTATAAAGAAGTTTAATTGACTCACAGTTCCACACGGCTGGGGAGGCTTCAGGAAACTTACAACCATGGAGGTAGGGGAAAGCAGACACCTTCTCCACAGGACGGTTACGAGGATGTAAGCACAAGAAAGAGGAACTGCCACGCTTTAAAACCATCAGATCTCGTGAGAACTCACTCACTGTCACGAGCACAGCATGGGGGAAACTGCCCCCATGATGCAAGTACCTCCACCTGGTCCATCCCTCAACCCGTGGGGATTGTAATTCGAGATGAGATCTGGGTGGGGACACAAAGCCTAACCATGTGGGTGGGACGGATGGCAGTTATTTCCAGGGTGGGCTGTAGCCTCTTCCTCCAACCTACATCTCCTGTTTCCCAAGCTGGTAACCTGGATGCCCTGGGTGACCTAAGAAGCCATGTGCTAAAGATGTCAGGACCTCAGTCGGCCGGGGTTCCCCCTTCCCCATTTCAGTTGAGGGAGGAAGAACCTTTCAAGAGTGAGAGCTAGCCAGCAGCTAGCATTTCCCTATGTAACACACCCTGTAATGACCCTGCCCCGAAGGAGTCTCCTTATAAGCCCTACCCCTCATTTTCTCCAGAATTAAATAACAGGTCACATCCCCACAGGCCCCAGGGGCCAAATCTAGGAGGGTACTGAATCATCAAAAAACTCCAGGGGGAAGATACTGAACCACCAAAAGAAACTAAAGATTTTGCTAATTGATATTGGCTTACTCACAGTACATGGTTGGCTAAAAAAATTTTTTAATTGATATTGGCAAAAATCTGGGAAGCTGATCTGAGAATGAATTCTGAGGGTGCAGGACGGGCGAGGGAGGAAGGGGATGCTAGATAGGGATGAATGTACCGATATTGAGGATTCCACAGGGACAGCTTGAGAAGCTGGGATTATAGGCGTGAGCCACAGCGATAATGTAATACTTTCAATGCTGAAATCAGGACAGTGCCAGGCAAACTCGGACAATTGGTCAACCTAGCTGTTAAGTAACTAACTTGCTCTAAATCACAGTTATTAAGCGGCAGGGCCTGTATTCAAATGCAGGTGGGCTGACTTCAGATTCAAATTGTTTGCTTTTGCCAGTGGTTCTCAATCTTGAGCATGCAAACCTGGAGGCCTTGTTAAAATTCAGATAGCCCCATCTTCAGGGTGTCCAATTCAGTAGGTTGGGGCGGCCGAGAATTTGCCTAACCAGCTCCCTGCTGATGCTGAGGCTGCTGGACTGGGAAGATTGGGAACCAACTGAGAAGACCTTTGTATTTGGCTTTCTCACCTCCAGATAAGGGCTTTTTAACTTTTATTTTGTGAGACAAGGTCTCAATCTCTCACTCACGCTGAAATACAGCTTATGATCATGGTTCACTGCAACCTCAAACTCTTGGACTCAAGCAATCCCCTGCTTCAGCAATATGAATAAACATATTGGAGGCCAGGTGTGAGACTCCACCTCAAAAAAAAAAGTAAAGGAATAGGGCTGGGCGCGGTGGCTCACGCCTATAATCCCAGCACTTTGGGAGGCCAAGGCGGGCAGATCATCTGAGGACAGGAGTTCGAGACCACCCTGGCCATCGTGGTGAAACCCCGTCTCTATTAAAAGTACAAAAAAAAAAAAAAGCCAGCATGGTGGTGGGCACCTGTCGTCCCAGCCACTCGAAAGCTGAGGCAGGAGAATCGCTTGAACCCAGGAGAAGGAGATTGCAGTGAGCCGAGATCACGCCACTGCACTCCAGCCTGAGCAAGAGCAAGAGCAAGACTCCCTCTCAAAAAAAAAAAAAAAAGTAAAGAAATAAAACAACGGCTACTCCATAGAGCAGCCCCGAGGGCTGCTGGTTGCTCATTTTTATGGTTATTTATTGATCATATGCTAAAGAAGGGGTGGATTATTCATGCCTCCCCTTTTTAGACCATATAGGGTAACATTCTGGCGTTGCCATGGCATTTGTAAGCTGTCTTGGCGCTGGTGGGAGTGTAGCAGTGAGGACGACCAGAGGTCATTCGCATCACCATCTTGGTTTTGGTGGGTTTTGGCCGCGGCTTCTTTACTGCTTGTGCCGACCTCTCATCTCATCCTGTGACTTAGAATGTCTCAACCGCCTGGGAACACAGCCCAGTAGGTCTCAGCCTCATTTTACCCAGCGCCTACTCAAGATGGAGTTGCTCTGGTTCAAAGGCCTCTAACAGAAGCTAAACACAGGTGGGGGCTTTCAAAGAAGCAGATCCAATGCCCACTGCCCTTCCTCACTCCCCTAATAGATGTAGGGCACCATGGACTTTTACAGACTGAGGGACATACTCTGGATGAGAATAGTTTACCCTATCAAGGAAAAGTAAGTTCCCCAGATGAAACGCCACAGATAACAGGCATATTGTAAGTCAGGCTTTGTACGTTTTCCAAAACTCACTACAGGGATCCCCTTTGAGGTGCAGAATCTTGTATTACAATAATCACGATTCCTTTGCCAAGGCCTTTTGATGTCATGGTCCGTGTTTTTCTCCGGATCGTTGGGCATGCGGAGGCAGAAGGAGAGCCTGGCAGAGTGAATGACAAACGCAAGGGAGGCTGCAGAGGGGAGGGAGTGAGGGCGGCCCAGGGCCCAGCCCCGCGGGAGCCGCGGAAGAGAAGGACCAGCCAGCCAAGGGCGGGCGGCTCCAGAGGAGGCCCGGGACTCCCCAGTTTCCCAGCCTCTTCCACCCCAGGCGGATCCCTGCCCCGACGCTGATTCAGGGGGTCAAAGCCTCGGGCGGGGCGGACCGCGGCGGTGACTGGAGGCGCCCCAGTTTCTCTGGGTGTGGCCTGCGGACCCCCTCGGGAGCAGGTCGTCCCGCACCAGTGTCTGCCCCCGGCCCCCAGGGACACCTGCACCCGCCCCACTCACGACGGCGCGTCAGGTCCCCAACCAGGCGTGGGGCGGGGTGGGAAGGTCTCGGCTCGGCCGCCCCGCCTGTGCTGTCCCCACCGCCCCCCGGCCTCGGGCAGCGCGCGCCCGGGTCACCCACCTCCCGCGGGCATGCGCAGGGCGGCCCCTCCGGGCGCTGCGGCCGCGGCCCCGGCCAAGGGGCGGGTCCCGGGTCCGGGAGGAAAAGGCGCGGCTGCTGGCTGACCCGGGAACCAGACCGAGCCGGAGAGAGGGCCCGCCCGTCTCCCACCGGGCAGGAAGGCCTGGCGCTCGCAGGCGACCTTGTGCCAGTGCCCGGGCAGGGATCGGGGGCTCAGCGCCTTCGCGGGAGGTAGAGAGAGCTGGGGGCATCTGTGTGATCACCCTGCGTAGGTCCGCGCTGAGCCAGGACACAGGACAACTGCCCGCGCCCGGTTAGACAGGCGAAGCCCTGGAAAGCAGTGGGAGAGGGAAAGACTGGGCCGGCGCGGGGCCGCATGCCTGTAACCCCAGCACTTTGAGAGGCCCAGGATGGCGGATCGCTTGAGCACCGGAGTTCGAGACCAGCCTGAGCAACATGGTGCAACCCCGTCCCTACAAAAAACACAAAAAATAGCGGGGCGTGGTGGTGCGGACCTGTGGTTCCAGCTACTTGGGAGGCTGAGGCAGGAGGATCGCTTGAGCCTGGGAGTTCGAGGCTGCAGTGAACCCTGATTGCACCCCTGCACTCCAGCCTGTACGACAAAGCGAGACTCTGTCTCAAAAAAGAAAAAAAATAGGGCCGGGCGCGGTGGCTCACGCCCGTCATCCCAGCACTTTGGGAGGCCGAGGCGGGTGGATCACGAGGTCGGGAGATCGATACCATCCTGGGTAACACGGTGAAAGCCCGTCTCTACTAAAAATACAAAAAAAAAAATTAGCCGGGCGTGGTGGCGGGTGTCTGTAGTCCCAGCTACTCGGGAGGCTGAGGCAGGACAATGGCGTGATCCTGGGAGGCGGAGCTTGCAGTGAGCCGAGATCGTGCCACTGCACTCCAGCCTGGGCGACAGAGCGAGACTCCATCTCAAAAAAAAGAAAAAAAGAAAAGAAAAGAAAAAAAATAAATAAATGACAGCCAGACTCACTGGGTTTGACTCCCAGCTGTATGATCTTATGCAAGTTACTCCATCTCTCTGCCTTCATTTCTTCCGCTGTAAACTGGGATAGTGATAACCCCTTGTGGGTGATGTCTGAGGAGCTGGGTGAGGGAGCGGGACTGCACAGGCTGTGACTACCATTGGCCCTGGTGCGATGACACTCCGCCGGTGGGGGCAACACACACGCGTCGTCTCCCAGACATTCAGAGCAACTTCTATTAATACCCTGCCTGCCTGGGCCCCAGCCATGAGAACTGCCCCTCACTGAGGCAGAGTCTGGTCTTCCTCTTACTGGGGAGACCCAGAACTTCCAGAGAGTGTCCTGGACCATGAAGGTGACCAGGAAAGGGAATAGGTGGGTGGAGGCCGCTGCAGTGAAGCCTCAGGCCCCCTCTGGTCTCTCCAGGGTCATCCTGGATCATCTGAATTTCCCTTTGAAATGAGCATGCACAGGTTCAGCTGATTCATAATTTAATACCCTGTGGGGTTCATGCCACAGGGAAGCTCCGCTGCCCCACAGGGTCTGGGCCAGGTGGAAGAGAGCAGCCTTTTTGGACCACTGGCGGGGTCCTCTCCTTCGGCATCTAATTGAAGCCCATCTTCCCAATCAAAAGCAGGCGAAGGGCCCCAGCTTCTTCTAACACTCACTCCCTGGCCCTCGCTGGCCTCCCTGCCTCTCTCTGCCCAACTTCTGGCATTGTGCAAGGTCTGAGACCTCTTTGGACATGAGGCATGTGGTCTTAACCTTGTTCCAGACAGGTGGAACCTTGTTCCAGACAGGTGGGCAGACAGGTAAGCAGAGCCGGTGCTCCCAGGGCAGGCGAGGGAGCCATGTGGTCAGGCCTCAGGACCCTGGGCCCCACCGGGAGATGTGCTCCTGGGCTGAAAGGAAGCAGAAGAGAGCAGGGCTCGGTGGCAGCCCAGGCAGTCCCAAGATGGCAGCCCTGCTGCACTCGGTCTGGAAGTGCCCATGGCCGTGGTCCCTGTGGCGCTCCAGGCCTTCCTAGCAGAGGCTGCTGGGAGCTGGTGCCATGCTAGTTTTCACCTCTGCCTCCACCACAGTTCATGGGGCTCCCGGGAACACCAAGGAACCCAACAGGTTCCCAGGCAGCAGCTTTCATGACAGGAGAGGGTCCTTGGAGAAATCCCCTGCAGAGCTGTAGCTCTAGTCCTTCCTGCATGGCCTTGCTGTATGAAGCTGGGCCCGTCGTTGCCCCTCTGGGCTCAGGAGCCCACAGGTACAAGGCCATCAACAGGGCATCCTCTATGGCCCCGTGTGCCCAGACCCACCCTGAACCTGCCACCTAGATACCCTTGCAGGCTGGACCGGGTCAGCAGCACCCCCAAGGTCAGAGATCAGAGAAGGGGAGCCTCAGGAAGTCCCTCACCAAACTGGCAGATGTAACGGTTTCGGGTTTTGCAGCGCTGGTCGTTCCAGTTGAAGGCAGCTGAAGCCTGCAGCTCCACGCAGTTGCCAAACCTGCAGGCCAGGGTGTGGCGCTCAGGAGGCAAGAGTGAAGTCAGGGATCCGGGAGAGGCCTAAGCCCTCCACCCATCAGGACCCTGCATCTCAGGGGCTCCAGTGCCCCCACCTGCCGATGGGGCTGCTGGGAGCCAGGCCCGTCCCCAAGCCCCCAGCCCTGCTCCACTTCTCAGGGAAGCCCCTTCCTGGGGTAACAGCTCTGCCTACCCCATGGCAGCACTCAGCCACACCAGCCTGTGGGGATGGTGGGGACTGGAATAGACAGCCCACTTGAGAAGTACACCTGGGAACCCAACAAGGCCCAGACTTCCTCCAGGCAACAGGTCAGGGGCACAGGCCGGCTGTTGGCAAGGAGGGCTGGCTGAAATCGCTGGAGCCCTTGGTGGCCTCGCAGCTGGACCACCTCCACCCTGGCCCTGGGCATTGCTGGGCTTTGAAGAGCAGGGTGGGGCCACGTGACCAGAGGGTTCTTGCTACAGGATGGCTGGTGGGTCTGCAGGTGCAGGGTTGTATTGTGAATGAGTGCAGGTGGGTGACAGGTAAGGAATGCTGGCATCGGTGTAACTGATGCAGGCAGAGGGCATGCAGAGGGAGGGGTGAGTGGATGAGAATTGGAGGGATGGAGTCACAGCCAGGGGACACTGGGGATGGACAGATGGATGGAGGCTTCCTGGGTCCCTCTCTCCCCCACGTGATGTGCCTTCCGGCTTGCATCTGCCTCACCCCACCACCGGCCCACACCAGCTGTGCCCACAACTCTCTGGCACCTGGGCAGGCACCAGGGAAGGATCAGACCCTCAAAGGGCCCAGCCAGGCAGCGGGATGGGGGGCTCCACCAGGCAGGCCCAAGTGAGAAGGAGGCCCAGGGGAGGGAGGCACCCCACACTTACCCGTGGTTGTCAGGCTGCCCAAAGGCAAAACTGGTGAAGGCCTGGTGCTCCCCTGTGGCCCAGCGGAAGGAGTCCTTGGCGGTCTTGTAGGTGAGCCCTGGGCCGGGGTAGTCAAGGTTGGCCCACTCAGACCCTGGAGTCTGCTGCCAGCTGCCTTTCTGGCCCCTCTTCCCAGCGCTGGCAGCCCCCATGTGCTCCCTACCTGGGCCCTCCCCGGGAAAGGGGGTGAGCAGCTGGCCCCGCTCTGGGCTCCAGGCCCTCAACACACCCTTGCCATCTGCTGGCAGCCGCCATGGCCCAGGGTTCCTGCAGCAGGGTGGGGCATCACAACCCCTTACTCACCATACCCCCAATCAGCTGGGCACTCACCGATCCAGAAGTTCCTGGTCTCGAAGTCACTGTCAATCACCTCGTTGGTGGTCTCCAGGTGGCCCAGATAGAAGGCAAGGATGTCCTGCACTTTCTGGCTCTTGATCTGGGCCAGCACCCCGCCTTTCCTCTGTAACCCCACCCTGGGTCACACAGGCAAGGCTCCCAGAGCCCAGGCTGCCCCTTCCTGCCACCCCTGCCCATGGCCTAAGATGCCATGTGTGTGTGCTGGCTGGGCTATCATCACCCCCAGCCCGCACAGCCTCCCTTCCAAGAGCACGGGTCCCTTCTGCTCCCGTCTGCTTCTCTTCTCCCTGTGCACAGGGGCGCGACCAGCAGCCCACAAGCCCAGGCAAGGTCTGGCCCCTGAGGAGGTTCTGTTTCACCTGCACAGTGTCTTAAATATATCCGAGTTGATTGCCAACCCCAGTAATTAATTGTGGTTTTGAGAGTTGCCAGTGGAAGTCTGGGTTGCTGGTTTTCTTGAACAACCCCGAGCTCTGGCCACCCTGACCTTGCATTCCTGCAAGGCAACCAGTGGCTGGAACTCCCTTAGATAGAGGTTGGTCTTGACCTTGGCCCCTCAGGTCAATAAGTGACCTCCTGGCTTCTATGAGCCTTGGAGTCCACGACCCCTGCTTTATGCTGATGAATAGGGTGAGGTCAGAGACATTGAAGGAACCACCTCTCACTCCAGGGTCCCTGCATTAAGACCCTCACTTGAGGCCCTAGGGGGTTCCTAGGAAGCTAGGGGTGACTGTCACCTGACATTTCATCCTGGCTCTGTAATAGGTGTCTGCCTCTGAAGACACCATGAAGCAGTCTCCGTCGATCCTCAGGTCACAGGTGTGGAAGGGAAAATGCACCTTGGCTGGGGTAGGGGAGCCTGAGTTTGTGTGTGGACTTCAGAATCCCTGCCCTTTCCTGCCCTGCCGGGGAGCTAAGCTCAGGGTGCCCCTTCCTCTGGCCACCTGCTCCAAAAGAGTGGGTGGTGAGGGTCAGGAGTGAGCTGGTAAGTTGGAATATTGAGCTTGCTCTCTCTCAAAAGAAAAAAAAATCCATGGTTTATAGCATTTGCCAATTTCTTTGGTGTAAATATCCATGCTGTGGCCAGTTTCAATATCTCAACGTGTTGTCACTGAATGAGTTGGAAAGAGAGGCACACGGCGGGCTCCTGGGAGCTGATGCCCCATTGAAGGGGGGTCTTGAGAGGAGCTGGCTCTTTGGGGGCCCTGGGGCAGGACTCACTGGCACACTGGGCTCCCCCGTAGCCGATGTCACAGACGCACGAGCACTCCTCCTCCCGGAACCGGCCGTGCACACACTGCAGGCTGCACCTCACTGCCAGGGCAGGGCAGTGGGGCAGAGGCTCAGCCCCCAGCCTTCTGGACCCCACGCTGCCCCCCAAAGGCCTCGAACATCCAGGGAATGCCAACCACAGCAAGAATACCCCTCCCAGAGACAGAACCCACCAAGGCTTCCGATTGCTGGCACGCCTGGTGTCTTTGGTTTGGTCCCCATTGCAGAGTGAGGCATATTGGAGTTTGGGAGGTGACCTGCCCATGGTCACAGAGTGGGTTAGGGTAGAGGGGCAGTAGGGCAAGAATCCACTTCTGGGTCCTAATTCTGTCCTCCTCCCAGAGCCTAAGGGGCTGAACCTGATTTCACTTTGAATCTCCTGCACAGCTCAGGGTCTGGCAAACAGCTAGTGCTCAGTGAATGCTTGTTGAAAGAATGTATGCAGTGGGCAGACTCAGGGAGTACACAGTCAGCACCTCTGACACCCTTGAGACTCTCAGGAAGTGTAGCAGCCCTAGGACCTGCCACGAGAGCAGGGCTGGGCACACCCAGGCTCCAGTGCCCTCACCTTGGCAGTATCTGCCCGTGTAGCCAGGGGGACAGTGGCAGTGGCAGGTGCTGATGTTGAGACGTCCATGGTTCTGGCAGCTCATGCGACAAGGATTCCTGGGGACCTCTGGTCAGAGGAGGAGGGGACTCTGAGAAAAGGGTCTCCTCCCAGCAGGCCGGGCAGGAGCCTCCCTGGGTGCTAAGGGCCAGGGCTTCTGGGACAGCCCAGTAGGATGCTACCACCCCCACCCCAGGGTCACCAGACTGAGCCCTCATGCACTCACCACAGAGCCCCCCTGCATGGTCCCAGGCTTTGAAGCAGCCTGAGACACTGGCTGTGCAGAGCGAACACCAGGCACCCTTCTTATAGGGGACGATTGTCTTCCCGTTAACCTCCCAGTTGCCTCTGTGAGGACGAGCAGGCACCACAGGGTGTGGGAGGGCCTGGCCTTGGGCAAGGCAGTGGCAGGGCCCTGCTGCCTGCCCCCCTGGCCCCTTCAGCTCCTGCGGCCAGGCCAGGGAGTCAGGGAGCTGGGTGAGATAGGGAGATTCCCTGGGAGAGAAGAGATGGCCTCCAAACCAATCCTGGACAAACTCCCTGATACCAGGACCAGTATCCAGGAAGGGACATCCGCAGAGCAGCACCTTCTGCGTGGCCAGAATCTTTAGCACCCTCTGCCTTTCCTCTCCTCCCCTCTCCCACCAAGGGTGCAGAGCAAGGCATCAGGGACTCTACTTTCGGGTGGATGTGTGGGAATCTCACCCTCGGTGAAAGCACCCCTCCCTGTCTCCCAGACATCCCAGCAGAGGGTATAGCAGGGCTTACCCGGGGGAGTAGGCACAGACAAAGGCTTCTATCGCTGTCTGGCCTGCAGAGCACAGGTGCCGCCCACAGCCCAGCTGGCTTGAGGTGGCCCACACGAGCTACAGGAGACACAGGGGATCAGAAACCCTATTGTGAACCACCCCTGGGGAGGGGGACACAGCTTTCGCTATCATCCAGGTGAACAGAGGGCTCCCTTACCTCCTCGAGGGCTCAGGAGCAGCAGCTGTCCCGAGCAGGGGTAGAAGCGTGGGTGGGAATAGTTCAGGAAGGCTTATTTATTTATTTATTTATTTATTTATTTTTGAGATGGAGTTTTGCTCTTGTTGCCCAGGCTGGAGTGCAATGGCCTGATCTTGGCTCACCACAACCTCTACCTCCTGGGTTCATGTGATTCTCCTGCCTCAGCCTCCCGAGTAGCTAGGATTACAGGCGACTGCCACCATGCCCGGTTAATTTTTTTGTATTTTTAGTAGAGACAGGGCTTCTCCATGTTGGTCAGGCTGGTCTTGAACTCCCGACCTCAGGTGAACTGCTTGCCTCGGCCTCCCAAAGTGCTGGGATTATAGGTGTGAGCCACCGTGCCCGGCCTAGGAAGGCTTTCTTAGTTGAGAGGGGGATGGAGAGGGGAGGTACCTGAAATGAGGGGAGATTGTTGATGGGTGGAGGGGAGTAGCCAAAAAAAGACTGGAACATCAAGGGCCTTGTGACTGCATGGTGACCACAACCATTCATTTCTTACACTAGGCCACTCCTTTAAATGTGACTCTGCAGCTTTTTGCAGCAAAGAGAGGTGTCTCTTTCCTTGCTCCTTGAATCTGGCTGGCTCTGTAACTGGTTTGGCCACCAGAATGCCACAGAAGTGATACTGAGCCGATTTTGAACCTAGGCCTTAAGAGACCTTGCCATTTCCACTCATTCTCATAGAACCATGCTCAGTCACCACATGAACAAACTCAGTATAGCCTGATGGAGTTTGGAAGGCCTCATGGAACACAGATGAACCATTAGAGGCCTTTTTGCACAGCCACCTCCCAGCCAGCCCCCTAGTTGATTGCAGGTGTATGAGTGGGCCCAGCCAAGACCAGAAAACCTCCCTGCTGAGCCCAACCCAAGTGGCTGACCTGCAGAATCGTAAGCTGCTAAATTTTGGGGCAGTATGTCATGCAATAAAAGCTAATGGATACAGGTCTGCAAACCAGTTTAAAGTCTTAGAATCAGCAACAGTTTGGAAATAGCACAAATGGGCAATATATAAGAAGAGTGAAACAAACTCTCCAGTAGAGACTAAAAATGACATGTACAAGACTGGCTTGTAGCAGGCAGATGTGAACATGTGATCATATACATGTATCCAACACTTAAAGAATATGTATCGTTTTTAGGAATGCATGGGACTTTTGCAAACCACAAAGGAGGACCACACATTAGACCACTAAGCAAGTTGCAACAAATAGCAAAGAATCAGCACATCCTACAGGCCACATTCTATGAATTCAATGCAATGAAATTTAAAGTAAATAATTTACAAGTAAATAGAGAAGATAACATAGTTTAGAAACTGAAAGATACACTTCAAAATCTAAAACAACATCATGGCCAGGTGTGGTGGCTCACATCTGTAATCCCAGCACTTTGGGAGGCTGAGTTGGGTGGATCATGTGAGTTCAGAAGTTTAAGATCAGCCTGGCCAACATGGCAAAACCCCGTCTCTATTACAAATACAAAAAATTAGCCAGGCATGGTGGCACACACCTGTAGTCCCAGCTACTCTGGACCTGAGGTGAGAAGATCACCTGAGCCCAGGAAATTGAGGCTGCAGTGAGCTGAGATTGCACCACTGCACTCCAGCCTGGGCGATAGAGCCAGACCCTGTCTCAAAACAAACAAAAACAACATCATGATTGGAAATAGAAAAAAATATCAAAACTTATTGGATGCAGCTGAAATCGTTTAAAGGGAAATTTATAGCTTTAAATGTATATAGTAGAAACAAAAAAAGATTTAAAATTAATGATCTAAACATTCACATCAAGAAAATTAGAAACAATAATAGAGGCTGGGCGTGGTGACTCAAGCCTGTAATCCCAACAGTTTGGGAGGCCGAGGCAGGTGGATTACCTGACGTCAGGAGTACTAAAAATACAAAAATTAGCCAGGTGTGGTGGCAGGCGCCTGTAATCCCAGCTACTCAGGAGGCTGACGCAGGAGAATCTCTTGAACTGGGGAGGTGGAGGTTGTAGTGAGCTGTGATCGCACCACTGCACTCTGGCCTGGGCAACAGAGCAAGACTCTGAATCAAAAAAACAAAAACAAAAACAAAACAAACAAAAAACAACCACCAACAACAAAACAGAGTTAGGTTTTTCACACCTTTGAGTCTGACAAAACTTAAGGAACCAAGGCTGGGCACAGTGGCTCACACCTGTAATCCCAGCACTCTGGGAGGCCGAGGCAGGCGGATCATGAGGTCAGGAGATCAAGACCACCCTGGCTAATATGGTGAAACCCTGTCTCTACTAAACAAAATACAAAAAAATAGCCAGGTGTGGTGGCATGTGCCTGCAGTCCCAGCTAATAGGGAGGCTGAGGCAGGAGAATGGTGTGAACCCAGGAGGCAGAGCTTGCAGTGAGCCGAGATCGCACCACTGCACAGTAGCCTGCGTGACAGAGCAAGACTCCGTCTCAAAAAAAAAAAAAAAAAAAAAAAATTAAGGAGCCAGAAGATCTTCGGGAAGTGGGAACTGGTTTGGTGGTCTGCACAGTTGGTGTAAGCACTTTGGCAACACCTAGTTGTAGGGGCACATGTTCTTTTTTTTTCTGAGCCAGGGTTTTACTCCTGCTGCCCAGGCTGGAGTGCAATGGCGCAATCTCAGCTCACTGCAATCTTCACCTCCCAGGCTCGAGCAATTCTCCTACCTCAGCCTCCCAAGTAGCTGGAACTACAGGTACACACCATCACACCTGGGTAATTTATGTATTTTTTTGTAGAGGCAGGTTTTTGCCATGTGGCTCAGGCTGGTCTCGAACTCCCGGGCTCAGGCAATCCTGCCACCTTGGCCTCCCAAAGTGCTGGGATTACAGGCGTGAGCCACCACACCCAGCCTTGTGTAATATTTAAACATGCACAACCCACTTGCACAGGTAGTGGAGGTATTAAATATTTCCTGGGATTTTGCTTGTGTTTTTCAGTGCATCTGAAGAGCGCCAGGTGTGTGTAGAAGACCCTCAACAAATATTTGTTGAATGAAGAGAAAAAATGGAAACTTGCTTGGCAGTGATGCTCCTGAACTTTGGGAAGATTCCCTCCAGGGAGGGACAGCGGGAAAAGGGGAGGAGCAGGGCTTTAGTTTAGTAGCATCTTCTAAACCTAGGTAGTGGGTAAGAGTGGGGCCGTTTTTAAATTTATGTTTGAGGCTGGGTGCGGTGTCTCACACGTGTAATCCCAGCACTTTGGGAGGCCCACGCAGGTGGATCACTTGAGGTCAGGAGTTTGAGACCCAGCCTGGCCAACATGGTGAAACCCTATCTCTACTAAAAATACAAAAATTAGTGGGGTGTGGTGGCTCGTGCCTGTAGTCCCAGCTACTTGGGAGGCTGAGGCAGGACAGTCACTTGAATCTGGGGGGCAGAGGTTCTAGTGAACTGAGATCAAGCCATTGCACTCCATCCTGGGTGACAGAACAAGACTTCGTCTCAAATAAATAAATAAATACGTTTATGTTTGTAATTATTTATATTTCAGATTGAAAAAAGTGGCTTAGGCCAGGCATGGTGGCTCACGCCTGTAATCCCAGCACTTTGGGAGGCTGAGGCAGGCAGATCATTTGAGGTCAGGAGTTCGAGACCAGCCTGGCCAACATGGTGAAACCCTGTCTCTACTAAAAATACAAAAAAATGAGCTGGGTGTAGAGGCGCACACCTGTAATCCCAGCTACTTGTGAGGCTGAGGCACAAGAATCGCTTGAATCTAGGAGACGGAGGTTGCAGTGAGCTGAGATCACACCACTGCACTCCAGCCTGGGGTGACAGAGTGAGACCATGTCTCCAAAAAAAGAAAAAATGTGGCGAGGCACAATGGCTCATGCCTGTAATCCCAGCACTTTGGGAGGCTGAGGTGGGTGGATCACTTGAGGCCAGGAGTTCAAGACCAACCTGGCCAACATGGTAAAACCCCATCTCTACTAAAAGTATAAAGCCATTAGCCAGGCCTGGTGGCACATGCCTGTAGTCCCAGCTAGTCAGGAGGCTGAAGTACAAGAATCACTTGAGCCCAGGAGGCGGAGGTTGCAGTGAGCCAAGATCACGCCACTGCACTCTAGCCTGCGCAACAGAGCAAGACTCCGTATCAAAAAAAAAAAAAGTAAAACTAAACCAATTGGAGGAAAAGGAATCCCAACATTTAGGACAAACTGTAGCCTCTTCTGAGATGGCCCAGTGGAAGTCTGTATCTGGGAGCTGGCACGCTGGCCTCACCTGCAGCACACTCACCTGCGTGTAGTGGGTGCAGGTGGCGTTGCGAGCACACTCTCCTGCCGCGTGGCTGTACCGCTGCCCCTCCGCAAACCATAGGCTGACCACTTCGACAAAGGACGCCAAGCCCGCGGGCAGCAGCTGCATGTTCCAGCCCACTTGCAGGGTGCGCCACAGGCCGGACGCCAGGCTCGGGGTTGGGGTTCCACAGAGGGCTGCCCTGGCTTGAGCCAGTTGGGCCAGGCTGTCACTCCAGTCCTGGGGGCAGCACAAACAGACATCTGTGGGAGGCCTTTGACTGCTGGGCCAGGCCTCAAAGATTCAACTCCCTTGCCATCTCTGAGCATCCACCGGGTGCCAGGTCAGGTGGCAAAGAGAGCACCGGATGAGGAGTCCTGCTGGAGGAAGCACTGGTGTTGTCTGATGTCCCTCCAGGAGGAGCCCAGCTCCTCTCACGACTGAGCCTCCATCTCCAAATCCTGTCGTGGGCATCCTTCGGCCCTGCCCAGGCAGTGGGACCCGCTCCTGCTGTCTTTCTCCCATCTGGTCATGTGAGCAGTGCCCACGTGTTGCAGACTGGTTCCGTGTTTGGGCCCTGGCCATTGTCAGAAAGGCTCCACTGCTCCCACCCGGCCATGCTGCCCTCCTGTGATGCAAAAAGCCCTACAGCCATGCCTCTCTGCCCTAGTCTCCTGCCCCCAGGAGCCTGGCCTCATATGCTCCCCACCACGCACAGCTGACCCCGCCCCCTCCCTCTTCTTAAACAAGGGGCCTGGCAATCACCACCCCTGGGTGACTTGGTGCAGTCCCCTGATCTCCCGAGACTCCCTGAGCTCATCTGTAAACGGAGCAGGGAGGTGCCTGCAGGATAGGACTCACAAGCACTGAGTGGATGCAGGGAGGGGGGCCCCTCGGGGCTGCACCCCAAGCCAACTTCATCCTGCACTAATGTCCATTGGGGTTTTACCTCTGATGAAGGCTGGGGCCAGGAGCTGGGGGCTCCCCGGGGTCCCTCAGCAGCCCTCCACCCTCACAAGACCTTCAGTCTCCACTGTGTCCAAAGAAGGGGTGCCCTGGAGCCCTAGAGGCCCGGAGGGTGCTCGGGGCCGGGCCACGAGGGAGGCTGAGCCATGGAGCTCCATTTGCACCTTTACGGAAATGAAGTTTTCTAGGACTTTGACAAAAGGGCCCTGGAAAGGGTGCCAGCTGCCAGCCAACGACCACCACAACCCCTCCTGGGGTCCCAGGCAGGAGTACCCAACCACGGAGGTCACAGCTGGGAGCACCCCTGGTTGCCCAGGGTCTGAGCCTGAGGAGAGGCAGAGCCACTGAGGGCTGGGAATGGGGGAGAAGCGACCCCCCGCATTTAGCCACCCCACCCCCACCTCCTGGGAAACTGACCCTAGAGTGCTCAAGGTCGCCACCGTGGCCGCCTGCCTTGGAGGAGTTCATGGGAAGCAGCCATGGGGAACCCTCCAGCCCCCACCACCCTGCCCTGGCTCCCTGGCCTGCTAACATGGGCTGGGGCTGCTGGGGTCCCAGACAATGGAGGGCAGCGTTTCTGAGCCTCCAGATGACAGTCCCAACCCCGCAGCCCCAGCCGGGCTGGTGGGGAACTCTATACCCCCGACCCCCGGCCCCTGCTGAAAATGTGGAAAATGTGGACGAGTGAGTGAGCAGAGAACACGGGCAAGGCCCGTCCTAGTGGCTCAGATAAGCTCAGGAGGAGGCGCCGGGCCCTTGCCGCACAGAAGCCCCTCCCCAGCCCAGCACCACCTTCTCCCTCCCTGGCCCGGCCGCCCATCCTGCAGGGCTCCTCGTGAAGCTCCCCTTCCCTGGAGGAGGGGATCCGGCTCCTCCTGTGGCTCCTGGTCTCTGTGGCAACAAGATGCCAGGGAAGGCCCAAGGTCCTGCCCTTCAGGCGAGTGGGAGCCAAGGGGCCCGACCTCCTGAACTGAGGGTGGGGGGTTAAGAAACTGCAGAGACCCCCAGCAACCAGGGCCTCCGTCCCTCAGGGACAAGGTGGCTGGCTGTGCCTGCCCACCCTGGTCAAGTGGAAGGGCACCTGGACAGGCGTGGCCTCCTGAGCCGCCCTCTGGGGTCCGCGCCTCCGGCCACCCCCCTGGCAGAGCCCAGCTGGGTCGGGTACTCACCAGCCTCCGCATGTCAGCCGCAGGGGGCTGGACCCAGCTGCGCAGGCGGTTGTGCAGGGAGAGGAGCAAGAAACTCTCCTTCCTGTTCAGGGCTGGGGTGGAGAGAGAAGGTCAGGCAGCCCGAGGATGGGGGGACCTGAATCCAACACACGACAAAATAAGCATGTGTCCCTGCCCTTGGAAAACAAGATGGGAGAGGAGTGTGGTGGGTGCAGGGAACGTGGGGCATAGCAATGGAGCGAGGCTGAGAGAGAGACCAGGTACAGCAGGCGTGGGCTGAGTGCTGGGGTTGGGGTGGTGGGAGGGAACAGCAGTGGGGGCTGGGTGTAGGGGGGCCAGCCCTGGCTCCCAGCAGGCCCCTGTCTGGGGCTCCTCTGGGCCACTGAGTTTCTCCAGGCCCCAGCCACAGCGTTCCTCGGGCGTTCCTCCTTGACCCCAGCCCTGGCCCTCCTTCCTCCTCCTGCCTCCCCAGTCCAGCATCCACCCCTGACCGCCCCCGGGCTGTCCCAGGGCTTCCTCATTAAACCACCCGCACAGCCTGGGGCTCAGGCCTGGGACCGGGCTTCCAGAAGTCTCCTAGCAGCCACTCCTCAGAGCTCGTAATGGTGCCTCCACTTACCTCCTCACCAGGTGTCCCTTACCTCCGGCCATCGGAGCCTGCTCCTGCAGCTGGGGTGGCCACACCTCTGCCCAGGTGGTGCCAAGGAGGGCCAGGAGCACAGCCAGGAGATGCCCCCGGCCAGGGGAGGTCTCTGGATGCAGCATGGGTCTGTTGGGCCCGTCAGGCGCTCCGTGCACAGCCTGGCTCAGCCACCCGGCTTGTTTCTCAGGCTGGATGGAGCTATTCACAATCTCCAAGAGTCAGGCTGGGCTGGTGGACAAAAGAGGGAGGCTGGTGAGTGAGTAATCAGTGTGTCCAAACAGCCTCCTGTTGGCACTGGCATGAAAAGAGACAACTCCGGGGGATGCCTGCCTGCTCCGGCCTCGGCCTGGCCAGCCCGCCCCCGACAGCAGGCAGAGTGGCGTGCACTGACCCGCAGCCCCTGCTAATCATTGTGGGATTATTAGCACCCTTGGGGAGCTCCCAGAGACCCCGCTGATTGGCCCGCGGACATTCCAGTGCTGCAGATTAGTGACCGATGGCCGTGTCCTGGCTGGGACAGTGTCCTCCGAGCCCACTGATGGCTTCTGCTCCCCAGCCCCGGGCCCTGGGAGGAGGACCTCGGCTATGGTCCTTCTGGTGAGCAGGAACTGGGCAAGACCCCAGGGGAGTTCTTTCCTTTCCTGGGAAGCTCGTCCCAACCCCCCAGCCATGAATTAAACATAGGCAAGAGGTAACCGCACACCAGAGGGGTGCAGTCTGTGGGCTCAAAGGGGGGTGGGCTGAGGCCGCACCTGCACGAGGAAAAGGGTGCCTCAGGAAAGTCTGTCTGGGCAGGGTCGGGGGCTGGGCCCAGCCCCGGTGCCCACCACCCTCACCCACGTGACTACAGGCCAGGGGGGGAGTGAGGCAGGAGGAGTCAAAGCAGGCAGGGACCAGAGCACGTGATGCCCTGGGCTGACTCCAGTCCTGCTGGGATCACGTCCGCCTCTAGAAAAACAGGCGGCGTAGCAGGTGGGCAGCACGTTGCCATGATGTGCCGTGGCCCGGCCGTGGCTGGCGTGATCCCACCAGAGTGAGCTGAAGCAGATCTGCACCATGGGCCAAGTTTCTCAGAAAATACACGGCTTCCTGCGGGCTGCAGCCTAATGCCCACGTTCCTCTTGGGGCAGACCGAAGGTTATTCAACCAGGGCAAAGGACAGCCTTGCAAACCAACTACGTCCTCCTTCTGGAGTTTGTGTGACCCCTGGCCCCTGAGCCCACATCCTCTCGGAGCGGGGTTCCAACTCCGTGGAAGCTCTGCTGAGATGCAGGTAGGGTTGGCTTTCCTGGGGAAACACCAGTGGAATGTGGCTATCGTCATGGGTGCCAGGGATGGGGATGAGGCCAGGCATACAGGCCATGAAGGCGGTCTGGAACTGCATGTCCCCCACAATACCTAGGGGCTCAGGAGTTTCTTCTCCCTCAAACAGAAACCCAGCACCCTCAGGGTCACTGCGTGTGGGTCCTAGCAATGCTTAATAGCTACCTGTTTTTTGATGTAGTTTTATTTTTATTTTTTAGACAGTTTCACTCTGCCACTCAGGTTGGAGTGTTATAATCTCAGCTCACTGCAGCCTTGACCTCTTGGGCCCAAGTGATCCTCCCACCTCAGCCTCCCAAGTAGCTGGGACCAGGTGTGTGCCACCATGCCTGGCTAATTATTATTATTTTTTTTGGTAGAGACAGGATTTCATCGTCTTGCCCAGGCTGGTCTCCAACTCCTGGGCTCAAGGGATCTTCCCACCTTGGCCTCCCAAAGTGCTGGGGTTGCAGGCATGAGCCACCACACCTGGCCAAGCCACCTGTGTTTATGGAGCTCACAAAGCCTGTTTGCATGTGTGAGTTCAAGTTATTGCCACAAGAACCTGGTGCAGTAGCAGATGGGATGCCCGTCGTGTAGATGAGGAAACGGGCTTAGGGTGTCTAAGGGGCTTGCCCAAGGTCACTCAGGGAGTGCGTGGAGCATCCCAGCTAATCCAAGGTCTCTGCCTTCCCATTCCCAATGCTTTAATTCACATCCTGATCTCTCCCAGTGCAGTTTCCACAGCTCTGCTATGCCGGGTGATAAAAGACCCACTTCCTACAATTGGGCTTCCATGGCAAACACGGCCAGTTGACCCACATAGTATGATGCCAGGCACTTGGGACAGGCAGGAGAAAAAGATATTTTGGGGATTAGGGTGGAGCAACTTTTGAAGGGTCCCATGGCCCTGGCTCACTGCAAGAAGAGTCCCAGGCCGGGTGTGATGGCTCATGCCTGTAATTCCAGAACTTTGGGAGGCCAAGGCAGGCGGATCACTTGAGGTCAGGAGCTCGAGACCAGCCTGGCCAACATGGTGAAATCCTGTCTCTACTAAAAATACAAAAATTAGCTGGGCAGGGTGGTGGGTGCCTGTAGTCCCAGCTACTCGGTACGCTGAGGCAGGAGAATTGCTTGAATCTGGGAGGCGGAGGTTGCAGTGAAGCAAGATGGCACCACTGCACTCCATCCTGGGCAACAGAGCAAGACTCTGTCCCACCCCCGACCCCTCAAAAAAAAGAAAAGAGTCCCAGGAGAGCAAGGTTCATGGGCCAGAAGAGAAGCTGAGTGGATAAAAGATTAATGAGACACTGGAAGACCTAGGCTGGAACCGACACGCTGTGTGACCCTGAGGATGGCACTCCCACTCCTGAAGCTCAGTATCCAATGGCGTAGAGCTGGGATGACCCCTCTGCTGGGCCCCTAACCAGGGCATGGCAACTTGGTTTCCATGGTACTCCCTCCTGGGTTCAGACTTTTTAGTGGAGCCTGCTCGGTGGCTGGGGTGGGTTTGGAGAATGGGCAGCCTCATTCTTGCAAGGCAGCTTTCCCCAGGTGAGGCTACTACAGGGTTTACATCCACCACCTAGATTGTAGGATTCACATTTTGCTATCTTTTCTTTATCACCTGTGTCTCTATCTATCCCACCCCTCTCCAGCTCATGCATAGCTGATACTTCTCCCAGTCTGCATTTGAAGGTTATAGCGTTCAAGTCATTTTATCTCTTCCTGAAGCAGCTCCTTTCTTTAAAGCCTTGAAATCTTGTTGATGGTCTCAAAAACAAACAAACAAAAAACAACATTTAACTCTAGGAGAGTTGTGGCCACATTTTCTTTTAAAAATTACATGTCCAGGCCAGGCATAGTAGCTCACTCACACCTATAATCCCAGCACTTTGGGAGGCCAAGCTAGGTGGACTGCTTGATCTCAGGAGTTTGAGACCAGCCTGGGCAGCATGGTGAAACCCCGTCTCTAAGAAGATACAAAAAATTAGCTGGGCGTGGTAGCACATGTCCATAGTCCCACCTACCTGGGAGGCTGAGGTGGGAGGATAGCCTGAGCCAGGGAGGTCAAGGCTGCAGTGAGCTGTAATCGTGCCACTACACACCAGCCTGGGTAACAGACCAAGATTCTGTCTCAAGAAAAAAAAAAAATTAGGCCAGGTGCAGTGGCTCATGCCTGTAGTACCAGCACTTTGGGAGGCCGAGGTGGGCGGATCACCTGAGGTCGGGAGTTTAAGACCAGCCTGGCCAACATGGCAAAATCCCGTCTCTACTAAAAATACAAAAATTAGCTGGGTATGGTGGCACACACCTGTAATCCCAGCTACTTGGGAGGCTGAGGCATGAGAATCACTTGAGCCCAGGAGATAGAGGTTGCAGTGAGCTGAGATCACACCACTGCACTCCAGCCTGGGCAACAGAATGAGACTCTGTCTAAAAAAAAAATCATGTCTATTTGATTTTTAAATTTTTCTTGAGACGAAGTCTGGCTCTGTTGCCCAGCTGGAATGCAGTGGCACAATTTTGGTTCACTGTGACCTCTGCTTCTGGGGCTTTGACCTCCACATCCCAGGCTCAAGCCATCCTCCTACCTCAAGCTCCTGAGTAGCTGGACTGTGGGTGTGCGCCACCATGCCAGGTAATTTTTGTATTTTTAGTAGAGATGGGGCTTCACCATGTTGCCCAGGCTGGTCTCAAAGCTCAAGTCATCTGCTGGGATTATAGGCATGAGCCACCACAACAAGCCCCATATTAGTATGTTGAAGTCCTACCTCCATTACCTCCGTGTCACTGTATTTAGAGATAGGGTCTTTAAAGAGGTAATTAAAGTTAAATGAGGTCACTGGGGTGGGTCCTGATCCAGTCTGACTGGCCTCGTTATAAGAAGAGACACACAGAGGGAAGATCCTGTGAAGACACAGGGAGAAGGCGGCTGTAGACAAGCCAAGGAGAGAGGTCCTCAGAGGGAACCAACCCCCCGGCACCTTGATCCTGGCCTTTATGCCTCCAGAACTCTGAGAAAATACATTCTGTTTTTTAAGCCACCCAGTGTGTGGTACCTTGTATGGCAGTCCTAGCAAACGAATACAGCCCTTACGCAAAACGTACAGCTAATATCACACTTAACAGTGAGACCAAAGACTTTCCTCCCTAAGATCAAAACAAGGCAAGGATGTCTTTTCTCACCGGTCCCACTAAACATTGTACTATTGAATGCGCAATTTGTGCAATAAGTTAAGAAAAAGACATTAAAGGCATCCACACTGAAAAGAAAGAAGTAAAACTATCTTCATTTGCAGATGACATAATTCTACTGTAGAAAATCCGAAGGAATGTATAAAAAAAAAAACCCTACTAGACTAAAGGTCTCAGAATACAAAATTAACATACCAAAATCCACTGCATTTCTACAAATTGGCAATAAACAATCCGAAAATGAAATTGAGGAAACAGTTCCACACATGGCCAGGCACAGTGGCTGACATCTGTAATCCCAGCACTTTCCGAGACCGAGGCAGATGGATTGCTTGAGGTCAGGAGTTCAAGACCAGCCTGGCCAACATGGTGAAACCTCATCTCTACTAAAAATACAAAAAATTAGCCAGGCGTGGTGGTGGGCAACTGTAATCCCAGCTACTCTACTCAGGAGGCTGAGGCAGGAGAATTGCTTGAACCCGGGAGGCAGAGGTTACAGTGAGCCAAGATTGCGCCACTGCACTCCAGACTAGGCGACAGAGTGACTCATTCTCAAAAAAAAAAAAAAAAAAATCCATACACATAAAACTGTAAAACAACATTGCTGAGAGAAACTAAAGATCTAAAAAAATGCATAGACATTTCACATTCATCCAGGCTGGAGTGCAGCGGCGTGATCTCTTCCTACTGCAACCTCCACCTCCTGGGTTCAAGTGATTCTCCTGCCTCAGCCTCCCGTGTTGCTGAGATTACAAGCACCTGCCACCATGTCCAGCTAATTTCTTTTTTTTCTTTTCTTTTTTTTTTTTTTTTTTTTTTTTTGAGACAGAGTCTCACTCTGTCACTGAGGCTGGAGTGCAGTGGCGCGATCTGGGCTCACTGCAACTTCCACCCCTTCAGTTTAAGTGATTCTCCTGCCTCAGCCTCCCAAGTAGCTTGGATCACAGGCACCCACCACCACACCCGGCTAATTTTTGTATTTTTAGTAGAGACAGGGTTTCACCATGTTGGCCAGGCAGGTCTTGAACTCCTGACCTCAAGTGAGCCACCCACCTTGGCCTCCCAAAGTGCTGAAATTACAGGCATGAGCCACTGCACCTGGCCAATTTTTGTATTTTTAGTAGACACAGATTTCACCATGTTGGCCTGGGAAAACTCAATATTGTTAAGATAGATGGTAATTCTCCCCAAATTTGTCTATTAATTCAATGCAATGCCCATCAAACTTCCAAAAGATTTTTGTTGTTGTGTTTATTTTAAAGTAATTGAGAGGCCAGATTTGGTGGCATGTGCCTGTAATCCCAGCTATTTGGGAGACTGAGGCAAGAGGATCCCTTGAGCCCTGGAGTTTGAGACCAGCCTGGGCAATATAGCAAGATCCATCTCAAAAAAAATTTGAAAACTGGATCTTAAAATTTGCATGGAAAGGCAAAGGAATTAGAATAACCAAAACACATTTGAAAAAGAATAAAACTGGAGAATGTATACTACCTGATTTCAAAACTTGCTATGAAACTTCTAGTAATCACATCTATAAGATATGGAAAAAGGACAAGACATACAGATCAAGGGAACAGAATGAACAATACAGGAAAAAACTCTTACATTTATGGCCAATTTATTTTGTTTTATTTGATGGTCTCACTTTGTCACCCAGGCTGGAGTGCAGTGGTACCATAATTTCTGAGTAGCCTCGAATTCCTGGGCTCAAGCCATCCTCATGCCTCAGCCTCCTGAGCAGGTAGAATGATAGGCACGTGCCACCATACCCAGCTACTTTTTTTTTTTTTCCAGACAGGGTCTCACTCTGTCACCCAGGCTGGAGTACAGTGGTGTGCTCACGGCTCCGGGGTTCAGGTGATCCTCCCACCTCAGCGTCCCAGGTAGTTGGGACTATGGGCATGCACCACCATGCCCGGCTAATTTTTTGTATTTTTGGTAGAGACGGGGTCTTGCCATGTTGTCTAGGCTGGTCTAAAACTCCTGGGCTCAAGTGATCCTCCTGGCCTCCCAAAGCGCTGGCATTACAGTTGTGAGCCACCGCGCCCGGCCCTATTCTTTTTTTTCTTTTTTTTGAGACGGAGTATCGCTCTGTCGCCCAGGCTGGAGTGCAGTGGCGCCATCTCGGCTCACTGCAAGCTCTGCCTCCTGGGTTTACACCATTCTCCTGCCTCAGCTTCCCGAGTAGCCGGGACTACAGGTGCCCATCACCACACCAGGCTAATTTTTTGTATCTTTAGTAGAGATGGGGTTTCACTGTGTGAGCCAGGATGGTCTTGATCTGACCTTGTGATCCACCTGCCTTGGCCTCCCAAATTGCTGGGATTACAATCATGAGCCACCGTGCCTGGCCCTTCCTTTTCTTTTTTTTAGATAGGGGTCTCACTATGTTGCCCAGGCTGGAGTGCAGTGGCTATTCATAGGTGCAATCATAGCGCACTGCAATCTCCGACTCCTGGTCAGCCGCTACTTCTTAAAATGTTTCTCTGTCTGGTTCATGTTTCAAAGTCTGGTTCATGACTCTGCTGCACTTCAGTTTCAAAAGCTGGTAGCAAAGGAAAGAACATGCCAAGAGCTGAGGTTCTGCTGTGATGAGGCCACCCAAGCTCCCCGTATCTATACGAAGGGATCTGTTGCCCAGGCTGGAGTGCAGTGGTGCGGTCTTGGCTCACTGCAACCTCTGCCTCCCGGGTTCAAGAGATTCTCCTGCTTCAGCCTCTCAAGTAGCTGGGATTATAGATATGCACTACCACACCCGGCTAATTTTTGTATTTTTAGTAGAGATGGCGTTTCACCATGTTGGCCAGACTGGTTTTGAACTCCTGACCTCAAGTGATCTGCCCGCCTTGGCCTTCCAAAGTGCTGGGATTACAGGCATGAGCCACCACACCCGGCCCGGATGTCTTACTTAGCTCTTCAAGGCTTACGGACGTTGGTACCTTGTGGAACTAGGCTGGGGAGGTCTGGATGCCAGATGTTCTTCTGAGGTTGCTGTTCTTATAATTGCTGTATTCAAATATATTACCCAGTTGAGATGAAATGCCTAGAGCACAGCTGCGGAGTGGGACCAGCTGGGCTGAGGAGGGAATGAAGTACAAACATCCAGCGATGTTCAGGGCCCTGAAGCAGCTGGGAAGCGCAGGCGTTCAAATCACCAGAGGCACGGCTATATCAGCTCACATATCATGCACATAGATGCATGTCCTAGGCGTGGAAACAAAGCTCCCCAGACCATGGTTAACTCACCGCATGCACCTGGAGTTCCATCTGCACCAAGGCGCCAGTGGTTACTTTTAGAAATAAACAAGTCACAATGAACACAGTTAAAAGATGTCAGCACTAGTGGCACTTGGGGACTCCAGCCCAGCTCCTGTCACAAGCAACTGGCCACCAGGTCTGGACCCACATCCTTTGCTCTTGGCCTACTGAGGTCATTGAGTTTTGCTCATCTCCCACAACCTGGAAACCCAAGGGGGCAGGCTGTGCAGTTCATCCTGGAAGAATAATGAAGAGCAGCTGTCGTGCATGGAAAGATCGTGCAATGGGTCAAGTATTTAATTAATTATTTTTCGAGACAGGGCCTTGATCTGTCACCCAGGCTGGAGTGCAGTGGCGCGATCATGGCTCATTGCAGTCTTGAACTTCTGGGCTGAAGCGATCCTTTCACCTCAGCCTCCCGGGTAGCTGGGACTACAGGCACGCACCACTCTACCTGGCTAATTTTTTTATTTTTGGTAGAGACGGGGTCTCCCTAAGTTGCCCAGGCTGGTCTTGAACTCCTGGGCTCAAGCGATCCTCCCACCTTGGCCCCCCAGTGTTGGGATTACAGGCGTGAACCACCATGCCAGTCTGGGTCAAGTATTTTATATTCATTAGTTGAGTTTCATAACAACCCTATAAAGTAGGCATCACTGTCCATTTTAAAACAAGTAAACAGAGGCCTAGGAAAGGTAACCACCCAAGGTCATACACACCAAGGAAGAGGCAATGCTGGCATTCAGACCCAGGCCAGTAAACCCAAAGCCCCATGCCCTTGACCCACCACAACAATCTGGGATTCTGAGGGGCTTGAGTCAGGTGACACCCCAGATCTAAGCATCTGAAGGTCCCTAACTGTGGAGCCTTTCATGAGAACAAGCCACTGGAGGGTAAGCACACGTCGCTCTTCTCAAGGGAGGGTGTACTAAAGGAGCCTCATCTCACTCCCCCTGTGCCATGGAGGCCACACCAGGTGAGCACCCTTGGGAGGGAGACGCATAGCCTGACTGGGGTGCTAATGGGTCCCGGCACTGGGTTCTCCACATGAACAGTTGTGTGAATCCAGGAGGCTCAGATCACGTGCCACAGCGCCACCTACTGGCCTGCAAACAACAACATCAGGAGATCGATTCCACTGGCTTTTCTTTGTTGCTGTGTGTGATTTCTTTACATATTCTGGATACACTGTCAGATGTATGTATTAGTCTCTCTCTATATAGAGAAGAATTATATAAGGAATTGACTCACGTGATTGTGCAGACCGGCAAGTCTGAAATTTGCAGGGCAGGCTGGAAACTCAGGGAAGAGTTGATGTTGCTGTTCGTCTTGAGTTGAAGGCAGTCTGGAAGCCAAAATCCTTCTTCCTGGGGGAACTTTAGTCTTTTCTCTTAAGCTCTTCAACTGATTGGGTGAGGCCCACCCATATTATGGAGGGCTTTACTGCTTTACTCAAAGTCTACTGACTTAAATGTTAATCACATGCAAAAAGTATCTTCACAATAATATCTAGGCTGATGTTTGCCAAACATCTGGGCACCAAAGCCTAGCGAAGTTGACACATAAAATTAGCCAGCACAGCATCCACTTACTTGCTTGTAAAATGGGCAGTGACACACCTTTTTTTTAGACTTAACTAATGCACATAAAACATGCGGCCTGTTGTAAAAATCTTCCCATACATGACAACTGCTTTTTACCTTTTTTTTTTTTTTTTTTTTTTTGAGATGAAGTCTCCCTCTTGTCACCCAGGCTGGAGTGCAATGGTGTGATCTCGGCTCATTGCAACCTACGCCTCCTGGGTTGAAGCAGTACTCCTGCCTCAGCCTCCCAAGTAGCTGGGATTACAGGTGCCTGCCACCACGCCTGGCTGAATTTTTTTATTTTTAGTACAGATGGAGTTTCACTATGTTGGCCAGGCTGATCTTGAACTCCCAATCTCAGGTGATCCACCCATCTTGGCCTCCCAAAGTGCTGGGATTACAGGTGTGAGCCACTGCACCCAGCCTACTTTTTAAATTACTCTTGCAAGACAAACTGCATGGCCTATCCCCTTGGATTTCCAGGTTGTGACAGATGACTGGAGATGAGCAAAATGAAATGACCCAAGGAGGCCCAGAAACATTCAGCTCGAGAAGCAAATAACCCAGGCCCAGGTGTGTTGGTCAGTTGCTTGTGATGAACGCTGGGCTGGAGTCCACAAGTGCCATTGGCACTGATGTCTTCTAACCGAGCTCCTTGTGTCTGTTTACTAATTATGTGGGCTTAGTGTAGACTTCCTCTAGGATGAAGCCTGGGAGTTGGTGCAATGGTCTGATTGCAGGGAGCTATCTTTGCATGCCTAGGACATGCCCCTGTGTGCATATCCTATGTCAGCAGCTCTCCTCCTGGCCCCTGGGGATACTGGCTAGCATGGGCCCTATGCTTTCCAGCATCTTCCGGGCCCTGCATGTAGCTCGAAGTTTGTGCTTCATTTCCTCCTCAGACTGGCTGGCCCACTCTGCTGCTGTGCTCCAGAACCTCTCCACTGTGTGACCAGTTTGAACACCCAACCTCTGCACCTATCGTCTGGGTTAGAACCTTTCAGCAGCCTCACAGGAAAGCTTTGTGCCCAGTCTTCCACAGCCCATCTGCATGGGGACCAACTGCTGCCAGCCTTGCAGAGCAAAGGTGGCCAGGACGGTTGGCCACAGAAAAGGGTGCAGACATGGGGAAGGCTGGCTAGAGTCTCATCCAGAGAGGAGAGCCCATACTTGTGACCCATTCCACATTCTCCTTTACCGGGCAGTTTTTTTTTTTTTTTTTTTTTTTTTAAAACAGCATCTCACTCTATCTCCCAGGCTGGAGTGCAGTGACACAATCACAGCTCACTGCAGCCTCGACCCCTGGGCTGGAGTGACCCTCCTGTTGACAGCTATTGTGAGGCCTTGGTTCTTGTCTTCTTGGTTTAAAAGAATTTAAACAAGAGACACACAGCAAAAGAAGTGCAGCATAGAGTCATTTATTGTAAAGAAAAAAGAGTATTTTGAAAGTTAAGTATATATAGGCTGGGCATGGTGGCTCATGCCTGTAATCCCAGCACTTTGGGAGGCTGAGGCAGGTGGATCACAAGGTCAGGAGTTCGAGACCAGCCTGGCCAATATGGTGAAATGCCGTCTCTACTAAAAATACAAAAATTAGCCAGGCATGGTGGCAAGCACCTGCAGTCCCAGCTACTTAGGAGGCTGAGGCAGAAGTATTGCTTGAACACAGGAGGCGGAGGTTGCAGTCAGCCGAGATTGTGCCACTGCACTCCTGCCTGGCCAACAGAGCAAGACTGCATCTCAAAAAAAAAAAAAAAGTTAAGTACGGAATAGACAGTGCCCTGAGAGACAGCATTCGTAAGGATGAGACAGCAAAGACTGGCGCTAGGGAGGCTCCCTTTCTGGAAGCCTTTCATGCTTCTTCGTAAGCGGGTGGGAAGAGGCGTTACTAGTAGGCATGGTCTGGGTTGTCTTCTTGGTGCACATGTGCAGTAGTTGTACCTGCTTGTCTATACATCGCATGTCCCTTTAGCATCTTTTTTTTTTTTTTTGAGACAGAATCTCACTCTGTCGCCGAGGCTGGAGTGCAGTAGTGCGATCTCAGCTCACTGCAACCTCCACTTCCCAAGTTCAAGCAATTCTCCTGACTCGGCTTCCTGAGTAGCTGGGATTACAAGCACGTGCCACTACCCCTGGCTAATTTTTGTACTTTTAGCAGAGCCAGGCTGGTCTCGAACTCCAACCTCAAGTGGCCTGCCCTCCTCGGCCTCCCAAAGTGCTGGGATTACAGGTGTGAGCCACCGCACCTGGCATCTTTAGCATCTTATATCTCCACCCAGGGGTGTATTTTTTACTATTAAAATGAGCAATGTGTCGGTTTGAGGACAGGTGAAATCAAAATGTGCATGCTCTCTACAGGGGCAATCGCCTACTGAAGACAGCTTTGCTTGAATGCGCTCGATTACAATGTGAATGCTGAGGCTTATTGTGTTGATTGTACAGTCACCACGCTTGCTGCATTCCTAGAACATGGTCATTTCCTTAACTACCTATCCTGCCTCACTCCCACCCCAGCCTCTTGAGTAGCTGACACTACAGGTGTGCAACACCACACCTGGCTAATTTCTTTTCTTTTCTTTTTTTTAGACAGTCTTGCTCTTTTGCCCAGGCTGGAGTGCAGTGGTGCAATCTTGGTTCACTGCAACCTCTGCCTCCCAGGTTCATGTGATTCTCCTGCCTCAGCCCCCCGAGTAGCTGGGATTACAGGCATGCACCACCACGCCCAGCTAATTTTTCTATTTTTAGTAGAGACAGGGTTTCACCATGTTGGCCAGGCTGGTCTCGAACTCTTGACCTCAGGTGATCCACTGGCCTTGGCCTCCTAAAGTGCTGGGATTACAGGCGTGAGCCACTGTGCCTGGCTCCTTTTCAATTTTTGTAGAGACAAGGTCTCACTATGTTGCTCAGGCTGGTCTTGAACTCCTGGCTTCAAGCCATCCTCCCAAAGTGCTAGGATTATAGGCATGAGCCACTGCACCCAGCCACTACCTGGCAGCTTTTAAGCCAAAGCTTAGTGGAATCATGGGAGGGAGAAATCCTAGTGTCAGCAAGTGAGGAGGACTCGGGCAAGGAAAAGCAGACCTGGCTCTCCTCTCCAGGTCCACTTAGTGCCAGAGCTCTGCGCCTCACAACACACTGCTTGTTCCAGGCTCCACTTTTTCTTCTCAAAATGCTTTATAAATGCCTGGTCCTCATCCTCTTTGGAGTAAGGGTTAACGCTATTCTTCAGGTAATAAAATAAGGCACAGACTCTCTTCATATGATCTGGTACACCTCATCCCAGATGTGAAATCCTCTTTGCCTAGCCAGGCCATGCTTTCCTCCTCCAGGCAGGCTTCCAGATCTCCAGCTGCAGCTACTCATCCAGTCAGGAGCCAAGAGAACGAGAGAGGCAGACTGGGTGCAGCCTGCAGCCTTCTGCAACCTCCAGCCCCAGAACCCCTCAGCACCAGTTTATAAATGAAAGAGGTTTAATTGACTCACAGTTCCGTATGGCTGGGGAGGCTTCAGGAAACTTACAATCATGGTGGAAGGGGAAGCAGGCACATCTTACATGGTGGCAGGCAAAAGACGGCCAGAGCAGGGAAAACTGCTTTATAAAACCATCAGATCTTGTGAGAACTCACTCATATCACAAGAACAGCATGGGGGAAACCGCCCCCATGATCCAATGATTTCCCTTCCCTTCCTTACAGGTCCCTCCCTTGACACCTGGGGACTACAATTAGAGATGAGATTTGGATGGGGACACAGAGAGAAACCATGACAGGGGCTCTCCAGAGAAGCAGCTCAGCCTTGGGCAACTTAGTTCTCCCATCTGACCATCCAACCCAATAAGGCTGCTGACTCACATAGGACCAGGTTAGTGTTTTTCTTAAAGGCACTACCTTTTTGTGGCTAATATTTATAATTTATTTTTATTATTATTTTTTTGAGATGGAGTCTCACTCTGTTGCCCAGGCTGGAGTGCAGTGGTGTAATCTTGGCTCACCACAACCTCTGCCTCCCGGGTTCAAGCAATTCTCCTGCCTCAGCTTCATGAGTAGCTGGGACTACAGGTGCATGCCACCACACCCGGCTAATTTTTTGCAGTTTTAATAGAGATGGCGTTTCACCGTGTTAGCCAGGATGGTCTCTATCTCCTGACCTCGTGATCCCCCTGCCTCAGCCTCCCAAAGTGCTGGGATTACAGGCGTGAGCCACTGTGCCCGGCCACTAGAATTTAATTTTTATCAGATATATAGATACTAGTTTGAAGTCAAGTAATACTACAAAGCTTATAATGATGAACAGCAGCTCCCTGACTCACCACACCCTTGCAATTCTCAATCCTCAGGAGTAATAACTCTCAACTCTTAGAGCTCTTTCTTATGGTAATTAACTATTAATTCATGCTCATACTGTTATTTTATTGGTTTTCAGGTTTCAGATATTCTCTACTGACTAGGAAGATGATTTTGCTTTCAGACCACACATACACTCATCGCCCCTCTTGCCACCCATCCTTTAAATTTGATTGTTTTTTCCTTCTGGGGTTAAATCAATATTCATTGTTTACAATGTTTTAATTATGCAAATATCACTACTTGAGGCATACCACATACTATAATTACATTTCTGTTAGTTTTCCTTTAACTGAAAATGTCTTAATTTCACCTTCATTCTTGAATGATATATTTGGTGGATATAGAATTTTGAGCTGACAGTTCTTTTCTTTCAACCCCTAATGATGTTCTTCTGGCCTCTATGATTTCTGATGGGAAGTCCAAGTCATTCAAATCCTTGTCTGCCTTAAATTTGTTGTTTTCTCTGTTTTCAAGATTTTCTCAGTTTGCTTTTTTTTTTTTTTTTTGAGACAGAGTCTTGCTCTGTCACCCAGGCTGGAATGCAGTGCTGAGATCTTGGCTCACTGCAACCTCTGCCACGTGGGCTCAAGCAATTCTCTGGCCTCAGCCTCCCTAGTAGCTAGGATTACAGGCACCTGCCACCATGCCTGGCTAAGTTTTGTATTTTTAGTAGAGACAGGGTTTCACCATCTTGGCCAGGATGGTCTTGAACTCCTGACCTCAGGTGATCCACCAGCCTCGGTCTCCCAAAGTGCTGGGATTACAGGTGTGAGCCACTGCACCCAGATTATTTTGCATTTTTAATAGTTTGATCATGAGGTGCTTAGGCATAGTTCTCTTCAAATTTATTTTGTTTGGGGCTTATTGAGTATATTTATTTATTTATGAGATGGAGTCTCACTCTGTCACCCAGGCTGGAGTACAGTGGCATGATCTCGGCTCACTTGCAACCTCCACCTCCTGGGTTCAAGCAATTCTCGTGCCTTGGCCTCCCAAGTAGCTGGGACTACAGGCATGCAGCACCATTTTTTTGTGGCTAATTTTTGTATTCTTAGTAGAGATGGGGTTTCACCATGTTGATCAGGCTAGTCTTGAACTCCTGATCTCAAGTGACCTGCCTGCCTCGGCCTCTCAAAGTGCTGGGATTACAGGCATGAGCCACTGCGTCTGACCTTATTGAGCTTTAATCTGTAAACTTATTTACTAAAGTTGGGATGTTTTCAGTTATTATTTCTTTAAATATTTTTCTTCCATGTTGTCTTTCCTATCAATTTTTTTCTGTCCTTCAGATTTCATTATTTCTATTATCCAACTTCATCTTCACTCACTCTTTTGTTGGTTTTTAAAAAAATTTTTTTCTATTTTTTTCTTTTTTCACTGACTTTTCTTTTTCAATTCTGTTTTACTAGTAAGCTCATTGCTCTGGTTTTAATGTGTCCCCCAAAATTCATGCATTGATACTTAATGGACAATGTGATGGTATTAAGAATTGGGGCCTTTAGTAGGCAATTAAGTCATAAGGTTGGAGCCCTCATGGATGGGGTTAGGGTCCTTAATAAAAGATCTTGCAGGAGTGGGCTCATTCTCTTCTGCTCTTCCACCACGTGAGGACATAGCATTCATTCCTTCTGGAGGATACAGCAAAAAGACACCATCTCAGAAACAGAGAGCAGCCCCTAGCAGACACCAAACCTGCCTTGATCTTGGACTTCCCAGTCTTCAGAACTGTGAGAAATAAATTTCTATTATTTATGCATCACCCAGTTTCAGTTATTTTGTTATAGCAGCTCAAATAGAATAAGACACCCATCTAGTGATTATTTTTTTTTTGGAGACAGAGTCTCACTCTTGTTGCCCAGGCTAGGGTGTAGTGGCACGATCTCGGCTCACTGCAACCTCCACCTCTTGGGTTCAAGTGATTCTCCTGCCTCAGCCTCCCGAGTAGCTGGGACTACAGGTACCCACGACCACACCCAGCTAATTGTTTTCACTAGAGATGGGGTTTCACCATGTTGGCCAGGATGGTCTCGATCTCTTGACCTCGTGATCCACCTGCCTCGGCCTCCCAAAGTGCTGGGATTACAGGCATAAGGTACTGCGCCCGGCCTTTTTTTGAGACAGAGTTTCGCTCTTGTCACCTAGGCTGGAGTGCAATGGCGCTATCTCAGCTCACTGCAACCTCTGCTTCCCAGGTTCAAGTGATTCTCCTGCCTCAGCCTCCCAAGTAGCTGGGATTATAGGTGCGCGCCACCACGTCTGGCTAATTTTTGTATTTTTAGTACAGATGGGGTTTCACCATGTTGGCCAGGCTGGTCTTGAACTCCTGACCTCAAGTGATCCACCTGCCTCGGCCTCCCAAAGTGCTGGGATTACAGGTGTGAGCCACCAAGCCCAGCCACTATTGGTGTTTTAGCTCCCAGGTGCTACAGATTGTTTGCTCCAAGTTTTGACTCCCCTCTGAAAACTGCCTGCTTTTGTTCAGTTTCCAGAGCTCTTAAGTAGTTCTTTTCTCAATATTATCCAGAGCATGTAAGTATTTGAAAGAAGATGGCTTGTTAGCTTTCTCCTCTAAAATGGAAGTGATAACCCATCTCCCAAATACTTCACCTTTTATATCATCAATCCTTTTTTTTTTTTTTTTTTTTTTTTTTTGAGACCAAGGCTAGGAGGCTAAAGTGCATCTTGGCCCACTACAACCTCCGCCTCCTGGGTTCAAGTGATTCTCCTGCCTCAGCCTCCCAAGTAGCTAGGATTACAAGCATGTGCCACCATGCCTGCCTAATTTTTGTATTTTTAGTAGACACGAGGTTTCACCATGTTGGCCAGGTTGGTCTCAAACTCACTGCAACTGAGCCTCTGGCCTTGGCTTCCCAAAGTGCTGGGATTACAGGCATGAGCCACTACACCCAGCCTAGAGATCAGTCTTATTTATAGCTTTGTTTTTTGGTAAAATGTACTAATAATGAAAAGCACAAGTGAATCATTTCTCTTTTTACGTGATTTTTTGGGAACATAGTGATGCATATGTGTGCTTTGCTCCATAAGGCAATACTTCTCTTAAAGTCCACCTAACTAAAAATGGAAAATTCTTATGCCTGTAATCCCAGCACTTTGGGAGGCTAAGGGGGGTGTGGATCACGAGGTCAGGAGTTTGAGACTAGCCTGGTCAACATAGTGAAACCCCGTCTCTACTAAGAAAAATACAAAAAATTAGCCGGGCATGGTGGCGCACGCCTGTAGTCCCAACTACTCAAGAGGTTGAGGCACAAGGATCTCTTGACCTCAGGAAGCGGAGGTTGCAGTGAGCCAACATTGAGCCACTGCACTCCAGCCTGGGCGACAGAGCTAGACTTCATCTCAAAAAAAAAAAAAAAGAAAATTCTTGCTTTTCTTCCTCTCCTTCCCCTTGGGGTTTGGTTTTAGGCTCTCTGATGATAGCCTATGATCACAATGCTTATGTAAAACCACTCTGGCTTTATCTGCTGATTGATCAGTTCTAACAGCCCTATAGGCTGTGGGTTTCCTGTTTCATATCTGACAGTGGTCACTTCTTAGAATATTCTTTTCCTATCAGCATGTCATTACATCCTTTTACTGCTGCTCTTGTGAACACTTTTGGACACTGACAGTTACACTGATATGTAACTGAGCAAACTTCGCTTTGCCTTTATTTTGAAGTTGCCTGTGTTCACCAGGCGATCTGATACTCCACATCGCGAAGCTCCAACCTCAGGGTTGTGGGAGTGTTTTTAATTGTTTCCTGCGTTTCCTACCAGGCATTGCCAAGTGACTAGACTTAACCTTCTCAGGAAGACTCGAATGCTTTCCCCTCTCTTACCCTACTCCGTCATTAAGGAATAGCAGATCCTCGAGTTGACCTTTCATACTACTGACTCTCACGTCAGTCTGCCCGTTAGTCAGTTTATGCTTAGTGACTTGTTCTTCAGTTAGGAGACTTATGTATGCTTGTTTGTTTTTTTGAGACAAAGTTTCAGTCACCCAAGCTGAGTGCAGTGGTGCAATCACGGTCACTGCAGTCTTGACCTGCTGGCTCAAGCGATCTTCCCATCTCAGCCTCCTGAGTAGCTGGGACTACAGGCGTGCACCACCACATCCAGATAAATTTTTTTAAGAGATGGGGTCTCACTATGTTGCCCAGGCTGGTCTCAAACTCCTGGCCTCAAGTCATCCTCCCACCTCAGCCTCTTTTTTTCCCTGCGAGTTGCAATTATAGCTGAGTGAAACAAACTGTAACCGAATGAAAGCAACGACAACAGAATCCTCCCCAGGAAGCAGCTGATTGGAGAGGGCCAAACGGACAGACATCTTGACAACCTGTAACCAGCAAGTTCTGGAAAGTTACTGATGGAGGCTCTTTGAAGTTCAGCCATAGTTGGGATCCACTTGGCTGGGCACAGTGGCTCACTTGAGGTTAGGAGTTTGAGACCAGCCTGGCCAACATGGTCAAACTCTGTCTCTACTAAAAACACAAAAATTAGCTGGGCATGGTGGTGCATGCCTGTAATCCCAGCTACTTGGGAGGCCAAGGCAGGAGAATCGATTGAACCTGGGAGGCGGAGGTTGCAGTGAGCTGAGATTGCGTCACTGCACTCCACCCCGGGTGACTCTGTCTCAAAAAAAAAAAAAAAAAAAGGGCTGGGATCCACCTACTAATTACAGTTTCCTTCTCTGCGGCAGAGTGAGAGCAACAGAAAACTCTCCACTGTTAGCTGTTAGCAGACCCCTCTCAGTGTTCTCTGCCGCTTGGAGGAGTGACCCATACACTTGTGTCCAGTGAGTGCTGCACCATGTTGGCCTCTTAAGGAAGCGCTTCGCTTCAGTGCTGTCCAGGACTTCCCACTTTCCTTTACAAGAACAGTGATTACATCAGTGGCCCCCGTTAGGGGACTGGGCTGCTGTAATGTGTTTTAAAAATTAGGTGCCAAGAACATGTACAAGAATGTTCACAGCAGCATTACTCTTAAGAGCCAAGGTGGAAACAATGCAAACATCTTTTTTTTTTTTTTTTCTGAGACAGGGTCTTGCTCTGTCGCCCAGGCTGGAGTGCAGTGGCGCAATCTCAGCTCACTGCAACCTCCGCCTCCTGGGTTCAAGCAATTCTCCTGCCTCAGCCTCCCGAGTAGCTCGGACTACAGGCACCCGCCACCACGCCCAGCTGATTTTGTATTTTTAGCAGAGACAGTTTCACCATGTTGGCCAGGCTGGTCTCAAACTCCTGACCTTAGGTGATCCACCCACCTCAGCCTCCCAAAGTGCTGGGACTACAGGTGTGAGCCACTGCACCTGGCCTGAAACAATGCAAACATCAACTAATCAATGTATAAAAAAAAAAATACATCCACACAATGGACTATTACTCTACAATGAAAAGGAATACATTTCTGATACATGCTACAACCTGAATGAACCTTGAAAACATTATGTGAAAGAATCCAGCCACAAAAGGTGACATATTATGTGATTCCATTTATTGGAAGTGTCCAGAATAGACAAATCCATAAAGACAGAAGGTTTCATGGGAATGAAAGGAGTTGGGGTGAATGGGGGTACATTTTAATTTTTTTGAGCTGGAGTCTCACTCTGTTGTCCAGGCTGGAGTGCAGTGGTGCAATCTTGGCTCACTGCAACTTTCACCTCCTGGGTCAAGTGATTCTCCTGCCTCAGCCTCCTAAGTAGCTGCGATTATAGGTGTGCACCACCACACCGAGCTAATTTTTCTATTTTTATTAGAGACAGGGTTTTGCTGTATTGGCCAGCATGGTCTTGAACTCCTGACCTCAAGTGATCAGCCTGCCTTGGCCTCCCGAAGTGCTGCGATTACAGGCATGAGCCACCACACCCGGCCAGGGGGTACACTTTAAATGGCTGAATTGAATGAAGTGTGTTATATCTCAATAAAGCTGTTTTTAAAAAAAGTTAGATGCCAGGTTTCTGACCCCACAGTGGCAGGCAACGACCCTGTTCTGTGAGCATCCGGGATTATTTTTGGTATGGCAGGTGCCCAGGATTTTTGTGCAGAGCCTTCATACCTGTCACTGATGGAGGCTCTCCGAAGTTCAAGCCAAAGTTGGGATCCGCCTACAAACTGTTTTACAGTTTTCCTTCTTCTCCAAGGTGCAGTGAAAGCGAAGGAACGCTGCTGGACACGGTGAGACATGGAGGACTTTGTAAGGGATAACCTTTGGTTCCCTGATTTTTTGACATGAATCTAATGCTCTGCACCTTCCTCCATCTTCTTGACAGTGACATTCATAAAGGCCAGAAGCTCGGTGTTTTTGTTTCTGTTGTCGTCTGTATTCTGTATTCTGTTCCACTAGTCCATCTGTCCATCCTTGTACCAATACTTCACTGTCTTCACATTACAGTAACTTTTTAGTCTTGGTTCCTGGTAGGATAAGTCGGAGGTTTGTTGTTCTTCAAGATCACCTTGGATATTCTAGGTCCTTTACATTTCCATATAACATTTTAGAAACAGCTTGCCATTTTTCCACCCACAAAAACCATGCTGGGATTTGGTTGAGATGACTTTGACACCACACATCAGAGTTTGGGAAGAACCAACAACTTTATAATACTGTGTCTTCTAATGCATATACATAGAATATCCCTCCATTTAGTTACATTTTGTTAGACTTATTTCTAAGTATTTGATGCTTTTTGATGCTATCATAAATTATATTGTTTTGGCAATTTCATTTTCTATTTGTAGCTGTTAGGTATAAATACAGTTTATTTTTCTGTGTTCACCTGATACTCAGTGACCTTGCTAAACTAACTTATTAATTCTAATGGTTTATACATTTAAAAATTTACTGTATATTCCATCAAGTTGTCTGGAAATAATAAAAGTTTTATTTCTTCCTTTCCAGTCTGTGCTTTGGTTTGTTTTTTGAGACCGGTCTCATATTGTCGCTCAGGCTGGAGTGCAGTGTCAGATCTCCGCTCACCACAACCTCCACCTCCTGGGGTCAAGCGATCCTCCTGCCTCAGCCTCCTGAGTAGCGGGGACTACAGGAGTATGCCACCAAACCCGGCTAATTTTCGTATCTCTTTTGGTACAGACAGGGTTTCACCATGTTGCCCAGGCTGATGTTGAACTCCTGGGCTCAAGCAATCTGCCTGCCTATGCCTCCCAAAGTGCAAGGATTACAGGCTTGAGCCGCCACGCCCAGCCAAAAAAAAAATTTTTTTTTAAAGCTTTTCTCAAGTGGTTTTTGTTGTTGTTGTTGTTTGTTTTAGACAGGGCCTCACTCTGTCACCCAGACTGGAGTGCAGTAGCATGATCACAGATCACCCCAGGCTCAGGTGATCCTCTTACCTGAGTCTCCCAAGTAGCTTGGACTACAGGGATGCACCACCACACCTGGCTAATTTTTTATTTTTGGTAAAGATGAGGTTTCACCATATTGCTCAGGCTGTGGAGTTCACGCAACATTGTAGCCTCAACCTCCATGGCTCCAGCGATCCTCCCACCTCAGCTTCCTGAGTAGCTGGGACTACAGGCGCAAACCACCATGCCCAATTAAAAAAGTTTTTTTTTTTGTAGAGATTGGGGGGTGGGTCTTGCTATGCTGCCCAGGCTGGTGTTTCATTTTAAAAAATCCAATCTGACTTTTATTTGAGGTATTAGTCTGTTCTTGCACTGCTATAAGGAACTACCTGAGACTGGGTAATTTATGAAGAAAAGAGGTTTAATTGACTCACAGTTCTGCAGGCTGTACAGGAAGTGTGGCTGGGGAAGCCTCAGGAAACTTACAATCATGGGGGAAGGTGAAAGGGAGGCAGGGAAATCTTCCATGGCAGAGCAGGAGATAGAGAAGGGAGAAGAGTTACATGCTTTTAAGCAACCAAGTTTTGTGAGAACTCACTATCAAAAGGACAGCAAGGGGGAAGTCTGCCCTCATGATCCAATCACCTCCCCCCTGGCCTCTCCTCCAATAATGGGGAATACAACTCGACATGAGATTTGGGTGGGGATACAGAGCCAAACCATATAAAGGCGTTTAGACCATTTACAATACAGTTGTTGACATGGTTTGGTCTATGTCTTTCTGATGGATTGACTCCTTTATATTATTAAGTATACATCTTTAATAATGTTTTCTGGTCTTAAAGTCTACTTTGTCTGATATAGTATAGCTACATCAACTGATATCTTTATTTTTATTTATTTATTTTTATTCAAACAGAGTTTCACTCTGTCGCCCAGGCTGGAGTGCAGTGGCATGATCTCGGCTCACTGCAACTTCCGCCTCCTGGGTTCAAGCGACTCTACTGCCTCAGCCTCCTGAGTAGCTGGGATTATAGGTGCACAGCATGACACCCAGCTAATTTGTGTATTTTTAGTAGAGATGGGGTTTCACCATGTTGGCCAGGCTGGTCTCGAACTCCTGACCTCAAGTGATCTGCCAGCCTTGGCCTCCCAAAGTGCTGGGATTAGAGGCATAAGCCACCACACCCAGCCTCACTAGTTTTATTATCCACTGACTCGACTTGCTTGAGACGATTTTCCTATGGTGGTTATCAAATGGTAACTTTCTAATTCTGTAATTCCTTCTGTGTTTATTAGTTCAAGGTCTATGGGATGCAGTGTTGATAGGGTTCTGTCTACTTCACTTGCCTCTGTTCCCAGGGCCTAGCTCTCCAAGTTTTTCAACTGAAATCCCATAGTATTCCCCAGGTTCCCTCCTTTTGAGAGATCCTGAAAACTGTCTACTCAGCTCATTGCAACCTCTGCCTCCCAGGCTCAAGCAATTCTCCTTCTTCAGCCTCCTGAGCTGGGATTACAGGCACACGCCACCAGGCCTGGCTAATTTTTGTATTTTTAGCAGAGATGGGGTTTCTCCATGTTGGCCAGGTTGGTCTTGAACTCCTAACCTCAAGTGATCCGCCCGCCTTGGCCTCCCAAAGTGCTGGAATTACTGGTTTCTTTTTTTTTTTTTTTTTTTTTTGAGACAGGGTTTCACTCTGCCGCCCAGGCAGACTGCGGTGAAGCGATAGCTCACTGCAGCCTCTGCCTCCTGGGTTCTAGCGATTCTCGTGCTGCAGCCTCTCAAGTAGCTGGGATTACAGGCACCCGCCACCATTCCTGGGTAATTTTTTTACTCAGCACTGTGACTGCAAAATTCCGCTCTGCTTTAGAGAGGTCTAGGCTTAGTGTTTCAGGTTTGCATCTTGTATATTCAGATTTCACCAGATGGCTTGAGACCTAGCCATCTATTCGAGGCCATTCAAGCCCCAAATTTTGTCACTCCAGCTGGTGAGACTATAAAAACATAAAAAACCTGGATCCTCAGCCTCTGGCCAGAGTTGGCAAATGCAAGTGGCTGCAGGCTGTCAGCTCTCCTCTCTACAATCCTGACCCTTTAGTTACTGTTGCCTCTGCAACTCACTTAAACCAAAACCTCACCTCTGGCTTTCATTTTCCTTTCTAAATCTCCATTTTAAGGACTTCACAGGCCGGGCGAGGTGGCTCACGCCTGTAATCTCAGCACTTTGGGAGGCCAAGGAGGGAGGATCACCTGAGGTCAATAGTTCAAGACCAGCCTGGCCAACATGGCAAAACCCCGTCTCTACTAAAAATATAAAAATTACCCAGGAATGGTGGCAGGTGCCTGTAATCCCAGCTACTCGAGAGGCTGAGGCAGGAGAATCGCTAGAACCCAGGAGGTGGAGGTTGCAGTGAGCTGAGATCGCATCACTGCACTCCACCCTGGGCGGCAGAGTGAAACCCTGTCTCAAAAAGAAACCAGTAATTCCAGCATTTTGGGAGGCCAAGGCGGGTGGATCACTTGAGGTTAGGAGTTGAAGACCAACCTGGCCAACATGGAGAAACCCCATCTCTACTAAAAATACAAAAATTAGCCGGGCATGGTGGCATGTGCCTGTAATCCCAGCTCAGGAGGCTGAAGGAGGAGAATCGCTTGAGCCTGGGAGGCAGAGGTTGCAATGAGCTGAGACTGCACCACTGTATTCCAGCCTGGGTGACAGAGCGAGACTGTCTCAAAAAAAAGAAAAGAAAAAAAGAAAAACATCTGGGAAAGTATTAGACTCAGTCTCTAGTTCTGTCCCCAACTCTCTGGGGCCCCTTGGGTGAGTCTTTTACCTTCTCTGGGCCTCCTATCCACCCGCCTACCTATTACACTCAGTTCTGAGGCTACAGAGTGAACAGAAAAGAAAACCACTGCTGTCCTTACAGAACTTAAGCCTAACTTTTCCATCTATAAAATGGGGATACTACAACCTCCCGGAGAGTAAGCGAGCCAGAGAGCTTGCTCTTTGGGAGGTGGCAGTGGCAGACAGGAAAATCCCATGGAAACACAATGTCAGAGGTCAGCCCAACCTTTCACCTGGGCCTGTGTGCCCTGCAGTGAAACTTGGACAGATCTTCACTGCTGTCACCTACTGCTACCTGGGGCTGTTGGGTGCAGCTCAGTTCTATGGCCTGATCCTGGTTGCTTTCTAAAGAAATCCCTGCTATTTGGCCCACCCTGAGGGGTCTCCCAGCCAAATGGGTCAAGGAGCAGTCCCTGGCTCCAAGACCCAGGCAGGAGAAAGGCATAGTCCTGCCAGGGCCCTGGAGTATGACAGCCAAGCACTAGCAACTGCCTAGTCCTCAGAAGAGCTGCCTGTGCTCCAGCCTCTACCTCCTCGTTTGAGCCAGCTTCCTCCTAGTCTGCTGCCCCTGTTGCCTCTCTCCTCCTGGCTTTTCTCTTCCACATCGTCCAAGTGTCTCCCCAAGTACAGAGTGTTTGAGAAGACACTGTTCTGCTGTGGGTTGTTGTGGGCAAGTGAGGTAGGGATTTAGGGCCGAGGCCGAGAGCTCCCAGGGAAGGCCTGTCTGGGGAGTCTGCAGCATCCTGCGTTGGGGATGTTCCTATCTTCTCCTACAACCCAATGGGAGCTGGGGTTTTAGTTTGGTCATTCATTCAGGTCCCCAAGCTAATCTGGCCAGTGAGAGGGACAGTGCCTGGTGGGGCAGGCATTCCTGGGCACTGCTGATCAGCTGTCTGAGAAGGGCCTCCCCTCTCTGCACCTCACTTTTTCATCAAGTGAGAATTGGATGTCTAAGGTTCTCCTCATTTTGGCTAAAACTCTTTAATTCCTAGCCCCTTTTGAGGACAAATGCCAAATGCCTCTGAGGATTATGTTGGCCAAGGATTTTTTACCAGAAACATCTTCACACATAAAATGTGAGGGTGGGGGCGATACATTCAGACTATTAAGGCTTCAGCTGGGCAGCTGTCTCCATCACCGCCAGGGCCTCTGGGGCTGTGGCGTCCACTTATGGGGCAGGGTGGAGCTGGGATAGGTGAACCAAAATCTCCCTTGTAGGGTGCACTGGTGACAAGGAGCCTGAACCATGGACCCCACCTTCCTAAGCTTAGATCAAAGCAGGCAGCCTCTCCAAGACGCTCACGGACAGGCTCCCCACATGCAGAGACTGATGGCTGCCTTGGGCTCCCTAGACAGAGCAAGATCTGCAGTGACGACTCACAAGGACCCCAAGTCCCTCCTTCTTCTTCCTCCTCTACTCTTCACCTTCTCCCGGTCTCTCCTCTATGTCCGGGCCCACAGCCTCCTAGGTGACAACTGCCTATGATGGGCGTGAGTTCTGAGAACAAACCCTGGGTCCCAAGTAACTGCCTCCTCTCGCAGCACATCTCATTCCTCAAATCGTAGTATGGATATTACCACTTCAAGAAACCCCTGCTACCATGCAAATTCCCGAAGCCATTCATTTTTAACACGCAGACGCAAATTAACTTCGCCGAGACAGGAAGCAGCCGAAGGCTCAGGGGGGAGGTCTGGTAAAGGCTACTGACGCAGGGACTGGGCTGCTGGAATGTGAGGGAGAAGACTGACAAGGAGGTGATGGGGAAGGGTGGCCACTGAAGATCAGGCGCCTCTCAGGACCAGCCATCCACATGTCAGATCTGTACACAGAGCTGCCAGATTCTGCTCTCCCCAGGACAGAGCCTCATGATGTGGGCTTAAACATATCAGTAGAATGAATAATTCTGGACACATTGGCTCAAGAGTCAGAAAACCCCAGACGTGACTTCCAGCTCTGCTACTAGCATACAGAAACCAAGGGGATCAAGGTCCCTAGTCCTCTAAAAGTCCGAGTCCTACTCTGCTGGACCTAACTGGTCAAGAACTGAAGACCTGATCAGCAAGGTTTGTGAGCATCGGTTGGCAAGTTCAAGGCCACTGCTTCCACTAGCAGAGAGGTGGTTGAGGTTCCTCCCAGTCACCACAGAGAAGATTTAACAAGTAAAAACCTGCAAACTCTTTATTAAATTCTCCCATTTCATCTGTACAGAAAAAAATGCACATTATGTTCAGAACATATCTCAGTAACATCTCAAAATTACACAGCATGAACATGTAAAAACAAGGGACCACCACGATTTTATACATAGAAAGGAAACCCATTTACAAAAGAGGCTTGTTAATTGTACTTTTTTCTTTCTTTCAAAAACAAAACAAAACAAAACAAAAAAAGTGAAAAGCCTAAGATCTCACACAGCATTTGCTGTACAGACTGTTTTCCGGATGGACTGGTTTGGGAACACTGTGCTGGGGGAAGCTGCCCAGGAAGCGCTCCCGCTGCCAGCTTTCCGGAGGTCTCCGCCCAGTGCACTGCAGGGGGACCTGGAGGGCCCGTTTCTACCACCCTAGCATGTCTGACAGAAAGCCCTGCTGGGCTCTGGGGTCCAGATGTCAACTCTACATTGGAGGAGGCAAAACACAATCTAGAGGCACTGTCTGAACTTTCTCCTGGCCCAGGGAGATTTCTCCACTGCACACAGCACAGTGTCCTATACATGTGTCCTGGTAGAGCAGAGGGAGCGGGAGAGGACCACGGGTCAGGATCCTGTCACCACCAGCCTGAGCAGACAGTCCCATCTTTGTGATCCAGGTGACAAATAATCAGTCCCTGGTCCCCACAATGACCTCACCAGATGGCTTTGGGGAGCTCTTCACCCTAAAGATTCAGTCTGGTTTGCTAATGACTTATCTATTATCTGAAGTCTGTGGAGGAAGGACCAAGAAGGGGTGCAGTTAGAGGGATGAGCAACCAAAGACCAATGGGAGGGAAGGCAGGCAAGAACCTCAGACCCGGCCCCACGCCCTCTAGGAACCAAAGTCTAGTGGAGAGGAGGCGGGTGGGGAGGAAGGAAGTGTCCCTCAAGGCCTGAGAGAGACCCACAGCACCAGATGCTGCATTTTACAAAACCACTTAGGTGCTGCCCAAATGGTGAGAAATAAAAGGAAGCATTCTGGCCTTTCAGGTTTTTCAAACTCACAAGATGTTGAAATACAAGTAAATATACCAAAATGCACATAATTGAGGCCAAGGTGGGTGGACCACATGTGGTCAGGAGTTCGAAACCAGCGTGGCCAACATGATGAAATTCTGTCTCTACTAAAAATAAGAAAAAATTATCCAGGCATGGTGGTGCATGCCCGTAATCCCAACTACTTGGGAGGCTGAGGCAGGAGAACTGCTTGAACCTAGGAGGCAGAAGTTGCAGTGAGCCGAGATTGCGCCACTGCACTCCAGCCTGGGCAACGAGTGAAACTGTGTCCCAAAAAGGAAAAAAAGGCCAGGCCGGGCGTGGTGGCTCACGCCTGTAATGCACTTTGGAAGGCCGAAGTGCACTTTGGCCGAAGTGGGCCACTTTGCGGCCACTTTGGAAGGCCGAAGTGGGCACATCATGAGGTCAGGAGATGGAGACCATCCTGGACAACATGGTGAAACCCCGTCTCTACTAAAAATACAAAAATTAGCTGGGTGTGGTGGTGCATGCCTGTAATCCCAGCTACTCGGGAGGCTGAGGCAGGAGAATCGCTTGAACCAGGGAGTCGGAGGATTCGGTAAGCTGAGATAGCGCCACAGCACTCCAGCCTGGCAACGGAGTGAGACTCCATCTCAAAAACAAAACAAAAAACCAAAAAAGCCATTACGGCCAAAATTGAGGCTGACTGTTCTAGGGCTGGCTGACTTCCAAGGTTCCTGGTCCAGCTTCCTTCTTCTTAGATTAAGTTCTGACTTAGAGTGTGTTCTAAGGAGGCAGGGGAGGAAATGGGAAGGGAAGGCCTCTCCCAGATGACTCACTACAGTAGGAACTTCGGGGCAGAAGTCACACCACAGGCCTGGAGGATGGGAGGATAGGAGACACTTCCAGAAGCCACACTGACATAAGAAGAGAATCTTCTCTTGGGAAGGCCAAGGGAAGTCAGCCACATAATTCCCTTTCCAGTGTGCCTTGATAAAACGTAAAACATGAATGAAGACACTCTCACCATTAGATTCTTCTGTTAGTTGATCTCAGGAAACAGAAACAAATGAAATCTGACAGTAACTTTCTGTAGCATCTTCAGGGAAAGCTGTCTCTTCACCAGGATGCATCCCCACCCTGGCCAGCTGAGTGACTCACTGTTCCCAAGAAGAGTAAGGACAGCATGAGACAGCCAAAGGCCTGCAGTGTGTTCAAGTCAATACCTGCTCACTCAACATTAGCTCACTGGTCACCCTAGAATTCTCCTAGCTTCGAAGGATGCACTAACTCAGAACTGCGGCTGGGGGTGGTAGCCCGGGGAAGATCGCTTTCCCGGGAGTGATCCCAAGCCTATGGAGTGCATGGCTCCCCTGCCGGTGCTTCTTGCTAACGGGCTGGTCTAGGGACAACCGCAACAGCAATGGAAGTCCAACATGCACCCAGGTGAAGGCCTCACAGAGCTCCCCATCTGTGGGAGAAGCTCCACTGTGAACAGTTCGTCTTGTTCTTAATAGTTTGCCCAGACAGCTCACCTTCAGTACCCCAGAGCCTCCAGCCTGGCAGTCCGGGCTCCAGGTGCCTCTAGAGGGCTGTGGGGCACACTATGCATAAGTCACAGGGACACTGGCATGAACTGGTAAGTCCAGATGACAGCGACCCAGCTGCTATAACTGTTAGCAAGTACCTGAAGCCTTAGCCTTGGCAAAACCCCCTACCCTCTACTTCTATTACTGTTGGTGGGCTACACATCAGGAGAGTAGACACAGGCCAGAGTCCATCATCCACTCACATCCACAGAAGGGTCATTGTTTCTGTTCTTGACCATTTCTCAGCCAGTTGACTGACCTATAAGGCCAGGAACCAGGGGTGCCCCAGGCCCTGTTTTGTTTTGCCAAATGAGGGACTTAATGAGTGCGGCCAGTTCAGACTTTGCTGGCCTTGGCACTTAGAAAAACTTGCTCGGGGCCCTGCCTGGGGCTCTCAAGAGCCAGTCATTGGAAAATGCTCCAAGTAAGATGATGAAAGACATTCTTGTAATAAGTAATTGAAGATACTGGCAGAGCTAACTTTTCTATTCTGACCATTTATAAAGATGACAAATGTTTTGGCCAGGCATGGTGGCTCACATCTGTAATCTCAGCACTTTGGGAAGCTGAGGCGGGTGGATCATGAGATCAGGAGTTCAAGACCAGCCTGGCCAAGATGGTGAAACCCCATCTCTACTAAAAATACAAAAATAAGCCAGGCGTGGTGGCGGGTGCCTGGAATCCCAGCTACTCAGGAGGCTGAGGCAGAGAATTGCTTGAACCCAGGAGGTGGAGGTTGCAGTGAGCTGAGATCGCGCCACTGCATTGCAGCCTGGGCAACAGAGAGATACTCTGTCTCAAAAAAAAAAAAAAAAAGACAGATGTTTCAAGAACCAAATTCCTCATCAAACTTCCAAATCTGCAGACAACGAATGGGATTTTCTCTCAATTCAGAAAGAACAGAAATATCAATACAATTAGAACTATAAGGGTGTTTACGCATACTGGGAAGGAGACTGCAGAGAGGAAGGATACCCCACCCGGTCAAACAGTGAACATCCATCCTACCTGCAAACCACACCAGACACGTCTGTAGGCACCTCCATGTACATGACATTCCTGGCTCTTGATATTAGGCCTCAGCGGCCCCCAGCCCCCAGGGGAACCTGCAGAGACTCTCGGGCCGCTCAGTCCGGCTGGCAGTGGCGGGAGGCAGTGTGTGCTGCTCGCACCCTGCGTTTCCAGTTTTAGGAGACTGAAGCATCCCAGACAGCTGTTGACAATCAGGAAGACCCTACAAGCAGGACCGAGGGGACTAAGCAGCTTAGCAGCTTCCCTTGGTGACTTGGCAGGGGGACAATCAGTTGGCTTCTGGAACCCACTGCCTCCAGGAAGGGCAGCAAATAGAAAAAAAGAAAGAAAATCACAGTATTCAAATATATGTCAGTCAGGTTAGACAAGGAGTAACTTGGATCAACTGATCCACAAACTGACACGCCTTGTACTGAACACCCTTCAGGGAAGACACGTGTCGCTCCGGTCCTGCAGTGCACGTGGACTGTGCAGAGCAGAGGCAAGAGTGGGGGGTGCCGAGGGCAGGCCTTGGTCTACATGGACAGTTTTAGGCACGTGATTTATAATACTTTGTGGACATCTAACAGGTTAATAAAATATATATTACATAAATGTCTCTCCTACTGTACACACTGCTCTCTTGTGCAGCCACTGTGATCTCATGCCCCAAACTCAACCAAAGGAGTGCCAGGCTGAACCATGATGCCCGGACCCCTCCCTCTCACACCCCAGACTTGGCATCTCCACACTGGAGGAATGAGGCGGGATGGCCAAGAATATTGCTTCTATAAAGCCCATATTCTGCAAAGGATGATGAATCGCCAAAATACAACATTTAGCCAATGCCTACTAGAGTGGGTACACGCAGCAAACGGACAGAAAGAAAAAAAACAGAGCAAATCCTCCATCTTTTAATGTGATAACTTTCCACACCCTCTCCACGTAGAGGCACAAAGGAGCTTGTCTGGGAAGTTTGTCTGGAGTGTGCAGAAAGGTCAGGCTGGACTGCCTGTCACATCCTGAGACCACACTAAACCTTTATAAGCCATTGTCTCTGACCTGTATTGTAGCCTGAAAAATAAAGCAAAGTGAGTCAAACCTCTGGCTCCCACTTCCTGACCCATTGCTCCCCACACCCATCTTCAAGGACCTCTCCCGCCACAGTCCCGCCTCCTGATGAAGCGCAGAGCTTCCAGAGTGACTGTAGCCTCAGCAGGGCCGGTCCAGACACGGCTGAGTCCTGTGCTGCCCTGGAGGAGGAAGGTTCCTGGGATCCTGCTGCCCCGGGACTCGGGATCCAGCCTCTCAGTGCAGATGGATGGACTGTTCAACTTCACAAACTTCCGGTCCCTTCCCCTCCCCAGCTGCCCTTGTCTAGGGAGGCTCATGCTTTGCTTCAATGAAGTGAGGAGACCACAGAAATACCCATGGCCGTGGGGCTGTGACCAGCAGTGGCTGATTAGGGTGGAAACTGGAAAGCGTCACTGTCTCAGCAGAAGAAAGCAGGACCCCACACAGCCTGGGGAACGGCTGCCCACCCACGCCTCGGTGAAGACCACGGCCGTGGCGAGGCCCCAAGGTGCTTCTGAGAGATGAACGAGACACCTCAGTCACGGCACACTGGGTGGTGTGCTTCCCCTCCAAGTCCTGTCTTTGTTTTACACAGTCATATGAAAGACATAACCCCATTGCCCAAATCAAGCCTGGAGGAGATGCATTACTATATACATTTTTTTCTTTAAAAAAAATTTTTTTTTTTTGGTGGTTTTCTTAAAAAAAGCCTTTGAGTTGCAGGTCAGGTGAGTTGGTTCTGGAAGTACCGGAAGTTCTGTTGGTATGAGAGAGACTTGTCTACAGGCAGGTAAACCCAAGTTTGCCAAACAAAGGCAGTAACCCCAGCGGCCAGCTGCTGCTGCTGCACGGTGAGGAGGAGGAGGACACCATGGACACGAGTGGAGGCTGGACGGGACAACGCAGTGGACACCTGCTGATGCTCTAACACGGGGTTGGTGTCACCTCTGAGAAGAGCGAGGTGAGTGGGGATGCTATACAAGAGGGCTGTACAAACTGGGCACTGGATAGGTAGTTCCTTTGGTGGTCAAGGTGGCTCTACCTGTCCTTGAGCTCTCGTGTCACTCGCTTGGTGATCCGTCCACACATCAGGCCAATCAGGAACAATATACAGATGCTCCCACTGATCACAGAGAGAATGTAGTTCTTAGATGGAGACGTCATTACTTGCATGGCAAGATCAGAGAAGCCATCTGCTGGGGCCACCTAGAATGACACAAGGCAATGTGATTCTCTGCGAGAGCACTGGGCTGGTGGCAGTGCTAGGTCTAACTTATCCCTCTCAGTTCCTAGTTTAATTTATGTCTTTTCTTTTGGAGAGGGAGGGCAGGAGATAAGAAAAATCAACACAGAGCTACAACTCTTTTTCCTGATCATAAAACTATACACACGTCTACTGCACAAAATTAGAAATACAGAAAGAGACAAAGTGGTGCAGTCACCCACAATTCCATCACAGTGATCACCACTAACACCAGGACACTGAAGATGTGTCGGGCCCTGGACGAAGGGCTCTCCCTGCCCTCACTCATTTAGCACTCACACCAAGCCTAGCAAGCAGATTTCACCACTCCCATACTCTGGATGGAGAGTCAGTGCCCGGGGGTGAGCGTGGTTAAATGACTTCTATAAGGCCATGGGTTCTTCTATCTTTTGATTTATGCTCTTTAACTGCGTTTGCTGCGTTTCTTTAAAAAACAAAGATAAAAGTTGACATCGTTTTACATATTCTATATTTTGTAAATTCTATTTTTTTTTTTTTTTTTTGAGACAAAGTCTTACTGTTACCCAGGCATTGTGCAGTGGCATGATGTCAGCTCACCACAACCTCCACCTCTCAGGTTTAAGCGATTCTCCTCCCTCACCCACATGAGTAGCTGGGACTACAGGTGCACGCCACCATGCACAGCTAATTCTTTTGGTATTTTTAGTAGAGACGGGGTTTCACTGTGTTGGGCAGGCTGGTCTTGAACTCCTGACCTCGTGATCTGCCCACCTCGGCCTCCCAAAGTGCTGGGATTACAGGCATGAGCCACTGCACCCGGCCTTGTAAATTCTATATTATTTGTAAATTTTATATTTTGGCTTTTTTTTCATTGAGTTGGGGTCTCGCTCTGTTGCCCAGGTTGGTGTACAGTGGTGCGATCACAGCTCACTACAACCTCAAACTCCTGGGCTCAAGGGATCCTCCTACCTCAGCCTCGTGAGTAGGTGAGACTACAAGTGCACCACCATGCCTGGCTAATTAAAAAAATTTTTTTGGCCAGGCATGGTGGCTCACACCTGTAATCCCAGCACTTTGGGAGGTTGAGATGGTGGACCATGAAGTCAGGAGTTCAAGACCAGCCTGGCCAACATGGTGAAACCCTGTCTCTACTAAAAATACAAAAGTTAGCTGGGCGTGGTGGCGCTCGCCTGCAATCCCAGCTACTGGGGAGGCTGAGGCAGGATAATTGCTTGAACCCGGGAGGCGGAGGTTGCAGTGAGCCAAGACTGCACTACTGGACTCCAGCCTGGGCAACAGGACGAGAATCCGTCCCAAAAAAAAAAAAAAATTTTTTTTTTTTGTTAGAGATGGGGTCTCCCTATGTTGCCCAAGCTGGTCTCGAACTCCTGGGCTCAAGTGATCCTCCTGCCTCGGTCTCCCAAGGTGCTGGGATTATAGGTGTGAGCCACTACACCCAGCCTGTATTTTGACTTTTTTCATTCACCATTATATCATAAGCATTTCCCACATCAAAAACAATGTGCAGGCCGAGACCAGCCTGGACAACATAGCCAAGACCTTGTCTCCACAAAAAATTATAAAATTAGCTGGGTGTGGTGGCGTGCACCTGTGGTCCCAGCTACTCAAGGAGGATCACTTGAGCCCAGGAGTTTGAGGCTGCAGTGAGCCATGCTCGCACCACTGCACCGCAAACAAGACTTATATTGACAGAATATATTTAACCGCCCTCCACTTGTGGACATTTATAATTTAACCTCAGCTAGTTTTCATCCTCAGTTTTCCACTGCTTTCCCTAACGGACCTTGATGGTAGCCTGCTATGGCAGAATCAGGACCGAAAGGGTCCCCAGGTGCACATGTCCCCATTCTTTTGCATCCCAGCCTGGCTGCTGAGATGGTGTGGCCCAGAGGCATCTGGGCTGTTTCTATGCTCATATCACGTACACAGAACAGAGTAGGGAGGCGTGAGATGAATGAGATTTGAGCTCCAATAGTTGCCAACACAAAACAAGCCGTGAATTACTCTGAGTCACTCTGAAGCAATAATACACAGCTCAAAGGACTGGACACAATGAGGCAGAATGAAGTAACGCAGCATCTCCTGCTGCCGCTTCCCTGAGCCACCAGCTTTAAAGGCAACTTTCTTCCCTTGGCAGAAGGGTGACAGAGTGTTGACTACTGTGACAGACAGGAGCCCTCCCTTGTACCTTCCTGCTGTCGAGCTATGAAGACTTTCTCTGATTGTTCCTCTTGTCTTGTTACCCTTGACTTGGAAGTAAAAGGGTGATAAAATTGGCCAGGAAGGAGGGGTGGTCCTGGGATTACTCTCTTGATCTTAGGCCACTGCAAATGTCTATCCCAATATGAGTCAATACAAAAGCATGGCTCTAAAAACCAGAGGGACTCTGGGCAAGTCGTGACCTCTGAAGTCAGTTTCCTTCACTGTAAAGTGACGAAACAGTCATTCTACTTACCTCACAGGGTTTCAAGGTTCAAATCAGGCAATACGTCCAACAAAGTGTTATGTAAACTACAAAGCAATGTATACACGAGAAGAACTGTTATTCTTCTCACTGAGGCTGAACCTCTGTAGGAAAAATTTCCCCTAGCCCAAGTCTACCTGGGTATCATACACATTCATGAGTGTCCTACAGTCTTTCTTCATCCCCTTCTTCTCCATGTTCCAGACCAGATGAGTACTGGCCTCAAATATGTATTTTTCTCCTAAAGACTGTAAAATGATAAAAGCAAGCTTCATCATAGGCGAGGCTGGATTTCTTTCTTTTGCCATGGGTGTGACATCTCTTTTGTCTTTGGGTGACTCACTTTTCAGCGGTGAACAGTGGGCGAAATGAGAAAGGAGGGCCCTGGCAAAGCCTTGCAGACAGCCCGATGCACAGGGAGACGGCTCCAGGCTCACGGGCAGCCAAGGAATTCTAAAAGCACACTGACCATGTTTACTGTCTTTTAGTAGAGACGGGGTTTCACCGTGTTGGCCAGGTTGGTCTCGATCTCCTGACCTCGTGATCTGCCTGCCTCGGCCTCCCAAAACGCTGAGATTACAGGCGCGAGCCACCGCGCCCGGCCCTGACCACGTTTTCAAATGCACTTATTGCTAGTCTCACAATAAGGACAAGACCAGTACGATATCTAAAAGAGGCTGGACAGCCACAGCGAGGAGAGCGGCATGGCCTTTGCTCAAGGATGACATGCAAATTGGTGAAGTGTTCCATATTTTTTTGTTTTTTTAAAAAAGGAGATTCTCTTGGTCATTACCTTTGCTGCGTAACTCCACATCTCAATCCGGTCATTGAGGCGCTTTTTGCACTCGGGCTGTAACCTCACCCGCTTATCCTCCAGTGCTTCCATGAGACAGGACATTTCTGTGGGAGGAAATGAATAATAAGAAAAACCTGAAACTGTACAGAATAGAGAAATTTCTGTAAAGATGAGGAAGAGGGTGCACAACCACCAGAGAATTCAGATCTGCAGGCTCAACAAAGTTAAATACATACTAGGAAACTTGATCCAGGATCCAACAATGGAGAGAAATGATATGTAACCTCCAGGGTTGGCGTCCAAAGCCTCTCTTAAAACCTCCTTATTTTTAGAGCCAGGTGTGGTGGCAAACACCTGTAATCCCAGATACTTGGGAAGCTGAGGCAGGAGGATCCCTTGAGCCCACGAGTTTGAGACTACATTATAGTAAGACCTTGTTTCAAAAAATTAAAACGAAAACAGGCTAGGCATAGTGGCTCATGCCTGTAATCGCAGCACTTTGGGAGGCCGAGGCAGGCAGATCACGAGGTCAGGAGTTTGAGACTAGCCTGGCCAACATGGCAAAACCCTGTCTCTACTTAAAAAATACAAAAATGAGCCAGGCATGGTGGTGGGTGCCTGTAGTCTCAGTTACTCAGGAGGTTAAGGTGGGAAAATCACTTGAACCCAGGAGGCGGAGGTTGCAGTGAGCTGAGATCATGCCACCACACTCCAGCCTGGGTGACAGAGTGAGACTCTGTCTCAAAAAAATAAATAAAAATACAAACAAACAACTTCTATTAGTTTTATTGGGTATACGTGGCTCAAAAAGAACTCTCACACTTGCCTTGGCTCCCTCCTCACACAGAACCTGTCTACTGAGTCCACTGTCGCCACCGGGGAAGTGTGTGAAGCTGGCTTCTAGTTTCGGCACCAGGAAAAGGACCACGATGATGACTTTAACTTCTGCTTCCCTAATAAATACCTCAATTCTCCCTGTTCATCAAATCTTTAGCTCCGGTCATGACAAGGTCAGTTCAAACTTGCAGGCTTATTCCTAAATTCATGATGCCATAAAGGTCTAGTTTTGGCATCACCCAGGTCCCCAGGGAATGTTGTCTATGACTGGGCTACAACTACAGACCATACAGACCACAGTAGCTGCAACTGATGTCTAAGAGGGAGTCTTTGCTCTTCCCAAGAGAGTTCAGACAGGATCAGAGTGAACACAGAGACTTACGACGCCCGCGGCCGGGGGTGATGGCTGCGCAGTGGTGTTTAATGTCCAGGGCACAAGCAGTATGAAGTACCGGGTCAACAAAGATGTCTGCTTTGCTTTCCTTCAGCATGTTTAGCACTTCCTGGAAAGGGAGGGTCATTGCGGACAGAGCTTTTGAAGGGGAAATGCATCAGATCTGTTGTCTGTAAATACTTCATATACTAATAAAAAAGGGGGGAAGTTGAGGGCTAACAACAGAGACCACTTTGGGACAGGTTGTAAGGTGGTGATGATGTACAGAATGCAGAATTTAATTGAGTAACTAACTACTTTTAGGGATACAAAACTGTGTGTTTAAAAAAAGCAGGGGACTGTAAGTGACTGTAAGATCAGATTTGTGTTTTTGGCATTCCCGTATGTCATGTCATGTCATATTTTAAAATACCTAAACGTTAATATTTTTATTGGTGTGATACAATTACTGTGTTACTTTAAGAAATATGAAAACATGTGAAATCTTAAAATCAGAGTAATATGCTATATTAAAATTCTCAATCGGGACTGGGGGTGGTGGCTTATGCCTGTAATCCCAGCACTTTGGGAGGCTGAGGTAGGAGTCTGAGACCCGTGTGGGTAACACAGCAAGACCCCCATCTCTATAGAAAATTATTTTAAAAAAAATTAGCTGGGCATAATCGTGTGCCCTGTGGTCCTAGCCACCTGGGAGGCTGAGGCGGGAGGACTGCTTGAGCCCAGTTGAGGTCCAGTGAGCTATGACTGCACCACTGCACTCCATCCTGGGAGACAAAGTGTGACCCTATCTCAAAGAAAAACAAAAACAAAAAAATACCAATTAGATAGAGGCACATTTGTTTACAAAATGTTCTACTTTACCTCTGTTGTCCTCAGAAAGAAAAACAGAAAGGACAGGGCATAACATCTACTACAAGAGCAATTCTTATTTGTGTTTACAGATGTCCTGAATGAGAGGAATATCAACATGATGGAACTGAAATCAACTCTGCAGATTCTCCATTTATACATAAGGGAACTATAGGAGGTAAAGATAGGCCAGAAATGTTTCCATAAATAAAAGTTAGTATGCTCCAGACAAGACTCTAGTCCCTATAAAACAACAGTAAGAGAAATAAAAACCAAAAACGAAAGGTCAAATAATATTCTAAAATCCTCCCCAAAGTTATATGGGATCATGTGATGATAAAGGAGGCAAAGGAAAATACACGGATCTAGCTTTCCACATTTTTAACAGACGAAAAAATTTGCACACAATGTTCTCAATTATTCAATAATGACATCAGTGAAATTCTTTTTTAAAAGGTTAATTTTGGCTGGGCGCAGTGGCTCACACCTGTAATCCCAGCACTTTGGAAGGCCGAGGCGGGTGGATCACGAGGTCAGGAGATCAAGACCATTCTGGCTAACACAGTGAACCCCCGTCTCTACTAAAAATACAGAAAATTAGTCAGGCGTGGTGGCGGGCGCCTATAGTCCCAGCTACTTGGGAGGCTGAGGCAGGAGAATGGCGTGAACCCGGGAGGCGGAGCTTGCAGTGAGATCACGCCACTGCACTCCAGCCTGGGCAACAGAGCGAGACTCCGTCTCAAAGAAAAGAAAAGAATATTCACATTATAGGAGATGAGCAGTCAAGATCAAATGAAAGTTTGGTAAGAAGGAACAGCAAGAAAAGAGTGCTGGGCAGAAGGTTGAGATTTTTGGTTTTATTACCAAGGTAGGCAGACTACAGCATTAAAAGGAAGAAGAGGAAAAAAAAAAAAAAGAAATGAAGTGAGGAAAACAAGGTGACGGTGGTTACCTTTTTACACAATTCTGTTTTGATCTTGAGCAGGTTGACCTTGAGGCACTCCTCCACCTGACCTGTCTGCTCTTGGGCTGCTGCTTCTTCAGCACATAGACTGGAGATCTGTTCAGGAGACACAAAAAACAAAGCTACCCCACTGAGCACAGAAATGAACTGACAGTTTCTTCTTTTTTTTTTTTATTTTTTGAAACAGAGCCAAGCTCTGTCATCCAAGCTGGAGTGCAGTGGTGCGATCTCGGCTCACTGCAACCTCTGCCTCCCAGGTTCAAGTGATTCTCCTGCCTCAGCCTCCTGAGTAGCTGGGACTACAGGCGTGTGCTACCATGCCTGGCTGATATTTTTTTTTTTAAGACAGAGTCTTGCTCTTGTTGCCCAGGCTGAAGTACAATGGCACGATCTCGGCTCACCGCAACCTCCGCCTCTCGTGTTCAAGTGATTCTCCTGCCTCAGCCTCCTGAGTAGCTGGAATTACAGGTATGTACCACCATGCCCAGCTAATTTTGTACTTTTAGTAGAGACAGAGTTTCTCCATGTTGGTCAGGCTGGTCTCGAACTTCTGATCTCAGGTGATCGCCCACCTTGGCTTCCCAAAGGGCTGGGATTACAGGGCATGAGCCACCGCAACTGGCCTGATTTTTGTATTTCTAGTAGAGATGGGGTTTCGCCATGTTGGCCAGGCTGGACTTGAAGTCCTGACCTCAGGTGATCCTCCTACCTTGGCCTCCCAAAGTGCTGGGATTATAGGCATGAGTCACCACACCCGGCCCGAACTGACAGTTTCAAAGGCAGATGAGTCCGGTGATTCCAATCAGCTCTGGACACCGCAGGATCTGTGCCCCCTCTTCACTGGCCTACTGCTGTTTTACAAGCCAGGGGCAGTAGCACTGCTATCACCAGAACCCTTGGTCTCTAAACATGTCAGTTTGATGATTGTCCCACACCTGTGCCAGGGCTCATCGCAAACAGTTTCCTGGGGGTTTCGTGCCCCTCCTCCTGTATTGGATGCCAGGCTTCATTCTTCACAAGGACTGGCACACAGAGTGGAAAATCAATAAATGTCATATCTTTACAGTGTAAACACTGAGACTTGAGTCAGATCTCAGGACTTGTCAAAAAGAAGGCTGCTACTTGATTCCACAGGAGCAAGGTTATATATAACCAAATAAAATACGAAAAGCAAACGCTTGACATTCACATAGGTTCAGGGTCAAACCAGACTCACAACTTGAAAGTGTGCACACGCGCGTACCCGCACATACATGCACGCATACACAGGAGTTGAGAAACACAGCCCACAGCAAAGACAAAAATATTAAGTTTCTTTGGACAGTTTTATGAGTGAGCTTTTTTGTAACAGCTTTTGTTATGAGCTCCTGAAATTAACATATGTTGAACACACTCTCCACAAGGCCTTTTCTAGCTAAGAAGTCCAATAATCTCCAAAGATGGGCACTTCCTTAGGGCCATTATAGAATTATCATTATTATTATTTTTTTTTGAGATGGAACCTCGCTCTGTCACCCAGGCTGGAGTGCAGCGGTGCAATCTCGGCTCACTGCAAGCTCTGCCTCCTGGGTTCATGCCATTCTCCTGCCTTAGCCTCCCGGGTAGCTGGGACTACAGGTACACGCCACCAGGCCGGGCTAATGTTTTTTTTTTTTAGTAGAGCTGGGATTTCACTGTGTTAGCCAGGATGGTCTCAATCTCCTGACCTCATGATCTGCCCGCCTCAGCCTCCCTAAGTGATGGGATTACAGGGGTGAGCCACCTCGCCCGGGCTTTTTTTTTTTTTTTTTTTTTTGAGACAGAGTCTTCCTCTGTCGCCCAGGCTGGGGTGCAGTGGCATGATCTCAGCTCACTGCAACCTCCGCCTCCCGGGTTCAAGTGATTCTCCTGCCTCAGCCTCCTGAGTAGCTGAGATTACTGGTGCACGCCACCACGCCTGGCTAATTTTTTGTATTTTTAGTAGAGGCAGATTTCTCCATGTTAGCCAGGCTGGTCTTGAACTCCTGACCTCAGATGATCCACCCTCCTTGGCCTCCCAAAGTGTTGGGATTACAGGCGTGAGCCACCATGCCCAGCTGAAAGTACTTTTATCTTTCTGGCAGGTCTTGGGTTTACCATCCAGAATAAGAAAAAGGGAAGAACAAATTTACAGAGAGCTATAATGAAAGAACACCCTTGTTCAACAGAGAAATATGGAACAACGCTTTAGAGTGTCAGGACTAATGCCAAGTTGAATTCAGTGTTACAAAGAACAGGAATGCAGACCATGGAGAGCCTAGAAGACGGCCTTCAATTCACCAGATCATTCACGGCTGAAGGGAGAGAAAGTAAACAACTTTTCTCCAGTGGAAACTTCTCTGAGCAGCTCTGTGCGTAACCAGTTTTGCACGCAAATCCCACCTCATCTGAGCAGTGCAGCTGGAGCTGAGGATCCAGGCGGTAGTCCAGGGCGGACTCCTGGATAATGATTCGGATCTGGTCTTCGCAGTCTGAAGACAGGCGCTGCATGTGACAAAGGGAGGATACATGGGCTGATCAGAAAACGAAGCTTTTCTACAAAAGCAGGACATGAAAAAAAAAAACAAAAAACAACCACCACAAGAACAAGAAAAAAACAAAAAGAACAAGAAAAAACAAAATGCCTGCTTTTGATCTGGCCCCTTAGCCCCCCAGGTTCGGGAAGATATGAAAAAGGTCTTGGGAAAACGGGAGCAAGCTAGAGATTTCAAAAGAGAAAATTCCCAGGGACAGAGGCTCCATAAATACACCTTTGTGGAGAGCCCAGGCCAGTTTACCTGGTCAGCATATCTCAGCTTCAGGCAAGAGATGACTTGTCCTTCTAATTCTGAATCATCCTTGGCCTTAGTCAGGATACCATGACAGAATTTAGGAATGTCAGCTTTACAGGCTTTTCTTAGCATGGGGTTTAAGCGGTAATCTAGAGTAGAAAGCAGTGAGCATGTGACAAAACATTCCACCTGATTCACACATTTTTAGATATCCACCTTCCTAAAGGGAGCATATTACGTCAATGATCATGACTACAACCATGGATTTATCTATTCAATAAACATTTACTGAGCTCTCACTACACTGTTTTTAATCAGCAATATGACTTATTAACGAGTACTTCTGGAGGTCCTCAGGAATATTTCTACTCTGTGGAGTTTTGTGCAGACTCCAATACTCTAAGGAGTCCTCGGAAAAATCAAGGGGACATCAGCAACCTTCCCCATAACAGATACTTTTGAGAACACTGAAAAAGAAATACAATATCCAGCTCACTGTGACCATTAACTTACGAGGTCTTCCAACTCAGAGGTGAAATGTTTCTGTTCCGAACCAGATTACCCGTACATTCTCCTGGCACACTCATGAAGTTTTATTGAATTTCTAGATTTTTCTTTCCAAGGACTGCCGGCCTGATTCCTTCTGAACGTTCTTTTAGGGCAGTTTTCTGGTTCTTGTGGCCTCTCTCTCCCCTGACTCTCCCTCCATTTTTCTGGATGCTCCTCAAAGGAGGAAGGCCCTGCTTACACTCAGACTCCTCCCTTAAAATTCCCAGGCAACAAAGCCCTGGGAGTTTGAGCAGGTCACTCTACAGCCACTGAATTCCCTTTCAGATACTCCACGGGGCCAGGAGAGCCAAGCCAACATCTTACCTGTGTTCTGGGTGATCTGGCGCTTGGTTATCATCTGTTTGCATTTGGGATCCATCAATTCACTGTTTTTATTTTGCTTCAAGCACTGCAACATGGTTTTAGAATCTGCTTCTGGACAGAACCTCTGCAAAGAAACAGTCTGATAAAAACAGCTATCTAAACATGGCGATTAACTCCATCTGCGACCACTTTTCCTGGAGACGGAGTCTCATCGTGTCACCCAGGCTGGAGTGCAGTGGCGCGATTCGGCTTACTGCAACCTCCGCCTCCCGAGTTCAAGTGATTCTCCTGCTTCAGCCTCCCAAGTCAGCCTCCTGAGTAGCGGGGATTACAGGCGTGCGTCACCACGCCCAGCTCATTTTTGTGTTTTTTTTTGTTGTTGTTGTTTGTTTTTTAGCAGAGATGAGGTTTCACCACGTTGGCCAGGCTGGTCTTGAACTCCTGGTATCAGGTGATCCACCCACCTGGGCTTCCCAAAGTGCTGGGATTACAGGCATGAGCCACCACGCCTGGCCACTTTTTTTTTTTAAGGCTAGTCAAGTGAAGCAACAGGAATGTAGAAGAACAAATAAATCTGTAAGTAGCTGTGATCAATTAGTTGTAAACAGCACTGCACTTGGACCAGCCTGTGGTCACCCTTAACATCTATCCGAAAGCTGATGAAAGCAGCAGCCTGAAGGCATCACGTGGTACAAGAGGAGCAGGTAGGCCTGAAAGAGCACCCCACCCCAACTTCCCCTTTCTTTCTTATTCTCTACTATTTCTCACATTTCTTTCTACTGCCTCACTGGTTCTTACACATGATTGGTTCCCTATCTAGAGGGTGATGTTAAGTTCAATGGTATCTGAGGAACTTATTGTTTAAGCATGAACGTAACACTGTACCAGGTGGCTGTACAGCCCTCAAGCCCCACCTACTCAACTCTAGTGGGGAAACCTAGGAATTCTCCACTAACCAATGTGAACAAGGATGTGGGGTAAGCACCCACTTGGTTCATCTTAATTACAGGGCTATAATCCTACCAAGCAGTAAAGGTATAATCCTACCAACCTGTACACTTACTGCTGTCCTTTAAGTCAGGGATCAGCTGTGGACTAGTAATAAACTCCTTATCCGTTCTGCTAATCCGCAAGTCTTCAAGTGTCACAGTGTCTGATAAACTCTGGTTGAGACACTTGAGCACTGAGCCTCTCTTCCTAGTTCTGTTTCTAGTTCTCTAAAGAGTGTGATTATAATCTGCTGACATCTTGTTATGGAGACATGGATTGTTCACTGACTTTTAGAAAATTTTCCAAAGCTCTCTCACATCAGAGCCTGACATTTCCATTTTTACATATGACTCAATTTCATCAGGCCAGTTAAAAAGACTTACACTGTAACTTTCAAAATTCTCTCTGGAATTTATTTGATAGTGTAAAAAGTAGCATTTTACTTTAAAGGAAAGCTGAAATAAAGGAGCTAGAACCTTTAGTTTAAGTTTTTAAAAAAAAAATTTTTTTTCTTTTTTGAGACAGAGTCTTACTCTGTCACTCAGGCTGGAGTGCAGTGGCATGACCTTGGCTCACTGCAGCCTGCGCCTCCCAGGAGCGATTCTCTTGCCTCAGCCTCCTGAGTAGCTGGGACTACAGGCATGTGCCACCATACCTGGCTAATTTTTGTATTTTTAGTAGAGACGGGGTTTCACCATGTTGGCCAGGCTGGTCTCGAACTCCTGACCTCAGGTGATCCTCCCGCCTTGGCCTCTGAAAGTGCTGGGATTACAGGCGTGAGCCACTGCGCCCTGCCGAACCTTGAGTTTAATGTATGTGTGGCGAGATCAGGGAACTGACATCTAGGTACTCAGGTCAGCCCTGCTGCAGGGAATACCTGCTGGAGGAGGGAATGAAGCAAAACAACCTGTAGAACAGAAAAATCTTCTGAATGTGCCAGATGGATGATCAGGACATTAGATGGTGACTTTCTCAGTACAGCTACTATTAATCGTCCTCAAAACCAATCATTTATTTATTGCACATCCATTTACTTGTGCCTCAGGTCAAAGTGAGGTCAGTTATTCCAGCTCTGTGGTTTCCAAACTTGAGCCTGCATCAGAACCCCCTAGGGAGGCAGTTAAGGCAGGCTTCGTGCTCTACTCCCAGAGTTTCTGATTCAGCAGATCTGGAGGGGGGCCCAGGAACCTGCTGGCTCCCAGGGGGTGCTGCTGCTGCTGCTCGTCTAGGGACCACACTTTGAGAAAGCTGAGCCTGAGGAAGTTGCTGCCATTGTTTGTGCTTTGTTGTTTTGTTGTTCATCCGTGCTCGGCCTTTGGTGTCGGCTTCTCACCTTTATCATCTGCTTGCAGACCCTCATGAGGGTGTAGTCTAGCTCTGGGTCCATCATCTCTGTCTCCTGCAGCTTAAATACTTTTTGGTGGCAGCGGGTGCTTAGCTGCTTCTTGTTTTCTTTCAGACATTCGATAATCTATGGCAAAAGAGTTATAGTCAAGTTGAGAGATGTCAGAGACTGCTCATCCATGTGTTCTGATTGAAACATTCAGCTCCACTATGCCTCCCATTTCTTTATCCATTTCTCATTCCCAGGCAATAGGAATCAGGATTTCCTTACCAAAGATAAGGATTTACAACCTTACAGCTGACAGCAAACCCAACTAGATAAAAACTCAGGATGACTGGCAGGCTGTGCTCCAGTCTAATGGAAAAGAAACACACCCACGATTTCTGGTTTCTTCTGCCTTCCAGAGCTGCTCCTTGTCCACATTCATTTTGGAGATAGGCTCTCTGCATTTTCCCAGACCAACAGCTCCGACTAGACAGTGGGCACAAACCAGGAGGTTCAATTCAACCCACTATTTACCACCTGAGAAAGACTACTGGATGCTAGATATGAATCAGACCCAATTCTCAGCCTGATAAATTCACAACTACACATGGCAAACTTATGTAAACAAGTAACTATGATTAAAAAAAGATGAGTTATCACTCAAAATACAAAAGCGTAAAGTGTCATGAAATGAATTTTAAGGTAGTGAATTAAGTATATCCTGAAATCTTCCCTTCCCTAAACCTTCAGATATCATGAAAAGAAAGAAGGAAAGCAGATGGGAAGGTGCAGCAGCTGGGGCTATCGCAGGAAGCCATAAGACTTCCGGGAAATCCTCAAGGCATGGCCAAGAATCACTAACTAGTTGAGGAACACTAATATCATAAGAAAGATGATAAATAAAATGAACCAAGGAGTCAAAAACTGAGGGAAAGGGGTAATAGAGCAATCAAAAGAGAATTTTAAAATATACTTAAAATCCTCAGAACAACACAGAAGACAACAGTAAATAAGAATCAAGAATAGGTAGTTATGCAAAGAAGCAATGAGAAAGCTAGGAAATGAAAAACAAAACTTGATTGGTGGTCTCCTGGAGCAGAATGGACAAAGCTGAAGAATAAATTATATGCTGGGAAAGAGAACTGAGGAGTTACCTAAAATGTAGTACAAAGAAATGAAAAGTACCAAAGAAAAAGTTAAAGAGACATGGAAGACGGACTCAGATGCTCCAATTGCCTAACACGAGTTCCAGAAGGAAGGAAAGGGAAAGCAGTATGTGAAAGAACAATGACTGAGAATGTCCCAGAACTGAAGGAAGACATAGATTGTGAGATTGAAAGAGCCAACCGGAAACACACACAAAACAAAAACCACACCTAACCACATCACACTGAAACTACAGATCATTACAGACAAAGAGAAGACTCTAAAACCTATCAGAAACAGATTAACTACAAAGCAATGAGACTTATATTGACATCAGACTTTGCATCAGCAACAGTCTGATACAAGAGGACAATGAAGTAATTATCTCAAAGGCTGAAGCCCCATGGCAATGCCCTTAACTAGAAGAGGTAGCCGAGTAGTAATGAGAACATTTTTTAAAAAATCACTTGTTTGTATGTACTTCACTCCTGGCAATTCTGGATAGGGTCCTGTTTCTGTCTATTAAAAAAAAGTGTCCTAGGTGATTCTGATGTGACGTCTAGTTAAGAACTTCTGTGCAGTGGGAACAGAGTGAAGTAATGGTTAATTTTGGAGGTGCAGAGCATTGAGAATGCTACAGATGAGGAGGCATCTGAAGGATCATTAGGAGCTTACTAGGCAGACAAGGTAGGGAAGGATGAGGTAACCTGAAAGAGGGAAGAAAATGAGTTAGAGAGGAGTGCAGGTGAAGAACCCAAGGAAACGCAGCCTGATGTAGTTTAAGAAGGGATGATTAGGTTGGAAGGGATGAGATGGGTCCTGTCTCACCAGCAAAAAATTCATGACTAAAATGTTACCTTATGGGCACTAGCTTTTGAGAAAACATTAAATATTACCTTCACATTACTTTTACAATTACAAAAGAAAAGTAAAAAGTTACCTGAGCGTTGCCATATTGAACAGTGGAACAGAAGTTTTTGATGTCACTCTTGCAGGCTTCGTATAGATCTGGCTCCAAGCGAATGTCCTCCGTCTGCATGAGGGAGCCAGCATGGAAAGGTGAGCTTGGTTTAGGCTGGAGATGTCATATGTTCTGGAGACTTATTTGTTGACTGCATCTTGTCTAGTGACCCTGGCTTCTACATAGCAAAGTCGCCTTGCAGCAAGAGAATCAGGCTTTACTTTCAAATCTGTCACCAAATAGCTGCATGGCCTTGGACCTTCTTTGCAAAACACAATGCCAAGTCTACCCTGAAACACCTTATTTAGTCCTTCACAGGACTGCTGAGATGTGAAAATCACTTTGGAAAGTCAAAATCATTATATAAACGTAGAGTTCTACTTTTATTATTACTTTAATGAAAGAGCTAGGCTCAAAGTTAGGGAACCAAATCTTCCAGCTTGAAATGTCTTTTTTTTTTTTTTTTTTTTTTTTGGAGACAGAGTCTCGCTCTGTCACCCAGGTTGGAGTACAGTGGCACCATCTCGGCTCACTGCAAACTCCATCTCCTGGTTCAAGTGTTCTCCTCCCTCAGTCTCTCAAGTAGCTGGGATTACAGGTATGTGCCACCACAGCTGGCTAAATTTTGTATTTTTAGTAGAGATGGGGTGTCGCCATGTTGGCCAGGCTGGTCTTGAATTACAGACCTCAAGTGATTTGACCGCATTGGCCTCCCAAAGTGCTGGAATTACAGGCATGAGCCACCTCGCTGGCCTAAGTCTCTTTTAGTACAGGCAGGGTTTCATCACGTTGGCCAGGCTGGTTTTGAACTCCTGACCTCAAGCGATCCACCTGCCTCGGCCTCCCAAAGTGCTGGGATTACCTGCATGAGCCACCGCACCCAGCCCCTGAGGACATTACTGATCCAGTGATTGGATCACATGCTTAGTTAGAGCCTGTCTTACAGCTGGACTTCCAGTTATATGTGGGAAGAAAGGTTTTATCATTCAAAATCAAAAGAATGACACAGGAAGCTAATGGTCGTATGGTAAAACTTTTGCACAGGACTTCAAGTCTTAACCATCACAGTAGTGGATAAAATGCTTCCCCCTTGCCCTAGCCTCTCCCCAGCTTTCCAAGCCCTGGCCCACTGTGGTTTCTGGGAGCAGAGGCTGGGAGGCATTACCATCTCCAGCTCCTCCACGCGGAGCTGCCTGCGGCACTTCAGGGACACCCTGTGCTCCTTGGCTTCCTGCAGAGTGTCATTACGCACGGTCGTGCTCAGGCAGATCACCACGTCCACCCTGCAGACGAAAGGAGAAGCTTGAGGCTGGCTGGGGCCACACAAGGGCAGATGGCCTGAGAGCTGGGCTTGGGGGGGGTCACACCATTAAGAATTTAAGATGCCCTTTGGGGGAATGTCTTTCCTGTAAGGCTCACTGTATTTTTTTTCAGGGCGCTAAAAGCTGCAATTTGACTGTGGGTGTCATGAAAGGCAGGCAGCAGCATGAATGCTGACTACATTCCTGACAGAAGGGGAAGCCACACAGGGCACATGTGTGCAACGACAGTTCAACATCTGTGTTAAAAACATGTGACCACAGAGGAATGCTGCTCTTAACTCTAGGACTGTACTTTTGACCTACTGTGAAACTCACTCCTGAAAGGTAGAGAAACCTGAGCAAATTGGGAATTCGGTTTGTATGAGGGCAAGTGTTCTAGAAATGGTCCTTTCAAAGAGCAACATGGAAGAATTTGGACAGTCATGCTGAAAAAGCTCATCAGTTTCCTCAATAAGACTTAATTCTTAAATGAATAAACATTCTGTTTCTTCACTAAATATCTAATCCAATACAAAAACTGCTGCATCTTAGATGAGATGACATAACAGGACGACACAGGGAAGAGGTCAGTTCGCCTCTTTCACTCACACTGCACCCTGCTTCTCTAAGTACACAATCCAGCCCTACTTGGTCAGTTAGATGGCCTGACGTGGAAAAATTAAAAATGCTCCTTTAGCCTATGGGACCTCCCTGTGAGAACTACCATCGCCAGATGCTCTATCCAGACAGTCCGAGTGTTTGCCACGCTAATCAAAGGAGAGATGCGGGAGGCCTCCAGGGCTAACCCCACCAGGCAGCAGGAGGGCTGCCTGACATCTCGCATACTCATTCCGGAGCTAAGAGGGACTTCGGGAAAGTGGAATGAAACAACTACAAGCTACATACTTCTTTTTTATGTTTGGGCAAAGCTTCAACACGTCCTCCTTGCAGGCCATTTTAAACTTGTAAGAAAACCGAAAATCCTTCATCTGCACCTGAAAGGTAAAGAGAAAGAAAGTCAGAAGTTTTGTGGCAACTTGTGGTCAGTAGTGGTAGGGCGCACTTTTTCATATAGCTCTCACAAGCCTGTTTACACGACCCTGCATGGCTTGACCCACACCTGAGACATCACGACCTGCTCATCTCTCCAGTACTCCCCCTACAACAGGCAGGCTTCCTTCCTTCCTTCCTTCCTTCCCTCCCTCCCTCCCTCCTTCCTTTCCTTCCTTCCTTCCCTCCCTCCCTCCTTCCTTCCTTTCCTTCTTTCCTTCCTTCCCTCCTTCCTTCCTTCCCTTCCTTCCTTCGTTCCCTCCCTCCTTCCTTCCTTCCATCCATCCATCCATCCATCCATCCATCCATTCATCCTAAATAAAAATAGGACATATATTTGAAATTTTTTTTTTTTTTTCTTTTTTTTTTTTTTTAAGAGAGAGCCTCTCTCTTGTCATCCAGGCTGGAGTGCAGTTGTGCGATCTCGGCTCACTGCAACCTCTGCCTCCCGGGTTCAAGTGATTCTCCTGCCTCAGTCTCCCGAGTAGCTGGGATTACAGGCACCCGCCATCACGCCAGGCTAATTTTGTATTTTTTGTAGAGACAGGGTTTCACCATGTTAGCCAGGCTGGTCTCGAGTTCCTGACCTCAGGTGATCAGCCTGCCGCAGCCTCCCAAAGTGCTGGAATTACAGGCGTGAGCCACCATGCCCGGCTGGAAAAAATGATTTTTTTGTTGTTGCTGTTGAGATGGAATCTTGCTCTGTTGCCCAGGCTGGAGTGCAGTGGCGATCTCGGCTCACTACAACCTCCGCCTCCCAGGTTCAAGCAATTCTCCTGCCTCAGCCTTTGAAACAGCTGGGATTACAGGTGTGTGCCACCATGCCTGGCTAATTTTGTATTTTCAGTAGAGACGGAGTTTCACCATGTTGCTCAGGTTGGTCTTGAACTCCTGGCCTCAAGTGATCCACCCACCTCGGCCTCCCAAAGTGCTGGGATTACAGGTGTGAGCCACTGCGCCTGGCTGGAAAAAAATGACTTTTAACAGAACATCAGAGGTGCTCTGATGTTCCAAAAAAGGAAAGGATTCAGTCAACATCCAGGCAGCTATGATGGGATATTGGCAGCCAGGTGTCACTGACCAGCTGGAAGTGGGTGACTCCGATGGCACACTTCTCGTTCATGTCCTTCTGGTGTTTGTTCTGTATCAGACACTCCATCAGGTCCCCAGAGTCTATCTGGTTATCTGCCACATCCTGGGGAAGACAGCATGCATTTACACTTCATTGGTAACAATTAATGAACAAAACTTGTAGCCCAGTCCGAAACAAATGCAAGCAAGGTTGGTTCTAGAAGCCCTCACAAAAAAAAGACACACCATAAATTGTAATCAAAATAAGCCTGAAGAATCACAATGGTATACATTCAGTGGCATAAAACTAACACAGCACTGTGTTCCGTATGAGACATGATATATGCTTTTTTTTTCACTTTCCGAAAAGCAGCTGGCTTTTGGGATAATATCTAACATAGCCTCCCAACTGTCAGATCCTAAAGGTTCCTGGGCATGTTTCACTCCCACAATTTAAATAGTTCAGTAAATGAATATGAAATAGTCAGAATTCACTCAATATTGAGGTACTAGGAGACAGTTGGAAGGAGGAGCCACTATTACTGCTAACAATTCCTGGGCAGGTGCTAACAATTCCTAGGCTGATGTACTGGAATCAACCCTGCATACTAATGGGGGTTTCCCTGTTCCATCTCTTCTTAAAAAGGGCAACTCAGTAACTGCTGCTGGCCACATACCTGTTTTTACCTACAAAAGCTAATCAAACACAGGTTCCAGGATGGTAGCATCTCTCTCTCGATCTTGTTTTTCTTTTTTCTTTTTTAGACAGGGTCTCACTCTGTTGCTTAGGCTGGAGTGCAGTGGCACAATCACGGCTCACTGCAGCCTCGACCTCCTGAGCTCAAGTGATCCTCCCACCTCTGCCCCCTAGGTAACTGGAACTACAGGTGTGTACCACCACGCCCGGCTAATTTTTTCTATTTTTTGTAGAGACAAGAGTTTTGCCATGTTGCCCAGGCTGGTCTTGAAATCCTGGGCTCAAGTGCTCCTCCTTGGCTTCAAAGTGCTGGGATTACAGGTATTGGTCACCACACCCGGCCTGTTTACATTTTTAATTTTAACTTGTCAAAGCTGGCTAACACTCAAGAGTAATACATGCTGCAGACAGAGGTGAGTCTGAGATACTCAGGGGAGAGTCCCTGTCAATTTGTTTCTGTTTTTAACCCTTGCTCCTCCAGACATCACTTACGTGGCAGAAGTTCTGAATTATGGGCTCACAGGCTCTCATCAGCAAGGCTTCTATTTGAATATCCTGTAGAAGATTAAATATATTAATACTTCTGCTTTAGAAAGAGCCAGGGTGGAGGAGGAGCAGTTTCTCTTTCTGAATCAGTAATATCTGATGGGCAAATAATCTAATACATACTTTTGGAAACGATTCTAGTATTTGAAGTAGACAGCCCCAGAATAAATATAGAACTGCTCCTCCGTTATACTTTGAAAGGCAAATTTTTAAAGACATATTCCCTTTCGGCCTGAACAAATGAGAAGGCAGAATTAAGAAAAGTGAGGTAAAAACACATGTAGCAATAACATTAGAGTATGCAAAGCCTTTGCAGATTTTCCCAAAATGCTAAGTAGTTCAAAATGAAAACAGGGGTAACTGATATCCATCTTCAGTTTATAAGCTCATAAGCCAGAGCACTGCCCTCAAAGCAGATGCCAAACCACTGTTACTGGGGAACACATACTAATAATGCCTTTAAACAGAGAAACCCGCGCAACACTAGCTCCTGAAAAAACACCTTCCTTTAAAGAGCTATACACCCAGACTGCTCTCATAAGTCCATGATGACAATGATAATGTGAGAGATGACGACAAAATGAGAGAAGGCAATGAACTTCTGAAAACTAGAAAGCAAAAAAGAACTGGTTGAGAAATGTAATTTTACATTATGACAATTCAAATAGAGTACTAAAAGGTTTAAGACAAAATGGTAGTTCCCCACTTCTCTGATTTCTGGCCCCACAAAATAACTTTAACATGTTTAGCTGCCCTCCTCTGTATTTCTAAATAACATCCCAGTGCTTTATGAGGGTTTCTAATCCCCCCTTTTTTTTCCTTTTTATTGAGATGGAGTCTGGCTCTGTGGCCCAGGCGGGAGTACAATGGTGCAATCTCGGCTCACTGCAACCTCCGCCTCCCGGGTTCAAGTGATCCTCCTGCCTCAGCCTCCCAAGTACCTGGCACTACAGGCATGTTTTACCACGCCCAGCTAATTTTTGTATTTTTAGTAGAAACGGGGTTTCACCATGTTGGCCAGGATGGTCTTGACCTTTTTTTTTTTTTTTTGAGACAGAGTCTCGCTCTGTTGCTCGGGCTGGAGTGCAGTGGCGTGATCTCGGCTCACTGGAAGCTCCGCCTCCCGGGTTCACGCCATTCTCCTGCCTCAGCCTCCCGAGTAGCTGGGACTACAGGCACCCGCCACCACACCTGACTAATTTTTTTGTATTTTTAGTACAGATGGGGTTTCACCATGTTAGCGAGAATGGTCTCGATCTCCTGACCTTGTGATCCGCCCGCCTCACCTCCCAAAGTGCTGGGATTACAGGTGTGAGCCACTGCACCTGGCCTCTAATCCCATTTTTTAAATATTTTAGTGGGTTTCAGGATGGAACAGGGATAAACATACGTATTCAATCTTCCATGCTTAGCTGGAAGTCCTCAGCTTTTATGTTCTGAAACACACAGACATTACCAAATGACCTAACTAAAAGAGCGAGGGATGAGAGAATGGGAATGTGTAGATTGCTCTTGAATGTGACTGTGATGTGAAGTACTGCTGCTATTTTTTTTTTTTGAAACACAGTCTCCCACTCTGTTGCCCAGGCTGGAGTACAGTGGCGCAATCTAGGCTTACTGCAACCTCCGCCTCCCGGGTTCAAGTGATTCTCCTGCCTCAGCCTCCCAAGTACGTGGCATTACAGGCGTGTTTCACCACACCCAGCTAATTTTTGTATTTTTAGTAGAGACGGGGTTTCACTATGTTTGGCAAGCTGGTCTCGAACTCCTGACCTCAAGATCCGCCTGCCTCGGCCTCTCAAAGTGCTGGGATTCAAGGCGTGAGCCACCGCTCCCGGCCGTACAGCTGCTATCTTAAGGGAGAAACAGAGGCAAGTCTAATGACTATGATAAATCTAATTTATGAAGAAAACCAAAGGGCTGTATAGAGTGTTGTTCTAGAGAAATGAGGGAAGGAGCTCACAAAGCAACACAATATACTTCTTTATAAAGCAAATATGGAAAATTTGATCAGGTTTCTTTTGATTGACAGAAAATCTGCACTCTCAGGAGTCTAGAAACAGTAGAATCAAACACAAAAGGCCAGGATGCTGGCAGCCACTCTCCTCCAATGAGTAAGCTGCATACCACTTACCTCTGATTCTAACTCAGTGAGGTTGCCAACTATATCTCTACACTCCACCACCAAGTCATCCAGATGGTCCTGGAGGCACTCCAGCTCCTGCAAATATAAAGGCAAGCCACTGGCATTTATCAGTCACATACATGAACAAGGGAAGGGGAGATATCAGCGTCATGACACTTCCCTTTTCAGTGGTCCTCCTTTCTCTTCTTTTTAAAATTACCTCACTGAACAGGACACAAAAGCTTTGTTTAATTCCCCAGACTGAGATTGTTGAAAAGATAATTACTTCATGTAGCAGGTTGGTTATTAGGGCCAAGTGGGCACAAGAGCCATGCAAAGGCTGGGCACGATGGCTCACACCTTTGATCCCAGCACTTTGGGAGGCTGAAGTGGGCAGATCACCTGGGGTCAGGAGTTTGAGACCAGCCTGGCCAACACAGTGAAACCCCATCCCTACTAAAAATACAAAAATTACCCGGGTGTGGTGGTGGGTGCCTGTAATCCCAGCAACTCAGGAGGCTAAGGCAGGAGAATTGCTTGAACCCAGGAGGCGGGGGCTGCAGTAAGCCAGGATCGTGCCACTGCACTGCAGCCTGGGCAACAAGAGTGAAACTCCGTCTCAAAAAAAAAAAAAAAAAAAAGAGCTGTGCAAATCCTTCAGAAGACCAAATCTACAAGTGCAAGGAGAATCAATCTTCAAGTGTCCTCAAAGTCTAAAAACCTTATCAGGCCTTGATTCTATTTTCAATCTGTGCTTTGATAATTTGTCACCTCTCATTTTAAATATGCACTTTAATAATGATCATCAGACAAATTCACAGTGAAGAGCACAGATTATTTTAAGACTCTTTATTGGCAAAGTAATTGGGAACCAGGGGTCTGGAACACAGGATACAACTGATAGCTCCTGCAAGTCAGATCTGGGATTCTAACTCCAGTATGCATCAAAAGGGTCCTCTGAAGAAAAACAAGTGAACACACTAGGGTTTGGGTACTTAAAAGCTATCTTGTGTGGGCTTTGGAAACCAAGCTGGAGCTATCTGTAGCATTAGTCTATTACTATTCCTTCTAGAGGTTTACAGGTTTAGAGGTTTCAAGTATAATATCAGCTCACTTTCAAAAAGCATATCAATAGCTATTTCTTAGCAAAGTGCTCTGTTAAAGGATCAAGTTTAACTTACTATTCTGCAAGAATCTCTCTGTTTCAGAATTAGAATGTGAGGGGAAGAGAGGAGTTGTAGGAATTATACAACAGCCAGAATGGAAGAAGAAGAAGAAATAAAAAAGCTAAAGGAAAATACCCCAAACTTGGGAGTAAAATAAATGGCTAAGAGAAAGATCCTATTAATAGAATCCTGGCTGGTCTCAGTGGCTCACACCTGTAATCCTAGCACTTTGGGAGGCCGAGACAGGTGGATTGCCTGAGCTCAGGAGTTCGAGACCAGCATGGGTAACATGGTGAAACCCTGTCTCTACTAAAATACAAAAAATCAGGTGGGTGTGGTGGCAGGTGCCTGTAATCCCAGTTACTAAGGAGTCTGGGGCACAAGAATTGCTTGAACCCGGGAGGCAGAGGTTGCAGTGAGCCGAGATCGTGCCACTGCACTCCAGCATGGGTAACAAAGCGAAACTGTCTCAAAATAAAAAAAAAAAAGAATTCTTAAGTTTAGCTTCTCCATGACGGGCTGCAATGTAGTGCAGCTTTCTAAAGTTTACTTTACTCGGGGTTCTAAAGGAAACTATTTTCTGGGATTCCAAATCACCATATCCCTTGTTTCATTGGACAGAGGCAACAGAAAGCTCAACTATAAGCATTTTCTAACAATATACCCAACAGAACTGTAGCAGGCTCAGGAAACAGACTGCTGAACATGATAGTCCTATGCTCAACAGACCTGAGTAGGCAACCACGTTTCTCCTTTAAAATGTCCAATTCCTGTACGTGTGACTTTTTCATACTGTACTTCCAGAGGGGGTTTTGTAGTGGTACAAATGGAACCCAGAAACCTGAGTTCACTCCTTGAGTATTTATGTGGCTTTAAACACGCAGTATTCCTACTGCTGAGTATCCTGCATTCAGATGGAAGACATCTAGCTTCCCACATGACCTGCAGTCATGCATCTTTCCTTCTTTCCCTTAAACTGGGACACAATCCTAAGGAGCCAATCACAGCACTCAGGGAATTCTTGGGGGCTGCTCCTTCCCTCTGCTTCCTAGATGGAGAGGCTATATAATGAACTGAACTGAATTTTAGGTAAGGGAATGTATACACTTAACTTCTCTGAGCTTCAATTTGTCAACCAGGTGAGAAAAAATTCCATTTCTACATGTTTTTTGGGACTGTTCTAGGGCACGCCCACTATTCATGCAGACCAGTACTCACGTATGCACAGATTTACACCCTGCTTATCTCAAAAGGACTTAATGGAGAAAATGAATTAAAAATGAGTAAAATGAATAAAGATGAGAAACAAAAAGGAAAGGAAAGAGGATGTGAAATGGAGCCAGTAGTAAGCTTTCTACAAAAATGCCTACCATGAAATCTTATATACCTGTAAGAGGCAGGCCATACCATTGGCTCTAGAAGTTTTAATAAGCAACAGGAAGAGGGAAAATAATCAATTACAAAATACAATAACCATAATGCAAACACAAACTCGCTGCCAACTATTCCTGATACAAAGACCAGAGAGAAAATTTTCCTGAGAATTTCTTCCAGAGAAAATATTGAACAATACAACAAATCACATCTGTAAGGTAAAGAGAGATGGATTTTATGGTGTTTGTACTCTGCATAAAATGTTAAACATTAACATCATCATTATTGTAAGACAAACAGAAAGCGATGTCACCTACCTGTCCAGTCTCTGTTTTCTCACTGCACCATTTTCCCAGATCAATCAGGCACTTATCCTGGAGGGCAGGATCCAGCTTGACATCCATGGCACGCTGGTGTAGGATCCTTTGGACTTCAGCTCGGCACTCCCGTGAGAGCTGCATGAGAAAAAATGAGCTAAATACTTGAAAGGTAACAAAACAAAAACACAAAGATATGAGATAAACCTGCTATGAGGAAACTAACAAATAACTCTGTATTTTATCTCCCAAATTTTATACCTCAAATATCTTCCAGAATAAAAATTAAATGTTGCAGCCAGGTGCGGTGGCTCACGCATGTAATCCCAGCACTTTGGGAGGTCGAGGCGGGTGGATCACCTGAGGTCGGGAGTTTGAGACCAGCCTGACCTACATGGAGAAACCCTGTCTCTACTAAACACACAAAATTAGCCAGGCATGGTGGCACATGCCTGTAATCCTAGCTACTCGGGAGGCTGAGGCAGAAGAATCGCTTGAACCCGGGAGGCAGACATTGTGGTGAGCTGAGATTGCACCACTGCACTCCAGCCTGGGCAACAAGAGCGAAACTCCGTCTCAAAAAAAAAAAAAAAAAATAAAATAAAATAAATAAATAAATAAATAAATAAATAAATAAATAAAATGTGCAAGAGGCTTAGAAAAGCCCATATCTTCAGCAATGTGATTATACATATTCAGCAGTTTCTAATATACTATATAAACAACATTCTTTTATGAGAGTATCCTGATAAAAGTGAACTGGCTTCATTCAGACTAGGTTAGTTGGAAAGTTTTGTGTTTGTTGTTTTGCTTAGCAAAACTAATGTGTCAGTCTATGAACGCCATGTAGAAGGTCAGATCCAATTCAAGAGAGCATATACACTTGACTCAGGAGAAATGAGTTCAAATTGACCTAAATCAGAAAAAGCAGGAAAATGTAGATATAACATTATGAGATAGGACTGGACTCTTCTAGATGAGCTATGAAGAATTAGCAGAGGGTAAAGCAGGTGAAAACTAGTATTTTTCCAAGGGCCATGACAAAGCTGTTATTGACAGATACAGTTAGTCTCTCTTGCAAAAAAAGAAAAAAAAGCCAGCATACCCAGGGCAGGAGGGATGGAAAGTAACTGTTTAATGAACACAGGGTTTCCTTTTGGAGTCATGGAGTGTTTTGAAACTAGACAGACATGATGACCACACAACACTGTAAATGTACTAAATGTCACTGAATTTTTCTCTTTAAAATGGTTAAGACCAGGAGCAGTGGCTCACACCTGTAATCCCAGCTCTTTGGGAGGCTGAGGCAGGCACATCACCTGAGGTCTGGAGTTCGAGACCAGCCTGACCAATATGGAGAAACCCCATCTCTACTAAAAATACAAAAATTAGCCGGGCGTAGTGGCGCATGCCTGTAATCCCAGCTAATCTGGAGGGTGAGGCAGGAGGCGGAGATTGTGGTGAGCCGAGATCGCACCATTGCACTCCAGCCTGGGCCAAAAAGAGTGAAACTCCGTCTCAAAAAAAAAAAAAAAAAAGGGGGGGGTTATTTTGGCCAGGCACAGTGGCTCACACCTCTAATCCCAGCACTTTGGGAGGCCCAGGTGGGCGGATCACCTGAGGTCAGGAGTTCAAGACCAACCTGGCCAACATGGTGAAACCCCGTCTCTATTAAAAAAAAAAAAAAAAAAAAAAAAAGCCAGGCATGACGGCAGGCACCTGTAATCCCAGCTACTCGGGAGGCTGAGGCAGGAGAATCACTTGAGCCAGGAGGAAGAGGTTGCAGTGAGCCAAGATCACACCACTGCACTCCAGCCTGGTGTGCAGTGAGACACGTTCAAGAGTGAGGCTTTGTCTCAAAAAAAAAAAAAAAAAAAGATTAATTTTATGTTATGTGAATTTCACCTCAATTAAAAAAAAAAAAGAAAAGAAAACTAGCACCACAGACTCCAACTCTTTCTTATTTAAAAGAGAAGAAACCTCCTACCCCCTAGTCACTGTAGTGACCAGAAAGATGCCGGGATGTGGGAGCCCCCATGGTTAATGAGAGGCTCATTATATGGAGAGAAAAAAAAAAAAAACAAATTCCCACGTTTTCTCACACAGCAGTATAAACACTGGGTTAGGGAGCAGCAACTGATGTATGCCATTTCCTTCTGAGTCCCCTCATTCTGGATTTGAGATAGCCAGGCTTTTGCATTAAGCTCAGAAGGGGTATTTCTAAGGATGGATGAGAAGTGGTACCATCTCAACTCTCCGGAACAAAGGCAGGACTGATAATGGAGCATCTCAGAAGGTAGAGAAAGCCATCGTGGAGAACAAGTGCATGTCAGTGCGCACCGGGAAGCAGCCGATGCTGCCGAGACCCCAGCACACACAAACATCCCAACAAAAAGCAACAGTTGGGGCAGACAAATACCAAGAGACTGAGGTATGGAGGTTTCTGCTCCAACCAGTCCATGGGCAGACAATGCAAATGTGTTCAGCTGCCAAGAGGAGAAGCCTAAAATCCATTTGTAGCCTGGCTAAAAGCTTCTAATGGATCCTTAAACCTAAATAAAGTTAGGACAGCAGAATTTAACTGTCCATTTGTGACTCAGATTTTGGGAATTAAAAAAAAAAATCTGAAAATCTTCCCCCACCCACTTTGTTAAAAACATAAAATCAGATGATAGAAGCTGGTAGGGCAACTCTAAGTGCACTCATGGAAGGAAGAAGTTTCTAGAAGTGCAGCAATCTTCTCCCCACAAAATAGTCTAAAAAGTTTTCCTAATATGACTGAAATCAGAAGAATATACAGCAAACAATTTAAAAAACAAATGACAATAAGAAGAAATGAAGTCGATATTCACTGCATACCCTCCTTCCCTGTTCCTCAGTGCGGTAGGCGTGTCTGTATAAACAAGAGAACACAGCTCCCTGAGGCATAAATTCACTGGTCTCATTCCAACCGTGGGTATGGCAAAGACGAGAAGCGTCTCCCTGGCACTTGCGGTACAGGACAGGGTCCAGCCTATAAGGTTAAGAGTTAAAAGATAACCACTAATTAATAGACATTTCCTTCTAACACAGGCTCAGGGTTTTTATGAGGTGTTTGCTTGTATACTCATTGATAATCACTTCCAGGGGCGTGGAGACAGAAGATATGTAAAAGTATATTCCTGAATTTTGTTCTTTTGTTTTTTTTTTTTTTTTGACACGGGATCTCTCAATCTGTCACCCAGGCTGGGGTGCAGTGGTGCTATCTTGGCTCACTGGAACCTCCGTCCCCCGGGGCTTGAAGGCAATCCTCCCACCTCAGCCTCCCAAGCAGTTGAGGCAACAGGCACACACCAGGCTCTTTTTTGATATTTTTGGTAGAGACAGAGTCTCGCCATGTTGTCCAGGCAGGTCTCAAACTCCTGAGCTCAAGCAATCAGCCTGCCTTGGCCTCTCAAAGTGCTGGGATTACAGGCATAAGGCACTGCACCCAGCCGTGAATTTCGTTCTTAATGAACACACAGTAGTCAGCACTGTGGGAGGCCTAGGCAGGAGAATAACTTTCTATAGAAGTTTGTTAACCTTCTACAGAAGATTTAAAGTCTCTCTCAAAGATATCTTGGCTTTGTTAGATACCTAACATTTTAATAGACTTAGCACTCACATGCCCTGGGTGAAAACAGAAAACTAGAGTTGTAGCCACCACCAGGCAATTCACAACTTTTTACTTAGTACTTTTTACTAAATACCTTTTTCTAAGTAGGAATGAAGTTCAATCCTATGTAATGTATTAGATTCAGTAAGATCAGGAAATGGCAAGATAAATAGTCTCCTATTCAATTTTCTCTCTTCTTCCTGTGCCAGGTAAGGTGGTTATCTTTTTGGTTACTTGAGTGTGCTTATCAATTTATGAGACTTGACATTTAACTCTCAATCTGGAGACAGTGGATTAGACAATGAGCCTGCTTCTTCTCCACATCAGACCAGGGCATGCTTAATTCTGTCCATATTATATTGTCAACTTTGGTAGATGGCTAGTTAATGGGAGAAAAAGCTAATATTTAATCAGTAACTATTAAGAACTAATATTTAATGAGTAACTATACAGCACTTTTTTTTTATTATGGGGGAAGGAATTAAAGAGGAGAAAACGTGATTTTGATTAAGGCAATACACTCAGTAGACTATTTAGGTTGAGATGGCCTGAGTAAGCAAAGGGAAATTACAGCCCAGCTTTCTATAGTCCTTTCCAGAGCTAATCTGAAGGAATAGAAATAAGAATATATTGAATCTTCAAGTAATCTCTTTCTAGAAAAAGTATGTGGGCAAAACACATGCACACACACACGTTTTTTGAGATAGGGTCTCACGGTTAACATGCAGTGGCATGATCACAGCTCACTGTAACCTACAGCTCCTGGGCTCAAGTGAATCTCCTTTTTTTTTTGAGACGGAGTCTCGCTCTGTCTCCCAGGCTGGAGGGCAGTGGCGCGATATCGGCTCACTGCAACCTCCGCCTCCCGGGTTTTACGCCATTCCCCTGCCTCAGCCTCCCGAGTAGCTGGGACTACAGGCATGCACCACCTACGCCCGGCTAATTTTTTCTGTATTTTTAGTAGAGATGGGGTTTCACCGTGTTAGCCAGGATGGTCTCGAACTCCTGCCCTTGTTATCCTCCCACCTCGGACTCCCAAAGTGCTGGGATTACAGGCGTGAGCCACCGCGCCCGGTTCAAGTGAATCTCCTGCTTCAGCCTCTCAAGTAGCTAGGACTACAGGTGCACACTACCATACCTGGCTGATTTCTTTTTAGTTTTTATAGAGACAATGTCTTGCTATGTTGACCAGGCTGGCCTTAAACTCCTGGCCTCAAGCTATCCTCCTGCCTAGGCCTCCCAAACTGCTGGGATTATAGGTGTGAGCCACTGTGCCTGGCCAAAATATATATTAATCACCAAAAAAAATTAACTACCACACCATGGTGGCTTAACAACCGAATGGAGAAGCCACTGAACTTGAAAAGCTAGAGAAGCAGTCGGATCCAGCACTGGCTGCTTTGGAGGTGGGGAGAGAAAGCAAGATGCGGAAAGAGGAGGGGAATGCCAGCCAATGAACTCGGTGATTCTGGCTGTAATACGGATCCTTCTCCTAGTTCACCCTCCCACCCCCGCCGCTTTTTGTTAACAGAATGAGAGGGAAATTAGAGAATCAAGTTGTCACTTATTGACAAAAACCCCTTAAGACAGACTTAATTCAGTAACTGAATAAATAAATAAAAGCCAATTACCATATCCACTGCAAATCAATGAAAATACAACTGCACTATTATCTTCTTAGAGACATATCTGAAGGCGCTTTTGCCACCCCCACAGGTGCCATACTTCTTACTAGACAGATCTTTGTAGTATCAGAAACATTTTGACCCTGACTTCCAAAGTCGTGGTGAACAAGGATGTGTGGTACAGGCTGGTAGTGGGCTGACTCTGCTTTTAGATAATGTTCTGAAAGTGATAAAGAATAGTTTTTCAGGGGATTGGAGTGTGTTAGCTGTCCCAGAACTGAACAAAAAGAGTTTCCTACTGATTATTTTAATAAATACAGGTAATTATGACTACACAGGAGAAGAGGCTGAGGCAATACATTTACTTTGGCTTCAAAATACTCACTTCCAATCCCGGGAGATGAAATACTGCAGCTCTAAGAGACGGTGTTCACAGTCTTCTACCATCTTCTCTGTGTATAAATGTTCCATCAGGCACGACAAGATCCTAGCCATAAAGTGTGTAAAATTGTTAACAAGAGAGAAGTGTTCAGAACTCTATGTCAATATAATATTTCCCTGGTCTGTAGAAGACGGCTTTTAGTTATTTTCTTAGGGCAATCAGATTTATTTTTCTGAGAATCACTCAAATTAACTGAACCTGACAGTGGTTATACCTTCGATCAACTTCAGAGCCACTCAGCACTGAAGACTATGCATGCACAAGGGCAGTGTGCAGCTGCTGTATTTTTAACTGGTTATGAAAAGTTTCCAACACACAAAGAAGTAGAGAATAATGTAACAGCCAACTTCCCTCCCCATAACTTTATCAATCTATGGCCAAGTCTGTTTTAACTCTAGGCCTCTTTGCTGATATTTTAAAGCAAAATCCCAGATACTCCATCATTTCATTTGTAAATATTTCAGCATGTTTCTTTAAAATATAAGGACTTAATACCATTATCACACCACTAAGCAATTATTTTAAAAGCTTTACTATCATGTAATACCCTGTTAGTTTTCAAATATTTTCCTTTCTTTTCTTTTCTTTTTTTTTTTTTGAGATGGAGTCTCGCTCTGTCGCCCAGGCTGGAGTGCAGTGGTGCAATCTTGGCTCACGGAAGCTCCGCCTCCCAGGATCACACCATTCTCCTGCCTCAGCCTCCCGAGTAGCTGGGACTACAGGCACCCACCACCACGCCCGGCTAATGTTTTTGTATTTTTAGTAGAGATGGGGTTTCACTGTGTTAGCCAGGATGGTCTCGATCTCCTGACCTTGTGATCCGCCCGCCTCGGCCTCCCAAAGTGCTGGGATTACAGGCGTAAGCCACCGTGCCCGGCCCAGATATTTTCAATTATCTTTTTTTTTTTACAAGTTTGTTCAAATCAGGATCCAGAAAAGGTTAACTGATAAGTATCTTAAATGTATTTTCATCTGTAGCAGTTCTTCCTTCTTCCCTCTCCCCTGCCCCCTCTTTGCTTGATGTGGTTATTTTTACACTGTAAATATTCTTAATTAGTTTAACCACACAGAAAGCTTTGAGGAAGAATATGATTTTCTAATTCTCTAGCACAGCATGAACAGCAGGAGTTCTTGCATAGCAGCATGAGATAAACATGGACTATACTCACTTTGTTGTTGGGTATGGCCAACTGCAGGCTATAAAGATTTTTGCAGAATGGGAAAGCTGCTCTTACTTGCAACTGTTTTTTTTTGTTTTTGTTTTTGTTTTTGTTTTTTTTGAGGTCGAGTTTTCCTCGTTGCCCAGGCTGGAATGCAATCGCACGATCTTGGCTTCACCTGCCTCAGCCTCCCAAGTAATGGGGATTACAGGTATGCACCACCAACACCCCACTAATTTTGTATTTTTGGCCGGGAGTGGTGGCTCACACCTGTAATCCCAACACTTTGGGAGGCCAAGGCGGGTGGGTCATGAGGTCAGGAGTTCAAGACCAGCCTAACCAACATGGTAAAACCCTGTCTCTACTAAAAACACAAAAATTAGCTGGGCATGGTGTCATGTGCCTGCAATCCCAGCTACTCGGGAGGCTGAGCCAAGAGAATTGCTTGAACTGGGATCCGGGAGGCGGAGGCAGCACTAAGCGAGATTGCGCCACTGCACTCCAGCCTGGGCTACAGAGCAAGATTCTGTCTAAAAAAAAAAATAAAAATAAATTGTATTTTTAGTAGAGACGGGGTTTCTCCATGTTGGTTAGAGGCTCATCTCGAACTCTGGACCTCACGTGATCCGCCAGCCTCAGCCTCCCAAGGTGCTGGGATTACAGGTGTGAGCCACCACGCCTGGCTTGGTTTGGTTTTTTGAGACAGGGTTTTGCTCTGTCATCTGGGCTGGAGTGCAGTGGTATGATCATAACTCACTGTAACCTTGAACTCCTGGGCTCAAGCAATCTTCCCACATCAACCTCCCAAGGAGATGGGACTACAGGCATGCACCACTACGCCAGCTGATTTTAAAAACTTTTATGTTGCCTTGCTATATTGCCCAGGCTGGTTTCAAACTCGTAGCTTCAAGTGATCCTCTCACCTCGGCCTCCCAAAGCACTACAATTACAGGCATGAGCTACTGCATCCGGCCATGGTTTAAGAGCTGTTTTTACATCATAAAAAATAAAACTAAAGAATGAGAATACTTTAATATAGCATTTATTCAGCTTTTCTAGATCTTGGTTGCAACTTTAGTATTCATTTTGTCCATTACTACTCCCTTCAACTACCACATTTTGTTTTCTATTTCTATTTTCTGTTTCAAGTATTTTCTGATGATTACCAGGTAGTCAATGTATACAATGAGTCAATATACAACTAGGATGAAAAGTACAGAGTGCCAAAGTATGTACCACCTATCCTGAGTGTCTCTCTTTCATTTTAATTTGATTGTGATATAAAATTATTCAGTAACCTAATATATAGGTCCATATATGCTCAGTCATTGTCCGTAAACACCATCACAATATTGGGTCTAGGTGTCTCTATATCATGGATGAGGCAGATCCTAGGTTTTAATTCCAATACTAGTTTTAATAAAAGTTGGTGTATGTTCAACTTGTTCAACAAAATTTCAGTTAAGATGTCAAACCACCCAAAAGTCATTTGAAGGAATGTTCCCTGTGCTGCCAAATGAAATACAATATGGATAAATACCATGGAGAAGATAACTTACATTGGGTCTCCAGATCTTATATGTTTGCAGGCTGTCTGGATTACAGATTCACAAGCTTCATTCAAAGCTCGATCAATGCGGTAATCTGCACCAGGGTCAGTCTCCTGAATCAGTGTTTGAAGCTGAATTAAAATAAATTAAGAAGGAAGAAAGAAAGTCACTTAGGTGCTAGGTAAGAGCAGTGTCTTCATACATTCAGTTGCTCAGTCCTATTTACCACAATGTACTCCAATAAAGTTGTCTACAGTTGTCACTAGCCAAGCTGAAGAGCATTTGCCAAATACTTTTCCAACTGGTTTCTCTACCTTGACTGCAGGTTTTTCTGTTTGAGTCATTGATGGGGACTGCTTATCTTTGTTCTCTGTAATCCCTGGAGGTCTTTACAACATGAATATGAAGGCTGCCTCTTTGCTTTTATCTGCCTACTTGTTAATCAGATTACTAAACCTGGTGCTCCCAGCAAAGCCAGATTTAAGTGGAAAAGAGTAAATAAAGAACATTTTCACTTAGAGACCTAATTGGGTCATAAGAATCTAGAATTTGAATTTTGCTGCAAAGACACTGGTATTAAGTCAAGTGTGCTGTGCTTTATTAAAAGCAGATGTGCAATTTCATTTAACTTGCAGAAATATCAATTACAAAAAACAGGATTATGGTATTTATAATTTCCCATTTTCCTCAACTATTTTTCTATAACCAAGAGGTAAACCAGAGCTTGCTCATTCTAAGTACATAGAAAAATACTTGTCATTATGCAGCTGGAAATGAGACTATATTCTTTATCATTTACTTTTCCATCTTGTCATGGAACAAAGGAAAGACAGGAGAATAGGTACTTCACATTTTTTTTCCTGCCTTTAAGGCACTTGGGGCATAGATGAAAAAGCTCTAAATTAAAATCAAAAGAACTGAGTTCTATTAATAGTTCTGGCTCTGACAGATTAGCTTTGAGAACATGGACAAATTGATTACCTCTAAGTTTTAGTTTCTTTAACTGCAGAAAATTGTAAGAAATAATAATATATGGGAGAATATTAGGTAAACTGCAAAGCATTTTACAGACATGAAAGATGATTATTACTACAGATAAGTAGCAGATGGTGTTTTGGGGTAGAAATCTTTTTTTTTTTCCCCCCGAGACAGAGTTTCGCTCTGTCACCCAGGCTGGAGTGCAGTGGCATGATCTCTGCTCACTGCAACCTCCACTTCCCGGGTTCAAGTGATTCTCCTGCCTCAGCCTCCTAAGTAGCTGGGACTACGGGCATGTACCACCACTCCCGGCTAACTTTTGTATTTTTAGCGGGGATGAGGTTTCGCCACGTTGGCCAGGCTGGTCTTGAACTCAAGTGATCCGCCCACCTCGAACTCCCAAAGTGCTGGGATTACAGGCGTAAGCCACCACACCCAGACCTGGGGTAGAAATCTTTAATAATAGAAAGCAAATTTGAAAACTATAATCCTTACTGGTTTGCGTTCCCTTTTGCCAAGTTAAAAAACTGGAACCCTGTTGTGTCACTGATTTGTCCTCTGATCCTTATACATCTAACCTATGATCCCACAGGGCCTTCACTGGAGCACCTGTGGGATCATAGGTTAGATCACAAATTTATCAGAGAACCATAATCAAAAGGAAATAAAGGAAAAAACCACAAACTTCTATTATCCTGAAAGAAGCTGGTAATCCAGAAGAGAGAAACATGAAAGATTTCCAATATTCTAGGATAGAAGTTATTTATACCAAAAATTCTTGGTGGCAATTTGGGAAACCTACAAAATGCTGTGGTTAGCTGGTAGGAAAATTACTATCAAATGATTACCAATGTTACTTATGACATTTGTTGACAAAGACCAAAGCATTTACATCTTTTTCTGAGAAAAGTTGGAAGCAACATGGGAGTCTGCAAGTCTCTGCAAGAACTGTATCAGTTAAATATCCATGACTGACAGGCAAACGTCAAGAAACAATACATGCACTAGACTGCAAATATTTACAGGCAAAAATAAATGCCCTCTAGAGCCTAGTGGGCTAACAGCTCCAGGGATCATTGCCACTCTGGAATTTAGTGACAGTAGCGTGGGAAATAAACACTGAAAATGTGAATTGCTACATGATTATACACCTATTCCAGCCCCTGGCATGCCTAGGAAAACCTGGGAAAATGCTTCAGAGAGATGACTAGAGAATAAGACTGGCAGTTATCTTTGGCCTAGGAGAGCCTGGGCCCACACTTACTCAGCCATGAACGAAGAGAATTTCACAGTTCATGATTATGGTGCATTTGGGAGAGTAAGTACTGAACGAGATGATAATTATCCTTACGCTTTACAGCTTACTACCTGTTGAGAAATCACTAAATCAATCACCAAGCAGAGAACAGGGAAAACTAATGGTCAACCACAGACAGGTATGGAAGTCTGCTGTATTAGGAAGATAAATTTGAAAAAGAAAGAAAAAAGGGGCCAGGAACAGTGGCTCATGCCTGTAATCCCAGCAGTTTGGGAGGCCAAAACGGGCAGACTGCTTGAGTCCAGTAGTTTGAGAACAGCCTGGGCAACACGGCGAGACCCCATCACTTAAAAAACAAAACAACAAAAAAGAAATAAAAATAAACTTCCCCAAAATGAATTACTTTAAAACATTCGTCAATTTGACTGGGGATGGCTACTGTATTAGAACACTAAGGACATTTTTCTCCCTTTGGATCATTTAGGCCTTCAATTTTTGTGGGCAAAAGCTAAAAACCCTGGGTCCATAAAAATAAAAATAAAGCGCTTCTTTCCTATTTGGCTAAATTTATTTTTTATTTTATTTTAATGTTTTAATTTTTTATTTTTTGAGGTGGAGTCTTGCTCTATTGCCCAGGCTGGAGTGCAGTAGTGTGATCTCAGCTTACTGTAACCTCTGCTTCCCAGGTTCAAGCGATTCTCCTACCTCAGCCTCCCGAGTAGCTGGGACTACAGGTGCGTGCCACCACGCCTGGCTAATTTCGTATTTTTCATAGAGACTGGGTTTCACCATGTTGGCCAGGCTGGTCATGAACTCCTGACCTCAAGTGATCTGCCTGCCTTGGCCTCCCAAAGTTCTGGGATTATAGGTGTGAGCCACCATGCCCAGCCCCACTTGGCTAAATTTAATATGGGCAAAACCATATGTTTCACTACTTGAAGCCACTCTCTAGATTTGGAAAGTACTTTTCTTCTGGACACAAAGGGTGATGTGGGAAGTACTTATGTATCTTTCAAGCTGAGTCACTAGTTCTTTCAACAAGCTACATTTTAAAAAGCCCTGGGTGTGAATTAGGTGCCTCGAAATAAAGTCAAACCAGTCTATTTTCTTTTTTCTGTATCCCTTACTACAAGTGTAGCCTCAGTAAAAAGACAGGTTTAGGCCGGGCATGGTGGCTTACACCTGTAATCCCAGCACTTTGGGAGGCTGAGGCGGGAAGATCACCTGAGGTCCAGAGTTTGAGACCAGCCTAGTCAACATGATGAAACCCCATCTCTACTAAAAATACAAAAATTAGCTGGGTGTGGTGGTGGGCAACTGTAATCCCAGCTACTCAGGAGGTTGAGGCAGGAGAATCATTTGAACCCGGGAGGTGGATGCTGCAATGAGCAGAGGTTGCGCCATTACACTCCAGCCTGGGCAACAAGAGTGAGACTCTGTCTCAAAAAAAAAAAGGTAGGTTCATTCCTAACCCCCGCCACAACAACCTTTCTGTGCTGCTTTAAGGATTAAGTGCAAATATAGGCTGTCTCCTGATTCATTTTTGGTCTGGGTCCCAGGACCCACACTGGCACAGAGGTTTCCCAAGGAAGTCACCAGCAACAACTGCACCCTAGAAACAACACTGTGGCAAAATCAAACAGCAGATTCCAGAAGCCTTCCCTCCTGCCCAGGTTGGTATTTTAAAGGAGTTACATTTGTCTGTTTTCCCACCATGGGATGCATAGACACGCATGCGTGCGCACACACACACACAGACACACGTGCACACATGCACTGGTGTCTACTCTGGGTCAAGGTGAGTAACTAAAGCTAAGATATAATTTTACTCCACATCCAAATTCTGTAAAACTGTTGTGTTTCAGACTGCAAAGTTTTGTTTCAGACTGTAAAAATCTGATTTCACATGATTATCAGGAACATAAAATTCGAGTTGATATCCAGTTTTTAATAAAAATGCTAACTATAAAATAATAGACTAATTGTGGCTTTCTAAAGTTACACTGAGGGAGGAGAGCCTCAAGTTTCTACTATTCTAGGATATAAAGCGAAACTATCTCTTGTGCTCCCTAAAGGAAAGTTCACTGCATAGGGCACACTGGTGCACATGGTAAGTTAAGTTGCTCTAAGACTCCTATCCAGTAAAAAGTAATCAACACGGACAACAGGAATGAAAGGGATGTACTAAATCTCTAATACGTTAACTTGTGTTTTGTCCCTGACCTACAGTTATTCAACTGTTTATAAACGCTAGATCAAGAAGAACTTTATCTCCCCAAGCAAAGTATGCTAACTGTGATAGAAAAAGGACTCCCACCATGGCACACGTTTACCCATGTAACAAACCTGCACATGTATCCTGGAACTTAACACTAAATTAAATTAAAAAGAAAATGGCTCTTCCATGCATAGTTGCCCTAGTATATGAAGAAAAGATAGTATGATTTCAAAAATGACATGCTCTCTCGATCCTTCAGGCCAGGAATTCATGCCATGCGGTAAATTAGTAACAGAAAAAATTTAGAAACTTAGAAAAAATTTCAATTCATATCAACTCTTTTTCAGCCTCAACTCAATCAAATCTATTACAACAGGCAAATTCTCTCTTGGTAGAGGGCCTGTCGTCATTGATTGGAACCTGGTTTGCCTTGATTCTGAGTTTAGGAAATCCAGTCTAGCAAGCTGCCCTTTCTTTAGGAACTCTAGCAAATAATGCATTCTATCTATCTAAGAAGACAATTCTTTTTATTGATTATGAGCTCAAACTTTTGCTCTGTAGCAAATGTCACATTCTTACTAAGATATGCCTGAAGAAGCAACATTCAGTCTCTGATCATTAGTACCTAATGTTCAATGTGACACCACAGATGATCCATATAAAGCAAGGTGGGACAGCATCAGGAAGAGGCTCTTCAGCTGATAAATGTGACATTCAAAATGGCAATAGCAATGTCTCCTTACCGCCTGCTGGCAGTTCATTCCAAGGTTCCCCTTCTCCCCTCGAACTACTTTCATCAGACAGTGTAGGGTCCGCCCTTTTCGATGTAATCCGGAACAATGGTGTTCAATCTCCCCCCGACAGCTTAGGATGATCTCAGGGCTCAGAGAAAAGTCTTCCATCAACATGCGTCGGTAATCCAGCATCTCCCCCTGGCACTCACTGCTGACTTGTCGCCCTAAGTTAGGATGTAAGTCATAACATTACAAAGGGTGATGCTATGTATTAGCATCAGAAATCACCACCTATTAAAAGTACATATTTCTATCTGTAATACAATATACCTATCAGACATGCTAACATCTGAAAAGTTTAGAATTAGCAAAAGCTTTAGCAGCATAAAATAGGCTTAGACTCCAGATATTCAGGCTTCTCCTGTCACTGTTCTGCATGAAACAGGTTTTATACTACTGCACTAATAATGCAAATGCTCTGCCCATGGAAATCTTATCAATAAGATAACTATTAGGGTAAAAATGAAAGCCAAAGAACAATCTCCACTGGCCTACACAATTAAAGCTTTTAGAAAAGACTACATTTAAGATATTCACTATAAGCTCCCCCAACTTCTTTGAGCTGTAAATGCCAATGGGGAAAACTTTTTTTTTTTTTTTTTGAGACGGAGTCTCACTGTGTCACCCAGGCTGGAGTGCAGTGGCGCGATCTCGGCTCAATGCAAGCTCCGCCTCTCGGGTTCACGCCATTCTCCTGCCTCAGCCTCTCCGAGTAGCTGGGACTACAGGCGCCCGCAACCACGCCCGGCTAATTTTTTTGTATTTTCAGTAGAGACGGGATTTCACCGTGGTCTCGATCTCCTGACCTCGTGATCTGCCTACCTCGGCCTCCCAAAGTGCTGGGATTACAAGCGTGAGCCACCGCGCCTGGCCGGGAAAACTTAAAATAAAAAGATTAAAACAAAACAAAACAAAACAAAAACTGGTCACCCAGACAGTTTGTTTAGTGATAAAGCCAAAATTTGAAGCCAAGTCTGACCCATGTGCTAAATCATGCTACCCTGAGTCTCCTCAAAATGTTGCACAATGTGTATTTCAAAAACGAAAACTAGGCCAGGCGCAGTGGCTCACGCCTGTAATCCCAGCACTTTGGGAGGCCGAGGCAGGCAGATCACGAGGTCAGGAGATCGAGACTATCATGGCCAACGTGGTGAAATCCCATCTCTACTAAAAATACAAAAATTAGCTGGGCATAGTGGTGTGTGCCTGTAATCCCAGCTATTCCAGAGGCTGAACTAGGGAGTCGGAGGTAGCAGTGAGCTGAGATTGCACCACTGCACTACAGCCTGGTGACACAGCGAGACTCTGTCTCAAAAAAAAAAAGAAAAGACAAGAAAACTATTCAGCTGGGCACAGTGGCTCACGCCTGTAATCCTAGCACTCTGGGAGCTAAGGTGGGAGGATCACTTGAGGGCAGGAGTTTTGAGACCCGGCATGCCAACATGGCAAAACCTCATCTCTATTAAAAAAAAAAAAATTGCTAGGTGCGGTGGCTCACACCTATAATCCAAGCACTTTGGGAGGCCGAGGTGGGCGGATCACCTAAGTTTGGGAGTTCGAGACCAGCCTGACCAACATGGTGAAACCCCATCTCTACTAAAAATACAAGAATTAGCCAGGCGCAGTGGCGCTCGCCTGTAATCCCAGCTACTTGGGAGGCTGAGGCAGGAGAATGGCGTGAACACGGAAGGCGGAGCTTGCAGTGAGCCGAAATTGCGCCACTGCACTCCAGCCTGGGCGACAGAGCGAGAGACTCCGTCTCAAAAAAAAAAAAAAAAAAAAAAAAAAAAAAAAAAAAAAAAAAAAAAGAAAGAAAAATACTCAAAAAAGCAAATATGGGAGGAAACTAACGTTTATATATATAAAGCTTTAGAGTGTGAATCCAAAAAGGAACAGAAATGATGATTTAAAAAAAAAAATGAATGCTACCTCTGTGTACAGCTGACTCCAGGCACATTAACAAGTAGGAGAGCCTGGCTTCACGCGATCGCGGAAGGTTTTCCACATTGCACCGGTATTTCTTCAAGTCACTTTTACAGGATTTGGCCAATGAATAACTGACTTTATAATCCTGGGCAATCAGCTTTTGGCGGGTTGTAAGTGCTTCTCGACACTGAGGAAAGAGTACAGCAACAGCCGTGAGACCACTCATGTAACTTTACTGTTGACGTGTACCACTAAGATGAGCATAGCGACTCAGCCAAGTACATGTCAACAACTGCAGTTATTACCAACATATCTATCTTTAAGTTTGGTTGAAATGTTCACAATTGAGCTAAACTAGTGTGGCATGAGACAGGGGTAAGTGGGTGGGGAACCTAGAAATTCTGTAGTCACTTGCTAGTTGTTGCTGCAATAGCAGCTGTCCAAAACATGTAAATATCTCATAGATCCCAATATGTTAACTTGACACACAGCATTCTTTTCCACTTTAACAATACCCCTAACATAAATTTCACTAGCATCAAACTGGCAACTAACATAACATTTGGGATATTCTGTTCAATGCTTTAAAATACAATTATTCAATTATTCTATATCATCTGAATAATAAGATTTGAATAAGATTGTTCAAATGATACAAGGAAAAGGAAATGAGAAACATTTCTTCAGCTACACAGGAAAGTAAATGACAAGATAGCAAAATTAATTATTTCAAAAGCCATCAACTATTCTTGCATTCATTCAGGGACAAAGAACTAAAAGAGGATGCTTAATGATATAGCTGCTGAAAAATTAAATAGCTAATTGCCTAGAAAGCACATTGATTTGGTTAACCTAAACTTCTTGAGGAGGCAGGGCTGGCCTTAGTGTGGTTTTATATAAAATTCTCTGATTTTACTTCCCAAACAAAGTAATATCTGAGAATTTTATATAAAATCACACTGAGGATTTTATATAAAACCACAGTGAGAGGCGGGTGGATCACCTGAGGTCAGGAGTTTGAGAGCAGCTTGGCCAACATGGTGAAACCCCGTCTCTACTAAAAATACAAAAATTAGCTGGGCGTGTTGGCAGGTGCCTGTAGCCACAGCTACTAGGGAGGCTGAGGCAGGAGACTTGCTTGAACCCGGCAGGCAGAGGCTACAGTGAGCCGAATCATGCCACTGCACCCCAGCCTGGGTGACAGAGAAAGACTCCACTCAAAAAAAACAAAAACAAAACAAAACAAAAACACCTAAAAAAACCACCACAGTGAGAACCCTACTTGGCTTCTCACTATCTAGATATCACAATCAGGGTTTCATTTTCTTGGTTTCAGCCAAATATGCTTAAAACCCAAGTACCTCACCTCTGAAAGCGGTGAGCTTTATCAGTCATTTACGTTTCGGTATAAGATTATAAGAAATATTGTTTCAGAGAAATTGAGAAAGCTTTTTTTTTTTTTTGGAGACAGAGTCTCACTCTGTCACCCAGGCTGGAGTGCAGTGGTGCAATCTCAGCTCACTGCAACCTCCACCTCCTGGGTTCAAGTGATTCTCCTGCTTCAGCCTCCCGAGTAGCTGGGATTACAGGCACCCGCCACCACGTCCGACTAATTTTTGTATTTTTAGCAGAGACGGCGTTTCACCATCTTGGCCAGGCTGGTCTTGAACTCCTCACCTCGTGATCCACCTGCCTCAGCCTCCCAAAGTGCTGGGATTACAGGCGTGAGCCACCGTGTCTGGCTGAGAAAGCTTTTAAAAAACAAATAAAACATTCATTAGTTTCAAAATAATACTTACCTTTTCACTCATGGATTCTTCAAATTTATGGTTAAAGAGGCACTTATACACTCTGCCCTCACCAGCTTGTGTCTATAAGATGGAACATACACATTATTATTACTTTAGCTAAACAGTTATGCTGAACATTATCCACAATCTCATATAGAGCTTTCTATTAAATGATTATAATCGTACATACCTTTGGACAAACAGCGCTTCCATTTATAAAATTTAATAGGCTTTTAACAAAAACAGTGACTGCAGTAAAGACGAAAAAAATATTCCCATGATATATGGAGTTTGTCATTTGTTCTCAGATGTATTTTGTTAATTAGGGAACCAAGAGAAGTGTTAGAGTCTGAGTCTTTTTTTTTTTTTTTTTTTTTTGAGATAGAGTCAGTCTTGCTCTGTTTCCCAGGCTGGAGTGCAGTGGCACAATCTTAGCTCGGTGCAACCTCTGCCTCCTGGGTTCAAGCAATTCTCCTGCCTCAGAGCCCCAAGTAGCTGGGATTACAGGCCCCCGCCACCCTGCCCAACTAATTTTTTTATTTTTAGTAGAGATGGGGTTTCACCATATTGGTCAGGCTGGTCTCGAACTCCAGACCTCAAGTGATCTGCCTGCCTCGGCCTCCCAAAGTGCTGGGATTACAGGCGTGAGCCGCCGCACCCGGCCTCTGAGTCTTCTTTCTTACAAGTGTATGCTAGAGTTAACGAAACTCTTACATCAGTGGCTCTGATGGTTAAAGCTGTTAATGCAAACCAGCAGGCAGAGTGGAAGTGTACACAAGTTACTTTCAGTACTTTGTTGTAAGGATGGAGAGACCATTCTATTTAAAGAGTTAGAAGGCTGTTCTATAGAGTCAGCAGGTGGTAATCAAGGATTTGGTTTTAAAGATTAGCCACCTGTTTTCTTCACCTTAGCCAAAAACACATAAATATATAATGCATCAAAGTTTTAGCCACTGAATAGATGTAAATAAGATCCTGGGTAAAATAAAATTCCTATAGATAAAACAGACTTCCAAGAACTGAAATTGAGAAGTGAGATAAAGCAGAAAAAATACTAAGTGGAGATCATTAGAAGCCAGCTGTTAACCAAATGTTCAGTCATCAAGGCTGAGCATCCAGTTACCACTTTCTGCTATACTGGGACCAATTTCTTCTTCCATTTCTGTGGCTTTTCTACATGTGAGGTTTCTTGATGGCTTATTTTACGTTAGAATAGAGTATTAAAAAATATTTAAGTCACAGTGGCTCGTGCCTATAATCCTAGTACTTTCAGAGACAGAGGGAGGAGATCACCTCAGGCCAGGGGTTCAAGAACAGTCCGGGCAATATAGCAAGGCCCCATCTCTACAAAAATTTTTTTAAAAAATTGGCCAGGCAAGATGGTGCTTGCCTATGGTTTTAGCTACTTGGGAGGCTGAGGCAGAAGAATCGCTTGAACCCAGAAGTTGGAGGCTGCAGTGAGCCATGATCACACCACTGCACTCCAGCCTGGGCACCACAGCAAGACCCTGTCTCAAAAATTGGGGAGGCTGAGCTGGAGCATTGCTTCAGGTCAGAAGTTCGTGACCAGCCTGGGCAACATAGCAAGACTCAATCTCTCAAAAAACAACACAATTAAATTAATTAAAACAAAATTATATATGTGTAAAAATAAAAGGAAGAACAGAACAGTTTCTGAGCTGACTCACATTTTCACAAAAACGCTCCCGATCATCTCGGCAAGCAAAATATAAATGCCGGTCTAAGTGAAAGTCATCCGATGACAGCTCAGCCACCCGGAGAATGGCTTTCTTGCAGAGTTCAGAAACTTGAATCTTGGGTTCTCTTTCTTCTGCTTCTTTCACCAGGCCTTTCTCCAAGCATGATACCACCTCACCTTGTGAATGTGCATCCTAAAATAGCGAGGATATTAATATTTTAAAACTTTTACCACATGGGTTTCAAATAAACAACATTTGGCTACACACACACACACACACACACACACACACACAAAGTAATAAAACCCCATCATAGAGTTGACTTATTAATGTTCTACCAAGAAATCAAGTAAGAACCAACCACATTGTGGAAGTTAAAGAAAATGCTCTCAATAATCTTCAGTTAGAATATAATACTTGCATGCTACAAATGGAAACAGAAATCCTGGAAAGTTTAAGTATTATAGTTTAGTTAGCACTAGAAGTAAGAACCTGAATTTTTAAAAATTTAAAATGTCAAAAATTCATAAGAAACACAACAGGGCCAGGCATGGTGGCTCATGTCTGTAATTTCAGCACTTTGGAAGGCCGAGGCAGGTGGATCACCTGAGGTCAGGAGTTCGAGACCAGCCTGGCCAACATGGTGAAGGCCCATCTGTACTAAAAATACTAAAAATACAAAAAATTAGCCAGGCATGGTGGTGTGCGCCTGTAATCCCAGCTACTCAGGAGGCTGAGGCAGGAGAATCACTTGAACCCGGTAGGCGGAGGTTGCAGTGAGCCGAGATCGTGCCACTGCACTCCAGCCTGGGCGACAAGACAGAAACTCCGTAAAAAAAAAAAAAAAAAAACACAAAAAAAACCACATGGGCTCAAAGTTCTGGTCATAGTTCATGTCAAGACTGAAATTACACTGCTGAAATCTCTGTTCATTTGTCTCTAAAAACCAGGCATTTCCCAAATAACAGGGCTTGCTTTTTTTTTTTTTTTTTTTTTTTTTGAGACGGAGTCTCGCTCTTTCGCCCAGGCTGGACTGCAGTGGCGCTATCTCGGCTCACTGCACGCTCCCCCTCCCGGGTTCACTCTATTCTCCTGCCTCAGCCTCCTGAGTAGCTGGGACCACAGGCGCCCGCCACCACGCCTGGCTAATTTTTCGTGTTTTTAATAGAGACGGGGTTTCACCGTGTTAGCCAGGATGGTCTCGATCTCCTGACCTCGTGATCCGCCCGCCTCGGCCTCCCAAAGTGCTGGGATTACAGGCGTGAGCCACTGCGCCCGGCCAACAGTGCTTTCAGTCAAGTTAAAAACCAACAAACCACACAATCCACTAAGAAGTTAGAGACTTTCTTTCTCCTTTCCCTACTCTGTGGTGTCCACAAACATCCCAATATGTAGAATCTGTTGTTTAATACTCACGTTGATGTTTTGGATTTATCTTAATGGGATTTAACAAGATTACCACTGTTTACACAAAACGCTTCTGAGAGTTTTCTTAAAAACCATCCAATTATCTTTAATTGTACACTTCATCATCCCCATAGCAACCACAAACATTCATTCATGCAAAATATGAGATAGTTCCCCTAAATATTTTCTATTCAAGAGTCCTAATCTATACTTATAAGATATGCTTCAACAATTTAAGGTATAACCACTAATATAGCAAACCAAAGCATCTTAAAATATAGTGCTATTAGCCTGGCACGATGGCTCACGCCTGTAATCCTAGCACTTTGGGAGGCCAAGGTGGGCGGATCACGAGGTCAAGAGTTCAAGACCAGTCTGGCCAACACAGTGAAACCCTGTCTCTACTAAAAATACAAAATATCAGCTGGATGTGGTGGTGTGCACCTGTAATCCCAGCTATTCGGGAAGCTGAGGAAGGAGAATCGCTTGAACCCAGGAGGTAGAGGTTGCAGGGAGCCGAGATTGCACCATTGCACTCCAGCCTGGGGGGGCAGTGCAAGGCTCTGTCTCAAAAAACAAAAAAAAGTATATATATATATATATATATATATATATGAGATATATTTTTTGTATATATTTTATATATATTATATATAGTATATATTTTATATATATTATATATAATATATATTTTATATATTTTTATATATATTTTATATATATATAGTGCTATCATTTATACACACGCAATTAAAATCTTGTTATAATAAAATACCTATCTATGAAATAATCTGCATATAATAAAAAGATTCTGGCCAGGCGTGGTGGCTCATGCCTGTAATCCCAGCACTTTGGGAGGCCGAGGCGGGTGGATCATCTGAGGTCAGGAGTTCGAGACCAGCCTGGCCAACGTGGTGAAACCCTGTCTCTACTAAAAATTCAAAAATTAGGTGGGTGTGGTGACACGTACCTATAACCCCAGCTACTCAGGAAGCTGAGGCAAGAGAATTGCTTGAATCTGGGAGGCGGAGGTTGCAGTGAGCTCAGTTAGTGCCACTGCACTCCAGCATAGACAACAAGAGTGAACTCCGTCTCAGGCAAAAAAAAAAAAAAAAAGATTCCTAAAACCAAGTAGCGTAACATCTACTTCAGACAAAATTTCAAATCAACCAAAGAATGTATTTTTTTCTATTTTAATTAAAAGATTTGTCTATAGCACCTTAATTTCCAAGTGTTTCCATGAAACCTTTCGTGTTATCTCCTAACACACATATGAAGAAAGGACACAGCTCTGATATCTACTGCGGACATGAATGAACAGAGGCTCAGAGGAGTTAACTAACTCATTTGAGTTGTAGAACATAAAGTGTCTAGCTAACAGTCCATTATTTATTTATGGGGTTAATCTGGGTGAGTGGGTGGAGTCTATAAAACTCCTAAAACTTGTTTGTTGTTGTTGTTTAACTTTCATTTTTATTTATTTTTTTAAGAGACAGGGTCTTGCTCTGTTGCCCAGGCTGGAGTGCAGTGGAGGGATCATAGCTCACTGCAGTCCCAAGCTCCTGGGCGCAAGTGATCCTCCTGACTCAGCCTCCCGAGCAGCTGGGACTAGAAGCACACACCACCACCCTCAGCTATGGAACACTGTGTTTTTTACTGTACCTTTCCTATGTTTATATGTACTTATATACACAAATACTATACTTGTTTATAAATGTCTCCAGTATTTCAGCATAGCCACATGCTGTACAGGTTTGTAGCCCAGGAGCAATAGGCTATACTACATAGCCTAGGTGTGTAGTAGGCTATACTCTATGATACTCACACAGTGATCAACTTGCCTAACAACACATTTCTCAGAACGTGTCCTGGTATTCTCATTGTATCCTCATCGATAAGCAACGTGTGACTAAATGTAACTACACTGGCATTAGGTCATAACAATACTTCTGGCTGCGCACGGTGGCTCACGCCTGTAATCCCAGCACTTTGGGAGGCCGAGGCGGGTAGATCACAAAGTCAGGAGATAGAGACCATCCTGGCTAACACTGTGAAACCCCGTCTCTACTAAAAATACAAAAAATTAGCCGGGCATGGTGGCTGTCACCTGTAGTCCCAGCCACTCAGGAGGCTGAGGCAGGAGAATGGCATGAACCTGGGAGGCGGAACTTGCAGTGAGCCGAGATTGTGCCACTGCACTCCAGCCTGGGCGACAGAGTGAGACTCCGTCTCAACAACAACACCAAGAGAAAAAAAAACAATACTTCTCTATTAGATGTTTCCATTCATTGTAACTTTCAGATAAATGCTTTTTTCAAATAAGGGTATTTCAGGAGTTCCTCGGAGTCTCTGAGCTTTTAGTGCATTGGAGTTTATAACTGAAATGCATATAAATATTTGACAACGAAGACTGCATGGTTAGTTACCAAACATTAATTAAAGTGAGGTGAACTACACACCTGCACATTATGAGAAAATAAGCTCATTTAGGTTTAAAAAGTTATTAATACACAGGCTTGGCATATGAGTAATAAATTATCCTATAAATGAACTTACAATAATTTTTTGTTAACTTTATTATGGTAGAAAAACATCTGCTTAAAATCTACTGCCAATGCCTTGATCCGTTTTTAGAAGTTTGATAGGCAGTATTTTTCTTCCCCATATTCCGTGTCCTTTAACAAGAACGGCCCCCACAAAAAAAAAAACAAAAAACCAACAACAGATGCTAACACTAATCTCTAAATAGTAGGCAAGAACTCAGTTTTTATCTCTGCTATAAACCATTCTCTATTTCAATCCTTCTGCTGTCTTCTGTAATCAACCTCACTAGATAAAGGAAAAAGGAATATTAGAATTACTCAAATTAACTGGTTAAAAGCAGGAAATAATAAATGAAATAATAAATAATAAATGATACAGCTACCGAGAGAAAAGCACAAAAGTACTAATACTGTGGCACATGTCCGCAATTAAGTTCCTTTGTTGGCAGCCACAGTCTTTTTCTTCAGATGATGTAAATCATTTATATCTTTACTTTTGGAAATCTGCCCTTTCATTTTGACAACATTTATTATTATATAAAATTCTAAAGCCTTTATTAATGTATCTTCTTTGTTCTAAAATTTATATTAACATTTGAAAAAATCATAGTTTTGAAATCATGACATTTATGTGTTCATACAAAGGCAAGGTACAAACAGATTAACCATGAATCCTCTCCTCAGTCCTTTGGAGGAGGCCAAGTCAAAGCCAGTCATAGAAGAGTTTCAAGCTTCAGTGGCAGCAAATTTGAAACTGACAAGCCTGTTATTTTCTGTGTTCAGAAGCTGCTTTGTTAATTTTCAGTATAAGTTTTCTATCTAAATAACTGGCTTCAGAAAAGCAAACTACGGGTTTTAGAAAAAGGCAGAGAAGAGCTGAGAACATGCCTCCCTCTTTTTTAAATTTGGCTGTAGTACAGAGTGAATGATATAGGAAGGAAGGTGTTTTTTCAGAAGTTCAGGTGTGAGTCTATCTCACTGTCCCCAAAATACAAGAAAGCCTTTGATGCTGGTGTAGTGACCTGGTATAAACTGAAATTTCACCCAACTGGTAGACATACTGAAAGATTAAATGACAAAAGTGTCATTTCTATCTTTAGTCCATAGGAACAATTTTTATTATTTTATCTAAATGAATAAACAATCCTGTCGTGCCTTTTGGCTCCAGCAGTACTATTTTCTGCAATCGTTTCAGTCACTACAGACTTAGTAACTCATACATGGAGGTGACAATTCAGAGAGCTAGAAGGAGGCTAATCAGTTGCTACCTTGGTGGTTACCAGGCAAGAACTACTCCACAGAGGGACTGAAACGCTTGGCTTTACTGCATGGAGCACTCATCACGAGGGTGAAAAGGCCTCATTTCTGATTCCTGAAAAGTATGTTTGGAATCCTGTGGAGACTTTAAAAGGAGGCAGGTTTGGAATTGGATATAATTTTCAACATCCTAAATAAAGTCAGAAGAGCTTCCTGAATCATCAGTGACATAAGTGCTTTTGTGCCATTTTGAGAGTCTGCTGGGAAGGAAAACACTGCGTTCTTTATTAAAGCTGTCCTTTCTTTATTTGCCTGAAAGATTTATGCCAAGCCACAGAGTTTTTCAAGACCAACTCAGTGGTTCACTCTGATAAGGGAACAGGCCCTGTGCTGATATTAAGGAAAGGGCATCAGGCCTTTGGTGACAGCCAGACAATACACAGCAAGAAACCCTTCATTTGAACTGTGTGCTCAGTTCCAGGATCCTAACACCATGTCCCCTTTGTCAGTGATAGACACCTGCCAACCATGAACAAATAGAGGGCAAAGGGACAAATGGGTTTTATTTTCCATCATATTTCCTGAACAGTAGATTAATGAGCAGCAGCAACTAATAGGGGATGCCACAGGTCTCAGGCTCCCTCTCCCACTGGCATCCATTACTTTTCAGGAGTTTTTTTCATTTTTGCTGAGCAAACAAATTCAGAATAAACCTGGCCAGATCTCTATTGTGACCTTCTGTTCAGCAGACTAAGTCAAAAAATAAGATCAGATATAACTGTGGAAGAAGAAACTAGCTAGGTAGTTATTTTCTTTCCTGTCTTTACTAAAATCAGTTCTTCTGAGATGAAGATTAATAATATATCACATTTAGAGAGGACTTTTCTTCCAACTAACTAGAAGTACCTTCACGTATCTTAAAATTTTCTAATATTTTATAGATGGACAGCAGCCAGTGTGCTAAGTAATTTTTTTTTTGTTTTTTTTGAGACGGAGTCTCACTCTGTCTCCCAGGCTTGAGTGCAGTGGCGTGATCTCGGCTCACTGCAAGCTCCACTTCCTGGGTTCATGCCTTTCTTCTGCCTCAGCCTCCCAAGTAGCTGGGACTACAGACGCCTGCCACCACGCCCGGCTAATTTTGTTTTTGGTTGTTTTTTTTTTTTTTGTATTTTTAGTACAGACGGGGTTTCACCGTGTTAGCCAGGATGGTCTTGATCTCCTGACCTCGTGATCTGCCCACCTCAGCCTCCCAAAGTCTTGGGATTACAGGCATGAGCCACCGCGCCCGGCCAGTAATTTTTTTTATACTAACAGTGGGACATATGCAGAGAAAGATTACTGAACTTGGCCGGGACCGGTGGCTCACGCCTGTAATCCCAGCACTTTGGGAGGCCGAGGCGGGCAGATCACTTGAGGTCAGGAGTTCAAGATCAGCCTGGCCGACATGGCGAAACCCCATCTCTATTAAAAATACAAAAATTAGCCGGGCGTGGTGGTGCATGCCTGTAGTTCCAGCTACTCGGGAGGCTGAGGCAGGAGAATCACTTGAACCCAGGAGGCTGAGGCTGCAATGAGCGGAAATCCCACCACTGTACTCCAGCCTGGGAAACAGAGGGAGACTCTGTTTCAAAAAAAAAATATTAGAGAACTCAGGTCTCTCCTTTGCCAGAGGCACATTACAGGTAACCAGCAGCTGGTCTAATATTATGAAGATAACACCACTCTTTGCAGGTATTAATTCCTCTGCTTCCCATACAGTACTGAAAAATTTTGCTACAAACACATGAAATACATTGTCAACCAGCCTTAGCTCTTAGGGCTGTCTGGACAAGTTTCTTCAATTTCAACTTAAGGTCACTCCAGTCCTAAATTTTTCCCATGTCAGTTATACAAAGCTTTTCATACACCAAATTTTAAGACCCCTTTGTTGAAGCTAACGTAGTATTAGATACCTTTTCTCCAAGCCGAATACTGCCACATTTGAGAATGTTGATGTCATTTTTGCAGTCATCCATGAAGCCACAGATTAAACGGTAATCACTAAAAATGATGGCCGTCATCTTGGTAATGTACTGGTGACACTGATACTCAGTGATGTTGCCTCGGTGATCCACCAAGCAGGAAACCATGTAACCTTTTCCAACCGGTTCATCAGCACATTCTTTAATCTGCTCAAAATAAAGTAGCTGTTTTACAAAAGTGTTCCATGCTCGTATCAAACAATATTTATCAAAGAGAAAAATGTCTGAAATTTTCCTGTTGATTTCCTAATTCTTTACTTGGAAGAAAAAAGGAAAAATGCTTAGAAATATATCCAAGGAAAACATTTAGGAATACATTCATTTTAAAGAAAAATAGTGTCATCCCTACTCAGACTGTTGTGCCTTCTAGAAAAACCTGATTAATGTGTTTTGCAAAAAAATACCTACATATCAAATGCTTAGGTAATGCTCACTTCTAAATGCAGTGAAAAGAGCTGTTAACATCTACAGCTTTGGCATGGTCCTATGGAAGTCCTTGTAACCATGCAAAAAATGCAGGGAACAGCGAGGGGATGAATCTAGGGAGGAAGGTTTGACAAACAGGTGCAAAAGTGAAGTCCAGCTGCATACCCTAAGCCAAGCTACACAGAAAACTATTATTGTTAGGCAAACCTAAGGGCCAAGGAGAGACAGGAGGGAAGGTGTAATATTACTTCTTGACATGATATTATTATTATTTATCTTTTGAGGCAGAGTCTTGCTCTGTCGCCCAGGCTGGAGTGGAATGACATGATCTCGGCTCACTGAAACCCCTGGCTCCCAGGTTCAAGTGATTCTCCTGCCTCAGCTTCCTGAGTAGCTAGGATTACAGGAGCTCACCTCCACGCCAGGCTAATTTTTGTATTTTTAGTAGAGACGGAGTTTTGCCATGTTGGCCAGGCTGGTCTCGAACTCCTGACCCCACGTGACCCGCCCACCTTGGCTTCCCAAAGTGCTGGGATTATAAGCGTGAGCCACCTCACCTGGCCTACTTCTTGACATGACATTAATGTGTTCTAAATTAACTATGGATTGAACATGTGTTTTTGAAATCAGTAGAATCCAAACTTAACCGCTGTGGTCTGGGACACATGTGGTCTGGGAAACATGTTTAAAATAATGTTCAGTGCAGTTTAGCAAGAAGTTTGGGAAGGGGAACCTAGTTTGGGTGGTTTAGACATATGATCTAGTGGATCAGGCACAGAGTGATTCTGCATGGTGGTGTTCCTGCAAAGTGCATTCCAAACCACAAAATGCTAATAAAGCAAACTAGCCCCCAAATGCTGAAATTCAGGCAAAAGTAAAACCTAATAATAGAATTATAAGCTTAAATTATAAAACAGAGAAGGGTGTTTGGAAAAGAGCCTATTGCATTTGGGGAAATTAAGACAAACTGAAGTGGCAATTCTGACAAGAGGAAGGAGTTAAATGGGAATGTTTATTTTGAATATAAACAAGAAACAGTGCTTTATTTGTCCTTTGAATGCAATAGAGAGCATTCTCCCCATTAGGCCTATCTATCACAAGCATGCCCATAGGGCAAAACAAACACAATCTCCTCTTCCAAAAGGTGCTGGATGAAGGACACACCACCGAGGAATTATCCTATAGGCAACAGGTTGTCTTCACCTCTAACTCCAGTATCAAATCCAGACCACGTAAATAACTCAGTTCAGAAAAGAAAGTTGTGTTTACTTCTAAAGGGGCAAACTTGGGAATTTAGTAAATAATAGTCTCACACTGGTTTCAGAGACAGCAGAGATTTTCAACAGTCAAGATGAATGAAATTCTTTCAGTTTAACCCCAAGTAAGTTTTTGTGATGCCTAAAAGAGGGCCATGGCTGGGCACGGTGGCTCACGTCCGTAATCCCAGCACTTTGGAAGACCGAGGGGGGTGGATCACTTGAAGTTAGGAGTTTGAGACCAGCCTGGCCAACATGGCGAAACCCCATCTCTACTAAAAATACAAAAATTGGCCAGGTGCGGTGGCTCATGCCTGTAATCCTAGCACTCTGGGAGGCTGAGGCGGGTGGACTGCCGGAGCTCAGGAGTTCGAGACCAGCCTGGGCAACACAGTGAAAGCCTGTCTCTAATAAAATACAAAAAATTAGCCAGGTGTGGCGGCGTGCGCCTGTAGTCCCAGCTACTTGGAAGGCTGAGGCAGGAGAATTGCTAGAACTCGGCAGGCGGAGGTTGCAGTGAGCTGAGATTGAGCCATTGCATTCCACCCTGGGCAACAGAGCGAGACTCCTTCTCTAAACAAATAAACAAAAAACCCAAAATTAGCTGAGTGTGGTGCCACGCATCTGTAGTCCCAGCTACTCGGGAGGCTGAGGCAGGAGAATTGCTTGAACCCAGGAGGTGGAGGTTGCAGTGAGCCAAGATTGCACCACTGCACTTCAGCCCCGGTGACAATGACAGACTCCATCTTAAAAAAAAAAAAAAAAAAAAGAGGGCCAGGACTATATTTCCTGGAAAAGATTTTTTTTTTTTTTTTTTTGCCGAACAAAACAGACTTAAGTTTGAAAAGTGAAAGGAGGAATAGATGCTTGAAAATCCCAGCACTTGTAATTCAACCACAGAAAAACACTGGATAAAAAACAAGACTAGTGGCAGACACCCACTTAATGAAACAGAGAAACATTTTTCCAGGCCCTAATATTGAGCAACCAAAAGTTTTAAAACATCTCAAGAGGCCAGGAGCGGTGGCTCACACCTGTAATCCCGGCACTTTGGGAGGCCCAGGCGGGCGGATCACGAGGTCAGGAGACTGAGACCATCCTGGCTAACACAGTGAAACCCCATCTCTACTAAAAATACAAAAAAAAATTAGCCATGTGTGGTAGCAGGTGCCTGAAGTCCCAGCTACTTGGGAGGCTGAGGCAGGAGAATGGCATGAACCTGGGAGGCGGAGCTTGCAGCGAGCAGAGATCGCGCCACTGCACTCCAGCCTGGGTTACAGAGCAAGACTCCGTCTCAAAAAAAAAAAAAAAAAACTCAAGAGAAACCAGGAGCACATTTTGAACTGTAGCCTCAATAAGAAACTAAATGTAAATTTTAGCTTCAATCACTTGAGATTTTACTGAAACACAGAGATGTGGCACCTACTCATTTTTCAGCTCACTATCCATTACAACAGGGCGTGGTGTTAGAATGAGAAGTTTGCATGTTTCTTCATTCTGCTGGATAGCACTTTTTCCTTCTATCTTACTAAACTTCTAAGATGAACAGCAAAAAAAGGGGCACTAAATCATCATCAACATATTTAAGAACAGGAGTAAACTCTGAAGTGGCTGGGGAGCAGATTGAAAAGGTACCATGAGCAAAATGCTGCAGTCACTCTATTTTTTGACTGGAGCCAGAAGGAAAGCAGGCAGGATTTAGCTCAATCCTGGAGATTAAGTTTGGTTTGTATTAATAGTTTACAGGTATTCTTGTGATGTTGTTTTTCTCCCTGGAAGCAGGATTCCAAAATTAAGAAAGATGACAGAATGAAAATATAGAATGAAATGTTTTGCTGGAGACTGTGTTCTTCCTGATATTTAATTTCCCTGACTCCAGTATAATCTTCCTGTGGGAGGGAGAAGTGTCCTTGTTAATGCTAATCTTTTACAAAACTAGAACACCCCAAAAGGTCACAGAGGACCATCGTGATACACACATTATATGGAAGCCAGCCTAATGCAAAGAGTGAAATTATTCTAGTGAATATGTACATACTCAACTAAATTTCCCTGGGCCAATCAAACTGGTATGTATTTAATGGGACACAAAATGGGGCAAAACAAACATATGTGGGTGTATATATATGTATCTCTCCAATGTGTTTTTTTAAAAAAAAACTACTTATGGCCAGGCACGGTGACTCATGCCTGTAATCCCAGCACTTTGGGAGGCTGAGGCGGGTGGATCACATGAGGTCAGGATTTGAGACCAGCCTGGCCAACATGGCAAAACCCTGTCTCTACTAAAAATACAAAAATTAGCCAGTCCTGGTGGCATGTGCCTGTAATCCCAGTTACTTGGGAGGCTAAGGCAGGAGAACTGCTTGAACCCGGGAGGCAGAGGTTGCAGAGAGCCAAGGTGGCACCACTGCACTCCAGCGTGGGCGACAGAGCAAGACTCCATCTCAAAAAAAAAAATCTACTTACAATTGTATAGTACCACAATATAGAGGGAAAATACAAACATTTAAAGTTCAAGCCTAGGAATAATTTCTTTGTTAGTATTTAGTTTAGTTATTAAGCAAACATCTTTGCCCTTGATATTTTAAAGTTAGAGGTTAAGTCCTATAGCTAGCTAAGGGAGTTTGAGATGTAGAATGTTAAAGCTAGGAGCTAAAGATAAATTTTTCAACGATATGCCTTTCTGCTCGGAAGCCCCAAGGTAAATATGAGGGGTCACTGCTTTAAAAGAATAAAACATAACTGATCTAGTATTAGAAAGTTTGAGAAAACAGGTTCTACGAGTCCCCATAATGACACAAGGAACACAGGCTGATGGTTTATCTGGATGAGACAGGGTCTTCCTTAAGAGCTCTGAAGAATGTGGCCCTGACTTAATTCATCAATAGGGCCAGCTTGAGGACAATTAGTATGGTGTTAGATCTATGACTGTTAATTCTGGGGTGGAAAAATAGCAACTGTTTTCTCTGTGATTCTCATATTTCAGTATGCAGAAACTCTGGCTTCCTGGAGTTTCTATTACTGATTCAAAAAAAAAAAACCGTTAAAAAAAAAAGAAATTTAAAGTAACACAATTTTCACTAATATTATTTGTTGTTTACACTGGGCCAAGATAAATAATTTTTAAAATCTTAACCTTTTTAACACTAACTCCTATTATTTGAAGTATATACCTCTGTGGGTCAACTGATCCAGCTGCATAGCCAAAACAGGAATGCTGACAGACCTCCTGTAACCAGGCTGATATGCTTCAGACACAGCATGTTGTCCAATGTGTGAGAGTAGCACTGATACCTCAGCACTTTTACTTGCTGTTTTGAGACCAATAGAACCTGATTTCCAACTGCCTCAATCAATAGTATCCTAATGTAAGCGTAGGTGGACATTAACAAAAAGAGTCTAATTACACCCCCCAACTTCCTAATTTTCAACCAAGACAGATGTGAATTCTAAGAAAAGTAATGTAACTGAGTCATTCTTCTCATAAGGGCTGGTCTGGTAATTTTCTCCTCTAAGCCATTAGATGTCTACAAAATTCTTTGACAACTTACCTCTGTTATAGTAGATTTGCAAACCTCTCTGGCCACAGATTCAAATTTGGGATCTGTAGTTAGGTTCAGCTTATAATTCCACAACAACTAGATAGGAGAGGAAAAAAAAAAACAAAGAAAAACTCCAGTTAGAACAGTATGAAATTTATTATCAACGTTAAATGACAAAAGCCAATTTATACAGAGTCAGACAAAGCATATTCACATCAGATAACAAACAAAGTAGGATAAAATGCCATCACATTCCTAGATAAAAGGAAAAAAATGCAAGCCAAATAAAAGGATGACTATTCAGATATATTTTTGTCGTTTTTGCTAAAGGACAATTTTTTTTTTTTTTTTTTTTTTTTGAGACAGAGTTTCACTCTTGTTGCCCAGGCTGGAGTGCAATGGCGTGATCGTGGCTCACTGCAACCTCCACCTCTCGGGTTCAAGCGATTCTTAAATGACAATTTTTTTAGAGCTATAAATTAAAAACCATTAAAAAGTCAAGAAAAAATGAAAAATTAAGATCCTTGGTAAGGTTTTCAAGGAAAATATAAATAGGTTATATGAGCTAAATTCTGCTTGAACCAAAAAGTCTAATCCAGAAGCTCAGATTTGGTGGATTCAGTCTCAGATCTCACAATCAACAGTGCTTTCATAGATCGGTTTCATGGAGGAGAGTCGCCCAGGTTCTAGTTTCTAGGCATATTTATCTTCATTCATTCATTCATTTAAAAAAAAATTGCCAGGCGCGGTGGCTGACGCCTGTAATCCCAGCACTGTGGGAGGCAGAGGCGGGCGGATCCCGAGGTCAGGAGATCGAGACCATCCTGGCTAACACAGTGAAACCCCGTCTCTACTAAAAAATACAAAAAATTAGCCGGCGTGGTGGCAGGCGCCTGCAGTCCCAGCTACTCGGGAGACTGAGGCAGGAGAACGGCGTGAACACCGTAGGCAGAGGTTGCAGTGAGCCGAGATAGCGCCACTGCACTCCAGGCTGGGCAACAGAGCAAGACTCTGTCTCAAAAAAAAAAAAAAAAAAAAATTTGTAGAGATGGGAGCTCACTGTGCTGCCAGGCTGGTCTTGAACTCCTGGCCTCAAGCAATTCCCCTGCCTTGGCCTCCCAAAGTGCTAGGATTACAAGTGCGAGCCAGCATGCCCAGCCTCTTCATTCCCTTAAAACACTTGACACATACACTATAAGGTCTACTTTTTTTTTTTTTTTTTTGAGACAGAGTTTCCCTCTTATTGCCCAGGCTGGAGTGCAATGGCGCGATCTCGGCTCACCACAACCTCTGCCTCCCAGGTTCAAGCAATTCTCCTGCCTCGGCCTCCCGAGTAGCTGGGATTACAGGCATGTGCCACCATGCCTGGCTAATTTTGTATTTTTAGTAGAGATGGGGTTTCTCCATGTTGGTCAGGCTGGTCTTGAACTCCTGCCCTCAGGTGATCCACCCACCTTGGCTTCCCAAAGTGCTGGCATTACAAGAGTGAGCCACTGCACCCAGCCCATAAGGTCCACTTTATACAACTGTTTTAACACATGTTACACTAGAAAATATCTAAAGCCTATTCTTGCAGATAATGACTAAATATTACTTTATTTTTGAAGCTTCCATAAAAATATTTTGATAAGTGATCCAATTTCTGAAACTTAGCAAAAATGAGCCTTAAATTGTTCAGTTGGTGAGATAGAGCAGAGACTTTGGATGATGTAGAACATGAAGATGTATGTATATATTCATTTTTGGAGGGGGGTACATTCCTCTCTGGCTACTATATACTCCTAGACAAAAAAATACAGTCATCAATCACTGATTCAGTTAAATATCTGCTTGGCAACGCGTTTCACAGATAGGCTATTAGAAGAAACAAGCAAATGTTTACTGAGTACATACTGTGTTCCAGACACAGTGTTAGGAACTGGTGGATAAAACATAAGGAGAAGGACAAAGACTGTCCAGTGGCAGCTACAGTCAATGGCAGGGAGTATGATCAAGTAATTGGCTAATGGCATCACTGGGTACCACAGCAGTATAGGGGAGGAATATTCCAAACTGGGGAGGGATGGGGAGTTTGGTCAGGGAAGATTTACCATAGAAAATGCTAAGATGAAACCTGAAAGGCTAGAAGCAGTTAGCCAGATTCAAGGGTAGGGAGAAGACTTTTTTAGGTAGATGACACCGCATCCATGGAAGCAAGGGGTGGAGGGAACCAGAAGTCCAATGGAGGACTGACCGAGGAGCCTCAAGCCAGGCCAGATCAGAAAGCCTTTGTAAGCCATGACTGAACTTTAACCCAAGAATAACGGGGAATCGCAGAAGAGAAAGTAGGGAGTGACACGACCAGATCTGCTTTTTAGAAGGACAGAGGCATATAAAAAGTACATTAGAAACGACATGGAAGCATGCAGTTAATTCTGCATGAGTGCTGAGGAAGATCTGAAGAAAACACAAAGGATGGGTAGGATTTCTTCTCCTCCCTCCTCAAAAACAAAAATATGAGTAAAAGCTCTCATCTCTCGGCTACCATCAATAACTGAATTTTTAGGCTGGGCATGGTGGCTCATGCCTGTAATGCCAGCACTTTGGGAGGCCAAGGTAGGTGGATAACCTGAGGTCAGGAGTTCAAGATTGGTCTGGCTAACATGGTGAAACCCGGTCTCTACTAAAAATATAAAAATTAGCCAGGCGTGGTGGTGCATGCCTGTAATCCCAGCTACTCTGGAGGCTGAGGCAGGAGAATAACTTGAACCTTTTTTTAAAAAAAAAAAAAAAAAAAGAAAGAAAGAAAGAAAGAAAGAAAAGAAAAGCTTTCTGGTATCTCAAAAATTTAGGACAAACAGTAACAAAAGCCAGAAAAATTAAAACTATAAGCAGAATATTTCCTTACTATTTTATCAAATGCAAAGTCAGATGTCCTACAATTGAGCTAGAAATAGATTTTCCACCAACAGACGTTTAGATGACCATTTAGATTTTTTGAATGTCTTCACCTTTTAATTTGAAAACTTACTTGTTCTGGCAGGCATAAATTTCCTTATGAACAAGTCTCTTCCCTAAGAACCATGACAGTATTGTCAAATGCTAAACATTTTACTGTATCTCATCTTTTTTTTGTTCATTTCAAATTGATATTTAATTCACATACCATAAAATTTACCTCTCTAAAGTGTACAATTCAGTGGTTTTTTACTTTATTCACAAGGATGGGCAACAACCACCATTGCCTAATTATAGAACATTATCACCCCAAACAGAAGCCCACACCCATTCTGTCACACTTTATCCTCTCTACCCTCATCTTCTGGCAACCATTAATCTACTTTCTGGTCTTTTATTTCTTTTTTTTTTTTTCCTCAGATGGAGTCTTGCTCTGTCACCCAGGCTGAAGTGCAGTGGCGTGATCTCGACTCACTGAAGCCTCTGCCTGGGTGACAGAGCGAGAATCCACATTAAAAAAAAAAAAAAAAAAATTTTTTTTGCCCAGGCTGGAAGTACAGTGGTGCGAGTGTGATCTCGGCTCACTGCAACCTCCGCCCCCCGGGTTCAAGCAATTCTCCTGCCTCAGCCTCCCTACTAGCTGGGATTACAGGTGTGTGCAACCACATCCAGCTACATTTTTGTATTTTTAGTAGAGATGGGGTTTCACCATGTTGGCCAGGATGGTCTCGATCTCCTGACCTCATGATCTGCTGGCTTCCAGCCTCCCAAAGTGCTGGAATTACAGGCGTGAGTCATCGCGCCTGGCCTCAAATCTTAAGACATCCATCCATGAATCTATCTGTTCACCCATCCCAAACGTGTAATGAGTAACTACTATAATCTGGACATCCTTCTAGGTAATGGGGATGAGAAAGGTGAAGGAAAGAAAAAAAAAAAAAAAAAGACCATTGTCTCAGCAAGTCAAGAAGCTCAACCACAGGAGGACAAAAGAAGGAAGAGTCAGGTTGGAAAGGGAATAAACAATAAAAATATAGTGTGAGAAATGTGATAACAAGCATGCAGGAGATTTTACAGAACACAAAGGAAGAACACATTTTGGTGAGTGGTAAGAGGAGGGACAGGGAGTCTTGGTAGCAGTCCAGTCATCCTGGGCTTGATCCTCAGGGATAAGAAGCAATTCAGTCAGATGAACTGACGGAGATTGGGCTTCTAAGTGTACAAAGGTAGAAAGGACACAAAGAATAAATGATAACCTATGGAAACAGAGTTCAGAATAGCTGGAGTTGAAGGTATGAAAGATGAGATGGGGCGCAGGGGTCAGATCACATTGAATACCGCAGTTCATATTAAAGGTTTTGAATTTTATCTTAAAGGAAATGGAAGGTTAATTGATAATTTTGACCAAAGAACTCAAAAGATCACATCTGATTACACTGGAGAAGGGCAGGATTTAGGGAGGTTAGTAGACCAAGAGGCAAGAACTTATTTGAATGAAAAAAGATGGGATATACTTGAGATACTTAGAATAAAGTAATTACAGGATTAGGGTGTGGGCTAGGGGATGAAGGGAAAAGTTTCCTTCAGTCAAGCTCCTTGAAAATATAGTCAGCCTACTGGGAGACACCTCCCAGTAGGGGCCAACAGATATCTCATACAGGCAGGTGCCCCTCTGGGACGAAGCTTCCAGAGGAAGAATCAGGCAGCAATATTTGCTGTTCTGCAGCCTCCGCTGGTGATACCCAGGCAAACAGGGTCTGGAATGGACTTCCAGCAAACTCCAACAGACCTGCAGCTGAGGGGCCTGTCTGTTAGAAGGAAAACTAACAAACAGAAAGGAATAGCATCAACATCAACATCAACAAAAAGGACATCCACACCAAGACCCCATTCATAGGTCACCAACATCAAAGACCAAAGGTAGAAGATGGGGAGAAACCAGAGCAGAAAGGCTGAAAATTCCAAAAACCAGAATGCCTCTTCTCCAAAGGAACACAACTCCTCACCAGCAAGGGAACAAAACTGGAAGGAGAATGAATTTTACAAGTTGACAGAAGTAGGCTTCAGAAGGTCGGTAATAACAAACTTCTCTGAGCTTAACGAGCATGTTCTAACCCATCAAAAGGAAGCTAAAAACCTTGAAAAAAGGTTAGACAAACGGCTAACTAGAATAACCAGTGTAGAGAAGAGCTTAAATGACCTGATGGAGCTGAAAACCACAGTACAAGAACTTCGTGAAGCATACGTAAGCTTCAATAGTCGATTTGATCAAGCGGAAGAAATGATCAGTGATTGAAGATCAAATGAATGAAATAAAGCCAGAAGACAAGATTAGAGAAAAAAAGAGTGAAAAGAAACGAACAAAACCTCCAAGAAATATGGGACTACGTGAAAAGACCAAATCTGCATTTGATTGGTATACCTGAAAGTGACAGGGAGAATGGAACCAAGTTAGAAAACAATCTTCAGGATATTATCCAGGAGAACTTCTCCAACCTAGCAAGGCAGGCCAACATTCAAATTCAGGAAATACAGAGAACACCACAAAGATACTCATCAAGAAGAGCAACCCCAAGACACATAATTGTCAGATTCACCAAGGTTGAAATGAAGGCAAAAATGTTAAGGGCAGCCAGAGAGAAAGGTTGGGTTACCCACAAAGGGAAGCCCATCAGACTAACAGCAGATCTCTTTGCAGAAACCCTACAAGCAAGAAGAGAGTGGGGGCCAATATTCAACATTCTTAAAGAAAAGAATTTTCAACCCAGAATTTCATATCCAGCCAAACTAAGCTTCATAAGTGAAGGAGAAATAAAATACTTTACAGACAAGCAAATGCTGAGAGATTCTGTCACCACCAGGCCTGCCTTACAAGAACTCCCAAAGGAAGCACTAAACATGGATAGGAACAACCGATACCAGCCACTGCAAAAACATGCCAAATTGTAAAGACCATTGACACTATGAAGAGATTGCATCAATTAACGGTCGAAATAACCAGCTAGCATCATAATGACAGGATCAAATTCACACATAACAATATTAACCTTAAATGTAAATGGGCTAAATGCCCCAGTTAAAAGACACAAACTGGCAAATTGGATAGAGTCAAGACCCATCAGTATGCTGTATTCAGGAGACGCATCTCATGTGCAAAGACACACATAGGCTCAAAATAAAGGGATGAAGGAAGATCTACCAAGCAAATGGAAAGCAAAAGAAAAAAAAAAAGCAGGGGTTGCAATCCTGGTCTCTGATAAAACAGACTTTAAACCAACAAAGATCAAAAGAGACAAAGAAAGCCATTACATAATGGTAAAGGGATCAATTCAACAAGAAGAGCTAACTATCCTAAATATATATGCACCCAATACAGAAGCACCCAGATTCATAAAGCAAGTTCTTAGAGACCTACAAAGAGACTTAGACTCTCACACAATAATAATGGGAGACTTTAACACCCCACCATCAATAATAGACAGATCAACAAGACAGAAAATTAACAAGGATATCCAGGACTTGAACTCAGCTCTGGACCAGGCAGACCTAATAGACATCTACAGAACTCTCCACCGCAAATCAACAGAATATACATTCTTCTCAGCACCACATCGCACTTATTCTAAAATTTATCACATAATTGGAAGTAGAACACTCCTCAACAAATGTAAAAGAGGAGAAATCACAACAAACTGTCTCTCAGACCACAGTGCAATCAAAGTAGAACTCAGGATTAAATATCTCACTCAAAACCGCACAACTACATGGAAACTGAACAACCTGCTCCTGAATGACTACTGGGTAAATAACGAAATGAAGGCAGGGATAGCATTAGGAGATATACCTAATGTTAAATGACAAGTTAATGGGTGCAGCACACCAACATGGCACATGTATACATATGTAACTAACCTACACGTTGTGTACATGTACCCTAAAACTTAAAGTATAATTTAAAAAAATGTAAAGGGGCTAAATGCTCCAATTAAAAGACACAGATTGGCAAACTGGATGAAGAGTCAAGACCCATCAGTGTGCTGTATTCAGGAAACCCCTCTCACGTGCAGAGACACACACAGTCTCAAAATAAAGGGATGGAGGAAGATCTACCAAGCAAATGGAAAACAAAAAAAGGCAGGGGTTGCAATCCTAGTCTCTGATAAAACAGACTTTAAACCAACAAAGATCAAAAGAGACAAAGAAGGCCATTACATAATGGTAAAGGGATCAATTAAACAAGAAGAGCTAACTATCCTAAATATATATGCACCCAATACAGGAGCACCCAGATTCATAAAGCAAGTCCTTAGAGACCTACAAAGAGACTTAGACTCTCACACAATAATAATGGGAGACTTTAACACCACACTGTCAACATTAGACAGATCAACGAGACAGAAAGTTAACAAGGATATCCAGGAATTGAACTCAGCTCTGCACCAAGCGGACCTAATAGACATCTACAGAACTCTCCACCCCAAATCAACAGAATATACATTCTTTTCAGCACCACACCACACCTATTCCAAAATTGACCACATAGTTGGAAGTAAAGCACTCCTCAGCAAATGTAAAAGAACAGAAATTGTAACAAACTCTCTCTCAGACCACAGTGCAATCAAACTAGAACTCAGGATTAAGAAACTCACTCAAACCTGCTCAACTACATGGAAACTGAACAACCTGCTCCTGAATGACTACTGGGTACATAACGAAATGAAGGCAGAAATAAGGATGTTCTTTGAAACCAATGAGAACAAAGACACAACATACCAGAACCTCTGGGACACATTCAAAGCAGTGTGTAGAGGGAAATTTACAGCACTAAATGCCCACAAGAGAAAGCAGGAAAGATCTAAAATTGACACCCTAACATCATAATTAAAAGAACTAGAGAAGCAAGAGCAAACAATTTCAAAAGCTAGCAAAAGACAAGAAGTAACTAAGATCGGAGCAGAACTGAAGGAGACAGAGACACAAAAAACCCTTCAAAAAAAACCAATGAATCCAGGAGCTGTTTTTTTGAAAAGATCAACAAAATAGATAGACTGCTAGCAAGACTAATAAAGAAGAGACAAGAATCAAATAGACACAATAAAAAATAATAAAGGGGATATCACCACCGATCCCACAGAAATACAAACTACCATCAGAGAATACTATAAACACCTCTATGCAAGTAAACTAGAAAATCTAGAAGAAATGGATAAATTCCTGGACACATACACCCTCCCAAGACTAAACCAGGAAGAAGTTGAATCTCTGAATAGACTAATAACAGGTTCTGAAATTGAGGCAATAATTAATAGCCTATCAACCAAAAAAAGTACAGGACCAGATGGACTCACGGCCGAATTCTACCAGAGGTACAAAGAGGAGCTGGTACCATTCCTTCTGAAACTATTCCAATCAATAGAAAAAGAAAGAATCCTCCCTAACTCATTTTATGAGGCCAGCATCATCCTGATACCAAAGCTTGGCAGACAACAAAAAAAGGGAATTTTAGACCAATATCCCTGATCAACATCTAGCTGAAAATCCTCAATAAAATACTGGCAAACCAAATCCAGCAGCACATCAAAAAGCTTATCCACCACCATCAACTTGGCTTCATCCCTGGGATGCAAGGCTGGTTCAACATATGCAAATCAATAAACGTAATCCATCATATAAACAGAATCAATAACAAAAACCACATGATTATCACAATAGATGCAGAAAAGGCCTTTGACAAACTTCAACAGCCTTGCAAACTAAAAACTCTCAATAAACTCGGTATCGATGGAACATATCGCAACATACTAAGAGCTATTTATGACAAACCCACAGCCAATATCATACTGAATGGGCAAAAACTAGAAGCATTCCCTTTGAAAACCAGCAAAAGACAAGGATGCCCTCTCTCACCACTCCTATTCAACATAGTATTGGAAGTTCAGGCCAGGGCAATCAGGCAAGAGAAAGCAATAAAGGGTATTCAAATAGGAAGAGAAGAAGTCAAATTGTCCCTCTTTGTAGACGACATGACTGTATATTTAGAAAAGCCCGTCATCTCAGCCCAAAATCTCCTTAAGCTGATAAGCAACTTCAGGAAAGTCTCAGGATACAAAATCAGTGTGTAAAAATCACAAGCATTCCTATAAATCAATAACAGACAGAGAGCCCAATCATGAGTGAACTCCCATTCACAATTGCTTCAAAAAGAATAAAATACCTAGGAATCCAACTCACAATGGCTGTGAAGGACCTCTTCAAGGAGAACTACAAACCACTGCTCAAGGAAATAAGAGAGGACACAAACAAATGCAAAAACATGCCATGCTCGTGGATAGAAGAATCAATATCGTGAAAATGGCCTTACTACCCAAAGTAATTTATAGAGTCAATGCTATCCTCATCAAGCTGCCACTGACTTTCTTCACAGAATTGGTAAAAACGACTTTAAACTTCATATGGAGCCAAAAAAGAGCTAGCATAGCCAAGACAATCTTGGGCAAGAAGCACAAAGTTGGAGGCATCACGCTACCCGACTTCGAACTATACTACAAGGCTAAAGTAACCAAAACAGCGTGGTACTGGTACCAAAACAGATATAGAGGCCAATGGAACAGAATGGAGTCCTCAAAAATATCACCAGGTATCTACCACCATCTGATCTTTGACAAACCTGACACACGCAAACAATGGGGAAAAGATTCCCTATTTAATAAATGGTGTTGGGAAAACTGGCTAGCCATATGCAGAAAACTGAAACTGGACCCGTTCCTTACACCTTATACAAAAATAAACTCAAGATGGATCAAAGGCTTAAACGTAAGACCTAGGACGATAAAAATCCTAGAAGAAAACCTGGGCTGTATTAATACCATTCAGGACATAGGCATGGGCAAAGCAATGGCACCAAAAGCAATGGCAACAAAAACCAAAATTGACATATGGGATCTAATTAAACTAAAGAGCTTCTGCACAGCAAAAGAAACTATCATCAGAGTGAACAGGCAACCTACAGAATGGGAGAACATTTTTGCAATCTATCCATGTGACAAAGGGCTAATATCCATTAAGTCAAGAAACAACAGATGCTAAAGAGGTTGTGGAAAAATAGCAATGCTTTTACACTGTTGGTGGGAGTGTAAATTAGTTCAACCATTGTGGAAGACACTGTGATGATTCCTCAAGGATCTAGAACTAGAAATACCATTTGACCCAGCAATCCCATCACTAGGCATATACCCAAAGGATTATAAATCATTATATGATAAAGACACATGCACATGTATATTTATTGTGGTACTATTCACAATAGCAAAGACTTGGAACCAACCCAAATGTCCATCAATGATAGACTGGATTAAGAAAATGTGGCACATATACACCATGGAATACTATGCAGCCATAAAAAAGGATGAGTTCATGTCTTTTGCAGGGACATGGATGAAGCTGGAAACCATCATTCTCAGCAAACTATCACAAGATCAGAAAACCAAGCACCACATGTTCTCACTCATACGCGGGAGTTGAACAATGACAACACATGGTCACAGGGAGGGGAACATCACACACTGGGGCCTTTTGGGGGTGGGGGGCTAGGGGAGGGATAACATTAGGAGAAATACCTAATGTAGGTGACGGGTTGATGGGTGCAGCAAAGCACCATGGCACATGTATACCTATGTAACAAAACTGTACGTTCTGCATATGTAACCCATAACTTAAAGTATAATAATTAAAAAAAAGTATAGTACATACGATTATGTGCAATACATACTTGATATTGATAATAAATGACTATGTTAATGGTTTTGGGGGGAAAAAAAGAAAATTTAGTCTATAGCTCGTTTAATCTACTTCCTCTTTTATTCACCCTTAAAATTTTAAGTCAAAGCTATGTTGAGTCAAACAGTTCTACAAAGTTAGTTTAAAAAATCAAAACAAGAAATTCCCTGTCCAAAGTCCCACCCACTCCCCAGAAGCGGGCACTTTCAATTCTTTTTGCTTACGTTAATTACCTCCATATTTTTAAACTACATGCTTAAACTGTCATTTCTTGACTTGTCACTTTTAGATATTCTGTAGTAACTTACACTATAGAAGATGAGGAATGAATTCTCATACCCATCTTCCTGGTCCCACTCCTCCCCATACAGTTAAATCATCATGTTGTTAGATACTCAGTATTCACATTATTGACTATGTAAAAAGTTATATATACTGAGACACAGAATATTGTATTTATTTTCCTATACGACTTTTAGTTTGCTCTATAGTTAAGTCACTTATTTCATAGGCCTATTTTCCTATACACCCATTATTAATTAATCCTCAATCTCTTTACTAGAAATGTAAATCTCCTCTCAAAATGTTCTACTGTGTCCAGTGAGACATTCCTCTTGCAGTCTTTTCATTTTCCTGTTTCCATCAGGGACTGGTTATTTTCTCTGTACATGCATCATCCTTCTCCAGCATCCTCAGAATTTCCTTTGCTTTTCTCTTAGGCTGATTCATTAGTCACTGGGTTCTTTATCTTTCTCTGCCTTGGTGTATTCCCTCATTTTCTTTAAGCACATCCTCCAGGGGCTTTATTTAAAAACACGTGGCCGGGCACGGTGGCTCACACCTGTAATCCTAGCACTTTGGGAGGCCGAGGTGTGTGGATTACCTGAGGTCAGGAGTTCAAGACCAGCCTGACCAACATGTAGAAACCCTGTCTCTACTAAAAATACAAAATTAGCTGGGCGTGGTGGCGCATGCCTGTAATCCCAGCTACTTGGGAGGCTGAGGCAGGAGAATCGCTTGAACCCAGGGGGCGGAGGTTGCAGTGAGCCAAGATCACACCATTGCACTCCAGCCCGGACAACAAGAGCGAAACTCCATCTCAAATGACAACAACAACAACAACAACAACAACAAATATGCATGAGTCATAAATGTTTGGAAGAACTGCATGCCAGAAATATCTTTGTATTACTTTGACTGGATATCATTTTTCGGTAAGCACTTGTCCACTGTCTTCTAGCTTCTAGGCATGCTAATGGGAAGTATATTACTCAAATTGCCACTACTTTGATTTTGACCTGGGTTTTTCTTCTCTCTGAAAGCTTTAAGGTATTTTGTTTATTCCCAGGATTGTGAAATTTTACCGACAGGCAGCAGTGAGCAAAAAGGGCAACAGCCTTCAAGGAGTTTACATTCTATGAAAGAGAGAAAGATAAGGCACAAATTATCAAGTAAATGTGTCAGGTGATAAGCTAGGGCAAGGTGAATTGAAAGTAGGGGAATGGGGTGCTATTTTCCATAAGAGAGTAAGAGAAGGAAAATGAATAGCCACGGAAGATGAATGTTCCATGTGGAAAGAATAGCAAATGCAAAAGTCCCGAGTCAGGAACATTTTCTGAGTATCTGAAGAATAGCAAGGAGGACACTGTGGCTTAAGTAGAGGTGGCAAGGGGCAACGGTCGTAGGAGAAGAGGTCAGAGAGTTGGTATTTGCACGCTTGCAGGGCACAAAGATTTGGGAGTTTAATCAGTGAGAAAAAAGTTTTAGGGGTTTTTGGACAGAGCAGCAATATGAACTAACATGATAGAGGGATCATTCCAGCTGTAGGATAGACTAAGCACGAGGGAGACTGCTTAGGAGGCCAACACAGAAGTCCCGGAGAGACGTGATGATGACTTGTATCAGGGCAATAGCAGTGAAAATGGCCAAATTCAGGATATATTTCAAGGAGCAGCCAGAAGATTACTAATGGATTGAATGTGAAGTGTAAGAGGAGAAGAATCAAGGTTTCTGATTTGAGCAACCAGAAGAACAGAGGAGCCACTAGTGGGGATGGGGAAGACTATAGGAAGAGAAGGTTTAGGGGCAGAAAAATCAAGAGTTTCTTTCTGGAAATGACTATTAGACAAAGTAGAAATGTGGAATCAGCAGCTAAAGTCTGAGGTTCTATGGAAAGGTCTGGGCTGAAAAAAGACAATAACAACAAATTGCCAGGAGGACAGCATCAACTGTCCCTCCTCAATGTAAGTCCTGGCAGCAGTTCATGGAGCCATCTGGAGGCATTTTCTCCCCATGGCCGTTGTGACTATTGTCTAGTCACAGGGGCATGGAAAGGAGGTGCCTTGGCTCAGAAGCCTCAGGCCCCATGGGAACCAATATCCTTTGTAACAACGCTCTGGGCAGAGTTTCCAGGGTCCCTGCAAAGGATACATCCAGGCTTATGAGTCACCACATTCAGCAAAGCATGAAAGTACGGCATCCCGATTGGGCATTTATAATTCATTAACAGCTCTTCACAGCCCATCTAAAATTTACCAATCAGGGTCATTTTAATTATAAACAATGCTGCCTAGGCATTTAGTTGATATTTTGCTCTCATTAGGTTAAGGGAAAGGGAAATTAAGAAGTTAATAGAATTCAAATACTCATGAAAATGGGAAAAGGGCTTTGCTAACCTTTTACTCATAGGGCTGTTGTGAGCTGCTACAAATATTTAGCCCTTTTGGGCAGATTTACAAGTATTTGTGTAGGGTAAACACCTAGAAGTAAAATGGCTGTATCATTTGCTATGCTTTAGCTAATACTGCCAAGCCAGCTTTGAAAGCACTAGCTGTGCTAACTATCACCGTTGTTCCACATTCACACAGATACTCGGTATTGGCACTGTCAAGGTACTGGTATCTCACTGAGATTTTCATTTTCAGGTCCCTGATTACCAAGCGAAGTTAAGCACCTTTTCATTGTTTTTAGTTCATTCAGACGTCATCTTTGAGACATGGCAGATTAAGTATCTTACATATTTTTTTTATTCCACTGGCTTTTCTTTGTTGCTCTGTGTGATTTCTTTACATATTCTGGATACACTGTCAGACGTATGTATTATCAATTTTTTTTACTTTTCCATGGTTTGCCTGTTCATACTCTTAATATTGTATGCTTGTTTATTTATTTATTTGAGACAGGACCTTGCTCTGTCACCCAGCCTGGAGTGCAGTGGCGTGAACATGGCTCACTGCAGCCTGAAGCTCCTGGGCTCAAGCGATCCTCTCGCCTCAGTCTCCAAAGTAGCTGGGACCACAGGCCTGCATCACCACACCCAGCTAATTTTTCATATTTTTTGTAGAGACAGAGTTTCACCATGTTGCTCAGGCTGGTCTCAAACTCTGGGCTCATGCAGTCCTCTCACTCTGGCCTCCCAAAGTGCTGGGATTACAGGCCAGAGCCACGGAACCCAGCAATACTGTCTTTAATGAAACAGATTTTTAAGTAACCAATTTATCAGTCTTTTTGCTTTATACTTAGTGCTTTTGGTTTCCCAATTAAGAAAACTTAAATTTTTAATTTTTGGGTACATAGCAGGTGTATATATTTATGGAGTACAAGAGATACTTTAAAAGAGGCATACAACCATTTAAGAAATCTTTGCCAATCTCCAAGTCATGAAGATATTTTCCTATTTAGAAATTTTACTGTTTTACTTTTCACATTTGGATCTGCAGGGCATTCAGAATGGATTTTCCATGAATGGCATACAGTAAGCGTTAAGATTCTTTATTCAAGTATACACTTATGTATGAATCTGCTTCTACCACACTGCCTTAATTACCGCTGCTTTACAGTAACTCTTCCACCAGGTAGTATAGTCTCTCTGCTTGGTTCTTCAAGATCGCTTTGGCTGTTACAGGTACTCTGTGTTTCCACATAAATTTTAAAAACACGTGGCAATTTTGCTAACAATAAATATGGGATTGCACAGAATCTATAGTCAATGTAATGAGCATTCACATTTTTTACAACACCAAGTCTTCCAACTCACGAGCACAACTGCTCATTTATTTATTTAAAGGCCTTCAAATTTCTCTTAATAATATTTTACAGTTATCTGTAGAGTGGTCTTACACATTTTTGTTAGATTTATTCTTAAGTATTTGATGCTTTACATGTTACTTTAAAATAATATTAATTTTTAATATATTTTAAAAATTGGCTTGTTAATAATATATAAAAGTACAATTAAATTTTACATACTGACCTTCTATCATGAGACTTTACTAAGTTCATCTGTTAAGTACTTGCTGGTCCATTTATAAATTCTTTTGGATTTTCTACTTATATAATTACCTCATCAGTAAATAATGACAGTTTATGATTCTGCTGATAGTGCATTTTAAAAAATAATAGGCCAGGCGCGGTGGCTCACGCCTGTGTAATCCCAGCACTTTGGGAGGCTGAGGCGGGCACATCACCTGAGGTCAGGAGTTTGAGACTAGCCTGGCCAACATGGTGAAACCCCATCTCTACTGAAAATACAAAAACTAGCTGGGTGTGGTATGTGCCTGTAATCCCAGCACTCAGGTGGCTGAGGCAGGAGAATCACTTGAACCCAGGAGGTGGAGATTGCAGTGAGCCGAGACTGAGCCACTACACTCCAGCCTGGGTGACAGAGCGACACTTCATCTCAAAACAAAAAAAAAGAATAAAAAAAATGACAGCTCAATTTTCTCCTTTTTAATTATTACCTGTTTTCTTTTTTCTTGCCTTACTGCACTGGCTAGGACCTCTATGATAATAAGTAACTATGTCTTGTTGCCAATCTTGGGTAGAAAGCTGTTAATATTTCACCATGAAGTACGATGCTTGCTGTAGGCCTTTTTATAGACACGTTTTATCAGATTAAATAAATTCCCTTCTAGGGTGGGTGCTAAAATTGGAAATTTGAATGCTAATTTGATATTTGATGATGTTAAAGAATTATGGTATTTTAAGATATGACAACGGTACTATGGTCTTTTTTTTTTTAAAGTCCTTATCCTTTAGAGTATTTACTGAAATATTAACAGATGACATGATATGATGTCTCGGTTATGCTTCAAATGAATACAAAGGGAGGGGAAGTACATAAGGATATAAATGACACAATACCAATCTGAATTAATATTTGAAGCTGTATGGTGATTCCATGGGGGCTGGTTATACTGCTCTGTTGAGACAGAATTTACATTGTAAAATTCGCCCTTCCAGAGCACAACTCAGAGGTTATGGTTGTACAATCATCACCACTAATTCCAGAATATTTCCCCAAAAGAAACTCTGTATCTATTAGCAGTCACCTACCATTCCCCACTTCTCTGAGTTCCTGGAAACCACTAATCTTCTTTCTGTCTTTGTGTCCTTTTTGTGATCTTTTGAGTCCAGTTATTGAGGTTCATCCATGTTGTAACATGTGTTAGTACTTCATTTTTTTGCAAAGTGATATTTCACTGTATGGCTACATCATGTTTTATTTACCCATTAATCAGTTAATAGGCATTTGGGCTGTTTCCATTTTTGAGCTTTTACTAATAATGCTGCTATGAACACTTATGTACACATTTTTGTGTGAAAATGTGTCAGCTCTCTTGGGTATACATCTAGCAGTGGAACTCATGGGTCATATAGTAACTCTATTTAACTTTCTGAAGAACTGCTAATCTGTCTTCCACAGTGGCTGCACTATTTCACATTCCACCAGCAATTTCTCTAGACTCACACCAACATTTGTTAATTGTCCACCTTTTTGATTACACCCATCCTTCCTAATGAGCGTGAAGTAATATCTCATTGTGGTTGGGATACGCATTTCCTTTTTTTGTTTGCTTTTTAAAGAGACAGGGTCTCACTCTGTTGCCCAGGCTGTGGCATGGCTACATTTTTAAAATTCTTCTTTGTAGAGATAGGGGGTCTCCGTATGTTGCCCAGGTTGGTCTTGAACTCCTGGCCTCAAACTATCCTCCGGTATTAACTTTCCAAACTGCTGGGATTAAAGGTATGAGCCACCCCACCCAGCCCTGCATTTCCTTAATGACAATGATGTTGAGCATCTTTTCATGTGTAACTGGCTATCTGTATGTTTTCTTCTGAGAAATGCCTATTCAAATCCATTGCCCGTTTTAAAATTTGCTTTTTATTCTAGAGTTGGAAGAGTTTTTGTATGATCTCAATACTAGACCCTTTATCAGGTATATGATTTGTAAGTATTTTCTCTCATTGTATAGGCTGCCATTCAACTTTCTTGATAGTGTCTGATGCACAAAAGTTTTTAATTGTGATGAAGTTCAAGTTATCTGGTCAGGCGCAGTGGCTCATGCTGTAATCCCAGCACTTTGGGAGGCTGAGGCAGGCAGATCACTTGAGGCCAGGAGATGGAGACCAGCCTGGGCCACAGAGCAAGACCCCCATCTCTACAAAATAGAGACAGAGCAAGACTCCATCTCAAAAATAAATAAATAAATAGAAGTTATTCAGGCTGGCCAGATACCCAAACAATTTTCCGAGAGAGAAGTATCAATTGAAAAATGAAAATAGTATATAAGTAACAAACAATTTTAAAGTAAAATATAACTTGTACATAAAATATAACATAATGGAAGGTCATTGTACTCTCCAAGGGAGAAAGAGAAGACTTGAGAGTTGGTGATGGTTGGTAAAGGCAGGGTATGAGGGAATCATTCTCTGGAGAGTAATGTAAAAATCAGATGACTGACTATGAGGCAGGCATTCAGTATCAGTATGAAGACATATTTTATGGTAATTCTTTTCCTTAGAACTTTGGCACTTAGAAAAAACTGATGTGGAAAGATTCATGACATTACCTGTAGATGAATCTTTGAGATTTAAAAAATACACTTTGGGCCGGGTATAGCAGCTTACACCTGTAGTCCTAACACTTTCTGAGGCTGAGAAGGTTGGATTGCTTGAGCCCAGAAGTTAGAGGTCAGCCTGGGCAACAAAGTGAAACCCCATCTCTACAAAAAATACAAAAATTAGCAGGGCATGGTGGTGTGCATCTGTAGTCCCAGCTACTCAGGAGGCTGAGGTGGGAGGATCACTTGAGCCTGGGAGATGGAGGCTGGAGTGAGCCGTGATCACACAACTACACTCCAGCCTGTGTGACAGACCAAGACCTTGTCTCAAAAAGCAAAACAAAACCAACACCAAAAACCACTTTTTGACATGGAGAAATACTGTATGTGCAAGACACACTGAAGAGGAACAGAAGATGCTACTTGATCACTTCCTGCTATCACTCCTTTAGCACTCCTAACTATGAGGTAGAATTCAAATTTGTTCCATGTGATAGTCTGACTAGTGTTGAGTAAGTTGCTACACGCAAATTTGCTTAAAACAATAATGTCTCAGGGCATAATCTGTGTTTTGGGTAAAGTGCTATCAACTTGTAAGGGTCATGATGGCTAAATACCATTAACTGAACAATCATTATGTGAAACAAATCTGTATCCTGATTATACATCCTTAACTTGGTCACAGTCCAAATTGAATTGATATTATGCTACCTCATATACAATATAAGAATATTCCAAAGTAAAATTATATTTTTATTCCTACCCACCCTTTGTGCTACTGTTGTCATATATTTTATTCTACATGTTATAATCTGAAAGTATACTGTTATTGTTTTGGCTTAAGTCAGTTCTTTTTTTTTTTTTTTTTTTTTTTTTTGAGATGGAGTTTTGCTCTTTTTGCCCAGGATGGAGTGCAATGGCGCTATCTCGGCTCACTGCAACCTCTACCTCCCAGATTCAAGTGATTCTCATGCCTTGGCCTCCCGAGTAGCTGGGATTACTGGTGTGCACCACCACACCCAGCTAATTTTTATATTTTTAGTGGAGATGGGGTTTCACCATGTTGGCCAGGCTGGTCTCGAACTCCTGACCTGAGGTGATCCACCCACCTCAGCCTCCCAAAGTGCTGGGATTACAGGCGTGAGCCACCACGCCTGGCCAAGTCAGTTATCTTAAAGAATGAAAGAATAATAGTCATATGTATCAATTATTTTTCTCTTCTAGTGCTCCTACTTCTCTGCTTCAATTTGTGATCCTTTTACCTTCAAGAATTTAGGATTTCTCACAGTGTGCAAATGTGGGAGATGAATATTCTCAGCTTTCGCTTGTCTGATAACACCTATTTTATTTTTTTTTGAGATAGAGTCTTGCTCTGTCGGCCAGGGGTGAGTGCCGTGGCGGGATCTCAGCTCACTGCAACTTCTTCCTCCCCAGTTCAAGTGATTCTTATGCCTCAGCCTCCCAAGTAGATGGGATTACAGGTGCGGTGGTTAATTCTTTTTTTTTTTTTTTTTTTTTTGAGATGGAGTCTCGTTCTGTCACCCAGGCTGAAGTGCAGTGGTGCGGTCTCGGCTCACTGCCAGCTCCGCCTCCCAGGGTCACACCATTCTCCTGCCTCAGCCTCCCAAGCAGCTGGGACTACAGACGCCCACCACCACACCTGGCTAACTTTTTTGTATTTTTAGTAGAGACGGGGTTTCACCGTGTTAGCCAGGATGGTCTCGATCTCCTGACCTAGTGATCTGTCTGCTGGGTTTACAGGCGTGAGCCACCAAACCTGGCCATTTTTGTATTTTTAATAGAGACGGGATTTCACCATGTTGGCCAGGCTGGTCTTCAACTCCTAGCCTCAAGCGATCTGCCTGCCTCTACCTCCCAAAATGCTGGGATTACAGGGGTGAGCCACGGTGCCTGGCCTATTTTCATTTTTTAAAGGGGTATTTTTTGCTGGATATAGAATTCCATGTTGGCATTTTCTCTCAGCATTTTACATTTATTGTTTCATTTGTCTCTAGTTTCTACTGCTTGCTTTGTTGAGAAGCCAGCTGTCATTTTCCTTCCCTCAAGAGAATGTCTCTTTTTCTCTGCCTGCTTGCTGAGTTTTCTTTTTATCTTTTCGTTTTGGCAGATTGTTAATAATGTGTCTAGGCTGGGCATGGTGGCTCACACCTATAATCCCACTACTTTGGCAAATCGAGGCGGGTGGATCACCTGAGGTCAGGAGTTCGAGACCAGCCTGACCAACGTGGTGGAACCCTGTCCCTACTAAAAATACAAAAGTTAGCTGGGCGTGGTTGTGGACACCTGTAATCCCAGCTACTCAGGAGGCTGAGGCAGGAGAATCACTTCAACCCCAGAGGCGGAAGTTTCAGTGAGCCGAGATCACACCATTGCACTGCACCCTCAGTGACAGAGCGAGATTCTGTCTCAAAAAAAAAAAAAAAAAAATTGTTAGGTGAGTATGGATTTCTCTTGAGGTTCACTAAGTTCGTTGAATTTATGGGTTAATGCCTCTCATTAGATTTGGAAAACATCTTGGCCATTATTTCTTCAAATACTGCTTCTATCCCATTCTGTCTGCCTTTTTTTTTTTTTTTTTTTGAGACAGAATCTCGCTCTGTTGCCCAGGCTGGAGTGCAGTGGTACGATATTGGTTCACTGCAACCTCCACCTCCCAGATTCACGCAATTCTCCCGCCTCAGTCTCTTGAGTAGCTGGGATTACAGGCACCTGCCACCACACCCAGCTGATTTTGTAATTTTTAGTAGATATGGGGTTTTTTACCGTGTTGAACAGGCTGGTCTCGAACTCCTGACCTCAAGTAATCCATCTGTCTTGACCTCCCAAGGTGCTGGGATTACAGGCGTGAACCACCGCACCTGGCCATGAATCTGTTTTTATGTCCACTAAAGCTGTCTTTTAAAACTACCCATAAGTTCTTAATTTCTGAAATTATATTTAGTCCAAAAATGTCTAATTGATTTTCTTAATAAAGACTAATTCTCTGTTGAAATACTTCATATTTTCATCCATTTTAATTTTCCTCTATTTTATTTATAGGAAAATATTTTATTTTCCTCTATTTTATTTATAGGAAAATATTTTATTTTCCTCTATTTTATTTATAGGAAAATATTTTATTTTCCTCTATTTTATTAGTTATTTGAAGTCCCTGTCTGCTATTAATAATTCCAATATATGAATTACCTCTTCTCTGGATCTCTCTCTGTTGGCTACTTTATCTCTTGATATCTTCCTGCTTCTTCTCATATCCAGCCATTTCTGATAGCATGCGGGACATTATGAATGCTATATTATAGAATTTCTGGGTTATATAATTGTTCTCTAAAGAGTCCTGACTGCTTCTTCCATAGACCTTCCACCAAATCTCCTGTTTTTTGGATACTATTTGTCCCCCATTTTCAGCAGTATTGTATCCTTCCTATTCCTTGGCTCTTTGAGAGTTTTTTTTTTTTTTTTTTTTTTTTTTTGTGACGGAGTCTCACTCTGTCACCCAGACTGGAGGGCAGTGGCATCATCTCACTGCAACTTCTATCTCCCCGGTTCAAGCGATTTTCCTGTTTCAGCCTCCTGAGTAGCCAGGATTACAGGGGTGTGCCACGACGCCTGGCTAATTTTTTAATTTTTAGTAGAGGGGTTTCACTATGTTGGCCAGGCTGGTCTCAAACTCCCGACCTCAGGTGATCCACCCAGCCTTCCAAAATTCTGGGATTACAGGTGTGGACCACTGCGCCCGGCTGGCTCTTTGAGAGTTCCAAGGCACACATCAACTTTTTTCTGGGTTTCTCTTCTGTCAGATTCAGTCTATTGATGGATTTTGAGGTTTTCCCCTAATCCTTTACTTTATAAATAATGCCACAACAAATATCCTTTTATAGACACATCTCTATCCACTCTTTTAAGTATAACTATTCATAAATTCACAGAAGTAGAAATGCTGGGTCAAAACATATGCATTTTAGGTTGACTGTTTTATAGCTTGTTTTTATTCCCATACATAGGCTTGAACAGGGTTCAGCCAACTTCTTCTGCAGAGGGCCAGAAAGCAACAGTTCTCAGGGAACTGTAGTCACTGTTGCAGTTACTCAACTTTGCCATCCTAGTGTGAAAAGCAGCCACTGGCAATACATAAATAAATGGTGTGGCTGTTTCAATAAAATTTTATGTATAAAAACAGGTAGTAGACTGGATTTGGCCTAAGTGTTGTAGTTTTTTGATCTATGGGCTAGAGAATGCTTAAATACGTACATCCTTATCAATACTGTGTATTTATCCTTTTTTTTTTCTTTTTAAGAGATGGGGGGCTCACTTTGTTACCCAGGCTGCAGTGCAGTTTTCTGATCGTAGGTCACTGCTATCTCGAACTCCTGGCTCAAGGGGTCCTCCAGCCTCAGCCTCCCGAGTAGTTGGGAGTACAGGTGCGTACCCATTTATCAAATTTTTGATGTTTGCTAATCAAATGGATGACAACAGTGCACTCATTTTTTGCTGAATTTTTATGCTTTTGATTCTGAGGGAGAATAAACTTTTTACTGTTTATTGGACACCTTTTTCTTTTCCTGTGAACATTCTATTCATGTCTGTTATGTTTATTAATAGCATTTTCTATTAACAAATATAGTCCTTTTCATCTGCATTGTGAATACTTTTTTACAAAACATTTTTTGGGGAGAAAGCTTTTAATGTAATCAGATATAGATGCAGATATATATATTTTTAAAACATCATTTAGGGTTGTGTCATATTTAGAAAAGCCTTCCCTCTAATCTTCTAGTACTCTTCTAGTTTTATTTTGTACTTGACTTACCTAGGTTTTCATAAGAGTAAGTAGTTAACCTAAATAGCCAATCTGTCTCTGCTTATACAGCCTCCGGTCCCATCTACCTTCTATAATGTGATAGAGTGACTTTTGCCACATATAGATGCCTCTTCTAAGATCCAGATCAAGTGTCACCTCTTTTATTTATTGATTTATTTAAGACAAAGTCTTGCTCTGTTGCCCAGGCTGGAGTGCAGTGGCACCATCTCGGCTCAATGAAACCTCCACCTCCTGGGTTCAAGCGATTCTCCTGCCTCAGCCTCCAGAGTAGCTGGGATTAAAGGCATGCACCGCCATGCCCAGCTAATTTTTGTTTTTTGTTTTTTTTTTAGTGGAGACAGGATTCTCCATGTTGGTTGGGCTGGTCTCAAGTGATCTACCTGCCTCAGCCTCCCAAACAGGTGGGATTACAGGTGTGAACCACCATGCCCGGCCTCATCTCCATTATTAAGCCTTTTCTGACATCAACTCACCTGGACAAAATTCATTTTTGTGTCTCCAGTGTCTTCTGTATAGACTTCTACCAAAGCACCCAATACTTTTTGCACAGAGTTGATTTCACATCAGTCTCCTTTTAATGTGCTACTATAGCGTTTGGCAAAAAGATGACTGTGTGATAAGTAAATGAGAAAACTTTAAAACAGGAAATTCTAAAGTTGTAAACTTGATAAGCAGAGAATTATTTTCACATGGTAGCTGTAACTGAAGAAAAATTTAAGTACGTAAATATTATTTGGGAGAACCTGCAGGCTTCTACAATGAAGGGTTATTTGTTGATTTTACCAGCATCCTTAAAGTTTGTCATCCTTTTAAGATTAAGACTGTAAGAAAACATAGCACTTCCCAGAACAACAGGAAGAGCATCCCGAAATCTGTCATCGTATCTATAAAGCACATATGGCGCATCACAGAAAATCCATACTTACATGATTGCAGTCTGAAGAAATTTCATTTTCAGGCTAGAAGAGAAAAAAAAGAAGAGATGATGTAAAAAAAAAAAAAAATATATATATATATATATATAGAACCTTTCAAGTTTTCAAACACCACCAAAATAAACTCAAAACAAGAAATGTGAATATTCAACCAAATATGCTTCTTCAACATAAGGAGTAAAATGGAGCTTGCATATCTTTTAGGCTGTTGGGGAGAAATGTACCAGAAAGGTACATGAGACTTAACCCCTTCCCAATGGTACAATGTGAAGATGGGGAGAATGGAGAAGAATATGCTAAAGCAATAAATAAAGCAACAATGACATAAGGACTCCTACAGGACATTTTATAATTCACTTATTATAGAGTGCAGAGAAAGTCACTCAATTTTTATTTATTTATTTATTTATTTTTTTTGAGACAGGGTCTCACTCTGTCACCCAGGCTGCCATGCAGTGGCGCAATCATGGCTCATGGCAGCCTCAACCTCCCAGGCTCAGGTGATCCTCTGGCCTCAGCCTCCCGAGTAGCTGGGACTACAGGCGCAATGTCACCAAGCCCAGCTAATTTTTTTGGTATTATTTATAGAGATGGGGTTTCACTATGTTGCCCAGGCTGGTGTAGAACTCTTGGCTCAAGTGATCCACCCACCTGAGCTTCCCAAACAGCTGGGATTACAGATGTGAGTTACCATTCCCAGCCCCCATCAATGATTTTTAAATTGGCCTAATGCTGCCATTGGGGGAAGCTACGTGATGGGTACGTAAGATCTCTAGGTACTGTTTTTGAAACTTCCTGTGAGTCTATAATTCATAACAAAAAGTTTTAAAAAAAAAACATTTGGAAATATATTCCTATGGATACATTTGCTTTGTAAAGCCAGACACACATACCAGAGATAAAATGAACTTTCAGGCGGGGCACGGTGGCTCACGCCTGTAATCCCAGCACTTTGGGAGGCTGACGTGGGCGGATCACAAGGTCAGGAGATCGAGACCATCCTGGCTAACACAGTGAAACCCTGTCCCTACTAAAAATACAAAAAAATTAGCCGGGCGTGGTGGCAGGCGCCTGTAGTCCCAGCTACTCTGGAGGCAGAGGCAGGAGAATCGCATGAACCCGGGAGGCGGAGCTTGCAGTGAACCGAGATCGCACCACTGCACTCCGGCCTGGGCCACAGAGCGAGACTCCGTCTCAAAAAACAAAAAACAAAACAAAACAAAACTTTCAATTCCATGACAGAAAAAAAGTGTGGACTAGGTTTCATGTAATATTACATAGCTTTGCAATACATAACTCCTTTAGTTTCCTTGTTCGTGCCTTCAAAGGAGACACAACTGCAATAAAACACACCATAAGGCGGCACCATTTCCTGGGCGAGTGCAGTGGCTCACACCTGTAATCCCAGCACTTTGGGAGGCCGAGGCAGGCAGATCACTTGAGGTCAGGGGTTCAAGACTAGCCTGGCCAACATGATGAAACCCCGTCTCCAGTAAAAATACAAAAATTAGCCAGGCATGGTGGCACGCGCCTATAGTCCCACCTACTCAGGAAGCTGAAGTGGAAGAATTGCTTGAACCTAGGAAACAGAGATTGCAGTGATCTGAGATTGTGTCATTGCACTCCAGCCTGGGCAACAGAGCGAGATTCCATCTCAAAAAAAAAGCATAATTTATCTTGAGTTTCCATAGTATTCTAATCTGTTTATATAAAGTGAATTCTGTGTGCCTATAACTTAAATATTATCAATTTAGGTAGCAAAACATGCTAGTTTTAAAATAAACAGATGTTTTCTATTCAAGGATAAAGATAAGGCAATAAAGAAAATAGAACACATCAAGTAGCCACACCTAGCATTATTTCAAGAAGAAAAAGGTTTCCCTATGGAATTATTAATTCCACTGCAGAATTCAGTAGGCATTAGCAACATACAAACTCATTTTTATACTTACAACATATATTAAAATTGACTTTAATTAGGTTGCTAGGTAATCATAAGATTCTATTATATAACACAGTACTTTCGAACTTTCTCCCTACTTGTCTAATAGCAGATACTTTAATGCCTTTTTAAGGTGCCTTTCTCAGTCTCAGAAATCAGCCTCCATGCTGAGTCAACCTAGCTTAACTCTGTTCCCACCACCTCAATCTGAAGTTTAACTTATATCTCTTAATAGTTTATTTACAAGAATGCTTTTTCTTAGACAGTTTTCTACACTATCCTTTTAAAATCTATCCTTTAAGTTTTCCCAATCAATTAGCAATTCTAGCTGTTTCTCAAACAAGGGATGGAAGGCAATTAATATCACAATCTTCTCTACTTATACTCATTTCTACTAAACAACAAATTTGGATTAAAGGTGCATTCTTGAAAGAAATTTAGAGCATTGGAGAATTTTCAAAATAATGTCAAATAAGATGTAAGCTCCCCATAGAAAGAAATGTATTGTCATGTTTAGAGTCCACAGGACTATATTAGCAAATTAATTACTGTTTTAATGACTTGCTTCCCTACAGCGGGAGACTGGATTATTTCTCCCAATTTTTCACCTGCATAGGATTTTACATCCAGATCCTCTGTTCTGTAAGTCTGTACCGCCTCCTGCTATAAACTGAGTATACACCCGGCTCCGCTGACGTTGAGCAAATCAAGATAGCAAAAGAGATGAAAAGCAAGCACTGCAGTCCACGTTTGCAGTTAATTGAGTCTCCATGGATGATGTCATTCCTTCCTAAGAGGTGCAGTACTGTGTGCTTAGTAATACTGTTAATGTAACATAATATAATATAGGCCACTGACATGCTCAGGCCAATGGAGTTTTAGGAGATACAATATGAGCAGAGGATTTAAATGTGCCTGGGTAGTTTGGCCTGTATTCCTGCACCCCTGCCATTCCCCATGAGAACATGGTAGTACAAAGAAAAGAGACATGTGGAGCAGACCTGAACTTAACCCTCAACCTGTAGCCTGAAGCAAAGCCATCTCGAATAACCCATGGGAAAGAAAAACAAGCCTAGAGTTAAGCCCATCAAAGTTTGAGGGTGTCTGTTACGAAGAAAAAATGACTAATATATCTATCAAACAAATAAAATAAAAATATCAAAGTCTTTAAATTAGAACCTGTAACAGCTATGATCTAAAATTAGTGAATTATATTGGAAAGCACAGAGCACTACTGTATCTTTCATGAAGAAATGACATAATCCATGGAGACACAAAAGTACAAATCTGGACACCAGTGCTTGCTTTTCATCTCTTTTGCTATCTTGATTTGCAACTGACTATAAATGGGTCTTATTTTTGCATTCATTCATTCATTTAGTTTTGAGATAGAGTCTTGTTCTGTTGCCAGGCTGAAGGGCAGTGGCACCATTATGGCTCAATACAGCATCCACCTCTTGGGCTTAACTGATCCTCCTGCCTCAGCCTCCCTAGTAGCTGAGACTAAAGGTATGTGCCATGATAGCTGGTTAATTTTTTAAAATTTTATTGTACAGACCGGGTCTCGCTATGTTGCCTAGGCTGATCTCAACTTCTGGTCTCAAGTGATCTTCCTGCCTCACCTGCCCAAAGTGCTGGGACTGCAGGCATGAGCCAGTATGCCCAGCTTTTTCCTAGGTTTAGTTTCTCTACGCAGAAAGAAAAGATGACAGAATAGGAATGCCGTAAAAACAAGGTTATAATGTTAGGTCTTTGAGATTCATGGAACCAAATCGCTATGAAGAATTGTTAAGCATAATTGTGACAATTAATTTCAGAAATTTAGAAGGGTTTTTAGAATCCAAGAACACAGTGGTGATTTAGAGGAACAGAAGAGAGAGTACGAAATATAAAATACAAAGGAGTATTTTATACTACCCTGGGAATGGTGGGTGCATCAATAATGTCAGAATAAATGAACTCGAGAAAGTAAATAAAAATAATAAATAAATAAAAAGAAAACACTAAGCTTCAGCACTCAGTCATGTGATAAAGAACCAATGAACAGAAATCTCAAGGAACGAAAACAGATGCGGGTGCTGATTCAGGTTTGGTTCTCATACTGCACCATTCTCATTATGTCCCAATTAAACCACTTCATCAGATATAGTACATCTATTTCCACAAAACTTTAAGTGCAGACAGGCTCACTTGTCTCTAATCCTAGAAGATGAATAGCATGAGGAATAACACCCAGAATTACTAAAATAAGATAAAACTGAGGATTTTTTTTTCTTCCTCTTTGGTAATAATTAGTGAAATAATGCTCTGAGATGATCCCAAGAAATTAGCCAACAAGTACATATTGAATAATGATGATGAACTCAAAATTGTGCTAGGCATTGTTGCAGGATACAAAGACAACATTCTATCTGGTCTCTAATCTCAAGTTGTTTACAATCCAGTTATACAGTTAAAATAGCGAAATCAAACAAGCAAGAGGAGGGACTTGAGATAGGCCTAAAGAATTAGAACAGTGATCTCCAAAAAGGAGTGGAGTGATTTCTCAAGGAAGAAGTTACATGATCCCTTGGGGGTCAGGAAGAAAATAACAGAGCTTCTGTTTTTAAAAAAGCTTATCCTTTAATTTATGTTTTAACGTATTTTTATAATGCATATAACATGGGTGGAACTAATATTTTATGAGTATGTATCTACTGGGGGAATGGTTACTGATTTTTCAAATGATAGGAAGAACATGACCAAGATAGAGGAAAAAAACTTCTTCTCATCATTAAGATTCCTACCTCTACCTGCATTCTTCAAACCAGGGGCAAAGTGCTGGCTCCTAGCCTGTGGAGGCATCAAATTAGAAGCTGAGCTATGTCACATTATCAGCTACTCCTTATTCTGGAGATAGAAGTCTGGGCTTCAAAAAGAAGGATCTCTTACATCAAGTGTTTACTCAGTGGAAATAAAACTGTCCTCTTACTATGGAAAACTGTAAGAAAAAAAGTTATGAAAAGTATAATAAATAGCTGCTAATTTAATCACCAAATATGAGAGAAGTGATTCCTGACATTGCATATATTAGTATCAATAAGTAAACTATTATAAACGGAAGAATGAGAAAATGAAGAGAATTTAGCACATCCCCATCCCAATGCATCAGTGACTAAAACAGAGAAGGAACTTGGGTAATGCTGTATAAATGATACAGCAAACAAAGGCAGTAAAGGGAAAAGCACCAACTACTTGGAGACACCTGCTTGACTTCAGTAAAGAACATGATGAGTGTATGAGGAAATGGTTAAAAAACGAAACAAAACAAAACAAAAAACCTCACAAAAAACAGAAAACAAAAAAGAACCCTGCCACTTTTCTATAGTAGTTAGCAATAGAAGTGTGTGACTTTAGGTACATCACTTAACTTCTCTAAACCCCTAACAACAGGCTTTGAACTAGAGTGGGAATCCATGAACAGGCTTTGGGAGTCTGAGATATCTTGAAATTGAATGCAAGCATTTGTGTGTATGTATATTTTTCTGAGAAGAATATCCACAACAGCTATCACAATCTCAAAAAGATCCACGAGACAAGAAAAAATTAAGAAATACTGGTCAAACATTGCTTGCGGTTCTTTCCAGCTTTATGAGTCCATAAAATCTGAGATGTGGAATTTAAAAATGTACTTACTGAATTTCAAGTTTTTTTAATGTAGATAATTTGTATATTATGATGGTTACTACTGTTTCACCTTAATCTCTCCTAGTCAAAGTCACAACAAACAGGTTTCAGAATAAACTACTGAAAAGCTTGAGTCTGAATGTTCTCAAATCAACTACCGCATTCACTTAGGAGGAAGGTTTTTACAGAAAGTCTGGAACTATGATTTCCCCAAGGTGAATAGGCTGAGTTAATGAGTCTGGCAGGAGAAATTAAAGGATTCATAAAGCTATCTTGGAAGGTGTCCCAGTTTCTGAAACAGAAATGCTTGGGAGTTGGATGTTGTCTAAAATATGGAACATTCTACAGTTTCCACTGAAGCTGAACTACATCAGATCACATAAAGGAATAGGGTCCTTTTTCTAAGATACCTGGTACTAAATTAAGTGACAACCAACTTTGTTTTTGAATCCCTCAGGAGAAAACAAACAAAAGATGCCAACAGTATCAGTGCTTTTACAGCCTTAGAAAAATTTGAAGTCACGCGATAACCTAATGCCTCCTTTCAATTGGAGACACTCTGCTGCAGTATTAAGTCAAGTCTTCTGGGAGTTTATTCATTAAGAACCCAGTAACTTCCCATCACACGAACACTTCATTTATTAACCTTGTCCAAAGCCCCAATGACAATGAAGATAATGTAGCTGGTCTCTAACAAAATAAACCCAATCTTTTACCCCCGGGAAACTCTCCTGAGCAAGTCTAAATGCAATCTCAATCCTCAGGTTTAGAACTGCTTTCCTCTTAGTGCCTTATTCTGGCTCTATCAGAATTTATTTTTCTTATTTGTACCCAGGGATAGTGGTTGAGTATTGTTTTTCCAAAAGGACAGTGATCAGCACAGGCTTTATGCCTTCCAACAATGTTCTGATTCACTAAAGAGTTGTAGCTGCTTTTATTTAAGTCTTTAACATTCAACTACCTTTTCAAAAAGGAGTTACTGTACAGGTCCAACGGGAGATTTTGAGATTTTTTTTTTTTTTTTTTTTTTCTTAAAAAGACATGAGATACAGAAGCTGGCTCTCAAGTGCATATCTAATCATCATACAAGGCTGAATGTGGAGTTTTTAGGGGGAAAGGAGGACTTGATATTTTAAAGAAGGAAAAAAGCACCACTAACCCTATGAGATGAGTATGGCAATAAAGTCAGTCAGAGAAAGTTTCATGGAGGGTACATTTGAATTAAGTCTTACAGGCGGTTGTGGTTTGGTTAAGGATGCTGTGTGCAGGCTGAGGCAGATGAGAGGGAGGCTGTGAAAGGTGGAGCACTAGGCTGTGGGTGGCGTTGAAAAGGCACATTCTGTGTCGATGGCTGAGAAAGTGAGGGACCCCATGACAATCACTCCTAGGCTTATTCATTTGGCATCTCCTAATACGTGCTAGGACAACTACAAGGCTTTAGTAAAAATCCAACATTGGTCCAATAATGGTTTCTCATAGTTCAAATTAAGATGTCATGCTAAACACAGTGTCATAATTTGATTTACTTTTATTACTTGTGTGCTTCCCAAGTGGACGGTGGGATAACAGTTGTCAAATATTATATAGTTACTCCTACAGGAACACGTTAAGTTTTAAAGACAGACGGGGCAAGACCCTCACAGACAAATTAGAGCCCATTTATCCCTGGTTCTTAAAAGGTCTCACATAAATATAGAACAGTGAGTGGGCTATGTTGACGTTAAAACTTGTCTTGTACCTTTAAAATGAAAAATCTCCTCAAAGCCCTTTAATTCTAATAAAATAAAAGGGTATACGTATTTTACAGTGGGAATTAGCAGAATGACTCAGAGAGCATACTTATGCATAGGTATAAATATACTGACAGGACTTTTAGCTTTGTCAAGTATAATTAAGTCATCTTCAGTGAGGTTATATCCCTATTCTGAAAATATGAAAACACACAGCAATTGCTAATTACTCAAAACCACTGCTTTGGACCTAATGGTTGACCTCCCTCCATCTCCCAAAAAAGACTGAGTAACTCCTGACTCCCTGACAGAAAGATCCATCTCTCTAGAGAAGATGCTCTGCCCCAAACTTTACTTTGAGAAGTCAAATTACATCTTAGTTTTGTTTAAGAAAACTCTAACACTAATTAAACTGACCAAGTGGAAACACTCAAATTAGTATAATTTCTCATCTTCTATGCCCAAAGCAGGAAATAAAAAATAACAAATAAGAATATAGTTCATGGTTGACCTGTGAGTGAAAAAATAAACAAATACAAATATATATATATTATATATATATATATATAGCAATTTAGTTATTGAACAAAAACTGAATCATTACATTATGGCAAATGTAATGACTTTTACATTGGATTATAATATTTATTAATCCATGAATATAAAAATACATATATTTTATAAAGTATTAAATGTAAATTTTGTAAGTATAAACTGTAAATTTTATAAAATGTAAATTACAAAAACATGTAATTTTTTCTACTGTGTATAAAAAAATGTAAATTCTTTCCTTATATTTCCCATTTATTTTACTAACAGGAATTAGAAACAAGGTGCTCATAAACTATACGAGATAGGCCATCCCTTCAGGGGAACATTTAGAGATATTTCTTTTCATATACAGAGCTCAACCAATCTTTTCATCAAATTCCCATCTGGGACTGCCTAACATTTAAGAAACCTAAGGATTGTCTTGCAATGACAAGAGTTTTTAAGTCTGCTGGGACTAAAAATCATCCCCATGACAGTCTACTATCTGAAAATTTTTTCCTCCCACCACTCATTTTTTCTCCCTAGGAGATGACTTAGAAATCTAGAATACAGTTTGGTGCTGGTGTTAACCATTTTTACCTAAATTATGGGGGAAGGAAACAGAGTCAGGCACTCTATCAAATGCTTGTTCAGATTCCACTTTGGCATCGAGGGGAAGAACCACCTTGGACAGGTTTATCCCTTTGGCTCCTAGCCATGGCAGGCACACAGCTATCAAGAGATAAAAGGCCTTGTTTTCACTGCTCAGCTGCCTGAATAAAGTCAGTTATGGTGTCCACATGTAATGAAAGTGGCACTAATGTTTATAAACTGCTTTGTAGGAAATACATCAAAAAGGTCATATTTCTGAACTGTGAGGTTGTAACTACCACACTACTACTACCGAAATACAGTATAAAAATTCTTCTGCCGGGTGTGGTGGCTCACGTCTGTAATCCCTGCACTTTGGGAGGCTGAGGCGGGCAGATCACAAGGTCAGGTGTTCGAGACCAGCCTGGCCAATATGGTGAAACCCTGTCTCTACTAAAAATACAAAGATTAGCCAGGCGTGGTGGCACGTGCCTGTAGTCCCAGCTACTCGGGAGGCTGAGGCAGAAGAATCACTTGAACCTGGGAGGCGGAGGTTGCAGTGAGCCAAGATCACACCACCACACTCCAGCCTAGGTGGCAGAGCAAGGCTCTGTCTCAAAAAAAAAAAAAAAAAAAAAAAGTCTAAAATTAGCTACTCATGGTATTTTTCACATCTCATAAAAGAAGATACAAGATAATGGATCCCCTCAAGCTATCATGTTTGAGAGGCAAAATGGAAACAAGAATTCTGGAATAACAGCCAAAGACTTGGGTTTTGATTCCAGTTCCACTGCACATTTATCACATAACATTCTTTAAGCTTCAAATTTTGTGTAGATAAAAGAGGTAAATCCTGCTTTACCTACCTCATTATAAGCATCAGGAGAAAAGTTATGTAGAAGGCCTTCAAATATTATAGAAGGCTTTGCAAATATATGCGACCACTGGCCTTTCATTCTCTGAATAAAATCTAACCATTTTAAACAACAAAAATGTTACTGCTATCCAAGAGGCCATGCTTCATACAGGCAAAGAATAAGAATTCAAAATACATGACACACATGTTTTATTGTATGTGTATAGGTTATTTCTGAAAGGATACCGAAAAAGGCTTATTTTTACTAAATACTCTTTGCACTTTAAAATTTTTATACCATGTGTAAAAAAAGAAAAAAAAAGGTCATTCCAGTTTAGGAATATTTAGATACTCTAAATATCAGAAAATATTTAGAGTACATCTTCATGACTGGGAAAGCAGGGGAGTTTAATGATACACTTTCCCAGTTCATATTTTCCTATTTTTCCCCCTTCCACTGTCTATTTCAAAGGGGTGGTGGCAGGGAGGAAATATATATTTACATCCTCTGGGACACAGCAGGTAGCAATCTGCCCTCTTAGAGTCCTAGACTGACAGTTCTACTCTAAGAAAAGCACATTAACCATCTGATGATCTGGTTTGAATAGTATAGCTAACTTTTACATGGGAGTTTTAGAATGCAGGATGAAAAAAATTATCTGAAAGGCACTGTATGAATAATGAACAGAATTATCAACTTTGATATGGCATCCTTTTATATTCTTTCTTTGCCCTGTCACATGATTTGGAACAGCTGAACAAAGGTACAAATTTGTCAAATCAGTAGCTACTATAGCCAAATGCAAAGAAGAAAACTAGACTAGGCCGGGCGCGGTGGCTCACGCCTGTAATTCCAGCACTTTGGGAGGCCGAGGCGGGCGGATCACCTGAGGTCAGGAGTTCCAAGACCAGCGTGGCCAACATGGTGAAACCCCATCTCTACTAAAAATACAAAAAAATTAGCTGGGCATGGTAGCAGGTACCTGTAATCCCAGCTACTTTGGGAGGCTGAGGCAGGAGAATCGCTTGAACCCAGAAGGCGGAAGCTGCAGTGAGCCGAGATTGCATCATTGCACTCCAGCCTGGGTGACAAAAGCGAAACTCTGTCAAAAAAAAAAAAGGGAAGGGAAGGAGGGAGGTAGGAAGGGAAGAAGGGAAGGAAGGAAGGAAGGAAGGAAGGAAGGAAGGAAGGAAGGAAGGAACTAGACTAAAAGAAAAAATTTCCAGACATCTGACAATACCATTAATGTTTACAACCAGTAAATCTGGAATGATTCTGTCAATGCAGCTCATACCACCAATCCAACTATGTTACTTCTATAATTTTGAAAACAAAATACAAATGAGGGATGTAAGATTACATGATGCAAAAAAGTCCTGAAATTAAATATAATTTCTCACACCCCAGACCCAAGTACCTGCACATGCCACAACTCTTCCATACTGACCCGTGGTGAGTGCATTGTTTACTTGAACTGGCCTAAGCAAGAGCAAATAGGGCTGAGCTGCCAGAATGTGCTGAACTCTTTCTGTATAACCCAGTGCAAATTACTGGTGCTTCTGAAGAGTACAGCTTGGATTCAGGAAGTGGACTTCCATCTGAATTAAGACAGCACACTTCACTGCACAATTCTGAAAGACGCGTAGCTCAAAGAAAGAGACCAGGGCTAAATTGGGAAAAAAATTTCATATATTTTAAAAACATAATCAGGCCAGGCTCAGTGGCACATGCCTGCAGTCTCAGCTACTTGGGAGGCTGAGGTGGACAGCTTTCTTGAGACCAGGAGTTGGAGGCAGTAATGTGTTATGTTAGAGCCTGTGAATAGCTACTGCACTCCAGCCTGGACAACACAGTGAGAACTTACCACTAAAAAAACAGACAAAAAACTGAAATCTTCTGGGTTTGCAAATGTTAGTAATGTGCATAAAAATCTGATAAAATCCTCAAAAAGTCCCTACATTTCTTCTTGCTTAGATAACATCATTCTACAGTTGGTAGAAAAAAGGTATATACATCAATAATTACCACTATATCAAACTATATTATAGTTTGGGAAATACTGATAAACTAATGTAAATATTAACAAAGATGCAATCTAAGATTACCCATAATCTCCAAATCACATCTGTGCCTTTTAAAGTGCTCATTTTCTGTTATGAAATTAACTGATTTTGAAAACAAAGTACAAAGCATAAAAGACCGGGAGAATCCTGCTGATGGTACTCCACCTGAGCCAGTGATCACCACACGACCTGAACAAATTCTAATTCCCTGTGCTTCAGTGAGAATAGGGGGGAGATGGGATAAAAAGCAAGACAGCTTGACTCCAATTGATTGCAAATCTAATATGATTCCAGAAAAACAGATGACTACCTTTCCAAGGAAGGGAAAATATTGTTATAGAAATGGCTTGGAGAAGTGAAAGGAGATGGGCAGAACAGATGCAGATCCTTTTAGAATTACTGTTTTAAAACATCTCATAGGTATGTCAATGGTTGAAAATGTATTACCTCCCTAATAAAGAATGTTCATCTCCATTAACGGAAAAACAAAGAAGACTCCTAAGTACTTCTAAGCATTCATTACTATACAATCTATAGGTTTGGCTATGCAGCATAAATTTTGGAAAGAGATCTGGGAACAAATTTGGGCTCTTCCAGGTACTAGCTGCAAGATCTTGGAAAAATTATTTAACATGTTTTTGTTTTGTTTTGTTGTTTTGAGACAGAGTTTCACTCTTGTTGCCCAGGCTGGACTGCAATGGCACAATCTCGGCTCACCACAACCTCCGCCTCCTAGGTTCACGCGATTCTCCTGCTTCGCGTGAGAATCTCCTGCACATGCAGGCGTGGTGGCATGTGCCACCAAGCCTGGCTAATTTTGTTTTTTGTTGTTGTTTGGTTGGTTTTTTGAAATGGAGTCTCACTCTGTCGCCCAGGCTGGAGTGCAATAGCGTGATCACGGCTCACTGCAACCTCCGCCTCCCAGGTTTAAGCGACCCTCTTGCCTTACTTAGTCTTACGATTACAGGCGCGTGCCACCACGCCCAGCTAATTTTTGTACTTTATAGTAGAGACAGGTTTGGCCATTTGGGCCAGGATGGTCTCAATCTCTTGACCTTGTGACCCTCCCACCTCGGCCTCCCAAAGTGCAGGGATTACAGGTGTGAGCCACCGTGCCCGGCCATTATTTAACATCTGTAAGCCTAAGTGGAGCAAAATACTTAAAGCACCTAGCACAATGCTAGTAGTAAGTATGTAATAAATATAATCTATAATTATAATAATAATTATTGCATACTTCTAGAAGAGTGTTAATTCTGCATTGCCCCAATCCCAAAATAAATCAATCTCAAAAATAAGAAAAAAATACAAAAGAAGTGTTCTATTAAAGCCTCAACTTCAGGAATAAGTTTGCAGATATGTAGATTCTTGGCTACAGGAAGGCAACTTCAGTTTAAATTAGATCAATCACATTAGGATAAACTAGAAAAAAGGAATAAATTCAGGAAATTCTGGTGGAAAGATCTAATCCTAATGGAAAAACAGGATTTAAATCACTCCACCAAGTATTCTTGTTTTTGTTGAGACAGGGTCTCGCTCTGTCGTCCAAGCTAGAGTGCAGTGGTACAATCTCAGTTCACTGAAGCCTCAACCTCCCAGCCTCAAGTGACCCTCTCACCTCAGCCTCCCTAGTAGTTGGGACTACAGGTGCATGCCACTACACTTGGTTAATTTTTGTGTATTTTGTAGAGACGGGGTTTCACCATGTTGCCCAGGCTGGTCTCGCACTCCTAGGCTCAAGGGATCCACACACCTCAGCCTCCCAAAGTGCTGGGATTACCAGCATGAGCCACACCATGCCTGGCCCACTCCACCAAGTTTTCCAAGCCCAGAAAAGTATGTGTGGAATTTCTGTCTGTTCCAGACCCTAGTCTTTCAATCTAATGTTTACACACAAATCTAGATTCAGATATCTATTTTGAATTTCATTTAGGTTTCTGTTTCTAAGTAAACATCAGAGGATTAGTTTGGGTTTTGTTCACCCATGTCTTTTAAAGTTCTAAAGAACCTTTGTATCTAAGCTCAACTTTATATTTAAGTTCAACTGCTCAGATGCAGACATCTTTTAACATGCAAACAAACCAAGAGGGTATTGGTTAACTAAGGTCTCTTTTCTAAGTTTTACTTAGGAAATGTTTCATGCCTACCACTTCCAGTCAATATAATTCTCTCATCACATCAAACTCATGTTGATTAATTTTGTAAAAGTAAATGTTTGTTACCAACCGGTCAACTTTAATAAAGCAAGATCAATGACTTCAATAACTCAGTTTAAATGTCATGCATTTGTCTGAGTTTGTTACTGAAATCACCTGACAGTCACCTATGAACAGGTAGTACAAAGCAGTATAAAAGGAAGTCCTGAGCTACATTACTATAATTCTTTCAAAGACGATCAGATCTTACCATAATATCTTTGAAATTTTCATAATCATAATTACTGTTCTTCAGAAGAGTACTGGGAAATCTAATGTCTAAAACACAAGGCTTTGTAGCTCATGCCTGTAATCTCAGCACTCTGGGAGGCTGAGGTGGGCAGACTGCTTGAGCCCAGGAATTCCAGACCATCCTGAGCAACATGGCGAAACCCTGTCTCTACAAAAAATACAAAAGTTAGCCAGGTGTGGTGGCATGTGCCCGTAGTCCCAGCTCCTTGGGTGGGGGGCGCTGAGGTGGAAGGATCGCTTGAGCCCAGGAGATAGAGATTGCAGTAAGCAGAGATCACACCACAGCACTGCAGCCTGGGTCACAAAGTAAGACTCTGTCTTAACAAATTAATTAATTAAATAAAATACAAGGCTTTGACTTAAGACTTCTGAAACTTTAGGCCATAAACAAAGATAAGAATTTATGATTAGAAGGATCCCTGACAAGGCAGGGCGTGGTGGCTCACACCTGTAACCCCAGCACTTTGGGAGGCCAAGGCAAGGCGGATCACCTCAGGTCAGGAGTTTGAGACCAGCTTGGTCAACATAGTGAAACCCCGTCTCTACTAAAAATACAAAAGTTAGCCAGGCGTGGTGGCAGGCACCTGTAATCCCCGCTACTTGGGAGGCTGAGGCAGGAGAATCACTTGAACCTGGGAAGCGGGGGTTGCAGTGAGCTGAGATCATGCCACTGCACTCCATCCTGGGCGACAGAGTGAGACTCCATCTCAAAAAAAAAAAAAAAAGGATCCATGACTAGAAGTGGGTAACATGTGATAATTTGGACCCACCATTTTAATGAAGTTTGAAAAGAGAAAGAAGCCTTCCTTCCCCAAAGGCTTATCACTGAGCAAAGGATCACAACACTAGACCTAGCAAAATAATTTACTCAACTGGTTGCTAGAACTGCCCCCGCTTCCAGAACAAAGAAATGGTGCATAAAATAGGAAGTTGACTTCCCTGGTTTAAGACAGTCTTTTATTATATCATTTTGGGGCCATAACAAATTCCTAAACTTTTCTGGTTTTGTTGTGTTCCCTTGCCTCCAAGGGGGATGTAGAGGTAGTGCCTCAACTAAACAAAAACAATTTCTATAAATGTAAATCACCTCATCGATCTTTTCCTTACTTTACCAATAACTTATTTAATACAATTATACATCCTGTCCTTAAAGCTCAGAAAAACAAAAACAGAAAAAATGAAGAGTAGATCCTTTTTCCAAAGATGACTAATCACATTTCGCTTTAGAATTTAAGATTAAGCAGATCTAGCTTACATAAGTAATTGCCTCCAAAATAGATCAGACACAACAAAAGTGTCTTGCATCTGTGTATTGGCTTAAGGCTCAGTTTCTATTTATGACAAAGTATATATTTTTTCACATTTAGCATTCTTTTGGAATAGTGAAGAAACAACTCACAGGGTAAGACTATGGAATTGTTCATTCTAATTCCTGTTCTACCAGTTAATTTGTGCTATGTTTTGGAAGAAGCCAATCATTAATTGCATGAAAATGCTTTGAATGAAAGTGCTTTGAATTTGAGCTATGATGAAGAGAGAAAAAATACATTTTTTTCAACCTTTCTCCCATAAAAATTAGAGTCCTATCTTTCCAAACCCCTCTGACAAACTCTGATAGCATAATCACCAACTCACAACGTTGACATCTGTGAAAAATTTCCACTTCCATAGAGGGATAATTTCCACTGTCTCTGATACCAAAAGCTGTATCCTTTTGATATAAAGTATTCATTTAATCCACTGATGATGGCTTAAAACGGTATTTTCAGAACAGAAGAATTCAGAAATAAAAAATCCAAAGTTGTTTGTTTGTTTTGAGATGGAGTCTCGCTCTGTCGCCCAGGCTGGAGCAGAGTGGCTCAGTCGCGGCTCACTGCAACTTCCACCTCTGCGTTCAAACGATTCTCCTGCCTCAGCCTCCCAAGTAGCTGGGATAATAGGCGTGCGCCACCAAGCCCAGCTACTTTTTTTTTGTAAAGTCAATAGTCAATATCTATTTCTGGGTAAGAACCTGACTCATAACGAGCACTTTAGCTGCTCTGCATTCTAAAAATATCTGCCGTAGGACACCAGAAAATAAGTATTCTGAACCTGTGTTCCAATTCTTACTTGGTACAACCATAACATCACAAAGCAGGCAACGGCATAAATGATTTTGCTGGCATAAATCTGGCTCCAAATTATAGCTATCTTTAAATTCTTCCCAAAAATATCTGAATTCAAATGAAAAATCCTTGGTTGATCACAGAACCTCTGTAGCCTCTGGCAGAAGTTTTCTTCTTAAGATAACAGTCCAGACACTTATATTTAAGAAAGTTCTTTGAAGGCAGTAACCACAGCTTGGCCTACCACACAATTCTAGGCATTCACTGGCATTCCATATGTTATTTGGTTGACAGAAATCTGACATCTAGGCTTCCAAAAACAGCTTACTGGGGTCAAACTGACATCAACAGCTTCTCCCAAATAACTTCCTTCGTGGACAATTTTTCAGGACTTTTAGCCTCAATTTAAATCTCAATTCTCTAAAAATTCCCATAAGACTATTAGATGATCAATTCTTAGAAATAATACCAAACAGGGCCAGGTACAGTAGCTCAGGCCTGTAATCCCAGCACTTTGTGGGGCTGAGACAAGCGGATCACATGAGGTCAGGAGTTCAAGACCAGCCTGGCCAATATGGTGAAACCTCGTCTCTACTGAAAATGGAAGAATTAGCTGGGCGTGGTGGCAGGCACCTGTAATCCCAGCTATTCAGGAGGCTGAGGCAGGAGAATCACTTGAACCCAGGAGGTGGAGGTTGCAGTGAGCTGAGATCACCTCACTGCACTCCAGCCAGGGTGACAGAGACTCCATCACCAAAAAAAAATAATAGTAATACCAAACAACACTTAATTTTTCAGTCATTTGCCAATCAGCAAATGAACCAATGTTGGTTCAATGTATCAATCTTATACATTCCTCTCTGAGCTTTAAGCATTTCTTGATGGATCAGGCAATAACACTAATAAGCACTTCTGTAAAAATTTAATATTTTCCTTTTGAGTCTTTGGAAAGTTTAATTTTATGAGTCACTTCAAGATATGAACACAGTATGCTTTCTATCTCTCTAGTAAAGTAATGTACTGTATTATAACCTGTTTACATGTTCCTTGCAGGTGGAATTTTGTCTTCTCCATCTTTTTTTTTTTTGATATGGAGTCTTGCTCTGTTGCCCAGGCTGAAGTGCAGTGATGCAATCTCAGCTCACTGTAAGCTCCACCTCCTGGGTTCACGCCATTCTCCTGCCTCAGCCTCCTGAGGACTACAGGCGCCCGCCACCACGCCCGGCTAACTTCTTGTATTTTTAGTAGAGACGGGGTTTCACTGTGTTAGCCAGGATGGTCTTGATCTCCTGACCTCGTGATCCGTCCGCCTCGGCTTCCCAAGGTGCCGAGATTATAGGCGTGAGCTGCTGCGCCTGGCCAGTCTTCTCCATCTTTTTATACATAGTGCCTAGCACAGCTAGCATAGCACGTTCAATATTTGTTCCAAGTATGACTAGATAAAGCTGGTGAACAAAATCTGTATACCTTTTATTTTCAGGAGAATTTGCTAATTTTATATTAAAAAGCCTTAATAGTAATTTTATAACCTTGAGAAAAGTTTGGATGAAGTCCACAATGAACTAAATGACTGTTCTATAAAATGGAAAATAAACAACAGGAAAAGGGGCTGAGCATGGTGGCTCATGCCTGTAATCTCACCACTGTAGGAGGCTAAGGCAGGGGGATCACTCAAGCCCAGGTGTTCAAGACCAGCCTGGGCAACATAGCAAAACCCCAACTGTGCCAAAAAGAAAAAAAAAAGAAAAAAAAAGTTAGCCAGGCGTGGCGGTGAGCACCTGTATTCCTAGCTACTTGGGAGGTTGAGAGGACAAGACTGCTTGAGCTGGGGAAAGTTGAGGCTGCAATGAGCCATGATCACACCATTGCACTCCAGCCTGAGCAACAGAGCAATATCTCTAAAATAAAAATAATATAAAAAGAAAGGGCACAGTGGTGGACGGGTGCTAGAACTTAAGGGGCACTAAAATACTTATTGATTGTGCTTTCCTTTCTTGCAGCAGTCATTCAAAAGCTTCTTCCTGAAGTTGAGTAAGAGAGTCCATGATGTTTAGAATATGTGTTTTCATTATGTGGCCAAATGTTAAAGCTGTTGGAGAAAGAGCTCGAAGTCTCAATTGATAGAAGACCATGATGTACTGGAATCCTAATATATCCTGGTCAATATGTTGGCTTACAAAGATAAGCATATGAGAGCAGCGCCTCAGCTTCACGCCTGGCAATGTCTCCGCCGTGTGTGGGTTTCCTAAAGTAACAGCAGTCATACCATATGGTGTGGCTTTCATTGGCATGGGCAGGCGAGAAGATGCCAAAAACTCAATGTGCTATTTTGGGCCATGAAACGTGATAAGCTCTAAATTTAAAACATAATTTTTTAAATTAAAGAGTATTTTTTAATTGTAAGATGTTTTTATACTGGATTTTATAATCTTAAGACTCAATTAGGTAACTGTTCTCAGTGTGTGAAATAAGACAAAGACTCAAAAGTCAAGAGGGGGACAAGCTTGGCAGCAATCTTCTGAAAAAAAAAATTCAGAGATTTAAATGAAATCTTTTTTTAGTGATACTATAAATATAAAGGTGAAATATACAGAAAGAGCTTTTGGAATGCTACATTTTGATAATGCTGAACAAGGGCAGTAGATGTGAGAAGCTGAGAGGCAGTATCAGAGGGATGGAATCTCTTATTCCTCTCGAGCCACCATTCCAAATTTTGTACAATAACACACCTCCAGCCTATCAAATAAGCTGATCTAATGTCTGAAGTTAGAGCAACCCTGGAAATATTCATGTTGAATCTAACGGACAACTTATTTAACCCTTACAAACTCAGCCCTAGATGTGAGCAACTAGGTTCAAGAATTCTAATAACAATTTCAAATGCTATACTGGGGCTGGTAATACTAATCTCAGGAAAGCAATTTTTGAGCTTCCTTGTCTCAGTGCTAGCCTTTCCCGTAAGTCTGCTTCTTTTTCCTAAATTAGGTTAATTATACGTAATAAAAATAGTTTTTCATTAGTCCTGAGCTGGCAAAATGGGTTTTATGAACTGCTTCATATAAAGCAAGTGCTATATCTTATTTTATTTATTTATTTTTTGAGACAAGGTCTCGTTCTGTCACCCAGGGTGGAGTGCAGTGGTGTGATTTCGGCTCACTGCAACCTTAGCCCCAACCCCCACCTCAGCTCAAGCAATCCTCCTCTCTCAGCCTCCTAAATAGCTGGGGACGACAGGCGCACACCACCATGTCTGGCTATTTTTTTTTTTTTTTTTTTAATTTTTAGTAGAGACGGGCGTCTTGCCATGTTGGCCATGCTGGTCTCGAACTCCTGAGCTCAAGCAATCTGTCCACCTCGGCCTCCCAAAGTGCTGGAATGAGCCACCATGCCCAGCCCTTATTTTTTTTTTTTTTTTAAATAAAAGAAAATACAACTTTAAAGTGTCAGTTGGCTAATTTGGGAACAGGTGTGGGTGTCAGTGTATGGGGGGAGGGGGACCTGCCTTTAGGTGTCATTACCAAAGGCTATGATGATGTCATACAGCCCATTTCAAATGTACAAGGAGAATTACTGGGGAGAAGAAAGAGGAGGGAAGTGGGGAAGGTATCTTTTTAAGATACTTTTTGCACCTGCAGATCCTTAAACATCTTCCCCATTAGTCCAAGTAGATACAACAGAAGGTAGTCTAGAATAGGGAGTTAATTATAAACAGAAGAAAACGGCAAATATCTTTCTAGTTTTCCTTTTCCTACCAGTCCTTCACCTTTCCTACTGAAGAGTTAAGTTTAATCTAAAAAGTTTGAAGTTTGCAGACCCTTTAAGCCCCACTGCTATGATCTAGTTTGGGGGATGTGGAAAATAGGTTATATAAAAATTTTTCTGAGTAATCAAAAGCACATACAACATTTACTACAGACACAATATTGTCTTCTACGGGATGGATTAGCATCTCTTCCTTCAAATGTCTTGACTTGGAAGATGCGATCTCTGTTAAGTTGCAGGTCTCTCCAGCCCCGGACCTGGGCCCTGCAGCCACCAAGATGCTGATGCCTAAGAAGAACGGGATTGCCATCTATGAACTCCTTTTTAAGGAAGGAGTCATGGTGGCCAAGAAGGATGTCCACCTTCCTAAGTACCCAGACCTGGCAGAAGACAAGAATGTGCCCAACCTTCACATCATGAAGGCCATGCAGTCTCCCAAGTCTTAAGGCTACGTGAAGGAACGGTTTGTCTGGAGACATTTCTACTGGTACCTTACCAACGACGGTATCCAGTATCTCTGATTACCTCCATCTGCCCCGTGAGACTGTGCCTGCCACCCTATACCACAGGCATCCAGAGACTGGCAGGCTTTGGCCTAAAGGTCTGGAGGGTGAGCAACCTGCAAAGCTCACAAAAGGGGAAGCCAAAAGACACCCACAGACAGAGTGCTGTGTCCCCTGGTCTGATGAGAAAGCCGAGGCCGGGGTTGGGTCAGCAACCAAATTCCAGTTTAGAAGCAGATTTGGTTGTGGGTGTGGTCAGTGACCTCAGTAAAACTGGAGAGGATTATTTTGCATTGAATAAACTTATAGACAGAAAAAAAAATGCAGGTCCTTTTGCTTAAGCCAGTGTTTAACCTGTGGTTTGATTCTGAATGTCTTCCCTAGTTTTGGAAACAATTTATATTGAAGTTCAGTTGTGTCACAGGCCCTTATTTTACTTTTTTTAAAAAAAACTTGTTTTTGGCCAGGCGCAGTGGCTCACGCTTGTAATCCCTGCACTTTGGGAGGCAGAGGCGGGCGGATCACCTGAGGTCAGAAGTTTGAGACCAGCCTGGCCAACATGATGAAACCCTGTCTTTACTAAAAATACAAAAAATTAGTCGGGCGTGGCGGCAGGCGCCTGTAATCTCAGCTACTCAGGAGGCTGAGGCAGAAGAATCACCTGAACCTAGGAGGCGGAGGTTGCAGTGAGCTGAGATCACGCCACTGCACTCCAACCTGGGCAACAAGAGCGAACTCTGTCTCAAAAAAAAAAAAAAAAAAAAAAAAAATTTTAAAGACAGGGTCTTGCTATGTTGCCCATGCTGGTCTTGAATTCCTGGGGTCAAATGATGCTTCTGCTTTAGCCTCCCAAGGAGCTGGAATCATGGGTGCACACCACCATGGTCGGCTACTATTTTCTTCAAAATTTGACTATTCTGACAGATTCTAGCTTAACAGTACATATTAGATAAATAAATGGCAATTTTCTGGAACATTCTTTTTTTTGTTTTGGTTTGGTTTTTTTTTTTTGAAACGGAGTCTCGCTCTGTCGCCCAGGCTGGAGTGCAGTGGCGCAATCTCGGCTCACTGCCAGCTCCGCTTCCCGGGTTCACACCATTCTCCTGCCTCAGCCTCCCGAGTAGCTAGGACTACAGGTGCCTGCCACCACGCCCGGCTAATTTTTCTGTACTTTTAGTAGAGACGGGGTTTCACCGTGTTAGCCAGGATGGTCTCGATCTCCTGACCTCGTGATCCACCCGCCTCGGCCTCCCAAAGTGCTGGGATTACAGGCTTGAGCCACCGCGCCAGGCCATGGAACATTCTTTAAAATAGTATAGACTTCATAGCAGTTGCAACTTCAGTTATTGTATTCTGCTATCATTTTGGTCTTCTTGTGGCTTCTAAAAGCTGAATTTTCACTGCATATCCAAACTCCATAACTTGGTAATCAGCTCTTTAATAGAAGTAGCTATCTGACAATAGCACAACTCACATATACAAAAATACAATTTGTCAATCTAGATTTATGAGATCATTTAAAATTCTCAACCAAAGCGTAAGCTTTCAACATTCTCAACCATGGCCTAAGTAAATCTCAGTGACTGAGTATTTAAGAACCAGGTACAACACAAAATATAGTCATCTATGGGAGATAACTAGGGAATTACCTTTTGCAAAAATCAGTCAGGAAAAAAAATACAATGTGTACAATTCCTCAGAATTATTTATTTAAACCCTACTTTGTTACAAAATGATTTAAGACAGGATTTCCTCAATAAATGGGAGGAGAGCCAGGCGCCGTGACTCACGCCTGTAATCTCAGAACTTCGGGGGGCCGAGGCGGACGGATCACTTGAAGTCAGCAGATCCAGACCAGCCTGGTCAACATAGTGAAACCCCATCTCTACTAAAAATACAAAAATTAGCTAGGCGCGGTGGTGGGCGCCTGTAACCCCAGGTACTCGGGAGGCTGAGGCAGGACAATCACTTCATCCCAGGAAGCAGAGGTTGCAGTGAGCAGATTGCATCACTGCACTCCAGCCTGGGTGACAGAAAAAGACTCCATCTCAAAAAAGAAAAATAAAAAAATGAGAGGGATTCCAGCACTTTTCTCAATATATTCTGGCTAAATGTAAGATGGTCACTTAAATTGAGCAGATGGGACTTCATTAAATCACGATGAAAATGAACAGTCAAGAAAAGAACTATTGTATAGAAAGGAACTTTGGTAAAGTGCATGAATAAAATTACATTTTGGTGGATATATCTAATTAATATTCATTTCCTCAACTTGCAAAGCAAATGACATCATTGTTTGTCACTTTAACTAGTTCTCTGTTCAACAGTGGACCTACTGACAGATGCCCAAATAAAGATCACACACTAACATAAAAAGATGTAACTGCAGCCAAACATGGTGGCATGCACGTATAGTCCCAGTGCTTTAGGAGACTGAGGTGTGAGGATTGCCAGAACCCAGGAGTTTGAGGCTGCAATGAGCTATAATCTCACCACTGCCCTCCAACCTGAGCAACTGAGCAAAACCCTGTGTCTAAAATAAATAAATAATAAAAACATATAATTGCCTTCAGTTTATAAGACTTTGTGATAAAACGGGAAAAAAGAAAAAACAGTTGTAACTGTGCTTGGAGATACCCACCAGATGGGCCATTCTCACAAACTGATCAAATGATCACTATGGTGGTGTTAAAAATAAGTTTACAAATTGTAACTTTTCCTTCACTGAAAACTGATCAAGAAAGCCAACTCCCCAAATTATAATCTTGTCTTATCTAGTGGTCTGTCCTAGATTGACAAAACATAAAATTGGGCAATTATTCATGTTGTGAAAGGATCCACTACACAAAAAACAAAATTTAAAAATTAACGCAAGTTTCCTTGACATTGTCAACTCCATCAGTACATTTAAAATGGGATTCCAGGCTGGGTGCGGTGGCTCACACCTATAATCCCAGCATTTTGGGAGGCTGAGGCAAGACAACTGCTTGAGCCCAGGAGTTCAAGACCAGCCTGGGCAACACAGAGAGACCTCATCTCTACAAAAAAATATTAAAAGATTGGCCAGGTGTGGTGGTGTGTGCCTGTAGTCCTAGCTGCTTGGGAGGCTGGGGCAGGAGGATCACTTAAGCCAGGAGTTCAAGGCTACAGTGAGCTGTGACTCCTCCATTGTGCTCCAGCCTGGGCAAGAGAGAGAGATCCCTGTCTCTAAAGAAAAGAAGAAAAAGGAAAGAAAGAAAAGAAACATGCTGGGTTTCAGGAACAATTAGCCTAAGATTTAAAAGATTTCTGTGGAAAAATCAAGTCACTAAGTCACACAAAGACAATTATAGCTGGTGATAATTCTTTTTTTTTTTTTTTTTTTTTCTTTTGAGACAGGGTCTTGGTCTCGCTGTATCACCCAGGCTGAAGTGTAGTGGCACAATCATGGCTCGCTGCAGCCTCACTCTTCTGGGCTCAAGCAATCCTCCTGCCTCAGCTTCCTGAATCCCTGGGACTACAGGCACATGCCATCACATGAGGCCAATTTTTAATTTTTTTGTAGAGAAGGGTCTCACCCTGAGCTAGTCTCCAACTCCTGGGCTCAAGCAATGCTCCCACCTTAGCCTCTCAAAGTGCTGGGATTATAGGCATGAGCCACTGGTAAGAATAAATCGCCTACTTCATATTACAGTTAACAGTTAATTACAAATTCCTAAATCACAAAATGTCCCTCTTACTCTTACTATAACAAAGTAAAATAGTCCTACAGGAAAAATCCATTACAATAAGATATACAGTTAGGTGCTGGAAACAAGCAACAGTAAGTAGCTATTGATTATCTTACCATTTTACAATAAATCATGACTTTAAATACTTTACTAGAAAATTTAAAGTTCTTTGACTAGGAAAAATGGACCTCTTTCCATAAAATTTTTGGTTTTGTTTGGGGCTAACCCAAACAATTTATTTAAACCAACTTTAGTATGAAATATACAGATTATACACAAAATAATCTAATACACTCTGGGGCAACCTGGTGAGACAATGCCTCTACAAATAAAATAGTCAGCTGGGCGTGGTGGTTCATGCCTGTGGTCTCAGCTACTGGGGAGGCAGAGGTGTGAGGAATGCTTAAGCCTAGCCATCAGAGGCTGCAGTGAGCTAGGATTATACCACTGCATTCCAACCTGGGTGGCAGGTTGGAATAATATTTTTTTTTTATTATTTTATATATACATAATTTTGAGACAAGGTCTTGCTCTGTCTCAAATATATATATTATAATAAATATTATCACTAATAAAAATATATATAATAATATTATTATTACAACCTAATAGTCTTTAGCCAATGAGTAAGAGAATAGCTGAAACTGTGTAACAGTCTGTTTATAGGCTATTTCCATATGTAGGCTGATAAGAACAACTCTAATAATATAGCTTTTAAATAATACAGCAATTATTTAAATGCATTCTCATAAATAAAATATATTCTAATTTTCACTGCTCAGGAACAGTGAAGTACTTTATAATTTGGCAGGAGGAAGATTTACTCCCCATACATTAAAGATAAGCAGTAGAAAGAATCTTTATATTTTTGCATCTGACCAGTTTCAACAGCACCCCTAATTGGTGTGGGGTTAGCAAAAAGTTTGTGGTTATTACAATCATTGTATAAAGAGCTAAGTAAACTAGAAGAAACCCAGGACCTTTGATACAACAGCTTTGTAAATCCTTACCTCGAATATTACAAATGTTTCTATAACTACATATGATTTGTTTGACTTTTGTAGATCTTTATTTCCTGCTTATCCATTACTATGTAATAGTAAGTGTGCTGAAGTAAAGCTGTGAGACTCAATTAAAGGAAAATTTTAATCATAGAGGTCTTTAATGGCAAAATAGGCAAGAAGCTCTCTTTAGGTCTGGGGAGAGGCAAGAAGCTCTCTTTAGGTCTGGGGAGGGGCCAGAGCATAGGCTTACTTATGGGTGCCCACTTAGCCCAAGAGTGTGAGCAGGTGGAAGTGAGAATGCTTTGCAGATACTAGTAGGCCAAAACTCTAGGCATAGTTAATTCAGATACTAGTCCAGACGCAGAAGATTTCAGGAAAACAGACCAAAAGCCTGAGTCAGGAGCTTTTGAGACTGAGCAGGTAACAGGAAGCAAAGGAGGCTAAAGAACACGGTCAGAAGACCATATCCCAGAAGCATCTGAAAGAAGTCTGGTGCAGCTATCTGGAAGCAGCCAGCTGGTTCCTTGGTAGAAAGTGTCCTGTGTGTCTTTTTTTTTTTGGTAGGGTTGGGGTTTCACCATGCTTTCTAGGCTGGTCTTCAACTCCTGGGTTCAAGTAATCCATCTGCCTCAGCTCCCAAAGTGCTGGGATTACAGGTGTGAGCCACCACGCCTGGCCATAGAAAGTGTCCTGTCTTGAAGATTGTGCTGAGGGGATAATGAGTCCTTTTTTATGGAAGACATACCAGTCATTTGTAAAGAACATATGCTGAACAAAATAGAAAAATTTTAAATGCTAGACACACACATAAGGAAAGCAGTAAAACCCTGAAACTGTAGGTAGTTAAAAATTTAAAATATTTGCATTTTTATTCACAGATGGTCTTCAACTTTCACAGTCTGATTTTCATATATTATATACTTATGTACCTAAGAGGCTTTTCAATGTGGATTTTGTATTTTGTGTTCACCAGCTGACAAACTTTTGAGCTACTGAGTGAAGGTGGTACTGGCTCACCAACATTTCACTTTTGGCAGTATCACCACATTGATGCATCTCTGTGAAATTATTAGAGTATTTTATTGGATTTGGGGGAAAATGCAAGTGTTAGTATCAGCAAAAAGAAGCATCTCAATGTAACAGATTGCTTTCAGGTGTTAAGCCAGCCTTCCATGTGCTCAATTATGAATAATGGATAATAAAATGAAAGTGTGTGCACAAATGTTTGAACTGTATTACTGAAGATTATACCAAAAAGGTTAAGTATAATTTAGGATTTTATAATATTTGTTAACTCGCTGAGCACCTGCTTTACAACATTTGAGTCTGACTTTAACCTGCATGGCTTTCGCCCATGTTTCCATGGATACACACACATTTGTAAATTTCAGGACTTGAGAACCTTAAGACATTTTTAGAAAATGTGAAGAAATCTCCAATTTTATTTTTAGCTTTAAAATTTTTTTGTAACTTATTTCTTACCCCCAAAGGTTGCGGAAAGTTTCCTATATTAACTATTTTGACCCTACGAGTTTCATGGTGGATTAGAATAGTCAGAAGAAAAGAGAAGGGCAGATAAATGTTTCAATCTGTCTTCAAACATTTAATTATGGCTTACAATAAAATAAAATTTAACCTAATTCTATTACCTATTTTGTCACAGACTGTACATCTTCTTTTTGCTTTTTATATTTTCTTAGAGAGGGGGTCTCACTCCGTCACCCAGGCTGGAATGCAGTCACACAGACATAGCTCACTGCATCCCAGAACTGGGCTCAAGCAATCCTCCCACCTCAGCCTCCTGAGCAGCTGGGACTATAGGTGTATCCCACTATGTGTGGCTCATTTTTTAGATTTTTTTGCTATGTTGCCCAGGCTGGTCATGAACTCCTGGCTTCACGCAGTCTTCCTGCCACAGCCTCCTAAAGTACAGAGATTACAGGCCTGAACCACTGGGCCTGGCCTTTTATTTTTTAAACGAGGTATCTGAGTACATTTCCTTATTTCCTGCTTCATATGACTTTTACTATCAAAAGTAATCCTTTTTACCCATCTTTAGGCTTCCTGCTGTTTAAAAAAAAAAACTTAGCTGGGCATGGTGGTGTGCAGCTGTAATCCAAGCTACTCAGGAGGCTGAGGGCAGGAGGATCGTTTGAGCCCAGGAGTTTGAGGCTGCAGCAAGCTATGATCACACCACTGCACTCCAGCCTGGGTGACAGAGGGAGATCCTGTCTCTAGAAAAGGTGAGGGTGAGGCTGGGGGAGGAGGGGCGATGGGGGGGCAGGGGACAACACAAATACAGTCAAATAAAAATATAACTCTTCCTTAATCCTCTGTCCTCTTTAGGCCAGGCTCTCTCCTCCTCAAACCTCTCTCATCTTAATTTTAGATAGTGAAATATGCAGATAGTATTGGATCTCTTCTTCCCTTCTAATTCTAGACATTCTTAGAACTTAATTCTTTGCCTGCTTTTTCTTCATTACTCATTCCCACCGAGATTACGTCTTCGTATCATGTCTCTATTGATGAAGACTTCATTTTTCATCTTCAGCCTTCTGACATATGTATTTTCAGTTTCTTAATGTATTCACTTTGAATGTCCACTGTCACCTAAAATGTAACATGCTAAAACAATTTTATTTTGAATTTATTATTTTAAAAAATAAACCACTGGAGAATTTTAGACTTAATGGAAAAGTTGAGAAGACAGCACACAGAGTTCCCATATGCCTTCTCATTTTCCCCTATTGTTAATAGCTTACTTTATATAGTGCAATCTGTCACAACTAAAGAACCAACAATGGTACACATTTTATTCAGATTGTACTAGGTATTTTATGAGGATGATGGTTAATTTTTTGTGTCAACTTCACTGGGCCACACGCGTTTTGCCAAACATTGTTCTGGGTGGGTCTACGGTGCTGTTTTTGGATGAGATTAGCACTTGGACAGGCAGACTAGCAAAGCAGACTGTCCTTCCCAATGTGGGTGGGTCCCATTCCATCAGTTGAAGGTCTGAATAGAACAAAAAGGCTGAAGCTCCCCCAGGACTCCAGAATCAAAGAAAGGGGGGATTTCCTCCTAACTGCTTTGAATTGGGACCTCAGTTTTTGTCTTTTTTTTTTTTTTTTTTTTTTTTGAGACGGAGTCTCACTCTGTCGCCCAGGCTGGAGTGCAATGGCACGATCTCAGCTCACTGCAACCTCCGTCTTCCAGGTTCAAGCGATTCTGCCACCTCAGCCTCTCCCCGCCGCCCCCCTGCCCCCGCAGTAACTTGTAACTTGACTGCCATCAAGCCTAGCTAATTTTTGTATTTTTGTAGAGATGGGTTTCAGCATGTTGGCCAGGATGGCCTTGAACTCCTGACCTCAGGTGATCTGCCTGCCTCAGCCTCCCAAAGTGCTGGGATTACAGGCATGAGCCACTGCGCCTAGCCCTAAAAACTCTTTATAAAAGGCAAAGCTTAAGCAACTAATTGTAAGAAAAATTAAACACGAGCTGGGCATGGTGGCTTAGGCCTGTAACCCCAGCTACTTGGAGGCTGAGGCAGGAGGATCTCTGGAAGCCAGGAGTTTGATTGAGACCAGACTGGGCAACACAGCAATCCCATCTCGAAAGAAAAAAAGAAGGGAGGAAGGGAGGGAAAGAAGGAAGGAAAGAGAGAAGCAATTCTGTATATAGAATATGTAAAGAAAGTAAGATATGTTTTTGTAAGGAAAGCTATAAAGGCATAAAAATATGTGTTTGCTGAGAAAAAAAAAGAAGTTATTTAAAGGTTATTTCAAATTGAATGAATTTTTAGAAGAGATATAGTCTGGCACCATGCAGTCCTGCTTGGTTGCATGGCAGCACCTGGGGGTGCCCAGCTGGAGGGATGGGGCAGGATCGGGGCCAACAGGCAGCAAGCCAGGATCCTGCAGCAGCCAGCACCTTCCTCCTGCTGGTGTCAGAGCTGGGCATGGGGGGCAGCATGCCTGTGAGTAGCCTCAGAAGGCTGAGGTCCCTGCCCCCAATATTGGCACCTAGGCCTGCACCCTCACACCCTTCATGGCCACAACCAAATTTTCTTGTCAATTATGTCTTTAACCATGATCATTTTGTTTCCACAGTTAATTGCTTAATACGGATGCATTTTCTTTAAGCTCTTTACAACCAAGTAAAATCCTACAGCATTATGTCTTCAAGAACGTTCATGGAAAGTAATGGAAAGGACCCTAATAAGCACTACTGAATACAAGTTTCTGATAACTTTAGGCTCATCTAATTTGGACTGGGTAAGAATTCCTAGAACTTTAATAAAGGACTGGTTTATAAAACTGCTAACCCAAGCAGGACAAAAATTAACTGAATACTAAGAAAAATACTCTGCCAGATTTTCATGCTAAATCAGCCAGTACTAAAACTGTTAAGATATGCAACTTGAATGAACTCTATGTTCCAAGTCAAATTACCTATGATAACCCATTTAATGAACAGTGCTATGCACCTGAATTGGAGATACAAAATTGGTATTTAACAGGCTATAAATGCAATGTTAAGCATGGACTCACAGAGATCCTGCACAGCCACCTGGTCCTTCCTGAATCCGTAAATCTTCCATTATTAAAAGCTCTGCACTCCATGACTCATCATGGAAGACAGAAAATGATCCAAATAGAAAACATATACATTGGTGTGGTGACTGCTCTAAATCGCTAAAAATGGTTTATGACCAAGGTTTGGCTTATCAAACCTACAACCTGGGAAGATAATTAAAACTTCAGCTACCTGATGGGTCATTGGAACATTTATAGAGGAATTTCATTCAACTGTCATTTTCAACACGTTTTCTGGTAAAAGCTTTCTCATGCAAGAAGGCTGATGCTATAACAGTAGCTAAAAGGTTGTCAGAAAATGTGTTTCCCTCACGGGGCATTCCTGGAGAAATCTCCAGTGATAGTGGTACTTGTTTCACTGGACAAGTTGTAAACAGTTAAGTAAGGTATTACAGACACAATAGCTTTAGGTGAAGATAACTGAATTGACTGGTTGCCTTGGTCAAAGGTATTGCAGATTGATGACAACCAGATCTACTTCCAGTAGAAAATATAAGTTGACTCATTATGAAATAGTCACTGGAAGGCCTATGCCGCTAATAATAGAACCTCATGTATCTTCCTCTCCCAAACTCTGATATGAATAAATGCTGCAAGGCTTTAATGCATTATACCAAAGTGTATTTTCACCAGCTAAAGGAAGCTTTTCTTTTTTTTATTTTCTGTAGATGGTCTCACTCTGTTGCCCAGGCTGGAGAGCAGTGGTGTGATCTCAGCTCTCTGCAACCTCCACCTCCCGGGTTCAAGCAATTCTTGTGCCTCAGCCTCCCAAGTAGCTGGGATTACAGGCATGCGCCACCACACCCAGCTAATTTTTGTATTTTTAGTAGAGACGGGGTTTCACCATGTTGGTCAGGCTGGTCTTGAACTCCTGGGTTCCAGAGACCTGACCTCCAGTGATTCGCCCACCTCGGCCTCCCAAAGTGTAGAGATTACAGGCATGAGCTACCGTGCTGGCAGTAAAGGAAGCTTTTCATGACCCACCCACTGAGGACATTCAAATCCTTCACAATCTAGAACCTGGAGGTTGGTTCTTCTGGAAATGACGTCAGGAAAACACTGCCCTTGTTACCCACAATGAAGCAAAACTCTGGGCCTCAAACACTGGGTCAATTGATATCACAATGCAGGAGGGCCCCTCCAGACTTGGAATTGTACACCCATTGGAAATCTTAAGGTAAAGCTAACCAGTTAGAAAAGGTTTTCCCCCAGAAGCAGATGGCACCCTAGACATGGACAGCTTTCCCAAAAGCATGGATCAAATCTTCTCTGCCATCATGAGACTCTTACCTCTCAATGTTTTCCTTGTTTATGCCTCTATGAACAACAGAAAAGGGGTCTTATGGTGCACCAATGGGGCACACTTTTATTTGTGAAAACTTTTACAGCCAACCTTATCCATAGGCAGCATTATGTCTTAATGGATGAAAGATGACAGTCCAATGTGGGTTAGGAATTTTAATGGTTCTGTCAGAAAGAGAACACTGGTCCACTCCTTTTAACCTACATCAGAGGTGAAAAAGAACACTAGTGCTTGGAAGCCTTCATCATTCTGAATGGCCTTCATTGTTAGGTCGCTTTTTCCAGAGTTTGGAGTAAACGATACAGTGTCTAGAAATTTGTCCCTCATGGGCTGGACGCAGTGGTTCATGCCTGTAATCCAAGCACTTTGGGAGGCTGAGGTGGGCAGATCACTTGAGGTCAGGCGTTCAAGACCAGCCTGGTCAAAATGGGAACTCCGTCTCTAGCAGAAACACAAAAATTAGCGGGGCGTGGTGGCGTGTGCCTGTAGTCCCAGCTATTTGCGAGGCTGAGGTGGGAGAACTGCTTGAACCCAGGAGGCAGAGGATGCAGGGAGCCGAGATCACGCCACTATTGCACTCCAGCCTGGGCAACAGAGTGAGACCCTGTCTCAAAAAAAAAAAAAGAAAAAAAAAAGAAATTTGTTCCTCATGATATGCTCTATAGCAGATTCTACTGCAAACTCTATGGTTACAAAACAGACTTCTTTAAATTATCTTGCTAAAGGTCTACTGGATAATAGAATTGCTCAAGGTTGCCTACTGGCTAATCAGGGAAGTATCTGTGAAGTTGCTGACACTTTTATTTTTATTCTTTGAGACAGGGTTTTGCTCTGTCACCCAGGCCGGACTGCAGTGGCTCAATCATGACTCATTTAGCCTCAACCTTCTGGGCTCAAGTGATCCTCCCACCCAGCCTCCTGAGTAGTGGAACTACCAGCATGTGCCACGAGGCCTGGCTAATTTTTGTATTTTCTGTAGAGACAGGGTCTTGCTATGTTGCCTACGCTGTCTTGAACTCCTGGCCTCAGGGATCCTCCCGCTTCGGCCTTCCAAAATGCTGGGATTAACAGGTGTGAGCCATCATACCAGGCCTTGCTGACACTTCTTGTTGCACGTGGATGAATATACTGGATATTACAGAGATTCAGTTGTAGGGGATTAATGAACTGGCTGCTTGGTTGAAATGAGTAGATTGTTTATCTTGCTCATTCTTTGATCTATTTGATTTTAGTTGGTTTGGTTCATGCGAACTCTGGCTAAGGAGCATACTCCAAACTCTTAGTATTATCCTCCTAACAGTCATAATAGCAGTCTCCCTGCTGCATTATATTCTCTCAAAAGTTATAAATGTTTGCATGCAGCCATCTATGTAAGTTCAAATGGTCTCTCTTCAGCAGGAATGATAAACACTCAAAGACATGCATGATCATGAGGACACCAAAACCTATGAATAAAGTGCTAGGACTGGAAACCCAAAAGGATGGTAACTTGAGTAGCACTAAAGCCCTAAGTTTCAGTAACACTCACACCCAAGTGAGAACCTGACCAAAAAGGCGAAGCTGTTAAACAAAATTGTGAGAGCCCACTGTTTTGGATTAAGCTTATTCACTAGGCATCAACAGGCTAGACCAGATCAAACCTAAATGAAGTCACTCATGCTAAATGCAACATCATCAAATTGAAACTTTAAGGAAGCAGAAAGATCCCAAACAGCCCAGGTTTTTTATTCCTTTCCTAAAAACAAGAGATCCCAGCATAAGGAGGTTGCCCCTGCTCTAATCCCTACAGAAAACTAACCTGAAGTCCTTGTTCCCCACCTTGCAAAACCCAGTTTTGTTACCTCCCAGTTGGATTTCAGATCAAATAAGTACATTTATGGATGCCTAAAGTTTTGTCAACCTCTCAAAATTGACAAACAATACAAAATTGACGCCAGATGGGGTGGCTCATGCCTGTAATCCCAACACTTTGGGAGGCTGAGATGAGCAAATCACTGGATGTCAGGAGTTCAAGACCAACATGGTGAAACCTGTCTCTACTAAAAATATAAAAATTAGACAGGTGCGGTAGCACACGCCTATAATCCCAGGTACTTGGGAGGCTGAGACATGAGAATCACTTGAACCCAGGGGGCAGAAGTTGCAGTGAACCCAGATTTTATGACTACACCCCAGTCTAGGCAACAGAGCCACTCCATCTCAAAAACAACAACAATAACAAAACAAAACTGAGAGGTTGACCAAAGAGGGGAATTGTTAAAGTTAGCCTAAAGCTGCCTTCTTACATATTTTAAGTTCGGGCCTAAAGATTTCTCAGTACACAGGGAACTGTAACCTGACTAGAAGAGAAAACAAACTGCAACCTACTCCTGTAACAAGTAACTCAGTCTCCACCAATCACAGCAGCCATACTTCACTCATAGACCGCCAACTGCTTAAACTGTGTTCAGATAAGCCAAAGGCCCAGCTGTAACCAATCCAGCAGTTTCTGTACCTCACTTCCTTTCCTGTATGTCACTTTCCTTTTTCTGTCCATAAATCCTCTCCAACCATACACCAGCACCAGAGTAGTTCTCAACCTTTCCTGGTTCGAGAGGCTGCCTGATTCGCAAATTATTCTTTGCACAATTAAATTCTGTTAAATTTAATTTGTCTGAAGTTTTTCTTTTAACACACCTTATTGGTTCTATTTCTTTGGAGAACACTGCCTAATACAAACCAAACTAAAAAGTTTGGTTTAGGTTTGGTTTTGCTTAAAGCAGTGTTTTCTAACGTTCCTTCTTTGTTTCAGGATCCCATCCAGGATTTAGTCACCATGCCTTCTTAGGCTCCTTGTTCTGATGATCTTGACTGTTTTGAGGAAATCTCATCAGGTATTTTGTAGAACGTCCCTCAATTTGGCTTTGTGTGACGTTTTCCTCATGGGTTATAGGCTTTTTGGAGAAAGACCATATAGGTAAAGTGCCATTCTCAACACATCACATCAAAGGCATACATGCTACAAACACCACCTCACTCATAACGTCAACTTTGATCACTTGGCCAAGGTTTCTCCACTGTAAAATGATTCCCTTTCCACCTTCCCATAGGCTACTCTTTGGAAGCAATTCACCAAGCTCAGCCCATCATCAAGAAAGAAATGCAGAGGCCCACCTCCTGGACAGGGAAAGTATCTACATAAATTATTTGTGATTCTTCTCTACAGGACATTTGTCTTTTCTATTTATTTATTTAACAGAATTTATTTTTGTCCCCAAGCCAGTTCTTTCTACCACGGCTTCATCGTTCCCACAGGGAGTAACCCCCACATACCCAATGAAACTTTTGGTTTATCTTTAATTTTTCTCCTGTATGTCTCATATTTTAATCCTTCAAAGAGCTCTCCATTGTCATCTTTTTCCAGTGTTGTTTAGATTTAGTCAATCTCTTTTCCTTCTGTCATGACTTTAATCCAGACTACCGTCTTCATTCTCTCGAAGAGTTAACCTCTGAGCAGGTCTCTTTTTTTCCCCTCCATGCCTATTCTGTTGTAATTTGCCTTTTATATCCTTTAGTCATACTATTAGATTATTATTCTTATACTTTCAAAAGTATAATTTTAGTAGCATTACAGAGACAAGACCATTCCCAACCCTAGAACTCAGAATGGAGAAAGTGCATAATAAATATTTGATGGGAAGTAGAAGATACAACAAATTTTTTTCCACCACAATTTATTCTCCATACCAGGAAAATAATACCCTGCAGGAAACTTTAAATAAACAACAGAAATATTTAAACATTAATTATTTTAAACCTAACACATATTGCTAAGATGTGAATGAAAAGTATATATAGTCACGCAAAGAATATAGATATCAGAGGAGAAAATGTTTAAGATGTTGCAAAACTATAGGAAGCTAAGAAAAAGAAAATTGTCTTTGCCCAGAAAAAGAATCTAAGAAAACCTTTCAGACCGCTTAATGGGTCTCCTAAAATCTAGCATTTTTGAATTTTCTATAGGAGAAAATCTTGAATAAAATTACATGATTACATGTAATTGTGTGTGTGTGTGTTGTGTGGGGGGGGGGTATAGGGAGCGGGGAGAGAGAGACAGAGAGAGAGAGAGAGAGAGAGAGAGAGAGAGAGAGAGAGAGAGAGAGAGAGAGAGAGACAGACAGAGAGAGGAGTTAGCTGTTTCTTTTGTTTTGTTGGTAGGAGGAACAGAGTTAAGTTCAATTACCAATGTTGTAACACGTCCCTCAGCTCTGGCCTGGCTCACAGTAGTTTCACTGAAATTTGTAATGCCAGCTCTTTAGAATTTGAAATGAGAAATTGACAGGTATCTCTTTATTCTAATGATAGAAGCAAATACAAAACATTGGGGTTTCCTAGGACACAGGACTATTCTTCATTTGGGTCACGTCAGAAGTAAAACTCCCAAAGATAAAAATCACTGCTTCCTGTGCTGAAACCTTACTATATATGGTGCACTTTCATTGTCTGCTTCTCTAGCCTCCTGGCTTTCTTTTGGGGATTCACCCAACTCTGTCAATCTCAGTCTGAGTGCTCCAGGTCGCATCTCATTCCTGACACAGATAGAGCAAATGAGTCCACATAATCCAAGACTATGCACATAACATTCCTAACTGGTTCAGGGACTCAGACAATGACAAACAATACAACATTTGCAATAATGCTGGGACACATGGAGGAACAGGAATAAAAGCTACTTTGGCCACCTTGCCACAACGTGGAGACTGTGAAGGAAGCCAGCCCAGAAGCAGATGGTAAGAGAAGTCAGTCCTGCTAAGATGCCGAGTATCAATACCTATCTAAGCCTGAAGCCTGTGCTAAACCTTGTCTTTACAGTTATATGAGGCAAATTCTCTTTACCTGAAGCTAGTTTGGAAAGGAATTCCTATTACTATAAAAGAATCATTAACTCCTAACTGATATAGTGAGGAACATGAACTTTTTACTTAAATCTCACTCTGATAAAGCAGAAAGAAGTATCAGAATAATTTTACTGCTTTTTTTTTTTTTTTTTTGAGACGGACTCTTGCTCTGTCGCCCAGGCTGCAGTGCAGTGGCATGATCTCGGCTCACTGGAACCTCCACCTCCCAGGTTCAAGCGATTCTCCTGCCTCAGCCTCCTGAGTAGCTGGGATTACAGGTGCACACCACCACGCCTGGCTAATTTTTATGTTTTTAGTAGAGACGGGCCAGGCTGGTCTAGAACTCCTGATATCAGGTAATCCGCCCACCTCGGCCTCCCAAAGTGCTGGGATTACAGGCATGAGCCACTGCGCCTGGCCTGTACGTATATTTTCTATTTGCAAAGTGCTTAACCAATAGTATCTTAAATCAGGTGCACATGCAAAGTAACAGAAAAGCTTAAAAATAAGTGTAGTTATCTGCTTCTGGAAGTGGTTATTTAGAACAACCCTTTAACTATAAACAACTAAAAGTGTTGGAAAACAAAAATCTTCTTAAAAGCAATAAAGAACTAAAAATACTGTAAATTACTGTCAAGCCAGAACTGAAGGAAAAGGGGGTACATACCCAAGAACACAGGAGAGCTCAAAAGCTCACTTCTGCCTTGAAGGCACTTGCTAAACCCATCAAAATGACTGAAGGGCCGTGTGGGCAGAAACCAAGCCCAAGGCCTGCCCAAGGTAGGAAATCTAATGAGATAGTCCTCACTTAAAGCTGGCATCTCAAAAGGCTACACCCTTAAGACAAGGGTGAATCAGAAGTAAACCAGCCTTTCCACAGATCTGAGCACAGATTTGTACTGTGTGGGTGTTTCAGAAAACCTCGAACTGTGAGAATGATGTAAGATGGTCTTAGAATGGAGTGGTCAGAATTCCCTAGCATAAGCAAATAAAAATCCTTTCTGAAACAAGACATCATAAACGATAATCAGCAGAAAGGCAAAGAAACTTTAATAGACATTTAAACACAGTAAACCCAAGTATTTATTCTATGTTTCCTTGGGTTTGAAGGTATATATACCTGAACTGAACAATGTCAGCTGCTTATCAACTGTCATTCACAAACCTGGAACACATCTACCTCGTAAATACTGATTCCAGTTTCAAATACATCTCTAACAGAGTCTAGCTTATCATTATTTCTAGTTCTCATATTTGCACTTGTATCATCAAAATGCAATAGTGCCATGCACAGTGGCTCACACTTGTAATCCCAGCACTTTGGGAGGCCGAGATGGGTGGATCACCTGAGGTCAGGAGCTCAAGACCAGCCTGGCCAACATGGTGAAACCGCATCTCTACTAAAAATACAAAAAATTAGCTGGGCATGGTGGGGCGCACCTGTAATTCCAGCTACATGGGAGGCAGAAGCAGGAGAATCACTTGAACCTGGGGAACAGAGGTTCCAGTGAGCCAAGATCACGCCACTGCACTCTAGCCTGGGCGACAGATTGAAACTCCAACTCAAAAAAAAAAAAAAGAAAAAAAAAAAAAGCAACGGTTTTGGCCGGGCGCAATGGCTCACACCTGTAATTCCAGCATTTTGGGAGGCTGAGGCCAGTGGATCGCTTGAGCCCAGGAGTTTGAGACCAGTTTGGGCAACATAGCAAACCCCGTCTCAAAAAAAAGAAAAGGAAAGAAAAAAAAAAAAAAACACAATAGTTTTGAAATTTTTTGATGGCTCATAATTTTATTGAAAAGACAAATGGTTTTTGCTCCATCATTACAAAATATTTTCATTTTTATATTAATAAAAATCAATCAGAATAATAAATCCAATGAATATTTTCACTTCTACATCACCTATTTCCTTCTAGGTGCTTTTGTACACACACCTGACTTCACCATTTCTCCAGCTGTCTAATAAACTTTGGTGCAAAAACATCATAAAACCACCAGCTATTTGTCTCTCTACTGGTACCAGCAAACTACCAGGTATTTGTCTCTTTACATTTATCTTTTAATTCACATAATAATTGTGAAGCATTTCTCAGCCTCAGAAAATCTTAAAAGAAGCTATAGGAATAAACTGCTCAATAGCAAAAATGAAAGCCAAAAGACAGTGGAATAAAAAAAAATGCACTGAAAGAAAAATATATTCCAACCTAAAATTCTATACTGTGATGGATTTTTTTCAAGGCCACAAATCCCACCTGCCCCCCTTTCTGAAAGCACAGCCCTTTGAATGTGACATTGTTGCTCATGCCATCAACAGATGGAGTCAGGCCAGGCACAGTGGCTCTCATCTGTAATCCCAACACTTTGGGACGCCAGGGCAGGAGCATCACTTGAGATCAGGAGTTTGAGACCAGCTTGGTCAACATAGTGGGACCCTGTCTCTATAAAAAATCAGCCAGGTGTGGTGGCACACGCCTATAGACACAGCCACTTGGAAGGCTGAAGTGGGAGAATGGGTTAAGCCCAGGAGTTTGAGGCTACAGCAAGCTACAATCATGCCACTGCATTCCAGCTTGGATGACAGCATAAGACCCTGTCCGCCTACCACCCGCTGGCCCCTCAAAAAACAGATGGATTATAATTCCTTCACTCTTTGTGTTTTTTTGGTCTTGTTTTTTTTTTTTTTTTAACCACACCTCACTTGGGACTTTAACCTTTTGAATCTGGGCATGGCTACCTGACCTGCTTTGGTCAGTAAAACATTAGCAAATGTGACATCAGAGGACTGAAAAGTGCTTGTACACTGGAGCTTGTCCTTTCCGTATTGATTTTTGAACCCAGCCATGTGAAGGAGTGAGACAGCGAGCTAGATGATGAGACATGGAGCCCAGTTGCTTTTTTCACCCAACAAACTACCAGACATGTAAGTGAGGCCATCTGGGTCTGTCCAACCCACAGCTGACCTGCCAAGTGACTACAGACACATGAATGAGCCCAACTATAACCATGTATACCAGAGAGATAAGGGATCCCATTGAGTACTGCCCAAAAATCTGACCCACAGATTCAGGGGCAAATATGTAGTTGTTGTTCTTGAGTCATTAAGTTTGGGACCGGGTACAGAGGCTCACGCAAGTAATCCGTGTTTTGGGCAGCTGAGGTGGGAAGATCACTTGAGCCCAGAAGCTAGAGACCAGACTGGGCAACATTCAGAGACCTTGTCTTTATAAATAATAATAAAATTAGCCGGGTGCCAGCTACTTTCAGGAGACTGAGGCAAGAGAATCGCTCGTACCCAGGAGGCAGAGGCTGCAGAGAGCTGAGATACAGCCACCGCACTCCAGCCTGGGCAACAGAGCAAGACTCCATCTCAAAAAAAAAAAAATTAGCCGGGCACAGTGGTGCACGCCTGTGGTCCCAGCTATTTGGGAGGCTGATGTGGGAAGATAGCCTAAGCCCAGAAGGTCGAGGTGTGACTGCACCACTGCACTGAAGCCTGGGTGACAGAGACCCTGTCTCAAAAAATAAAAATAAAAATACTAAAAAGATTAGAAAACAAAATGAAAGTAACTAACAATAAAATGCAAAAGAAGTTTGGGGTGGTGTGTTCCCAGCATGTGATACTGTGGAATAGATACTTGGTCTCTGTGCCTGTTTCCTGACGCACAGATCTAACTAAAAGGCTTGGAGTCTCAGAAGAGATAACTGTCTTTTGTATGCTACTGAATGAATTGAATGGTGGTGTTGGGCGGGGGGGTGGCGCTTAAAAAGCTAATTTAGGATGGGGCTAGTCACTGGAAAAACCAAGGCATGATTGGAGGGTTGGGACTTTCAGGCCCACCCCCAATCTCCAGGGAGGGGAAAGGGGCTGAAGGTTAAGTTGATCACCAAAGGGCAATGATGCCTAAGTAATGAAGACTCCATAAAAACCCCAAAGGGGCTGGGCACAGTGGCTCGCACCTGTAATCCCAGCACTTGGGGAGGCCGAAATGGGTGGATCACCTGAGGTCAGGAGTTCAAGACAAGCCTGGCCAACACGGTGAAACCCCGTCTCTACCAAAGATATAAAATTTAGCTGGGCATGGTGGCACCCACCTGTAATCCCAGCGACTCGCAAGGCTGAGGCAGGAGAGTCACTTGAACTTGGGAGGCGGAGGTTGCAGTGTGAGCCGAGATCGCACCACTGCCCTCCACCCTGGGAAACAGAGTGAGACTCTGTCTCAAAAAAAACAAACAAACAAAAAAAACCACAAAACACCCAAAAGGACTGGGTTCTGAGGGCCTCCAGATAACTGGACACAGGTTCCTGGAGAGTGGCCTGCCTGGAGAGGGCATAGAAGCTCCTTGCCCCTTCTCCTATACCTCGCCCTATGCACCTCTTCCAACTGGCTGTTCATCTGTGTCCTTCATAATATTCCTTAAAATACTTGTAAATAGACGTGTTCCCTTGAGTTCTGTGACCTGCTCTAGCAAATTCACTGAACCCAAGGATAGTGAGGGGTGGGAGGGGGTGGTGCTTGTGGGAAGCCCAATTTATAGCAGGTTGGTCAGAAGCACAGGTTAAACCTGTGTTTGAAACTGGCATCTGAAGTGACGGGCTGTCTTATGGGAATGAGCTCTCAACCTGTGGAATCTGATGCTATTTCCAGGTATATAGTGTCAAGGATTGAGCTGAATTAGAGGACACTCAGTGGGTATACACTGCAGAATTATCTGCAGAATTGGTTGTTGGTGGGGGTAAAAAAATCCATACATCTGGTGCCAGAAGTGTTGAGTGACTATATTGAGAGTAGATAGTAGGAAAAACTCTTTGGTTTTTCACATATCCTCAGACCCAGAAATAGATAATTGACACATAAGCCCAGCAAAAATATCTTTTAAGAATAGGGTAGAATGAAGATATTTCTAGACCAAAAAACCCTGACAGTTGGCCCTCAGAAGATCTTTACTACACGAAGTTCTGAAGAATGTATTGTAGGCAGATGAGAGATGCAAGAAGATACAGGGAGAAAAGAAAGTGCTAAATATCTGGGTAAATATATTTTTTTTAAAAATTGCTTTTTAAGTACAATAATAATCATATCTTAAAGGATTCTGAAAATTTGATGCCAGTATCCACTCTCAGACATTCTGATTTAATTTGCCTGAAACATCTGGGTATTACTATATTAAAAATCACCCTAGATATAACTAGGGTTAGGAACCACTGACTTAAATTTTAAAACTTATACCTATATATCTAAAGCTGGCATGAATCCTCATCTTCCTTCCCCTTTTATTTATCTTGCCTTTTTTTTTTTTTTTTTTTTTTAAATAGAGACAGGGTCTCACCCTGTTGCCCAGGCTCGACCTCCTGGGCTCAGCTTCCCCAGTAGCTGGGACTACAGTCACACACTACTGAGCCTGGCTAATTAGCCCTCCTGGGTTCAAGTGATTTTCCCACCCTGGCCTCCCAAAGAGCTGGGATTACAGGTGTGAGCCACCTGGCCCAGCCTATCTAGCGTCCTTTTTTTTTTTTTTTTAAACGGGGTCTCACTCTGTCACCCAGACTGGAGTGCAGTGATGCAATCTCGGCTCACTGCAACCTCTGCCTCCCAAGCGAAAGTGATTCTCCCAGCTCAGCCTCCCAAGTAGCTGGGATTACAGGCGCACACCACTACACCCCACTAATTTTTTGTAGAGTCAGGACTTCTCCATGTTGCCCAGGCTGTCTTGCCTCTTTTTAAGCTACTGACTCATGATTCTCCACGGAAGTAAGCAACATGCGTGTGCGCGCGCACACATACACTTATTATCTCTGTAATACGAAGTAGCTCAGCCTAAAGATACTAAAGGTCTAAAGAACACTAAGCTTCTCAGCCTTTGGTGAAGATGAAGTGGAAAAAACAATTACTATGTAATTTCTAATTATTTCCCATCAACAGGATATGACTATTTAAATTCAGAGGGTGTTCACAGTTGCAAGCATCCAAGAAAATCTCAGCTAAAGCTAACGCTAAACAGGTTTTCTGGTTAATGTTCTTCTACGGTATATTCAGCAAAATATTATCTAATAGAAAAGACCAGGCTGCAGGCCATCTGTTAACAGTAACAGATAGGGATATTGCATTACTCAAAACTGACTATGTTAACTGTTCATTTTCCTAAACTGCTCTGTTGACTAGCTATGCAGGATGGTGCTTATCATCTAACTCAAAATGCAAATATCAGAATTAACCCCCAAAGCAAGCCTTTGAATGATGAAAGATTTCCAAAATAATAAATTTTGGCAACAAAATCAAAATAAAAAAGAAGAGGTGGAATCTAGGTCAGTGCAGTGGCTCACGCCTGTAACCCCAGCACTTTGGGAGGCTGAGGAGGATCATTTGAGGCCAGGAGTTTGAGACCAACCTGGCCAACACGGTAAAATGCCATTTCTACTAAAAACACAAAAAATTAGCTGAGCATGGTGGTGCACACCTGTAGTCCCAGTTGCTTGAAAGGCTGAGACACAAGAATCTCTTGAACTCGGGAGGTGGAGGTTGCAGTGAGCCTAGATTGCACCACTGCACTCCAGCCTCGGTAAGAGAGCAAGACTCTGTCTCAAAAAAAAAAAAAAAAAAAAAAAAAAAAAAAAAGACAGAGAGAGGAGGAATCCATATAAAGAACAAGAAGCTGGGTGCAGTGGATCACGCCTGTAATCCTAGCACTTTGGGAGGCCGGGTGGGGGGGGGGGGGGGGGTGGATCACGAGGTCAGGAGTTCAAGACCAGCCTGCTCAAGATGGTGAAATCTCACCTCTATTAAAAATACAAAAATTAGCTGGACATGATGGTAGGTGCCTGTAATCCCAGCTACTCAGGAGGCTGAGGCAGGGAATTACTTGAACCTGGGAGGCAGAGGGTGTAGTGAGCTGAGATCACACCACTGCACTCCAGCCTAGGCCACAGAGCGAGACTCCATCTGAAAAACAGAACAAAAAAACACTGCACCTAACAGGTAATACAAATGAGTAAACTGTCTGAATCACACACTGATTTTGAGATGCACCATTACTTTACGTACCACTAGGGGAGAAATATTCTACCAATCATATGATGTCATAAAATTTAAGATGAATTCTGATTTCAAAGATGTTAAGATGAAAAATTAACAGCATGTTTTAGAATCAATAAGACATCACAAATAACAAAATATTATGACCAGGTAACCAGAGGACTTTTGCTGGAAGCTAACTACCAATATTAGAACTCAACCAAACCAAACATACAACCAACTGTAACATCAAAATACAGCCCCAAAGATCTCTCGCTCTGTTTTTGTTTGTTTGTTTTTTTGAGACGGAGTCTCCCTCTGTCGCCCAGGCTGGAGTGCAGTGGCACAATCTCAGCTCACTGCAACCTCTGCCTCCCAGATTCAAGCAATTCTCCTGCCTCAGCTTCCGCAGTAGCTCGCTCTTTATTTTTATGCTGTAGATATAGATATCAATGAGAAAATATTGATTTCATAGAGAAGTGGCAATATATTCAAATTCATCGTCAACAAAAAAGCAGTATCACGAAACCATATACAACCAATAGTAAGCATACAAGCACAGTGTGCTCTCATGCTCTCTCTCTCTCTCAAAATTCCAAACTAGCCAGGCGCGGTGGTTCACGCCAGTAATCCCAGCACTTTGGGAGGCCAAGGTGGCAGATCACCTGAGGTCAAGAGTTTGAGACCAGTCTGGCCAATGTGGTGAAACCCTGTCTCTACTAAACATACAAAAATTAGCCAGGCATGGTAGAGGTTGCCTGTAATCCCAGCTACTCAGGAGGCTGAGGCAGAACTGCTTGAACCCGGGAGGCGAAGGCTGCGGTGAGCTGAGATAGCACCACTGCACTCCAGTCTGCGCGACAGAGCGAGACTCCTTCTCAAAAAAAAAAAAAAAGTTCAAACTATTTTAAGTCTGTGGTGTCATACATACACATTTGGCCCTGGTTAATAAAACTCCACACCAACTATTAAAGACTGACAAATTCCGTGAATTTCTATAAAAATGCAAGACATATAAAGAGAATACAGCCAAACATTTTTCTAACTTAAAATGACACCATGATTTGGATGGATCATAGACCATTTTAAATGAGTTGCATGTACATTATACATTATAGTCTAAGACAGGTGTCAGCAAATTTTTTCAGTAAAGAGGCATACCATACTTATTTTAGGCTTTGCAGAACACATACAATCTCTTGTGGTCTCTATGGCATCCCCTTAATAACCTTTTAAAATTATAAAAACCATTCTTAACTCCAGAGCCATACTAAAACAGGTTGTGGGGCTGGATCTGTCCCTTGGACTACAGTTTGCCCACCTCTGGTCTGAGATATAAATGGGGCATAAATGAGTGCTTCATAAAATAAGGTTGCTGGAGAAATTAGAGAACAAATCTATTCTTTTTTAAGGTACAAAAATTGCTAAACAAAAAAATAATGAAGCCTGCTGAAGAAAAAATTTTTATTGTTTTCATTTTAAATATAATCTTTGAGTATACTTTCTTTACTCATGAATGAGATACTGAATTGAGTAGCTGAAGAAATATTTTTATTTTTACCTCTTGGAAGAAACCATGTACCCTGCATATAAATTCTAACCCTCCTAATTTTTTTTTTTTTTTTTTTTAGAGGCAGGGTGAATGTCACTCTGTCAGTCTCCCAGTGGCATGAACATAGCTCACTGCAGCCTCAACTTCTTGGGCTCAAACAATCCTCTTGCCTCAGCCTTCCAAGCAACTAGAACCATAGGTACACGCCACCATGCCTGGCTAATTGTTTTTAATTTTCTGGTAGAAACAGGAGTCTCTCCATGTTGCCTAGGCTGGTCTCAAACTCCTGGGCTCAAGAGATCCTCCCGCCTTGGCCTCCCAAAGTGCTGCAAATACAGGTGTAAGCCCACTTATTTTAAAAAATAGACATTGAGGACTGGGTGTGGTGGCTCCTGCCTGTAATCTCAGCACTTTGGGAGGCCAAGGCGGGTGGATCACCCAAGGTCAGGAGTTCGAGATCAGGCTGGTCAACATGGTGAAACCCCATCTCTACTAAAAATACAATAATTAGCCAGGTGTGGTGGCAGGCACCTGTAATCCCAGCTACTCGGGAGGCTGAGACAGGAGAATCGCTTGAACCCAGGAGGCAGAAAGTGCAGTGAACAGCAATGGCACCATTGCACTCCACCCTGGGAAACAAGAGTGAAACTCCATCTCAAAAAAAAAAAAAAAAAAGAATCCCAAATACAATAATGAAAAACTATAAAACAGGAAGGGGCAAGTATTCTGACTTCACACAAAAACATTCTTTTTCTTTTTATTTTTTTGGAGACATTGTCTCATTCTGTCACCCAGGATGGAGGGTAGTGGCATCATCATGGTTCACTGCAAGCTTGATCTCTTGAGCTCAAGCAATCCTGCTTCAGCCTCCTGAGTAACTGGGACCACAGGCACTACCAGCCACCATGATCGGCTAATTTTATTTTTATTTTTTGTAGAGATGAGGTTTCAGTATGTTACTTGGGCTGATCTCAAATTCCTGAGCTCAAGTGATTCTTCCACCTTGGCCTCCCAAAGTGCTGGGATTAAAAGTGTGCAGTGGCTCATGCCTGTAATCCCAGCACTCTGGGAGGCCAAGGTAGAAGGATTACTTGAGGCCAGGAGTTCAAGACCAGCCTGGACACTAGAGAAAGACCTTGTCTCTCAAAAACAAAACCCATTCTAACACCAATCATTTGGATTTGCTCCTTGTTCTCTGTTAAAACTAAAAGAATGAGTAAGACACAATTTTGGTTGTCTGAGGTATTTTGTTTGTTTTTGTTTAATTAGACCTAAGTTGCAATACATTTGATCTCTTTTTGAAAAACTGTTTATTATGAGTATGTGATGACTCATGACTGATGAATAAGACTGAAACAAGAAGGAAATGGACGAAAATTGATCTCATTAAAGTAGATAAAAGCTTTTTGTAGAACTCAGCCAACTAATGCCATCTCCTGCAGCTACTGCCTTGTCCAAATACTCTTTGTGGCACCGCACAGTCCATTTTATCCTCTAGCTTTGTAGGATGTCTTACTTTATGAAGTTCAATTTCAGAGTAAACTCTGTCAAGTGTGTTTTATGAAGACTAAATGGTGCTTGTAATAAGTCAACGGATAGTCTAATTTTTTTAAAAAAATCAAGAGAACAGCTTACACATTCTATTTAAAAATTAGGTAAATAAGAGTAAAGAGCTAAAACAGTTGAAAATGCAGAGAACTAAGACTGACTGTAGTCCTTCATTATCAACCTGATAGCGCTCTGACTTAAAACTATGAAGATGCATTACTTGGTTTAAAGGGAGACGAAGAGATTAAATCCATGTGCCTACCAGAACACAGGCCTCCTTAGAGTATAGGAGTATGTTCTGAAGGCTGAATGCACACACAAAAAAAGCTATCTGATGTAGATATATTGATTCTGTGGTTTTTTAAAATCTTCCCCAATACAATTAACATGCAGTATCATAAGTCATTCTGTGAAAACAAGATTTAGGATAAGGTTTTTGAAATAACTTTTTCTCCAAAATGACATGGTCTCACAAGGCATTTAAGTAATCTTTAACAAGATGAAAATAGGTAAATGTGTCCTGAGAATTCTGCATTTATGTCTGCATTTATAAAGAGCCAGCTCTTATTGATCCATATGAATGGGTTGGAATCCTGAACAACAAGGTTCAGGTTTGCCCTAGGAATGCTGAGTTGCAATAACGTACACAAGCTGAGAAGTTAAATTCATAAGTTGTTTTTAAAACTCAACCCAGGAGTTCCAGGCTGTAGTGAGCTATGATCGTGCCACTGTACTCCAGCCTGGGAGACAGAGCAAGACCCTGTCTCTTAAAAATACAAACAACAACAACAACAAAAAACAGCCTGGGCAACATGGTGAGACCCCATCTCTACTAAAAACACAAAAATTAGCCAGGTGTGGTGGCATGCGCCTGTAGTCCCAGCTCCTGGGGTGGTGGAGGCTGAGACAGGAGGATCACCTGAGCCTTGGGAGGTAAAGGCTGCAGTGAGCCGTGATTGTGCCAGTGCACTCCAGGCTGGGTGACAAAATGAGAACTTGTCTCAAAACAAACAAACAAAAAACCCTTGGCCGGGCGCAGTGGCTCACGTCTGTAATCCCAGCACTTTGGGAGGCCAAAGTGGGTGGATCACCTGAGGTCAGGAGTTCGAGACCAGCCTGGCCAACGTGGCAAAACCCCATCACTACTAAAAATACAAAAGTTAGCCAGGTGTAGTGGCACGCACCTGTAGTCCCAGCTACTAGGGAGGCTGAGGCAGGAGAATGGCTTGAACCAGGGAGGCGGAGGTTGCAATGAGCTGAGATTGGGCCACTGCACTCCAGCATGGGTGACAGCAAGACTCAGTCTCAAAAACAAAAAACAAAACAAACAAAAAACCCTCAAGAGATCTTCATATGAAGACCTTAGCATGGCCGCGCACAGTGGCTCACACCTGTAATCCCAGCACTTTGGGAGGCGAAGGCAGGTGGATCACGAGGTCAAGAGACAGAGACCATCCTGGCCAACATGGTGAAACCCCGTCTCTACTAAAAATACAAAAATTAGCAGGGCGTGGTGGCACGTGCCTGTAGTCCCAGCTACTCTGGAGGCTGAGGCAGGAGAATCGCTTGAACCTGGGAGGCAGAGGTTGCAGTGAGCCAAGATCCTGCCACTGCACTCCAGGCTGGGTGACAGAGCGAGACTCCGTCTCAAAAAAACAAACAAAAAACCTTAAGATAACTTTTCCAGAAGAGCTGAATCTCATGTTGCACCATTTTTTAAAACACAGGCCTAAATCCTAAAGGCTATTTATCAGGTATAAAAGATGCTAAATCAAAAAACCAAATTTTAGGCCTGTGCAGTGGTTTATACCTGTAATCCCAGCACTTTGGGAGGCTGAGGTGGGAGGATTGCTTGAGCCCAGGAGTTTGAGACCAGCCTGAGCAACATGGCACAACCCCCATCTCTACAAAAAAAAAACTAAAAAAAAAAAACAAACAAAAAAACCAAGCCTGGTAGCATCTGCCTGTCGTCCCTGCTTACTCAGGAGACCAAGATGGGAAGAGTGCTTGGGCCCAGGAGGTCAAGGCTGCAGTGAGCCATATTCACGCCATTACACTCCAGCCTAGGAAATAGAGACAGACCCTATTTCAAAAAGAAAAATTTTTTTTAAATTAACTCAAAATGGATCAAAGGCCTAAATGTAAGATCTAAAACTACAATATACTGTGAAGCAAGCATAGGAGAAAAGCTTCATGACATTGAATTTGCAATAATTTATTGGCTATGACACTAAAAGCACAGACAACAAAAGAAAATGATAAAGTGAACTACATCAAAGTTGAAGACGACCAAATCAATAGAGTGAAAAGGCAACCTATGAAAAGGAAGAAAATATTTGCAGGTCATCTATCTGATGAGAGGTTAATATTCAGAATATATAATAAACTCTTACAACTCAACAACAAAAAACAAACAGCCGGATTAATAAGTGGGCAAGGATCACCTGAGGTCAGGAATTTGAGACCAGCCTGACCAACATGGTGAAACTTCATCTCTACTAAAAATACAAAAAATTAGTGCACCGTTGCACTCCAGCCTGGGCAACAGAGCGAGACTACGTCTCAAAAACAAACAAACAGAAAATAAGTGTTGGTGAGGATGTGAAGAAATTAGAACTCTCTGAACTGTTGGTGGGAATATAATATGATGCAGCTGCTGTGAAAAACAGTATGCCCTAACTTCAAAAACTTAAAAATAGAATTGCCATATGACCTAGTAATTCCACTACTGGGTATATACCAAAAAAAAGTGAACATAGGGTCTCAAAGAGATATTTGTATACCCACATTCACAGCAGCATTATTCACAAAAGCCAAAAGGTAGAAGCAATTCAAGTGTCCATTAACAGATGAACAGATAAACAAAATGTAGTATATACGTATGATGGAATGTTATTCACCTTTAAAAAGGAAGGAAATTCTGATACACAGGCCGCAACATGGATGAACCTTAAAGACATTAAAAGTGAAATAAGCCAGACATAAAAGGACAAATATCACGATTCCACTTACATGGAATACCTAGAGTAGTCAAATTCACAGAGATAAAAAATAGAATGGTGGTTGCCAGGGACTCTAGAATGGGAAGTTGTTATTTAATGATTATGGAGATTCAATTTAAGATTTAAAAAAAAAAAAAAAAAAGGCCAGGAGGTGCTTCACGCCTGTAATACCAGCACTTTGGGAGGCTGAGACTATCTAAAAGGGAGGACACTCCTGTTAACAAAGATCTTTCAAGATTAAGGAAACCCCAGCACCTCGGGATGTTGAGGCAGGCAGATCACCTGAGGTCAGGAGTTCGAGACCAGCCTGGCCAACATGGTGAAACCCCGTCTGTACTAAAAATACAAAAAATTAGCTGGGCTTGGTGGCGGGCGCCTGTAATCCCAGCTACTCGGGAGGCTGAGGCAGGACAATCGCTTGAACCTGGGAGGCAGAGGTCGCAGTGAGTCGAGATAGCGTTACTGCACTCCAGCCCAGGCGACGGTGAGACTCCGTCTCAAAAAAACAAAACAAAACCAAACAAAAACAAATTCAAAGTACAAATCATGTTCTGTGACACCACATTGGCTTGAACCCTCTCCTCCTTCCTCTCTTGCGTAGCATTTTACATGCACCCTCTTCCTCTCCAGCATTTCCAATCTCTCACCCTCTCTACTGGTTCCCTGTTTCTTTGCCTTTAAAACAGATTTTCCTAGATAGTAAGATTGGGGTGAAAAATATTTTAATAAATAAAAAAATAGATCTCCTTAATCTGTTTTTTTGTTTGTTTGTTTTTTGAGACAGACTTTCACTCTTATTGCCCAGGGTGGAGTGCAATGGGGCAATCTCAGCTCACTGCAACCTCTGCCTCCCAGGTTCAAGTGATTCTCCTGCCTCAGCCTCCCAAGTAGCTGGGATTTTAGGCATGCGCCACCATGCCCAGCTAATTTTGTATTTTTAGTAGAGATGGGGTTTCATCACGTTGGTCAGGCTGGTCTTGAACTCCTGACCTCAGGTGATCTGCCTGCCTCAACATCCCAAGGTGCTGGGATTTCCTTAATCCTGAAAGATCTTTGTTAACAGGAATGTCCTCCCTTTTAGATAGTCTCACCTTCTCTTCCCTATCAAACTTTTCGAATAGTCAAAATCTGGGTTCTGCCGGGCGCGGGGGCTCACGCCTGTAATCCCAGCACTTTGGGAGGCCAAGGCAGGCGGATCACGAGGTCAGGAGATCAAGACCATCCTGGCTAACACAGTGAAACCCTGGCTCTACTAAAAATACAAAAATTAGCCGGGCGTGGTGGCGGGCGCCTATAGTCCCAGCTACTTGGGAGGCTGAGGCAGGAGAATGGTGTGAACCCGGGAGGTGGAGCTTGACAGTGAGCCGAGATCGCGCCACTGCACTCCAGCCTGGGTGACAAGAGTGAGACTCCTTCTCAAAAAAATAAAATAAAATAAAATAAAATAAAAATCTGGGTTCTATAGAAGGTATTCTATCTCTTTTACCAGAAACCATGCTCTTTTCTCAGTCATTAACTTTAGCTGTGCTACTCTAGTTACCCAAGGGTTTACTACCTTTTAAATTTCTCTTTTCTTGACTCTCACAACTAAAATTTCCCTTTCCTTGGCTTCCACAACTAAACTCCTGTAAATCTTCTTGTAACTCCCAACCACTCCTCCTGTTACCTATAATTCCCTCCACAAGCCTCTTTCCAACCCTTCATCGCAAGCTGTCCCCAGGGCTCAGTCCTTGGAATCATACTCTTCTATTTACACATTCTTTAAGAGGGCTTGGCCATTTTCATAGCCCCAACTATAGCCTTTTAAGCAGGATGACTCTAAAATTTAGACTCAGTTCAAGAGTTAGTTCCAAGTTTATATCCTCTTACTGGAAACTGCCTGAAATGCCTAGCTGTCATTTCAAATTCAGCACAAATTACATATTTTTGGAGGTAGTGTAACAGTTAAACTTTGACTTTTTTGGGGGGTTGGGCGCAGAGTTTCGCTCTTGTCCCCCAAGCTGGAGTGCAATAGCGTGATCTTGGCTCACTGCAACCTCCATCTCCCGGGTTCAAGCAATTCTCATGCCTCAACTCCCTAGTAGCTGGGATTACAGGCGCACGCCACCACACCTGGCTAATTATGACATTTTTAGCAGAGGCAGGGTTTCACCATGTTGGCCAGGCTGGTCTTGAACTCCTGACCTCAAGTGATCCACCGGCCTCAGCCTCCCAAAGTGCTGGGATTACAGGAGTAAGCCACGGCACCCAGCCTAAACTTTGACTTCTCTTCACTTGGTTAAATTCTATCATTCCTTCAGCTCAATCATCATCTTCTCAGGGAGACATATCCAGACTCCAGTTAGCCAATGTCCAAGCATCTCTCTTTCAAAGCTCTCACCATGGCTACGTCCTCCACTCGACCATGTCTTTTAGAAGGCGGAGTTGAGGGTATCATCATCACCACATTCCCAGCACCTACAATTAAGGTGCTGGCACACAGTAAATAATATTTACCCAAAATTTGTCAAATGAATGAACAAAAGCACTGTAAATTTTTCCTAGGTAAGAAGTCCCCATCAATCCCACTTCTATCTCCTTTGCTACTAGTCTCCTTTGGCCCAAGTCTGTTTGGAGGTCTCATTGTAACAGCAGCTTTCTCAGCGCCTTCAATTTTCCTCACTTCAATTCATAGTGCCCTGAGTAATTTCCTTAACTATTTCATCATGACATTCTCCTACCCAAGAATGTTTACAGACTTCCTAGTTCCCCCGAAAACAAACCTAAGTTAATACAGACATTTCAATAGACAGCCAGCTTTGACAAGAACAGTAATGCCAGCTGCTCAGGACCCTTCCCACCAGCCATGCACGGCTTCGAAAAACATTGACTGTTTTCTTTGACTCTCCTTTATTCTCCTTGCAGACAATAATATGAACTTGGAAATGTTACTATTAATTGCATCATAAATGCCTAACATTAATTAACGAAGTTTTGTTAGCAATACATTTATAAACCATCTCTTAGGGTATCTTTCTTACAAAGCATGATTAATATTATTTATAACACTCTTACCAATTAGTTTCAGTTTCACTTTAGAAACCTATCCTTAAATCCTAGAGAGCTAAGTAAGCTATGAAGAGGCAAAGGCATAAGAATGATATAATGAACTCTGGGGACTTGGGGTAGAGGGTGGGAAGCGGTTGAGGAATAAAAAAACCACACAATGGGGGCTGGGCACGGTGGCTCGCACCTGTAATCCCAGCACTTTGGGAGGCTGAGGCGGGTGGTCACAAGGTCAAGAGATCGAGACTACCCTGGCCAACATGATGAAATCCCATCTCTACTAAAAATACAAAAATTAGCTGGGTGTGGTGGTGCGCGCCTGTAGTCCCAGCTACTCGGGAGGCTGAGGCGGGAGAATCTATTGAATCTGGGAGGCAGAGGTTGCAGTGAGCTGAGATTGTGCCACTGCACTCCAGCCTGGCGACAGAGCGAGACTTGTAAAAACAAACAAACAAACAACAAAAAAACCCCTACACACTGGGTACAGTGTACAATGCTCGAGTAATGGGTGGACCAAAATCTCAGAAATCACCACTAAAGAAAGAACTTATTCATGTAACCAAACACCACATGTTCCCCAAAAATCTATTGAAATAAAAAAAATTTTTAAACCCTATCTTTAAATCGCAGATTCAAAAACTCTAAGTAAAATTGACCAGGCACAGTGACTCATGTCTGTAATCCCAGCACTTTGGAAGGCCAAGGCAGGCAGATCACCTGAGCTCAGGAGTTCAAGACTGGTCTGGCCAACATGGTGAAACCCCATCTCTACTAAAAATACAAAAAATTACCTGGGCGTAGTGGCACACACCTGTAGTCCCAGCTACTCGGGAGACTGCGGCAGGAGAATCACTTGAACCCAGGAGGTGGAGGCTGCAGTGATCTGAGATTACACCAGTGCACTGCAGCCTGGGCAACAGAGCGAGACTCTGTCTCAAAAAAACAAAAAAGAAGCCGGGCGTGGTGGCTCACGCCTGTAATCCCAGCACTTTGGGAAGCTGAGATGGGCGGATCATGAGGTCATGAGATCGAAACCATCCTGGCTAACAGGGTGAAACCTCGTCTGTACTAAAACTACAAAAAAAATTAGCCGGGCGTGGTAGTGTGCGCCTGTAGTCCCAGCTACTCGGGAGGCTGAGGCAGCAGAATGGCGTGAACTCAGGAGGCAGAGCTTGCAGTGAGCCAAGATCACGCTACTGTACTCCAGCCTGGATGACAGAGCCTGAGACTCCGTCTCAAAAAAAAAAAAAAAAAAAAAAGGCCTCTAAGTAAAATTATGACAAATAAAGTTTAGCTATCTAAAGTAAGATTTGGCCGGATGAGGTGGCTCATGCCTGTAATCTCAACACTTTGGGAGGCCAAGGTGGGTAGACCACTTGAGGTCAGGAGTTCAAGACCAGCCTGGCCAATATGATAAAACCCTGTTCCTACTGAAAATACAAAAATTAGCCAGGTGTAGTGGCGGGTGCCTGTAATCCCAGCTACTTGGGGGGCTGAAGCAGGAGAACTGCTTGAACCCGGGAGGCAAAGGCTGTAGTGAGCCGAGATCACACCACTGCACTCTAGCCTGGACAACAGAGCAAGACTCTGTCTCGAAAAAAAAGAAAAAAAAAAAGAACAGGTGGTAAACAGGGTGAATCTTATGGTAAGTGAATTTCATCTCAATGAGTTAGAGCTGATAAGGAAAAAAACAAAAACAAAAAAAAAGGCAAGGCCCTAGGAAACGAATGGAACCACAAGATAAAAGGAACCTGGGTCTCTGGATCACCAGATGACTGCATCACAGTCCCCCACAACTTCTCTTGTGTTCAACCACTGATATTTTTGGGTTTTTTATGGAAGTTAGTTTTGTCCTAATTAGCACATGAACTGAAAGGAAATCTTTTATCTTGTACACTGGTAAAGGGCTTATTATTAGCTCAACTCAATTACAAGACAAGTTGACCACCTTGACACACAATGAAATTATATCATGCTAAAATATTTTTCCATTGGGCAATGGAAAGATAATTTTTTTTTTTGAGACACGGTCTCGCTCTGTCACCCAAGCTGGAGTGCAGTGGCACAATCATAACTCACTGCAGCCTCAATCTCCTCAGCTCAAACAATCCTCTCACCTCAGCCTCCAGAGCAGCTGGGACTACAGGAGCCTGCCACCACGCCTGGCTAATTTTTTTGTTTTAATAAAGTCAGAACTTTGGATCAAAATACACACACATTTGTAATTCTAATTTTTTTTTTTTTGAAATGTAGTCTCGCTATTGTTGCCCAGGCTAGAGTGCAGTGGCGCGATCTCAGCTAACTGCAACCTCCACTTCCTGGGTTCAAGCAATTCTGCCTCAGCCTACCAAGTAGCTGGGATTACAGCCTCCCACCACCACACCCCGCTAATTTTTGTATTATCAGTAGAGATGGGGTTTCACCATGTTCGTCAGGCTGGTCTCAACTCCTGACCTCAGGTGATCTGCCCGCCTCAGCCTACCAAAGTGCTGAGATTATAGGCGTGAGCCACCGCACCTGGCCTCATTAATCTCTCTTTCTAACAAATTCTCCCCATTCCTTCCCACATTTAATATGTCAGAAGTTAAAATCCAAGAAGTAATGATTTCTACTTCCACTCATGAGGATTAACTACTATGGAAACTATCTCCCTTACTCCCATTGTGAACGAGACACAATATATGAAGTAACCTTCAGTCACTGGACAACAGGCAGCATTAACTATGATCCCTGAGAGAAGGCAACAAACCAGGTGAGCCGATGATTACCTAGCTTACTGTATGGAAGTGGCTTCCGGGCTGCAACACAGGAAGGGGGAACCCAAACAGAATTGGACAGTCTTGCTGAAAGGAGGAGAGAAATTAAACTTTAGGGTATCTAAAGCAGCTAGAATTTGCAAGATTTGAATACTGGAACCAAGAAAGAGTGAGAATAAAGAGTTCTGTACTGAGAATGGTCACAGGAGATTTGTGGAGGGATCCCCTTGAATCTAATAAACAATTACCACACTTGTAAAGCAGGAATATGACTAATAACAAAACTTAATCAATAGAAAAAGATCAAGAAATGACAGACATGATGGAATTAGCACGAGGACCTCAAACAGCTATTACGGCTGGGCACGGTGGCTCACGCCTGTAATCCCAGCATTTCGGGAGGCCGAAGTGGGCGATCACGAGGTCAAGAGATCAAGACCATCCTGGCCAACACAGTGAAACCCCGTCTCCACTAAAAATACAAAAATTAGCTGGGCATTGTGGCACGTGCCTGTAGTCCCAGCTACTCCGGAGGCTGAGGCAGGAGAATCGCTTGAACCCGGGAGGCGGAGGTTGCAGTGAGCTGAGACTACACCACTGCACTCCAGCCTGGCGACACAGCGAGACTCCGCTTCAAAAACAAAAAAAAAGAGAAAAAAACAGCTATTACAAGTACGCCAAAGGGTGTAAAGAAAAACATGAACATAATGGATAATCGAATATATAAATAAAACACCCAAATCAAACGTCTATAGGTGAAATATATTTAAAATACAAATTCACTGGATGGTATTAATAGCTGACTGAAAACTACAAAAGAAAACATCAGTGAACCTGAAGATCAGCAATAGCAATTATCCAAAATGAAACACAGAGAGAAAAAAAACAGGGGGAGCGTTGGTGGGGGGATTAAAAACAGAGCCCACTTCTGGGACAATAGCAATCAATTTAACCTACATAAGATTAGAGCCCAGGAGAGAAAGAGGGACAAAAAACCTGTCTGAAGAAATAGTGGGCAAATAGTATGTGATCAAATATTTGTTGATGGATTTAAATAAAAATGGTAGGGGCATAAAAATATAAAAAACAATAGCATGAAAATATGTTATCTATGTAAATGTGAAAAATAACAGAGAAGCAATGTGGTAACATGGAAAGACAGAGGCTTTGAATTTTAAAAGACTTGGATTTGAATTTAAGCTCTGTTTCTCTGTTTCTTTCTTTCTTTTTTTTTGAGACAGGGTCTCACTCTGATGTCCAGGTTACCCATTCTGTTGCCACTGCAGCCTCGACTTCCCAGGCTCAGGTGATGCTCCCACCTCAGCCTCACGAGTAGCCAGGACTACAGGCTCTCACCACCACATTGACTAATTTTTGTATGTTTTGTAGAGATGAGGTTTCGCCATGTTGCCCAGGCTGATCTCAAACTCCTAGGCTCAGGAAATCCACCCGCCTTAGCTTCCCAAAGTGCTCGGATTACAGACATGAGCCACCACGCTTGGCCTGTTCTTAATATTATGTGACTTGGGCAAATAAAAATCTATCTGATTCGTGGTTTTTCATCTGTAAAGTAAGTCTGATATCTGTCATATCTACCACACATGGTTATCAAGAGCTACAAATAAGATTAAAAGGGTTCCATAAACTGAAAGCTAAATAGCAACTTGACTAAGAATAATCAAATATTTAGGGAAAAGGTTGTTAGACCAATATCCTTTTTTTTTTTAAATCAAATGTATTTGGTGAGTGGCCGGGCATGGTGGCTCATGCTTGTAATCCCAGCACTTTGGGAGGCCGAGGGGGGTGGATAACTTGAAGTCAGGAGTTCGAGACCAGCCTGGCCAACATGGTGAAACCCCGTCTCTACAAAAAGAACAACAACAACAAAAAATTAGACGGGTGTGGTGGCGTGCACCTGTAATCCCAGCTACTCGAGAGGCTGAGGCAGGAGAATCACTTGGACCCAGGAAGCAGAGGTTGCAGTGAGCCAAGATTGCGCCACTGCACTCCAGCCTGGGTGAAAGAGTGAAACTCTCTGTCTCAAAAAAAAAAAAAAAGAACAATTATGTTAAACCATATGAAAATGTTTTTATAAGTCAAATATGATGAAATATTGGTATTTTCTTATAGTTCATTCAATCTAACAAAAATGAAGGAAGAAAACAATGCCTAAAGCAGACCTAGCTGGCAGGGGAAGAGAAGCAGCGGGCTGTGCTGAGGGAAGGGCACTGGGAAATATTTTGGTGCAGCAAATTCCCAAACCACTGAATATAAAATATTTTCCCAAAAATAACACTTCCATATAAGCCCTGTAAACTCTGAAGCTGTAACTCTGTACTCTCCAAAAGCCCACACCACTACACTATTTATTTGCGGGTGTGGGGCAGCAAGATGTGTATGGAGCCAGTGCGAAGCAGAGGCAAGCAGGCTGAGAATTCGGGCTAAAGAATGGGAATTTCCACAAGAGGAAGGGAAACACAACAATGTCTTCTGACTTCTGCTTTCAATGCTCTAATTTCTCCTATTTCACATATACTCTCAAGTTGAAAATGAAAGTATACCAATAGTAAAAATTCTTGGCCGAGCATGGTGGTACACGCCTGTGGTCCCAGCTGCTCAGGAGGCTGAGGCAGGAGAATTGCTTGAACACGGGAAGCAGAGGTTGCAGTGAGCTGAAATCCAGCCACTGCACTCCAGCCTAGGTGACAGAGTGAGATTCTGTTTCATAAATAAATAAATAAATAATAAAAATATACCGATAGTACAAATTCTTGAAACTTCACTTTCGTTGTTGTTGTTGTTGTTTTTTTGAGATGGAGTCTAGCTCTGTAGCCCAGGCTGGATGGAGTGCAGTGACACGATCTCTGCAAGCTCCGCCTCCAGGGTTCATGCCATTCTCCTGCCTCAGCCTTCCAAGTAGCAGGGACTACAGGCGCACGCCACCACGCCCACCTAAGTTTTTTGTATTTTTTAGTAGAGACAGGATTTCACCATGTTAGCCAGGATGGTCTTGATCTCCTGATCTCGTGATCCGCCCACCTCGGCCTCCCAAAATACTGGGATTACAAGCGTGAGCCACCGTGCCTAGCCGATAATTTTTCTTTTTTTACCATTATAAGAAGTTTCAGGCCAGGTGCCGTGGCTCACGCCTGTAATCCCAGTACTCTGGGAGGCCGAAGCAGGTGGATCACCTGAAGTCAGGAGTTCGAGACCAGCCTGACCCACATGGAGAAACCCCGTCTCTACTAAAAATACAAAAAAAAATAGCCAGGCATAGTGGCGGGCGCCTGTAGTCCCAGCTACTCAGAAGGCTGAGGCAGGAGAATGGCGTGAATCCAGGAGGCGGAGCCTGCAGTGAGCCGAGATTGCACCACTGCACTCCAGCCTGGGCAACTGAGTGAGACTCTGTCTCCAAAAAAAAAAAAAAAAAAATTAGCCGGGCGTGGTGACACATGCTTCTAATCCCAGCTACTCAGGAGGCTGAGGCAGGAGAATCGCTTGAACCTGGGAGGCAGAGGCTGCAGTGAGCCGTGATCACACCACTGTACTCCAGCCTGGGCAACAAGAGTGAAACTGTCTCAAAAAAAAAAAAAAAGGAAAGCATCACCACCACCAGACACACTAAAAGCTGCTATCAATACACATAAGTCAGGTTCTAACAAACCTACCAAACTCAGAGTTTTAAAATGAAATTGTGTCAAAGGAGGGCCTTTCTTGTTAAAAAAAAAAAAAAAAATTAAATTAAAATATAAAAATATGAAAATGAAGTTGTGGATTTTCAACTATTTCAAAACTCTGCTGCCTAGTTACTTCTGAAAGAAGACTTACAGGGCCGGATGCCGTGGCTCACACCTGTAATCCCAGCACTTTGGGAGGCCAAGGTGGGTGGATCACGAGGTCAGGAGTTTGAGATCAGCCTAGCCAACACGGTGAAACCCCGTCTCTACTAAAAATACAAAAATTAGCTGGGTGTCTTGGCATGCACCTGTAGTCCCAGCTACTCAGGAGGCTGAGGCAGAAGCATCACTTGAACCCGGGAGGCGGAGGCTGCAGTGAGCCAAGATCGTGCCACTGCACTCCAGCCTGGGTGACAAAGCAAGACTCCATCTCAAAAAAAAAAAAATAAAGGCCTGGCACGATGGCTCACGCCTGTAATCCCAGCACTTTGGGAGGCTGAGGCAGGTGGATCACAAGGTCAGCAGATCGAAACCATCCTGGCTAACACGGTGAAATCCATCTCTACTAAAAATACAAAAAAATAGCTCGGCGTGGTGGCGGGCGCCCGTAGTCCCAGCTACGTGGGAGGCTGAGGCAGGAGAATGGCCTGAACCCGGTAGGCGGAGCTTGCAGTGAGCCGAAATCGCGCCACTGCACTCCAGCCTGGGAGACAGAGCAAGACTCTGTCTCGAAAAAAAAAGAAGACTTACAAACCAAAAATTTTTTGCGCTGTCCTTAATGTATGGCTAAGTTTAGTATTTATATCTTAGTATCACAGACTGTTTCACAGGCCAGAGAAATGTTCCAACCTGGGAAAAGGCCTTACATATTACTTTCCCTCTGAAAAGTCACCATCTTTCAGAAAAATTTCAGTAATTTTTGAATTTATCTGGTTTTATACAGGGAAAAAAAGCAGTCTTCTGAACTATTCTTTTTCCCCTTATACGTGGGAGCAGAGTTTTCCTTTGATAGGCAGTATTCCAAATTTGGCAGAACATAATTCCTTTACCCAGAGGATTTACCCCTTCATAGTGTACACATTTAAATACCATGCATATATGTATGTATGTAGAGTTGGGCTCTCACCGTATTGCCAAACTGGTCTCAAACTTCTGGCTTATGCAATCTGCCACCTTGGCCTCCTAAAGTGCTGGGCCGTGGGCCACTGTGCCTGGCCTTCTGTGATTTATTTACTGATTGATTGATTGATTGAGATGGAGTCTTGCTCTGTCATCCAGGTTGGAGTGCAATAGAGCGATCTTGGCTCACTGCAAACTCCACCTCCTGGGTTCAAGCGATTCTCCTGCCTCAGCCTCCTGAGTAGGTGGGATTATAGGCACATGCCACCACACCTTGCTGATTTTTGTATTTTTAGTAGAGACAGGGTTTCCCCCATGTTGCCCAGGCTGTTCTTGAATTCCTGACATCAGGTGATCCACCCGCCTTGGCCTCCCCAAGTGCTGAGAGCCACTGCACCTGGACTGTTTATATAAATGTTCTTGACCTTATTCCAAAGCTTTATGGAAGAAGCTCTGGAAGGATTATATAAAGGGTGTGAAGCATTCCAGTTTATTTCACACTTCTCTTAAGGCAGCGAACAAAAAGCATTATCTCGAATGATCTCACCTACAACAACAAAGGGGAAAGGAAAGACCATTTATAAATAAGAAAACTGAAGGTCTGAGAGATTAATTTGCCCAACATCATAATAACTGGTAAGTGAGCTAGGGTTTGAATCCAGGACTGCAGCTCCAAAGCCCATTCTATTTTTCCATTTACCACAATGCTTTTCCTCTCATCACAAGCTTCACATGACTATAGGACCTTCTCTCTTCTTATTTTATTTCATATATAATAGGTGTGTCCTCAGCAAATGGCTGCTATCGTTTGAATATGTCCCCCAAAGTTCCTGTGTTGGAACCTTAATCCCCAATACAAGTGTTGAGAGATGGGACCTTTAAGAGCTCACTAGGTCATGAGAGCACTGGCCTCATGAATGGATTAATGCCCTTATCTCCGTGATCCTGGGAGTGGGGTTCTGATAAAAGGATGAGTTCTGCACACTCCTTGTGCAAGCCCACCCTCCCTCTTGCATTCTCTTGCCCTTCCACATTCTGCCATGGGATGATGCAGCAAGCTGGCCCTCACCAGATATGGCCTCTCAATCTTGGACTTCCCAACCTCCAGAACCATGAGCCAAATAAATATTCCTTTATATATTACCCAGTCTTGGGTATTCTGTTATAGCAACACAAAATGGACTCAGACAATGGCACTAATTAACAGATGGCATGACGTTTGTCAATGATTAAAATTCTCCATTACACCCCTTTCTGCATCGTTGAAGTTACTGTCCACTTCATGCTGTTTATCACATTACAGAGCTGATATGGCCAGTGCAAGAATTTTGAGAGTTCTGTTAAATGACTTGCAGGGCAGTCTTTATAGTTTACACTTAAATTACAAGTGAAGTACCAGAGCTTTTTTTTTTTTTTTTTTGGAGACAGAATTTCACTCTTGTCACCCAGGCTGGAGTGCAATAATGCGATCTCGGCTCACTGCAACCTCCACCTCCCAGGTTCAAGTGATTCTCCTGCCTCAGCCTCCTGAGTAGCTGGGATTACAGGCACATGCCACCACACCTGGCTAATTTTTGTATTTTTAGTAGAGACGGGGTTTCACCACGTTGGCCAGGCTGGTCTCAAACTCCTGACCTCAGGTGATCTGCCCGCCTCGGCCTCGCAAAGTGCTGGGATTACAGGTGTGAGCCACCACACCCGGCCAGGTACCAGAGCATTTTTAACATAATTTCTTTTGCTGTCATTTGTTTAAAACTTGTATTTCAATTGATTTAGAACTTATACTCCTATTCTCCTGGTTAATTTTACTCATCTACCATTTCACTTCACTGTTTATCATGCTTATGATTTTAAATAAGTATAACATTTTTATTTTTTTGTTGTTGTCATTTTTTTGAGACAGAGTCTCACTGTTGCCCAGGCTAGAGTGCAATGGCACCATCTTGGCTCACTGCAACCTCCGCCTCCCAGGTTCAAGCAATTCTCCTGCCTCAGCCTCCTGAGTAGCTGGGGTTACAGGCATGCGCCACCATGTCTGGCTAATTTTTTTATTGGTAGGAGAGATGGGATTTTGACATGTTAGCTAGGCTGGTCTCGAACCCCTGACCTCAGGTGATCTGCCCACCTCAGCCTCCCAAAGTGCTAGGATTACAGGTGTGAGCCACCGCGCCCAGCCTATCACATTTATTTTTTAAAGAAACACAAAATTATTTTAAGAATTTGTTTTATTTTACAAGTGTATAGATCCAGGATTCAAGTCAGCACCCATTTTTAATATGATTCACCCTATCAAGAATTATAGGTGTTATTCAAGCCTTTAATAGGAAAATGTACAGGTCCTGTAAATATCACACATTCAGTCAAACAAAACTTTCTGATTTCAGTAAAATTATTAAAGCTGAATGACTACAGATGCCTGGTTCTCTTAAGTCATTGTTTTTAGATTCCAGTCCACACTCCTTGTTCCTTCACACTCTATTTTAATGCAGATACAAAGGGTAGTACTGGCACAGTTCTGAGGACCATCACTTAGGATCCTTTCTTAAGTTTCAAATCTATCTAAGGCAACCAAATAAGATGAGTCACTAACTGACCTCCAGTTTTATCAGAGTATTGTTCTCAAGTGGAAGGAGCTAAAGCACCCCTTACAACTCATAAATTAGGCATTCGGAAGATGAAATCTACTCATGAACAAGATTAGGAGGCTTTTGTTTTGTTTTGTTTTTGAGACAGACTCTCACTCTGTTGCCCAGGCTGGAGGGCAGTGGCATGATCTCAAAATGTGTACACTTTGAAGGGGTAAATCCTCTGGGTAAAGGAATTAAGTTCTGCCAAATTTGGAATACTGCCTATCAAATCAAACCATGTTGATTTAAGGCCGGCACGGTGGCTCACGCCTGTAATCCCAACACTTTGGGAGGCAGAGGCGGGCAGATCACAAGGTCAGGAGATCAAGACCATCCTGGCTAACACAGTGAAACCTCGTCTCTACTAAAAATACAAAAAATTAGCTCGGCGTGGTGGCAGACGCCTGTAGTCCCAGCTACTCAGGAGGCTGAGGCAGGAGAACGGCATGAACCCGGGAGGCGGAGCTTGCAGTGAGCGGAGATCGCGCCACTGCAATCTAGCCTGGGCAACAGAGCAAGAATCCGTCTCAAAAAATAATAATAATAATTTAATTAACATGAACCACCAATTTAAGAAGAATTAAAAGTACTGAAGGGCTCTGGGTGCGGTGGCTCACGCCTGTAATCCCAGCACTTTGGGAGGCCGAGGCAGGCAGATCACAAGGTCAGGAGATCGAGACCATCCTGGCTAACACGTTGAAACCTGGTCTCTACTAAACATACAAAAAATTAGCCGGTCGTGGTGGCAGGCGCCTGTAGTCCCAGCTACTCTGGAGGCTGAGGCAGGAGAATGGCATGAACCCAGGAGGCAGAGCTTGCAGTGAGCCAAGATGGCGCCACTGCACTCTCGCCTGGGCGACAGAGCAAGACTCCGTCTCAAAAAAGAAAGTACTGAAGGGCTTTTTTTTCTGATTCTCCCAACCATTTCCTCTACTGTACGCCTACAGCATTTAATTTATTCTTCTCTTATGACATTTATTACTTTAAAACTTGTATTATGGTTTTCAGTAAAGATATCTTTTTCTTCTAGATCAGTGCTATTCATAAGTATGTGAGACACATACATAATTTTATGTTTTCTACTAGTCATTTATTTTTAAAAAGTAAAATTGATTTTGTAATTTATTATTTAACCCAATATATCGAAATTTTTTTTAAGACATAAACAATATAAAAATTATTGGGCCAGGTACAGTGGCTCACGCTTGTAATCCCAGCACTTTGGGAGGCCGAGGCGGGTGGATCACCTGAGGTCAGGAGTTCAAGATCAGCCTGGCCAACATGGCGAAACCCCATCTCTATTAAAAATATAAAATTTGCCGGCCATGGTGCCACATGCCCATAATCGCAGCCACTCAGGAGGCTGAGGCAGGAGAATTGCTCGAACCTGAGAGGCAGAGGTTGCCCCTTATACATGAAAGTGGAGTTTTCCTTTGATAGGCAGTATTCCAAATTTGGCAGAACTTAATTCTTTTACCCAGAGGATTTACCCCTTCAAAGTGTACACATTTTGAGATCATGCCACTGCACACCAGCCTGGGCAACAGAGCGAGACTCTGTCTCAAAAAAAGAAAAAAAAAATTTATTGTGGGCTGGGCGCGGTTGCTAATGCCTGTAATCCCAGCACTTTGGGGGGCTAAGGCAGGTGGATCACCTGAGGTCAGCAGTTCGAGACAAGCCTGGCCAACATGGTCAAACCCCTTCTCTACTAAAAATACAAAAATTAGCCAGAAGTGGTGGCGTGTGCCTGTAAACCCAGCTACTCGGGAAGCTGAAGCAGGAGAATTGCTTGAACTCGGGAGGCAGAGGTTGCAGTGAGCCAAGATCGTGCCATTGCACTCCAGCCTGGGCCACAAGAGACTCCACCTCAAAAAAAAAAATTATTGTGATATTATGCATCCTTTTGGTACTAAATCTTCAAAATCAAATGTGTATTTTATACTTACAGCACATCTCAATTCAAACAGGCCATGTTTCAACTGTTCACTAGCTGCACGTGGCTGATGACTACCACAGTAGACAGTGCAGTCCTAGGTTACTTATGCCTTAGGGACAGGGGGGAAAATGAGCTATCACACAGCTGGACTGACTTGTTTTCAAATCTTGATTCCACTACTTACAAGCCCTGAGGCAAGCTATTTAGAATCAGTTTTCTCACTAAAAATAATAGGATGTAATAGGCTGGGTACAGTGGCACATGCCTATAATTCCAGCACTCTGGGAGGCCAAGGCAGGAGGACTGCTTGAACTCAGGAGTTGGAGACCAGCCTGGACAACAGAGTGAGACCTCATCTCTACAAAAAAAAACAACTTTTAAAATTAACCGAGTATGGTTACTACTAAGGAGGACATAGGAGGCTGAGGTGGGATGATCACTCGTGCTCGGGAGGCAGAGGCTGCAGTGAATCATGATCATGCCACTGCACTGCAGCCTGGGCAAGAGAGTGAGACCTCGTCTCAAAAAAAAAAAAAAACCAAAACAAAACTCACCAGGCACAGTGGCTCACGCCTGTAATCCCAGCACTTTGGGAGGCCGAGGCGGGAGGATCACCACGTCAAGAGATCAAGACCAACATGTCCAACATGGCGAAACCCCGTCTCTAGTAAAAATACAAAAATTACCTCGGCGTGGTGGGGTGCGCCTATAGTCCCAGCTACTCAGGAGGCCGAGGCAGGAGAATCGCTTGAACCAGGGAGGCAGAGGTTGCAGTGAGCTGACATCATGCCACTGCCCTCCAGCCTGGATGACAGAGTGAGACTCCATCTCAAAAAAAGAAAAAAGAAAAAAAAAGCTCCGGTGATAGATGGTGGTGCAAGCAGATCACCTGAGGTCAGGAGTTCAAGACCAGCCTAGCCAACATGGCGAAATCCTGCCTCTACTAAAAAAACAAAAATTAGCCGGGCGCAGTGGCTCACGCCTGTAATCCCAACACTTTGGGAGGCCGAAGCGGGCGGATAACGAGGTCAGGAGATTGAGACCATCCTGACTAACACAGTGAAATCCCATCTCTACTAAAAAATACAAAAAATTAGCCGGGCACAGTGGCGGGCGCCTGTAGTCCCAGCTACTTGGGAGGCTGAAGCAGGAGAATGGCGTGAACCTGGGAGGTGGAGCTTGCAGTGAGCTGAGATCGCACCACTGCACTCCAGCCTGGGTGACAGAGTGAAACTGCCTCAAAAAAAAAAAAAAAAAAAATAGCTGGACATGGTGGTGTGTACCTGTAGTCCTAGCTACTCAGGAGGCTGAGGCAGGAGAATCGCTTGAACCTGGGAGGCAGAGATTACAGTGAGCTGAGATCACACCACTGCACTCCAGCCTGAGCGTCAAGAGCAAGACTCTGTCTCAAAAACAAAATCAATAAGAATGATAATAATAAAACATCTCTCATAAGATTAAATGAGATAACGCCTAGAAAGCATCCAGTCCCTCAGGACAGGGCACACAGAAAACCCTCAGTAAATGCTAACCATTATAAGTAGCAGTAGTATACTTGAACACTGAGCAGTGTCTTGCACACAGGTTTCAATAAATGTTTGCTGAAAGAAGAAAAATTGGTCGGGCGCGGTGGCTCACGCCTGTAATCCCAGCACTTTGGGAGGCCAAGGCGGGCGGATCACGAGGTCAAGAGATCAAGACCATCCTGGCCAACATGGTGAAACCCCGTCTCTACTAAAAATACAAAAAATTAGCCGGGCGTGGTGGTGGGCGCCTGTAGTCCCAGCTACTCGGGAGGCTGAGGCAGGAGAATGGCGTGAACCCGGGAGGTAGAGCTTGCAGTGAGCCGAGATCGCGCCACTGCACTCCAGCCTGGGTGACAGAGCTAGACTCTGTCTCAAAAAAAAAAACAAAAAAAAATTAGCCAGGCATGGTGGCTGGTGCCTGTAATCCCTGCTACTAGAAAGGTGGAGCCAGGAGAATCGCTTGAATACAGGAGACAAAGGTTGCAGTGAGGTGAGATCGCGCCACTGCACTCCAGCCTGGGTGACAGTGCAAGACTCCGTCTTAACCAAAAGCAAAACAAAACAAAAAAACAACAGAGAAAGATAATCCAGTGTTAGTGCTTTCTGAAGCATGTGCTATTGGTAATATGCAAGATGATTTCAGGTGGTATGTGTTGGTACTGTATATTTTATAGTCATATATATTAGAGAAGTATACCTACCACATCAAATTCATGAGTTCACGTATATTTCCGCTTAGAACAAGGCTAAGTGGTGTTGTGTACCTATAGTCCCAGCTACTCGGGAGGCTGAAGTGGGAGGAGAGCTTGAGCCCAGAAGTTTGAGGTTGCAGTGAGCCATGATCATGCCACTGCACTCCAGCCAGCCTGGGAGATAGAGTAAGACTTTCAAAGAAAAAAAAGAACAAGGACAAAGCTAAAGTAGACAGTCCTTGCTTAAGAAAAGAGGCCGGGTGCACTGGTTTACACCTGTAATCCTAGCACTTTGGGAGGCCAAGACAGGCAGATCACTTGAGGTCAGAGGTTCAAGACCAGCCTGGCCAGTGTGGCGAAACCCCCGTTTTACTAAAAATACAAAAATTAGCCGGGTGTGGTAGCGCATGTCTGCAGTCCCAGCTACTCGGGAGGCTGAGGCAGGAAAATCACTTGAACCCAGGAGGCAGAGGTTGCAGTGAGCCAAGAATACGCCATTGCACTCCAATCTGGGCGACTGAGAGAGATTCCACCTCAAAAAAAAAAAAAAACAAATTAAAAACAGTGACAGAAATTTCAAGCTAAGAATAGCAGAGCTCGGTTCCACCCAAATCTAAATCCTAATTTTGTGTTATTACACTGCCCTAAAATAATTTACTATCTGTATGACATCAAGTGATTAACACTCTTATATAATTGCTTCTCGATCACAACAATCTCACTTATCAAACCAACTGTAAGCAATGGTGGTGTCTTAAAGTACTAGTGTCCTTCCACAATGATAGGTGTATAATAGAAGATCAATAATGACTTGATTATGTGGTTAGATTGCTTCCAACCAGAGAGACAGCATAGGAGGAAATTCCATATTGGCTCAAACAAAACAATCATAATATATCCTAAAGCCAAACAATGTTTGGATTAATTGCTGTTTGAATTATTCATTGTCACTGATTCCCTCCATGAATGAATATGGTATCAGGAACTGGTACATACATAATCCTAGAAACTTTACAATATATACATACCCAGAGAATATATACAGGAAACGACTCATATAAGTTAGACAGCAGAGATCTTAGAAACCGTACTGTAGGGGCAGGGTGTGGTGGCTCCGCCTGTAACCTCAGCATCCGGGAGGCAGAGGAGGGTGGGTCGGTTGAGCTCAGGAGTTAGAGACCAACCTGGGCAACCCGGCAAGACCTTGTCTCTCATAAAATTAAAAAAAAAAAAAAAAAAAAAGTATACCCCAACTACTCATTTAACACATCAGGAAGCAGAGAGAGAGAAAATGCTTACAGTCATTTGTTAGTTAATGGCACTGACAGCTCTAGTCTCAGTTCACTTTTTGTGATGTTCCATGGATTCAATATAAATATCAAGGAAATACAACTATATGCTTCCAGTGTTCTAGTACAAATCCTGCTTAAGGTGAGTTGGGATTTGAAACTCTTTTCATAAAGCAGAAATTCGGTTTATGATGCACTCAGACTAATTAAATTAGTGTTGGCTGATAACGCATTTGCCTGAGAAATCTACAAATACTTCAATGCACTGTTACAACTCAGTTGTTCTTGTGTCCCATTTAGCATACATTTATAAACCTATGGCATTCTCAACAGTCACAGACTAATGTCCTTAGCTACAACCACCCATGGTACATTAGAAAGAGTATGGTCTTTTAAGTCAAAAAGGACTTGCTGAACACCAGCTCTACCACTTAGGATATAACATCAGACAACTTACTTTAGCTCTTTGAGCCTATTTCTCTGCTAAAAGAATAACACTAGCACTAGCACTAGCACCTCATTATCATTATCATTGATAATGATAGTCATTATCAACAGTGAGACAATAGAGATGGTGTAGTCCACTATCTCAAGTATACAGTTAAGTGAAAGGTTAAAAGCAGAGTATAAAAATATTTACCTATGAGTCTAAAAGGGGGTTTATGGTTTGCAACACTGAAATGTTAATTCTTGTTCAATACCTAAATTAGTTTATTTAAATATTTACAAAGAATTCACTCTGTGCAAAGCTTAGAGCATGGTTACAAATTTATAATCTGAGACTGATATATCAAGAAAAGGTGGCAAGAAAGATTTTTTTTATGTTTTTCTTTTTAGTGTCAGAATTACTTGCAAAAGAAAGATTATACATTTAAATACAAAAACAAACAAAAAAAACCTTCTAGTTTTTAAAAACTATTTATCACAGACATGCTTGAAGTATTTGAAATGACAGTATCTGGGATTTGCTTTTAAATATGCCAGCCTCCCAACCCTGTGCCCTAAAAATAAAAGGGCGGGGCTGGGCGCGGTGACTCACACCTGTAATCCCAGCACTTTGGGGAGGCCGAGGCGGGCAGATCACGAGGTCAGGAGTTCGAGACTAGCCTGGCCAATATAGTGAAACCCTGTCTCTACTAAAAAATACAAAAATTAGCCGGGTGTGGCGGCAGACGCCTGTAGTCCCAGCTACTTGGGAGGCTGAAGCAGGAAAATCGCTTGAACTCGGGAGGCTGAGGTTGCAGTGAGCTGAGATCATGCCCCTGCACTCCAGCCTGGGTGACAGAGTGAGACTCTGTCTCTCAAAAAAAAAAAAAGGGTGGGAACAGTTGAAGCTGGGTGATGAATACCCGGGGACTCATTACCCTATTCTCTCTACTTCTGTGTAAGAAAATCTATGGGGCACGCACAATGGCTCATGCCTGTAATCCAGCAGTTTGGGAGGCCGAGGCAGGCAGATCACCTAAGGTGAGGAGTTCAAGACCAGCCTGGCCAAGGTGATGAAGAGGCTGAGACAGGAGAATCACTTGAACCCAGGAGGCAGAGGATGCAGTGAGCCAAGATTGTGCCACTGCACTCCAGCCTGAGCAACAGGGCAAGACTTCGTCTCAAACAACAACAACAACAACAACAACAACAACAACAACAACAACAGCAGCCAGGCGCAATAGCTCATGACTGTAATCCCAGCACTTTGGGAGACCAAGGTGGGCAGATCATGAGGTCAGGAGATCAAGACTATCCTGGCTAACATGGTGAAACTCTGTCTCTACTAAAAATACAAAAATTAGCTGGGCGAGGTGGTGCGTGCCTGTAATCCCAGCTACTTGGGACGCCGAGGCAGAAGAATTGCTTGAACCAGGGAGTCGGAGGTTGCAGTGAGCCGAGATCGTACCACTGCACTCCAGCCTGGCAACAGAATAAGACTCCGTCTCAAAAAAAAAAAAAAAAGAAAATCTAATCTATGAACATCACAAACTTCTTTTATTAGAGACGGTGTCTCACTATGTTGCCAGGCTGGTACTGAACTCCTAGCTCAAGCAATTCTCCTGCCTCAGCCTCCCAAAGGGCTAGGATTTCAAGTGTGAGCCACCGCGCCCGGCTGAACACCACAAACTTCTAAGGAACCAAGGTCTCCATCTGAAACTTCGAAATACAAGACACTAGTGGAAAAAAAAAAGTGCTACTGGCCATTTCAACCAAGAATAAGTAAAGTATTTTAAAATGACTGACAACATCAAGCATGCCTTCCTTATCACATACTAGGCAACAGTATCTTCTCTTTCTTTGGTATTATTACTCCACCTACTAGAACAGCCCAGGGAATATTTTTTCTTTTCTGCCTTACACTTTCTAATTTTTTGTTTTTATTTAAATAACTTGAACTACTAATAATTATACACACACAACTAGCACTACTAACACACCATTACTGGCTATTACATCTATTATTTCATAGTGGACCCATGATATACTTGGCCTTTTTAAAAGCATGACTCATCCGAGAGCGTTAAAAAAAAAAAAAAAAAAGAATCCCAAGGCCAGGCACAGTGGCTCACACCTCTAATCCCAGCACTTTGGAAAGCCCAGCTGGGAAGATCACTTGAACCCGGAAGGTGGAGGCTTCAGTGAACTCTCGAACCCAGAAGACTGAGGCTGCAGTGAGCTTTGACCGCACCACTGCACTCCAGCCTGGATGACAGAGCGAGACCCTGTCTCCATCATAAAAAATTTTTTTCAGAAAGAAAAGTTCCATAAGTTTCCAAAAAGCAAAAGTTAAGTTTGACATATGCCAAGTACTACAGTGAATCCAAATGAATGAAGTGATATGTAGGCACTGTACTAGGTATCACAAGTATTTTAGAGATGACAAGAATTCGGAAGAGTGTGCACAGATGATATGGAAATATGACACCATTTTATACGGTATAAGGTACTTGAGCGTCCTCGGATTTCAATATCTGCAGGAGGCCTGGAACCATCCTCCAGTGATACCAAGGAACAACTGTACTCATATGCTCTGCCTTTTCATAATTCCAATAATGGGTACGGATAGGAAAATGTTCCCTGCATTTGCATGCAAAGGGACAGAAAAGTACATATATCTATTTCACTATCAAATAGTTCTACTTACTGAACAGCAAATACAAAACATATTCAATACATGTTTCTTCAAATGTGTCTAACTAGTTTACTTCTTTAAGTTATGCTCTTTCAAACACATAGATCAGATTTAATTAACTCTCAGACTAAGCAGAATGAAATTTCCTTTCGCTGTCTTTAAAGAAAAAGAAAATAGGGTGGGGGCGGTGGCTCACACCAGTAATCTCAGCACTTTGGGTGCCCGAGGCGGGCAGATCACAAGGTCAGGAGATCGAGACCATCCTGGCCAACATGGTGAAACCCTGTCTCGACTAAAAATACAAAAATTAGCTGGGCGTGGTGGCGCTCGCCTGTAGTCCCAGGTACTCAGGTGGCTGAGGCAGAATTGCTTAAAGCCGGGAAGTGGAGGTTGCAGTGAGCCAAGTTCAAGCCACTGCACTCCAGCCTGGCGACAGAGTGAGACTCCATCTCAAAAAAAAGAAAAGAAGTTTATAAATAACTCCACCTCCTGAAGAATACACACAGGTGTTCACAGTACTCTTCCTTCATTATTTCTGTATGTAAAAGCTGGAGGAAAAAACATTAAATTGGAAATTTGGTCCCTCCACCTCCCCCCAACCCCTCAAAACCCCCATTTCCAATTTATATGACGCCTTTCCTCCTCTGGAGCATAAAACTGCCTCCTTTAAGTGGAGGTTTCCAAATGTCCGGAATACACATGAAGGATATATACACTCCTTGAATAGGCCACTTTTTGCCACTTTCCCTAATAATGTGCTGTTTCTACCACAAACTACTAATAATTGTTTGGTCACCAGTATTAGGATCCTAGTTTGATGAAACGACATCTATTATGTGTCCTCAAAGAGCGAAAAGAAAATTCCAAAAAGTTCGACAGAGTTAGGAATCTTAGCTGTATCTACCAGAGGACTATCCTTCTAGTCGTTAAGCTGAAGATGAGAAGTCAGGTAAGGCCTCACATTTCTAGGGGCTCTAGAAACTTCCTTTCTTTCTGTCTCCTGCTTATGTATGTCTTTTCCTCTATCTGAATTGCTTTTGTATAGAATACTAGAGCACGAGATGAAGGGGGGAAATGCCAAGAGAAGCAAATTTCTACAAGCAAGTGGTCTTGCTATAGCTTGAACGCCTTAAACAAATCTGATATTAAAAAAAAAAACTAAAAACAGTATGAAGTGGTAGCTTCGTTCTATTTGTCCACCTTTAGGGCTAATTTTATATACCTACACCTCTGGAAAAAGTTACTACTGTCAGATTTGCTCCCAAACTTTGAGAATTGTCATTATGGTCTGCAGCATTAAACCTAGATTATAAATTATCAATGTCACTTGATTATAAATTATCAATGTCACTTAACTGAATCACACCAAGCAACGACAAATCTAGATTTCATTAAGAGATACTGTTAAAATCACATTCAGACCTCAGAAAGGCAAGATCCCATAACCCAGTCACGAACACAGCTTCAAACGCTTCCCCAACTTTTCAAGCTTTGGGGCGCCAAGTCACTGGGAGTTAACAGCTTAAACATGGGGTTCAATACAACTGACCAAAGGAAGTGAAGAAAACAAAGCATACATTAATTTCAGCACCAAAAATATGGATTTGCGAATTACATCTACTGCAGTAAACAGCAGATCAAACATCTACTGCTAATAAACAGATCATTCTTTACAGCCTAAGTACGCCAGGCATTTTTTTATGTTTAAATGGCTTGCCACAAATTGTCCTAGTCGAAACTGATGGCAAAATCCTAAACTGATCTTCGGCGAGGAGACACTCTGCATAGAGCATCACACAAAAGACAGGAGCGAACAGACACGCTCTGGGCCTCGGCGGATTGCGGCCAGGAGCCCAGGTTTTCGTCCCAGACCCCGGCAACAGGGAGGGAAATAGGGGCGGGGGAAAGAAGGAGTGGGAGTGGGATCCTTTTCCCTGAAAGCGCCTGGGAGTGAGGAGCAAAGAGGGAAGGAGCGAGTGCAGCACACAGGAAGCAAGGAAAGCAGCCGACCGGCGTCAGCGGCTTCCAAGGCCGGCAACACCCTCGGGCCCGCACCAGGCCTGGCCCTCCCGGCTTCGTCCCACCTCCTCACCTCCCTCACATCCTGCAGGCACTCGAGCACCGCCAGGTTGTTGCTCCAGGTGTGCTTAGGGCACACGCGGGTCACGTCCTCCCTGCAGGACTCTTCCTCCGCCAGCTTCCAGCCCCCACCAGCCCCCGCTCCTCCCCGCCGGGCCGGAGGCCCACCCGCCGGGAAAGGCGGCTGCGGCGGCTGAAGCTGCTGTTGCTGTTGCTGCTGCTGCTGTTGCTGCTGGAGCTGCGATGACTGAGGCAGCTGGGGCAGCTGCTGACCCGCCGGGCCGCCGCCTCCGGCCTGCCCTACGAAGGACACAAAGTTGGCCCCGGGACCCTGGCCCTGGCTGTGGACGCCCTGGCCGGGAAGTTTCTCGGCCCCGGCCGCGAATAGCAGCAGCAGATGCAGCGCCGCCGACAAGCGGAACATCCTCCGTACACGTCCACACGCCGCCATCTTGAGTCCGCGGCGAGCTCGACGCACTCGCCGGCGCCGCGTATTTAAATGAGGGGGTGGAGACGCTGGGCGTGGCAGCGTGGCCCTGCCGAGCCCCGCCCCGCCGGCGCCGACCCGCGAACCCAGAGTGGGGCGAAGGACGAGGCCATGCTGGAAACCGCACACACCCTGGACCGGCGGGCGGGAGAGCGGCGCTCCTTACCCGGGGGGGTTGCTGGGGTTTCTTAAAAAGCCCGGGCAGGGCGGCCTACTCTAATTCCCTTTGCTGTCACAAAAAAAAAAAATCAAGGGAATTGGGGTTGCCACATCCAAAATGGCCGGTAGAATATGTCGCCGGTTCAATGACTTGGAAAACAAAAACTTTATATGTAGAGGTGAACTTTGCACAACCAGGTGTATTACGGAATCGGAAAGCCTCTCCTTGTATCGCTCCCTCCTTCCTTCCTTCCTTCCTTCCATCTGCCTCAGAAGTCTTTCTTAGCCAAAGAGAGAGACAGCATTGAATAGGGTTAAGAGCATAAGTTCTGGGGTAAGAAAAAAAATTAAGGTTATAATCCTTGCTCTGGCAGGGTACGCAAGAGCTCAAATGTAAAGTACCATTGACAAGATTCGAAATAATAATTTAAGTGCCTGGCCCACAACACTGAACTCAAAAAGTCACAGCCAGTATTGTTAATAAACTGGGAAGCCCTTTGTGCATGAATCCTGATTTTAAGCCAGCATTTAGCTTCATGTTTAAAGGATGAAAAAATAATAATAAAACACATCTTTGAGGACTCCGGTTAAGTCTGTGTGTCGGTAACTGTTCTCATTGACCTGCATGCAATATCGCAGGCACCCCACACTAGCATCCCCTCCCTGTCCTTAGCAGAGAGGATATGTTCCCAAAGCCTCTTCACATCCCCTGTGTAATCTGAGCCATGCATCAGGCCTGCGTTAGGTTCTCATTTAACTGAAGAATGGCACAGAGATGTTAACAGTTCTGCGTGGAGGGATTAAATGAGCTGCCCAAGAGGAACTCTGCCATCCTGTAGACAGCTAGGCTAGCCACCAGAATCCCTGGGGCTTCCCACCACCCTGGCGCACTTTCATCCCACTCTGTCCATGCACATGTTGGGGAATGAGGGCAGTTTGGGATGTGTAATCTCCACTGGTCATTGTGTCCAAAAATGCGAACTACATCTACTGTAGTAAACAGACAGCTTCTGCTGTCCTGACCCGTAAATGAGCAGTCAAGACCAGGTTAGACATAACTAGAACCTGAGAAGTCAGGAGCTCAGGGAACCCAAAAGGAGCTCCTGAGACTGAAGATATTCTGTGAGTACAAATTACCCACTGTGGCTGACCCCAGGCCTCTATCATGGGGAATGAGAGCTTGTTGGCATCTCCACCAACGGTCACCTTTGCTACTGTCATAAAATGATCATGAGGCTGCTGCTAACCTTGAGCACTGACTAAGGCAGCCCCATGTTTATTAGCAAACACATGGCATAGGTAAGTTTCAGTCAGGCAGGCTGGACACATCACCAGAAGTCCTTGAGATGTCACTAGCGTATGTTAATTTTTTTTTTTTTTTTTTTTTTTTTTTTGAGACGGAATCTCACTCTGTTGCCCAGGCTGGAGTGCAGTGGCGTGATCTCTGCTCGGAGCTGCCACCTGCACCTCCTGGGTTCAAGCAGTTCTCCTGCCTCAGCCTCCGAGTAGCTGGGATTACAGGCATGTGCCACCACACCCAGCTAATTTTTGTATTTTTAGTAGCGACAGGGTTTTGCCATGTTGGCCAGGCTGGTCTCAAACCCCAAACCTCAGGTGATCTGCCCACCTCGGCCTCCCAAAGTGCTAGGATTACAGGCATGAGGTACTGCGCCTGGCCTCCATTAATTTTCAATGCTGAGTCTGCATGTGTTCAGACAAGTGGGAGATTATTTTAAGCCAGTTTAACTAGAAATTGACAATCCTAGATAAGCCATCAGTTACTTATCTTTCAGCCTGAACTGAGGAAACCACAGCCACAGATTGCCTCCAGAGATAGGGAGGAGTACACATGGCTATCTTGAAATCTCAGTGACCAAGAAGCAAGAAACAGATAAATCTGGGAACCTGGCCAGCTCAGGCTGTGTCAGGCAAGCGTAGACCTTACGGAAGCCACGAGCCCCCAAACCCGTGGAAAGACAGTTGCCTTAACTCAGGTCTTCTGGTCTCATTGCCTTTTCAATATAACATATACTATCTCTATCAGAAATGGGGAATTCTTTTTTCTTTTTTTTTTGAGAGGAGTCACACTGTCGCCAGGCTGAAGTGCAGTGGCGCGATCTCGGCTCACTGCAACCTCTGCCTCCCGGATTCAAGCAATTCTCTTGCCTCAGCCTCCCAAGTAGATGGGACTACAAGTGTGCGCCACCATGCCCAGCTAATTTTTGTATTTTTAGAGACAGGATTTCACCATGTTGGCCAGGAGAGTCTCAATCTCTTGACCTTGTGATCCATCCTCCTCGGCCTCCCAAAGTGCTAGGATTACAGGCATGAGCCACTGTGCCCGGCCAAGAAACGGGGAGTTCTTTTTACCCTTTATTGTATCCTGTTTCCTGATCCTCACTTTCTTAATTTATTCATCAAGCAGGTATCTGTTGAACATTTTCTTTTTTTTTTTTTTTGAGACGGAGTCTTGCTCTGCCACCCAGGCTGGAGTGCAGTGTTGTGATCTCAGCTCACTGCAACCTCCGCCTCCCGGGTCCAAGCGATTCTCCTGCCGTAGCCTCCCAAGTAGCTGGTATTACAGGCGTGCACCACCACAACCGGCTAGTTTTTGTACTTTTAGTAGAGACGGGGTTTCGCCATGTTGGCCATGCTGATCTTGAATTCCTGACCTCAAGGGATCCACCTACCTTGGCCTCCCAAAGTGTTGGGATTACAGGGATAAGCCACCGGGCCCAGCCATGAGCATTTTCCTTGTTTGTTTTCAGACGGGGTCTCCCTCTGTCACCCAGGCTAGAGTGCAGTGGCATGATAATTGTGGCTCACTGCAGCCCCAACCTCCTGGGCTCAAGCAGTCTTCCCGCCTCAGCCTCCTAAGTAGCTGGGATTACCGGTGTGTGCCACCACGCCCAGCTAATTATTTTTTTTTTTGTAAATTTAGTATTTTTTTTGTTTTTGAGACAGGGTCTTGTTCTGTCACCCAGACTAGAATATAATGGCATGATCATGTTCACTGCATCCTCAGCCTCCCAAGCTCAAGTGATCCTTCCACCTCAGCTTCCCAAAGTGCTGGGATTACAGGTGTCAGCCCTGCACCTGGGCTGTTAAGAATTTGTTCTTTTATTATTATTATTATTATTATTATTATTATTATTTGAGATGGAGTGTTTCACTCTTGTTGCCCAGGCTGCTGTGCAATGGCATGATCTCAGCTCTGCAACCTCCACCTCCCGGGTTCAAGTGATTCTCCTGCCTCAGCCTCCCCAAGTAACTAGGATTACAGGCGCCTGCCACCACGCCCAGCTAGTTTTTGTATTTTTAGTAGAGAGAGATTTCACCATGTTGGCCAGGCTAGTCTCGAACTCCTGACTTCAGGTGATTGCCTGCCTCGGCCTCCCAAGTGCAACCATGAAAAGAGGACTCTAAGTGTTCCAAAATCAGACGTTAATAACTAGTTCAAGATTCTAAGGAGGTGGGAATAAGCATTCAAAATGAAGGCCTGCTAGGCATGGTGGCTCACACCTACCTGTAATCCCAGCACTTTGGGAGGCCGAGGCGGGTGGATCACCTGAGGTCAGGCCTTTACTAAAAATACAAAAATTGGCTGGGCATAATGGTGCAACCTATAGTCCCAGTTACTCAGGAGGCTTACGTGGGAAGATCACTTGAAAGCGGCAAGTGGAGGTTGCAGTGAGCTGAGATTATGCCACTGCACTCCAGCCTGGGTGACAGAGTGAAATCCTGTCTCAGAAAAATAAAAAAATTAAAAAATTAAAAAAAAAAGGGGGTCAGGCGCAGTGGCTCATGGATGTAATCCCAGCTACTCGGAGGCTGAGGCAGGAGAACTGCTTGAACCCAGGAGGTGGAGGTTGCAGCTCCGAGCAGAGATCACGCCGCTGCACTCCAGCCTGAGCAACAGAGCGAGACTCGGTCTAAAAAAAAAAAAAAAACAGTGCCTATCAAAGACTCAGTGTTGCAGGCTGGGCGCAGTGGCTCACGCCTGTAATCCCAAGCCCTTTGGGAGGCCAAGGCGGGCGGATGACAAGGTCAAGAGATTGAGACCATCCTGGCCAACACGGTGAAACCCCGTCTCTACTAAAAATACAAAAATTAGCTGGGCGTGGTGGCGTGCGCCTGTAATCCCAGCTACTCAGGAGGCTGAGGCAGGAGAATTGTTTGAACCCAGGAGGCAGAGGTTGCAGTGAGCCGAGATTGCGCCAGGGCACTCCAGTCTGGCGACAGAGCAAGACTCTGTCTCCAAAAAAAAAAAAAAAAAAAAAAAAAAAGACTCAGTGTTGCGCTCTGTTGCTGACAAGTTGGACATTCAGAGGCAGCAGTAGCTGGATGTACCTTGGTGAGTGGGAGTCCATGCTACTGAGCTCACATGGAACTTGCATGTCTGCTGCTATGGCCGCTCTGTTCACGTGCCCAGCATGTCGGGTCAGGAGGAGCTAGAGGCTAGCTCATGTGAATTGGCTGTGTCATTTTGCTTACTTGGTTGCTCAGTGCCTCTTCTATGGTGGAGGCTTTCTGGAGGGCATTATTAAGAGATACAAAAATCTTTATATATTATACTCACTCCCATATGTTCATCCACATGCCTCTACTCCAGGCCAGGCCATTGGACTTTGTCCAGGAATCTGTATATATTCTCATCTTACATACAAAGTGGAATGACTAAGAGCACAGCCAGCATTTCTACTAGTTTGGAAAAGTTTTCACTCTCCACCATCTTTCAGAACCACATTTGCATTCTTTAGGTCTTTAATGGTGGCTCTAATCTTCACCAATCCCCATCCTCCCAATGGAACATTTTTTTTTTTTGTCATTAGTTATCATGAGTTTATTATAAAAGAGAGATATGGAGGCCAGGTGCGGTGGCTTACGCCTGTAATCCCAGCACTTTGGGAGGCCGAGGTGGGTGGATTACGAGGTCAGCAGATCGAGGCCATCCTGGCTAACATGGTGAAACCCTGTCTCTACTAAAAATACAAAAAATTAGCTGGGCGTGGTGGCAGGCACCTGTGGTCCCAGCTACTTGGGAGGCTGAGGCAGAACGGAGAACGGTGTGAACCCGGGAGGTGGAGATTGCAGTGAGCCGAGATTGCGCCACTGCACTCCAGCCTGGGCGACAGAGCGAGACTCCGTCACAAAAAAAAAAAAAAGAAAAAGAAAAAAGAGAGAGAGATGGAAATTATTTACATGATGAAAGATTTCAGCTGGGTGCGGTGACTCACGCCTGCAATCCCAGCACTTTGAGAAAGATTTCAGAACTTCAGTGGAATGGGCAGCTTCATGTTGCTGCCATTTTCAATAGTGTCTTATTTCAGTCTACGTACTTTCCAAGAATGTCACCATCTCTAAATAGGAAATAATCCTTGTCATCTAGAATTACTTTGGTGCCTTCATATTCTGGGAGAAGAACTTTATCTCCAACTTTCATGCTAACTGGTTGAATCTCTCCACCTTTTCCTTTAGAACCCGATCCAACAGTGACTACTATTGCTTGCAATACTTCTCCTTGAGATTTTTCTGGAAGCATAATGCCTCCTTTGGTTACAGTTTCAGCAGCGCTCCTTTCAACCAGTACTCGCTCAAAGAGTGGAAGAAACTTTCATTTTATTTATTTTTTTTGAGACAGAGTCTCACTCTGTCGCCCAGGCTGGAGTGCAGTCCTGCGATCTTGGCTCACTGCAAGCTCCACCTCCCGGGTTCACGCCATCCTCCTGCCTCAGCCTCCCGAGTAGCTGGGACTACAGGCACACGCTGCCACGCCTGGCTAATTTTTTGTATTTTTAGTAGAGACGGGGTTTCACCGTGTTAGCCAGGATGGTCTCGATATCCTGACCTTGTGATCCGCCTGCCTCGGCCTCCCAAAGTGCTGGGATTACAGGCGTGAGGCACCGCACCTGGCCGAGTGGAAGAAACTTTCTAAGCGCCTGTCCTGCCATGACTCCCTCCACCTCAGACTTGTACTCTCGGAACACTGCTTTTTTTTTTTTTTTTTTTTTTTTTTTTTGACATGAAGTCTCGCTCTTGTTCCCCAGGCTGGAGTGCGATGGCGCGATCTCGGCTCACTGCAACCTCTGCCACCCGGGTTCAAGCGATTCTCCTGCCTCAGCCTCCTGAGTAGCTGGGATTACAGGGGCCTGCCACCACGCCCAGCTAATTTTTGTATTTTTAGTAGAGACGGGGGTTTCACCATGTTGGCCAGGCTGGTCTTGGACTCCTGACCTCAGGTAATCTGCCCACTTTGGCCTCCCAAAGTGCTGGGATTACAGCCACTGAGCCTGGCCTTGGAACATTGTTTTTAACGTACAATCTTAGCCACGGGTAGGGAGCAATTTCACAGATTTACATCTGGCCTTTCCTGCCCATGATAGTCCCTGCCCCACAGGCCAGAAATACAATGTGGGGTTATTCCAGGTCATTTCCAGTTATACATTTGGGGACTATGTAAATCTCTGGGTGGGTCCACACATCCAGTGAGCTGAGAGCCATACCTTACCACTTTAGGCAGGAGTCCATTTATTACCTGGCCCCTACAGGCCAGGGGGCTATAATGATGTTTTTGGCCTCTAATGATCGATTTCACCTTGAAGTCTGTGTCCGATAGTCTTGAAAATGTTCGGTTACTTCCCTTTTGCCAATGTACAGTCACCCAAGTAAGTAGCCACAAGTTCCTCTGGGGAAGGCCTGAGGGCCCTTGTGCCATGGTACGGCTGCCATGGTGTTGTAGCGTCTTTGGTGTTAGGCTCCTGGCCACCACTTTCATCAATGGATTCTGGATCTGAAAATTGGCTCAGATTGGGCAGGGAGCAGTGGCTCACACCTGTAATCCCAGCACTTTGGGAGGCTGAGGTGGGCGGATCATGAGGTCAAGAGATTAAGACCATCCTGGCCAACATGGTGAAACCCCGTCTCTACTAAAAACACGAAAATTAGCTGGGTGTGGTGGCACATGCCTGTAGTACTAGCTACTCAGGAGGGTGAGGCAGGAGAATTGCTTGAACTTGGGAAGTGGAGGTTGCAGTGAGCCAAGATCACACCTCTGCACTCTAGCCTGGGTGACCGAGTGAGACTCCATCTCAAAAAAAAAAAAGGCTCAGCTCTAGAAGCTGGGCAAAGGAGCATGACTTATTGGGGGTGACCACCCTTAGCCTCCTGTTCCTCCATTCTTGTGGACCTTATTGGCTATAGATGTTGAATAGTTCCCTTGCTGGTCTCGGGTGATGTTATCCTTTATTAACCATCTCTATACTCCCCGCTGGTCAAGACCCCTTGGTCGCTATTTTCTTATTATTTTTTGAGATGGAGTCTTGCTCTGTCACCCAGGCTGGAGTGCAGTGGCACAATCTCGGCTCACTGCAACCTCTGCCTCCCGGGTTCAAGAGATTCTCCTGCCTCAGCCTCTCAAATAGCTGGGACTACAGGCGTGTGCCACCACACCGAGCTAATTTTTGTGTTTTTAGTAGAGACAGGGTTTTACCATGTTGGCCAGGCTGGTCTTGAACTCCTGACCTCAAGTGATCCTCCTGCCTCGGCCTCCCAAAGTGCTAGAATTATAGGTATGAGCCACCGCATCTGGCCCTTGGTCATCACCTTTGATCTTGCTGGTAATGGTGGTAATTGTGGTCTCCTGGCTTCTGGCACTTAAACATTGCCACCGGGTCTTTATTATTCTGGGGCCCTAGTCAGCCCCGTCTTACCACCTGTTTTCTTGGAACACTCCTGGTACTACTTGTGTGAGTCCAGGTCTGCCAGGAAGCAGACAACAAAAGGGGATTAGCTATGCAAGAAATTTATTAGGGGCAACAGTTGTAGGAAAAATGAGGTGGCTGAGAGAGCCATGTGACCATGATGCAAGTCCAACACTGTGTGAAGTACAGAGGGAGGGAAGGAAGGACGGGAGGATTCGGTGGAAACATCTAAGACTCAACTTAAACTGAAATTCATTTCTAAGAAAGTCAGCCAAGGCCCGGCACGGTGGCTGACGCCTGTAATCCCAGCACTTTGGGAGGCCGAGGCAGGCAGATCACCTGAGGTCGAGAGTTCGAGACCAGCCTGACCAACATGGAGAAACCCCGTCTCTACTAAAAACACACAAAAAATTATCCGGGCACGGTGGTGCATACCTGTATTCCCAGCTACTCGGGAGGCTGAGGCAGGAGAATCACTTGAACCCAGAAGGCGGAGGTTGCAGTGAGCCAAGATCTCCAGCCTGGGCGATAAGACCAAAACTCCGTCTCCAAAAAAAAGAAAAAAAGAAAGTTGGCCAAGGCCATAGGATAGTCCTCATGCAAAAGTTACCTGTCACTGAGTCTTCCAGAAATGGGCCTGCGTCAGTAGCCCTATCACTCTTAGTCAAGACTAGGAGGATCCTTGGGATGAATGCAGTTGTAGATTTCGGTGCTCAGCAGATGAAACAGAGGTCAATCATGTTCCCCACAGCTGGAGATCTGAGAGGCTCATTTTCAAGGTCACCACATCTGAGTAACTTCTTTAACTGGAGAATCTCTTTCATATAAAAGGCATAGCATGGCTGGGCATGGTGGCTCACGCCTGTAATCCCAGCACTTTGGGAGGCCAAGGCGAGCAGATCACCTGAGGTCAGGAGTTGAAGATTGGCCTCGCTGACATGGTGAAGCCCAGTCTCTACTAAAAATACAAAAATTAGCTGGGTGCAGTGGCTCATGCCTGTAATTCCAGCACTTTGGGAGGCTAAGCGGGGCAGATCATGAGGTCAGGAAATCGAGACCATCCTGGCTAACATGGTGAAACCCTGTCTCTACTAAAAATACAAAAATTAGCTGGGCATGGTGGCATGCGCCTGTAATCCCAGCTTGGGAGGCTGAGGTACAAGAATCGCTTGAACCCAGGAGTCGGAGGTTGCAGTGAGCCAAGATCGCGCCACTGCACTCCAGCCTGGCAGGAGTGAGACTCCATCTAAAAAAAAAACCAAAAAAAATTAGCCAGGTGCGGTGGCATGCACCTGTAATCCCAGCTACTCGGGAGGCTGAGGCAGAAGAATCACTTGAACCTGGGAGGCAGAGGTTGCAGTGAGCCAAGATCATGCCACTGCACTCCAGCCTGGGTGACAAAGTGAGCCTCAGTCTCAGGGAAAAAAAAGAAATTGTTTAGACTACTAAGCTAGGACATTGGTGACTTCATATTGACAAGACTTAAGGGATTAAAAATGAAATAACAGGCCAGGCGTGGTGGCTCATGCCTGTAATTCCAGCACTTTGGGAGGCTGAGGCAGTGGATCACTTGAGGCCAGGAATTTGAGACCACCCTGGCCAACATGGCAAAACCCCGTCCCTACTAAAAATATAAAAAAATTAGCTGGGCATGGTGGTGTATACCTGTAGTCACAGCTACTTGGGAGGCTGAAGTGGGAGGATCGCTTGAACCTGGGAGGCGGAGGTTACAGCAAGCCGAGATTACACCACTGCACTCCAGCCTGGGTGACAGAGTGAGACCCCATTTCAATTAAAAAAAAAAAAAAAAAAAGAGTAACAAGTAACATATTTCTAGACACCCCCGCATTATCCAGCTAAGAGACCTGAACTTGTCTGTCACAGCAACCTCAGTGACTGTCTAGACTGAGAATCTAAGACTCCTGGAGAAGAAAAACTCACCCAGCATTCTGATCTGTAGACAGTAGAGACCGGACTGTAGTTTGAATATTACTTCCTTTATGGCAATTTGCCAGTTTGCAGGAATTTCATGTCTTTTGGAGAGGGTCTCAATCAGAGAAACAAATGTTAGCATTTGATATTTCGTTTACTTCCTTGACTCAAGGGCAAGTGACTCCTGTGAGCTGAGGGGGTAGCATACTGTTTGCCTAGTGAAATACCATCTCTCTATCTCAAGTCACGACATCATCTTCAAGAGAGGAACTGGGGTCATGGCTAACTCTGGAGCTTCCACTGGGGTACAAGTGAGGTGTCAGAACTTCACTGAGCTTAGATTCCGTGGCAATTTCCCATCTTCCCCCCTACCCTGTCACCCTTTCTCATGTTAGGCCCTCATTCTTTCCCATCTGTTCCTGCACAATCTAACCAGCAATTTTTTGTACCAGGCTTATGAGAAAGGAGGAAGCCACATCATCACTCAACACCCCCACCATAGCTCAAGCCTGGGAATTCCCCTGGACCCTCCTGGAGGCACTCTTTTAACTCTGGTGACATTTCTCTTAAATGGGAGGGTCTACAGGCATTGGAGTTTGAAGGCAGAGCATAACCATTTATCCAGGGCAGGCATCCCCTTCTTTATTCCAGGAAATAAGTGGCCTGCCAACTTCCCACTTACAACTTTCATTAACCAGCAGCTTACCCAACTGTTGGCAGCTCACACAGAGCTGGCTTAGGTAACAAAAGTGCCAGTTTTTTGTTTTTGTTTTCTTTTTTTGAGACAGTCTTGCTCTGTTGCCCAGGCTGGAGGGCAGTGGCACAGTCTAGGGTCACTGCAACCTCTGCCTCCCAGGTTCAAGCAATTTTCCTGCCTCAGCCTCCCAAGTAGCTGGGATTACAGGTGCCTGCCACCACGCCTGGCTAATTTTTTGTATTTTTAGTAGAGACGAGGTTTCACCATGTTGGCCACGCTGGTCTTGAACTCCTGACCTCGTGATCCACCTGCCTTGACCTCCCAAAGTGCTGGGATTACAGACATGAGCCATCGTGCCCGGCCATTTTTTTTTTTTTTTTTTTTTAACCCAAGCATCTGTTCAGTGATGTCCTGAACTTTGTTTCCCCCTCAGCCTTCAACTCTCCCTTTATCCAAATCCAGATATTTAAGTTGGTACCTATGTTCAGCCTCTAGGGAAGCCTTTCTGCTGGGTGTCTGTAACTGGATAAACCTGTTATTACTCCTCAGGGACCAGCGTGGGTTCATGGCACTCCTCACATCTGGACAGTAGACTCCTTATTCAGCTGGCCCTGCACCCTGCTTTCTAGAGCAAGCCCAACAGCTCCTCCACCTTCCTCCTCTCTTCAGCTGACCTTTCCGATGACCACTGCTGGGCAGTTCTAGCCCATGTGTCATAGCCTCTTCTATGAACCCGTTTTTTCTTCTATTGGACAGTGGGGTTCCCAGCCTCAGCACCCAGAAAACTACTTGAAGACTGTAGTGCCACATCATGAGTATGACTGTCTGCTTTGTTGTAATTTTCAATGCAGAAGAAATAATTTGTGGGGGCTCAGCCTAGGGTGTTCTGGAGACAGAGCTAGGAAGAGTGAAAATGAGCTTTCACCCAGGCTCTCCAACTCCTGCTTAGCTGTTGGTAACACAAAGTATAGACTGGGAAGACGAGGACATATAAAATTTAATTAAATATCATCTGTCATTTTCCTTTATTAGGATTTTTTCTTTTTTTTTTTTTTGAGGTGAAGTCTTGCTCCCGTTGCGCAGGCTGGAGTGCAGTGGCGCGATCTTGGCTCACTGCAACCTCCACCTCCCAGGTTCAAGAAGAAGCTGGGGCTGGGTGTGGTGGCTCACGCCTGTAATCCCAGCACCTTGGGAGGCCAAGGCGGGCAGATCACGAGGTCAGGAGATCGAGACCATCCTGGCTAACACGGTGAAACCCCATCTCTACTAAAAATACAAAAAAATTAGCCGACTGTGGTGGCAGGCGCCTGTAATCCCAGTTACTCAAGAGGCTGAGGCAGGAGAATGGCGTGAACCCGGGAGGCAGAGCTTGCAGTGAGCTGAGATCCTGCCACTGCACTCCAGCCTGGGAGACAGAGCAAGACTCGGTCTAAAAAAAAAAAAAAAAAAAGAAGCTGGGATTACAGGTTTACGCCACCATGCCTGGATCATTTTTGTATTTTTAGTAGAGACAGGGTTTCACCATGTTAGCCATGCTGGTCTCGAACTCCTGACCTCAGGTGATCCACCCTCTTTGGCCTCCCAAAGTGCTGGGATTACAGGCATGAGCCACTGCACCCAGGCTTTATTAGTATTTTTAACCTGTTTCTTCCCCCGTAAGATAGAATAATAATATGTATTCCATAACATTAAGAATTACTTATTAGTAATATATATTTACTAAGATGTTACTTAATATATTAGTAAACCATAAAGAGATAAAACAGAGAGTGTTACCAACAAACATAAGTTGACTAAGAACAAGGACAAACAAATGTCTATTTTTAGAATTTTGGCCAGACATGGTGGCTCATGCCTGCAATCCCAATGCTTTGGGAGGCTGAGGCGGGAGGACTGCTTGAACTAGAAGTTTGAGTCCAGTTGGGCAACAAAGCAAGACCCCTGTCTCTACCAAGAAAAAAAAAGCAAAAAAAAAAAAATTGGCTGGGCACAGTGGTCCACAACTACAGTCCCAGTTACTTAGGAGGTTGAGGAGACAGGATTACCTGAGCCCAGAAGTTTGAGGACGCAGTCGAGATAGGATAGTGCCACTGCACTCTAGCCTGGGTGACAGTGAGACCCCGTTTCTTAAAAAAATTTTTTTTCAGAATTTCACTTGTAGTCAATCACTGACATGGAAAACAAAAAAAGGGTACTGTGAAAAACAGAAACAATGGTGTTGGGTTTTGTAATTTGGGGTTCACTTCTATCCTAGGACCTCTGTCATTTTCCCTTAGAGCACCAGGCTCCATGAAGTTAGTAAGCTTATACCTATGGATTCAATTCTCCTGGAATCCAGTATACTCCATTTGCTGTTCAGCTGAAACTGGAAAACATTTTCAGCCTTTCCAGCCTAATTCCAGAGCACCATGATTTATGGCAACGAAGATTCTTGAACTCAAACAGAACAAAGAAACTGAGGCAGGTGGCCAGAACTGTGCTGAGCAGGAACCCTGAAACCCATACTTGCCCATTGCTGCTGCCACGGTCAGAAATGCCACCAATGACTAAAAGAAATAAAGGGAACAAAAGTCCTCTCCTCCTCTCTCTTCCTCCCACTTTAAAGTCTCCTGGATTCAAAGAAACTAGCAGGAAGCCAGCAGACAAGTCTGGGAAATGTAGATCCCTAGATCTGAGAGTAAATAGACATAAGACCAGGACTTTTTTTTTTTTTTTTTTTTTGAGATGGAGTCTCACTCTCACCCAGGCTGGAGTACAGTGGTGCAATCTCAGCTAACTGCAACCTCTGCCTCGCGGGTTCAAGCAATTCTCCTGCCTCAGCCCCCTGAGTAACAGGCGTCTGCCACTACGACCAGCTAATTTTTATGTCATTTAGTAGAGATGAGGTTTCACCTTGTTGGCCAGACTGACCTTGAACTTCTGACCTCAGGTGATCTGCCCACCTTGGCCTCCCAAAGTGCTGGGATTATAGGCGTGAGCCACACGGCCAGGGCACAGGGTTCTTAAGAGGCAAACACATCGCTTTCCATTGGCAACAGCAAAACAGAACTGCAAGCTAAAGCCTCAACCACTTCATTTGTGTGAAAAAGAGAAAATCTATGGCTGGGTGAGGTGGCTCATGCCTGTAATCCCAGCACTTTGGGAGGCTGTCAAGATGGACAAATCACTTGAGGTCAGGAGTTGGAGACCAGCCTGGCCAACATGGTAAAACCCCGTCTCTACTAAAAATAGACAAATAAGCCAGGCATGGTTGCAGGCGCCTGTAACTCCCAGGTACTGGAGAGGAATGAGGCAGGGGAATCGCTTGAACCCGGGAGGCAGAGGTTGCAGTGAGCTGAGATTGAACCACTGCACTCCAGCCTGGGACAACAGAGTGAGATTCAGTTAAAAAAAAAAAAAAAAAAAAGGCCGGGTGCGGTAGCTCACGCCTGTAATCCCAGCACTTTGGGAGGCTGAGGCAGGCAGATCACAAGGTCAGAAGTTTGAGACCAGCCTGACCAACATGCTGAAACCTGTCTCTACTAAAAATACAAAAATTAGCCGAGCATGATGGCGCACACCTGTAATCTCAGCTACTCAGGAGGCTGAGACAGGAGAATCTCTTGAACCTAGGAGGCGGAGTTTGCAGTGAGCCAAGATGGCGCCACTGCACTCCAGCTAGGGCTACAGAGCAAGATTCCGTCTCAAAAAACAAACAAACAAACAAACCCGAGAAATCTACCAGGTTGGGATTATATCCCTCTCCCAAGAGGCAGACATGTTCCTGCCTCTAGAAGTCAAAGAGACAAAAGGCACTAGGAGCCATTATACATAGCAAATTCTTTATTTTCATATTAACATTAAAACATAAAACAGAAACATTAAAACAGGGCATAAACAGAGAGTTCCCATGGCCCTGTTTTCAAAGCAGGGGCAAGAATACATACAATGACACGACATTTTGAGTTCGTTTAACTCCAAATCCTCAAGTGGGGGAAAAAACTTAGAGGTAGTGACAAAGGAATATGGTGGGGCAGAGACTGGTGGAGCCCAGAAGACTAAAGCCTGGATTTATAAATGTGATGTCCTACAACGGGGAATGGGAATGGCATCAGGGTTTTTTGTTTGTTTGTTTTTTGTTTTTTTGAGATGGAGTCTTGCTCTGTCACCCAGGCTGGAGTGCAGTGGCGCGATCTCGACTCACTGCAACCTCTGCCTCCCAGGGTTCAAGCAATTCTCCTGCCTCAGCCTCCCAAGTAGCTGGGACTACAGGCATGCGCACCACTGCACCCAGTTAATTTTTGTATTTTTAGTAGAGATGGGGTTTCACCATGTTGGTCAGGCTGGACAAGGCTTTTTTTCTTTGGAGAAATCACTCACGATCATATGAATTTGCTTCCAAAACATCCAAATTTAATGTACTAATGCAAGGACTGGTAAGACTTTAGATTCACATAACGTCCCTCATAGTTAAGTCTCTTGCTTCCTACTATTAGTGGAATCAGTCAGCATCAGGTACTTCAAAGAAAGTCAAATCCTAAGCCTGCCCAGGCCCAAAGACAAAGTCAGCCAGGACCTGACCACCTGTATCCTCTTGGTGGCAATCTGTTGAAGCCAGATGAGTTCCGCTTTTTAATTCCAATCCTATTCTGCCACTGAAACTAGGCCTGGGCAACCACTCTTAATCATTAACATATCAAAAGGAGTATCTCCTCTAAGAAAAGAGCTTTTCTCAGGTTCTAGAAGCTAGCTTTTACAAAAGACGTCTTCAAATAGGGGCCGGGTGCAGTGGCTCACGCCTATAATTTTGGCACTTTAGGATGCTGAGATGGGAGGATTGCTTGAGGCCAGGAGTCCAAGACCAGCCTGGACAACGTAGTGAAACATCTATTTCTACAAAAAATTTAAAAAAGGAAAAAATTATGTCCTAAAATATTAAAGGGTCATTAAAAGGCACAACTAGAACTTGGAACTCTGGGGAAATCTAGTGCAACAACCCCTTGCCGGAGAGAAAGATCCTAGAAACAGCTCCTGAATTGACAGGTTAGAAGTGTTTTATAATAAAAACGATAACAACTCTTCAATAATCATTTGAGAAAATCAGACTGTTAAGCCATTTTCTCCCATGAACAGGACACTGACCTGCCCAAATCTTGAAGCATATTCTGTTGTGGAAGTGGGTTGGCAAAGTAGTCTGAGGCAAGGCAAAGAAATACAAACTGAGCCCTAGAAAAGGTTAGGGAGGCAAATCAAAGGAAACTGGAATCAAACATCAGCTTCACATGGGGAAGGCTTTAATTGGATAACTGGAATGTATAAAGAACACTTAAGAACAGCCCCTCAGTCTGAGGGATTGGCTTTATTTAGATAGGAACTCTCAAAATGGGAGACAAGTTCTTCTCATGTTTTCAATAGCAGTCTGAATAGCTTTTGTAAATTCTCTTATGTCTTTTCTCCTGATCTCTGACACTAGGGGAGACTCAAGTGAAAGCTTTGACCTATCAATCATCTTTTCCTGGCGAGAGATAGTGTTCTTCAAAGCACTAGCTTGGATAAAACCAATCCTGAGATCCTAAGCTGGCTAGAAAAAACAAAATCTTCCCCACCGCTCAAACAACTGGCCTCTTTCCTTACCTTTCGCAAAGCAATGAACTTAATGCACTAAGCATTAGCAAAGGGAATCGTTCACTAGCTGCTTCCATCACTGGGCCTGCCAATGTCCCAGCACTTCACACCTGGAACACAAGTGTTGTTGCCACAAAGCACACCCAGGTGTGCTCTATCATACACTTGTGTGGAGATGAGACAAGTTACTAAAAGATTGTCAGCCTTCAAGGTCAGAAATAAACCGGACACAAGGTTCTACAGTGCCCTCTTGTGTTCAACTAAATAATACTCTTTTACATCTACGTTGCATCAAATCAGTATCAAGATGATGGTTAGTCCCTTCAAGGATACCTAAGTGACAGGACAACTCAGATGGGATGTCATATTCCCCAGAAAATGCTTGATGCCCACTCACATCCTAGATGATGAGAGGACAGTCTCTAAGGTCCAGAAAGTCACAAAGAAAATAAAGAAAATAAGAATTTCCAACATACAGTAATGGTTAATGAAGGCTTTAAACCCAAGAAATGGATAATGTAGATAAAGTACCCATCAATTACTCTTTTAGTGGACATAACAGATACACAATCTGTAGTGTCTCAGTGACCTAGGGTCCTAGAATCATACTAATGCAAACAAACCATGATTCCCAATGTTCTAGACTGCAGACAATAAACAGGGATCTTGCTTGGGGCTGCTAGGCGCTAGCAAACAACATCTAACCAGCAGCATGCCTTCAAGGTTTCGAGACCACAGTCACTCCCACTTATAGATGTGGACCATCTTCTCTGTTAAGGTAGCCAAGTAGCTGTTATGGTTCACCTCAAATGGGCAGATGTCCAACACAGGCTGATCGGTCTGTAGGTCCTGGAGCAACGAGCCACTGGCAGCATCCCACAGCTAAAGAACACAAGCAGAGGGAAGGGTCAGGAGTCAGTCAGTACACGAAGGGACTTCCTTTCTACATCATCCAACAAGTCTGAAAGGCTGCAGAGAGAACACTACCTGGAGAGCAAAGCAGGCTGTCCCTAACCTTTGCAAGGTTGTTCAAAGTCAGCACACCTGACATAGGTCAAGTACAGCCTCACCTACTGTAATCAGCAATTAGTCTACCTGTAAGTGGATCTGAAATAAAGCCCAGCTTCCATTCATTCAATGTGCCACCCTCTTCTAGGGACAGAAGGGTCAATAAGATAAAGTCCCTGTCTTTGCCCTCATGGAACTCACCTTTTTTTTTCTTTGAGACAGAGTCTCACTCTTGTCACCCAGGCTGGAGTGCAGTGACGCGATCTTGGCTTACTGCAACATTTGCCTCCTGGGTTCCAGCGATTCTCATGCCTCAGCCTCCCAAGTAGCTGGGACTACAGGTGCCTGCCACCACGCCCGGCTAATTTTCTTGTATTTTTGGTAGAGACGGGTTTCACCATGTTGGCCAGGCTGGTCTTGAACTCCTGACCTCAGGTGATCCACCCACCTTGGCCTCCCAAAGTGCTGGGATTACAGGCGTGAGCCACCGCGTCTGGCCTCTAAAAATTTATTATTGGCCAGGCATGGTGTCTCACACCTGTAATTCCAACACTTTGGGAGTCTGAGATGGGAGGACAGCTTGAGGATAGGAGATTGAGACCAGCTGGGGCAAGACAGCAAGATTCCCATCTCTACAAGAAAAAATTAGCCAGGTGTAGTGGTGCATGCCGGCAGTCCCAGCTACTCAAGAGGCTGAAGGAGGATTGCTTAAGCTGAGGAGTTTGAGGCTACAGTGAACCATGATTGCACTACTGTACTCCAGCCTGGACTGAGCAAGATACTGTTGCTTAAAAACAAACAAACAAAAAGAAATGAAAAATATTTTGAAGTATTAAAAAGTAGAGCTAGCCGGGCATGGTGGCACACACCCATAGTTCCAGCTACTTGGGAGGCTGAAGCACAAGAATCACTTGAACCCAGGAGGTGGAGGTTGTAGTAAGCCAAGATTGCACCTCTGCACTCTAGCCTGGGCGACAGAGCAAGACCCTGTCTCAAAAAAAAAAAGTAGAGAGGGACAGAAAAAAAAAGGTAGAGAGCACGGTGGCTCATGCTTGTAATCTTAGTAGTCTGTGAGGCTGAGGTGAGAAGACTGCTTGAGCCCAGGAGTTTGAGACCAGCCTGGGAAACATGGCAAAACCCTGTCTCTACTAAAAATACAAAAATTAGCCGGGTATGGTTGGTGTGCACCCAGCTACTTGGGAAGCTGAGGCACAAGAATTGCTTGAACCTGGGAGGTGGAGGTGGCAGTGAGCCGAGATTGCGCCTCTGCACTCCAGCCTGGGTAAAAGAGCGAGACCATCTCAAGAAAAAAAAAAAAGGACGGACCAGGCGCAATGGCTCACGCCTATAATCCAACATTTTTTCTTCTGCCATTGACTTGTTGTGGAAGCCAGATCAGCTGACTTATAGAACGCCCACAACCCGGACTTGTGTATATGCTTTCTGTGCTATCATTAAACTTGTTCTCCTCTATTCCCTGCAACTCCAGTCAATGAAAGTTAGCGCTAGCTTCTAGAGTGGCACTATACAATATGGTGGCCTCTAGTCACACAAGTTTATATTTAACTTGATTAAAATTAAACATTAAGTTCTTCCTTGGCACTAAGCACACTTTAAGTGCTCATGTGACTAGTGTGACTGTACTGGACAGTGCTACTCTAGGCCTTAATCAGACTCAGGTTCAAGAACATCTCAGCTGGGTGCAATGGCTCATGCCTGTAATCCCAGCACTTTGGGAGGCCAAGGCCGGCAGATCACTTGAGGTCAGGAGTTCCAGACCAGCCTGGCCAACACGGTGAAATCCTGTCTCTACTAAAAATACAAAAATCAGTCGGGCATGGTCGTGGGTGCCTGTAATCCCAGCTACTCAGGAGGCTGAGGCAGGAGAATCACTTGAGCCCAAGAAATAGAGGTTGCAGCAGTTCAGTCACGATCTACAAAGCAATACGGAAAGCACGACTCATGGAAACCAAGCAATCTCACATACACACATATGCGGATATGTGGGATTACAGAGCAGAACTTACACTTTTTTGCTTTATGAGCTTCTGTAAAAAAAGTTCATGTTTTCCCTTACCAATATTTTAAGCAAAACTACTTTTTATATGAAAGTAAAAAAGTAACAGGCTCACCAGGGCAGAATTTGCTGCTTCATCCCCAGTACACACCAGGATGTTGCCATCATTCTCTGGGCTTTGGAAAATGGCATTTTTGGTCAATAGTTTGCAAGTAGGTCCTCCAAAAAATGTATGTACAGGCTGGCAGGAGCAGATTGGATTTCCAGTGTCATCCAGTCGGTAGGACATTTCCATCAGCACACTTCGTATGGTGGTGTGATTTTTATCTATGGGACAGAGAAATCAGTGCTGCACCATGGGGATGCTACACAAAAAATTAACCAAGTACCCAAACCTCACACACTTACAACCTAGTTGGATGGAAAAGCCATAAATGCATTAAACCATCAAGAACAGTTACAAAACAAATGAAAGAACAATATCACAGCATCAATGAAATTTAGAACCGTAGGCTAGCATCAGTGAAATTTAGAACCGTAGGCTAGGAATCAAGTTATCTACAATAGCTTTTTGCTTAAGAGAAAAACAATTCTGAGAGTGAGTTATCTGTTTTAGTAAAATCAGTCTCCTGCCAGACCTCTGCTAGGGGATTTCTCTCTCAAGAATTCTCAGTAAAAGGTTTTTCCCTTCCCCCAGTGAGAACCTCATTAGCCCCTGGGACTGCACATTTTTATAAAGTGAAAGCATGCTATTACAGAAAGGGAAACATGTATCTGAAATTCTGCTGGGAGGCAAACAAAAGCAAGATAACAAAATAGGACCCCCAGGCTTTGTATACCAGTCACAGCAAATCAGTCTTGGAGACAGCAGAGCTGTGGGATAACGAAGAGCCAAAGGGTCTGAAGTGGTACTGGGATGTTTCTCAGCTCAAACGAAACTTAAAAACATGAGTAGACCCACCCACAACTAGCAGAAGTGTGAGCATTTAATGACTAACTCTGACTATACATCTGCCTGACTGTTACAAATTTGTTTAATACAGTTGTTACCTCAGCATCTGTTTTTAGGGCTAGCATAAATTATTTGAAACCCAGATGTACCCTGTCAACTTTGGCCTAGTTAAAACACCCCTTCCCTGAACAGAGGTTTGAAATATAGCCCACTTGTCCCTCCCCTCCACCCCTACCCCACCCCTAAGGGAGCAGGCCTGTCCTGGATGGCTCCCCCTTCTTCCCATTGGCCCCTGAAGCATGCTGCCCTCTTGTCTGTGGGATCTGTCAAGTAAGCTGATTCCGTTATTTCCTGTGTTTTGTGCACTGCCTCCTTTGTGTCTCACCTGACCAACACACCTGAACCTAACTTGTTTCCTAGTCAGGGCTCTTCTAGAGAGTCACTATCTCAAGGGAAATGAACTAGACACAGTTCAGACAAGAGCCACAAGGGTACCTGCCAGTATAAACAAGTTTCCTGTGAGAGGGACATCTGGTCATGGGTCAGGCAGGCATTAGGCCATCTGCCAGGACAAAGGAGTATCCTGTGAAAGGCAAACTATGAACACCCACAACGAACTCCCTAGTGTTTGGCAGGACAGGGCTAGAGTTTATAGCCACTCTCCTGACAGAGACCTCAAGACCAAATTAGAAAGAAAAAACCTAGAACACTGACCATCAGTACAGTTTACCAGGAATTTAGATTCATGCCGCTTAGCCTAGAAAGAACCTGTGAATGAAGCACAGTCTGCTGTTATGGGTTCCACCTCTGATTCCAGAGGCAGAGATGTTCAGCTGGCTGGGCACACACAACCACTGTTGTCCATTTCAGTATGCCAGCCGGGGTACTACATAGCTGCCCTAATCTGGGCCTTTCTCTCAGGGGAAGTAAGAGGCAGGCAGAAGATACGAAAGTGATCTCAAGGTGGCTCAATGACCTAGAGCTGGCCCCCTTGTTCCACTACTGTTCTAAACTGTAGGGGCTCCTAAGTGGCTAATTCACTTCCAGGAGTACCTGGCAGAATATGCTCCAGTCCTCACACGTAAGGAGCAGGGAGGCAGGCTCTGTGGGGGAGCTTGGAGCCACCATACTCCCTGTAGTAGCAAGAGCTACAACACACCTTGTTAGCCTGTGAGCGGTACCAAAGCCACCCAAAGGGTAGGATCAAACCCTCCTTCCCTTTTCTCTACCACTGTGCTCCCAAATAAGCTATGGGAGACCCCAGCACTACTCACCAGGCCTGTAGGTCACAAGACAGTGCCGGGAGCTGTTCTCTGTCTGAAAGTCTATGCAGCCCCCTGGCTCCAAGGGCAGCACATGAGGCCAATGAGAAAAGTCCATTTTCTGTTCCCAGAATGAAGCATCCTCCAAGGTTCCAGCCAGCACCCCACCATATGGAAATGCAGCTGAGGCAGCTCTGGGCATGTATGACAGGGAGACCAGTGGGCATCTGAAAGGAAAGTAAGGAAACTGTATCTCACATTCCAAAACTCGGACGGCTCCAGACTCCACTACCAGACCTCAAGCACATTCCCACCTCTACAGAGGAGGTTAAATGCCTTTAGTCACTATCCTCTGATATCTGATAAAAATTATCAACCCTCTCTGTAGAAACAAAAGGACATACATATAATATTCTGCAACTAATTTCAGGTGAGATACCAGATGCTCTAAAAGAAAAGGAAAAAAAGAACTAGGAAATTTAAGGGATACAAGATCACAATTACTATGAAGCTTGACTGATGTGAAGCTTCTGGAAATGGGTTTAGCCACATAAGAAAAGTCAGGAAAGAAACAAAGCTTATATACATAACAAAATAAAGATCCCAAGTTGTAGTTGACAGACCCCACAATTAAACTATAGCTAAAAGCAGCTACATTTTAATTCAGAAACAGGACTGTTTTAGGTTTTCTAAATTTCCTTCTGCAAGCATATGACCAGGACTATGCGCCAAGAATTCTCTCAGAAATATCATCCTTCAGACTGTGTTCCTATCAACTCATTTCTGCTATGAACTCGTTCATGCCAAAGTTGCCAAAGTGTCTACTTTGCCTGTTTTATTTTATTTTCCCTGTCACAATAAAGGTAATCAAAGTAAACAAAAATAAAAATGAACACTACATACAAATATTCTTTCCTTGCTATTTTAAAACTTGCTGTGTTTGGCTGGGCATGGTGGCTCACGCCTGTAATCCCAGCACTTCGGGAAGCCGAGGTGGGAGAATCACTTGAGGTCACCGGTTTGAGACCAGCCTGGCCAATATGGTGAAACCCCATCTCTACTAAAAATACAAAAGTTAGGTGTGGTGGCACACGCCTATAGTCCCAGCTACTCGGGAGGTGGAGGATGCAGTGATCCAAGACTGTGCCACTGCACTCCAGCCTGGGTGACAGAGTGAGACACCATCTTAAAAAAACAAAACAAAACAAAAAAAACACTACCACCAACAACAAAAAAAAAACCTTGCCATATTTTACTGTCTACTCTATTTGGGCCTAGGTTTCAGTAAAGAATTATTACTTTAGTGATATCTTTATGTTTGGCTCTCCTTGCTCTTTTTAATATATCCAGTTGGAAACATAAATTTTCTGTTAAGATACTTTAGATTTTGGCCAGGTCACAGACCCTACTCCCTTTTTGATAACTTTATACCTACAGGGCAGCTCAACACATTCTAAGACAGAGTGGTGCTGGTAGCCATCCATCCTCAGAACTTGGGCTGACTTTATAAACTTCTCAATCTCATAACTGGATTAAATGATAAATAATAATAATATGGTATCTTCAAACAAGTTGGTTTAGCTTTGGATTAGGGAAGTTTTAAATCACTTTTGATTAGGTTACCCTTAATTGATCTCTTCCAATGTGCTAGACATGTGGCTATTTTTTTTTTTCTTGAGATGGCGTCTCACTCTGTTGCCCAGACTGGAGTGCAACGGCGCAATCTCGGCTCACTGCAACCTCCGCCTCCAAGGCTCAAGAGATTCTTCTGCCTCGGCCTTCTGAGTAGCTGGGATTACAGGCGTGTGCCACCACGCATGGCTAATATTTTTTTGTATTTTTAGTAGAGACGGGGTTTTACCACGTTGGTCAGGCTGGTCTTGAATTCCTGACCTCCTGATCTGTCCGCCTCGTCTTCCCAAAGTGCTGGGATTACAGGCATAAGCCACCGCACCCAACGACATGTGGCTATTAAAGCAAGTCTACATTGACTAGATTTTACAGATTAAGCTCACAGTGGGCCAAGAAAATACAACTAAGGTCACACAACTTCTAAGTAGTGGAGCTGGGTTCTGAATATAGATCTGACTCTATTTTGCCATGTTAGATGATTACTATGAACCTGGCTATACTTGTACCAGAACTCTCCGTCATATGAAATAGCATGAACACAAACTCTTATTAATAAGAATGTTATTGATTCTGAAGTGAGATCAAGTGGATCTTCAAAAAATTTGTGAAGATTTCTGACTAACTGTGGAACACCCACTGAAGAGACGATTAACACAATAATAAGCCAAGAGAAAGCTGCTACCACCAGGAAAAGAGTGAGTGGCTCCCTACCTGGCTTTCTGAGCTACTAACTCCTGCACATGACTGCTCGTGTTTCGCACGTCATATACCAGAATTGAACCATTGGCCAGTCCAGCATAGATGTAGTTAGCCTCATCAAGACACCAGCAACAGCTCCAGACAGGACGTCCAGCATTATAAGTCTGGACCACGGTATTTGTCTCCAGGCTGTGGAGTTACAAAAGACTTTTACAACTGCATTAAGAAAATCAAATACATGACAAAGATGTAAAGATTATCATTTAAATGATCATTAATCCTTACTGAGAACACACTCATACACCCAAACTATCTGGATTCCCTATTTTTTCTAGAATCTGCCCAGGTAACTCCTTTAAATTCCATAACATTTGTTTTGGGGGCCACAGGTTTTCCTCTTGAGTTCTAAGGAAATAAAATAATAAATTAAAAGGGCTGGACATGGTGGCTCATGCCTGTAATCCCAGCACTTTGGGATTGTGAGGCAGACAGATCACTTGAGGTCAGGAGTTTGAGACCAGCCTGGCCAACATGGTGAAACTAAAAATACAAAAATTAGCCAGGTGTGGTGGCATGCACCTGTAATCCCAGCTACTCGGGAGGCTGAGGCAGGAGAATCACTTGAACTCCGGGATGCGGAAGTTGCAGTGAGCTAAGATCATGCCACTGTACTCCAGCATGGGTGACAGAGTGAGACTCTCTCTCTCTCTCTCTCTCAAAAATAAATAAATAATAACCCAACCAACACTCTGGTATGTAACATTTTTCTACCTTATTTTTAAAACAATACTTATAAAGGCATGGAGCACACTCACATCTGGTTCATAGTACTCACAGAGCATGTGACAGATAAAACGCTGTGACTAAGGGTATAAAAGAAGTCATCATGGTACCCAAGGGCAGTGAGTGCTTGGTGAACATCTCTGTTACACAGAATTATCCAGGTAACAGACCAGGACCAGGAGTAAACAGTACCAACCTGGTATGGCGACTCTGATGTCAGGCACCAAAGCTTCCTCCATCCTGTCATTCCACAAACTTTAAAGACGGGGTTTCACCATGTTGGCCAGGCTGGTCTCAAACCCCTGACCTCAGCTAATCGCCTGCCTCGGCCTCACAAAGTGCTAGGATTACAGGCGTGAGCCACCACGCCTGGTCTCCACCAACTTTAGAGTTTTATTCTCATCTCCTTAAAATATACTTAAGACATATTTTGTAATATACATAGTTTCAAAGAAACAGGAAACATACAGTTTTGTAACCTTCTGTGCCCACTTCTAAAAGCAATATATTTTAAATGGATCTCAGAAGACACAGTCTCAGACCAAAAAAACAGAGCTAACGTCGGCTGGGCGCAGTGGCTCACGCCTGTAACCCCAGCATTTCAGGAGGCCGAGGCGGGCGGATCATGAGGTCAGGAGATTGAGCCCATCCTGGCTAACACAGTGAAACCCTGTCTCTACTAAAAAAATAGAAAATATTAGCCAGGCGTGGTTGCAGGCGCCTGTAGTCCTAGCTACTCGGGAGGCTGAGGCAGGAGAATGGCCTGAACCCGGAAGGCAGAGCTTGCAGTGAGCCGAGATCCCACCACTGCACTCCAGCCTGGGTGACAGAGCGAGACTCCATCTCAACAAAACAAAACAACAACAACAACAACAACAACAACCAGAGCTAAGGTCATCATAACACTGATACAAATTCCATGCTACTCAACACCAAAGAGCCCAGTCTCCACCTTCTTCCCCAAATCACTCACCTGGTCAGTTTAATAGTGTTGTCTAGGGAAGCAGAGAGTAGCAAGCCTCTGAGGTAACTGCTAAATGCCAGTCCACGGATCTGTTTGCCATGCATCGGAATGTACTGACTGCTCTTCATGTTGGCAGTACTCAACATCTTAACACCAAAGCCTGAAAAAGGCAAAATAGTATGAAATGGATCACTGAAAGTGAACCTAGGGCAATTCAAACTACTTTTTCAAGTAACTCCTTCGTCCACCTTTCTTGGCGTATAAGTCCTTGGGAACCAGCTGGTCAAACAAAAATTCTCTAGTGTTATAATTTATTCATTTATTTTTGAGAGTTGCCCAGGCTGGAATGCAGTGGCGTAACCTCAGCTCACTACAACCTCTGCCTCCCGGTGATCTGCTCGCCTCAGCCTCCCAAAGTGCTGGGATTACAGGCATGAGCCACCGCACCTGGCCTATGATTCATTTAAAAAAGTACAACCCAGGCCGGGCATGGTGTCTCACCTCTGCAATCCCAGCACTTTGGGAGGCCGAGGCAGGTGGATTACCTGAGGTCAGGAGTTCAAGACAAGCCTGGCCAACACAGTGAAACCCTGTCTCTACTAAAACACAAAAAATTAGCCAGGCGTGGTGGCAAGTTCCTGTAATCCCAGCTATTCGGGAGGCTGAGGCAGGAGAATCGCTTGAACCCAGGAGGCGGAGGTTGTAGTGAGCCAAGATCGCACCACTACACTCCAGCGTGGGCAACCAGAGCAAAACTCCGTCTCAGAAAAAAAAAAAAGAAAAGAAAAAAAAGTACAACCCATGCTTGCTTCATGACAATGAAGAGAAGAAAAAAAAAAAAAAAAAAAAAGTATAACCCATTCCAAATGTCCAGGTAAATGGATAAACAAACCTACTGTATACACATGTGATGGAATACCACCCGTTAAAAAGGAATTAACTACTAATATATACAATAAAAAATTATGCAGCGAGAAAGAAGTCAGACCAAAAAATGGTAACACTATATGATTCCATTTATGTAAAATTCTAGAAAATGCAAACTCATCTGTAGTGACAAAAAGCAGAGACTGCTGGGGATGGGAGAGGAGGGAGGGGCAGGTGAGATTCTCAAAGGCCATAGGGAAACTTTTGCGGTAATACATATGTTCATGGCCAAGCATGGTAGCTCGCGCCTGTAATCCCAGCACTTTGGGAGGCTGAGGTGGGTGGCTCGCTTGAGATCATGAGTTCGAGACCAGCCTGGGCAATATGGTGAGACCCTGTTGCTACAAAAAATACGAGAATTAGCTGGGCGTAGTGGGGCGAGCCTGTAGTCCCAGTTACTCAAGAGGCTGAGGTGGAAGGATGACTTGAGCCCAGGAGGCGGAGGTTGTAATAAGCTGAGATCACACCCCTCCCTGCATTCCAGCCCGGGAGATCACACCCCTCCCTGCATCCAGCCTGGAAGATAGAACTAGATCTTCTGTCAAAAAAAAAAAATTAAAGTTATCTTGATTGTAGTGATGGTTTCAGGGGTGTATTACATATGTTAAAAGTCATCAAATTGTATACTTTAAATATGTAGTTTACTCTCTGTCAATTATACTTCAATAAAGCTGTTAAGAGACAGAGAATATTTCACCAGAACCACAGACACTCCAGATGCAGAAGGAATAGTGAACAATAGAGAATGAAAATAAATAATTTGTCAGTCAAGATATGTCACATCTGTCTGAAATGAAATGAAACAGATGACATTTCAAGTACCCACATTACTGAAGTGGGGGAAAATAACCAACAAAAACCAATAACCTTTTAAAACTTCTTGTTACTCTGTTCTCTTACTAGGCTATGATAACATTTATTTTTTACTAAGTACTTTATATATATATATATTTTGAGACACGGACTCACTCTGTCACCCATGCTAAGGTGCAGTGGCACCATCATGGCTCACAATAGCCTTGATCTCCTAGGCTCAAGCGATCCTCCCAACTCAGCCTCCCAAGTAGCTGGGACCAGAGAGGTGTGCCACCACACCAAGCTAGTTAAAAAAAATTTTTTTTATAGCGATGGAGTCTCACTATGTTGCCCAGACTGGTCTCATACTCCTGGGCCCAAACGATCCTCCCGCCTTGGCCTCCCAAAGTGCTGGGATTACAGGCATGAGCCACTGTGCCCACTTGAGTTAAATTCTTTAAAAATACGTCAAATCCTAGATTCAAGATAGCTTCAGCTTCTCCAGGGAACCAAGTACGTGGCTTACTGTACTTTCTTCTAGCAGAATTAAGACAGCCAGAGAGGAAAAAAAAAGGGGGGGAGGGGGGCGCAGGTATAGGCTTTAAATCAACAAGGTGGCCAGGCATGGTGGCTCATGCCTGTAATCCCAGTACTTTTGGAGGCTGAGATGGGTGAATCACCTGAGGTCATGAGTTGGAGACCAGCCTGACCAAAATGTTAAAACCCCATTTCAAATACAAAAATTAACTAGGCGTAGCCGGGCGCGGTGGCTCACGCCTGTAATCCCAGCACTTTGGGAGGCCGAGGCGGGCGGATCATGAGGTCAGGAGATTGAGACCATCCTGGCTAACACGGTGAAATCCTGTCTCTTCTAAAAATACAAAAAATTAGCCGGGTGTGGTGGCGGGCGCCTGTAGTTCCAGCTACTCAGGAGGCTGAGGCAGGAGAATGGTGTGAACCCGAGAGGTGGAGCTTGCAGTGAGCCGAGATAGAGACAGCGCCACTGCAGTCCGGCCTGGGCGAAAGAGCGAGACTCCATCTCAAAAAAATTAAAAAAATAAAAAATTAAAAAAAAAATTAACTAGGCATGGTGGCATGCACCTGTAGTCTCAACTACTCCAGAGGCTGAGGCAGGAGAATCTCTTGAATCCAGGAGGCAGAGGTTGCAGTGAGCTGAGATCAGGCCACTGCACTCCAGCCTGCGCAACAGAGTGAGACTCCATCTCAAAAAGAAAAAAAAAAAAAAATCAACAAGGTAACAGAAATACACACCGAGTTAATCATTAAGGGGAACAAGGACAAATCAACACCAGTACACTATCAAGCGGACTGGAATGGACACGTTAAGAAAAAAAGAACAGAACACATTCCCAATTTGGGGAACATTAGGAAATAGCTATTTTTCCAATTTGTTGGTTTTATTTGATGATAAATCTTTTTATTAAAAACTTAGATGGGATAAAGGAACATTATACAACCATGCTAAAGCAAAGGGGTCTTGCAGTTGGCAGAAGTCTTATGCTAAAGACAGCAGAAAGAAACATCTGCAAGATTTAGAAATGATTTAATTGAGCATTTGAAAAGACTTGGTTTTCAACATTTAGAAAACCTAAAATTAAGCTTAAAAACACAAAATATGTTGAGAGAAAATTAACCTAGTATTAATAAAATAATCAATTTACTCCCTAAATTCTCTTATTTGGAAATTGTTAACTTGAACACTACTGAAAGTAAATATTAAATTTTGTTTCACCTTGAATTCACCCTTAGGGCAGTGTTTTGCCAAACATTTCCAGTCTAAAATGAATCTGTAAGTTGAATAGGACATATAAGTCCTTCTTGGACTATATCAGTAACCTACACTTCGAAGGACCTCACCATCTGCTTTATCATGGTTATCAGTATTTCTACCCTCTTGGTTAATAAATTTACAGAATGAAGTCAACAGACAGTAAAGACATCTTTGCAGCACCCTGGGGTACTTGCATTAACAAGGAACTGATAGGGAAAGGTGATTTGGTAACCTTTGAGTCTTGAATTTTCCAAAAGGCAAGGAAATAAATACATGGAGTCTAATAAAGAACATGAAAGCTGAGGTTCTAGACTCTTTACCTGGAAGAAAAGAGGCCTGAGGAGAAGGCTGTGATATCACCAGGCAGCTCAGAGCATCACAGTATGCCATGATCCGGCAGTTTCCTGCCTGAGATACTGTGAAGGTCTTTTGGAAGTGGTACTTGTGCTTATGCTGGCCCTGGCTGGAGGGTGAGCAGCTCAGGACCCATGCTTGGGAGCCCCTGGGTTGCTGTAAATTCTGACTTTGATGTGACGTAAGTTTTTGCAAGTCCTAAAATGAAAAAGATTTTATAAATACAAAGCTTTTTAATTTGATATTCCCCTCAAACACAATTCCTTGATCTTTTACAGGAAGATTTCTTATCCATTATATGAAAGTGTTAACATGAATCCTAGAGAACTGCAGAGTTTTGTTTTTTTTTTTTTTAAGACGGAGTCTCACTCTGTCACCCAGGCTGGAGTGCAGTGGGACCATGTTGGCTCACTGCAACCTCCATCTCCTGGGTTCAAGCACTTCTGCCTCAGCCTCCTGAGTAGCTGGGATTACATGCACCCACTACCACGCCCGGCTAATTTTTAAATATTTTTAGTAGAGATGGGGTTTCACCACGTTGGCCAGGCTGGTCTTGAACTCCTGACCTCAGGTGATCCACCCGCCTCAGCCGCCCAAAGCACTGGGATTACAGGCGTGAGCCACCGCGCCCGGCCAGAACTGCTGAGTTTTTACAGTATTTCAACAAGCAAGTGAAATAAGGAGAGCACAGAATCATAATATGAGGGTTGAAAGTCCTTAATGGTGGTTTCGTTTAAAGTCCTTTAAAAAAAAAAAAAACTTAAAAGGAGACAGGGTCTCACTCTGTCATCCATGGCATCCAGGCTGGAGTGCAGTAGTGCAATCACAGCTCATTGTAATCTTCAAACTCCTGGTAAAGCCCTCATTTTACTGGTAGATTTAGGAAGGTAAAATTACTTAAACAAGTTTGGAATTCTTGGTTGGCTATTTAATTTTTTCTAAAATTCAGACTGTAAGGCCAGGTGCAGTGCTTACGCCTGTAATCCCAGCACTTTGGGAAGCCAAGGCAGGCGGATCACCTGAAGTCAGGTGTTCAAGACTAGCCTGGCCAACATGGTGAAACCCTGTCTCTACTAAAAGTACAAAAATTAGCTGGGCATGGTGGTGGGCTCCTGTAATCCCAGCACCTCGAGATGCTGAGGCAGAGGCAGGAGAACCGCTTGAACCCAGGAGACAGAGGTTGCAGTGAGCCGAGATCACATCACTGCACTCCAGCCTAGGTGACAGAGTGAGACTCTGCCTCAAAAAAATAAAAAATAAAATTCAGACTATAGTAGACCTCATCATAAAGTATGTAGTAAGTTTTGAACAGATGCCCTAATCAGAAATAAAATAAGGAGTTGGTCATGTTCATTTCCTAAACAACTTGGCAAATCCTATTTGTTTCTGAGATGAACATAACTAACATTAGCTTCCTCTTCCATTCCTATTCCAAAAGTTCTTTGGATTAGAAAGGACAAACGTACCTGAACACGCCTTTGAAGCCTAGTGCACTCATCAGTGAGGACCTGCAGTTGGAGTCGGCACTGTGCTGATTCTAACTCGGCCTGTTTCCTTAGCATCTGTTCCTTCAGTAGGGAACTAGAGGGGGAAAGCCAGCAACAAGTGGGGATTAGGAAGGCTACAGAAGACTTCCCATCAAGGTGGCAGAGTTAAGTTCATGCTATGATGCACGTTCTTTGCTGTAAATATGTTATGATAGTGAATAAAATATAAAAAGAGAAAAAGCTGTAAATATGTTATGATAGTGAATAAAATATAAAAAGAGAAAAATCTCTCCAGAAACAGGTTTTAGGGTAAGCAGGGAGTGATGGTCAGGAATTTGACTATTACTAGAAAATGGGGACTAAAAATGCCACAGGCAAAACAAGAGAACAGAGTTAATCTAGTGTTCAGCTATGGCAAATTATAAAAGATTAAACTGACATGTTAAAAGGCCAAGGTTACTGGATTAAAAAGAAAACAGTAAGCTGTTGGTTGTTCATGAGATACTCAAATAATATAACCCAAAAAAGAATCTGAAGTTAAAAAGAGCAAAAGTAGACATCAAGCAAATATTAACAAAGGAAAGACCAATTAGAATTAAGGAAAAAGCATAAATAGGCATAACGAGGAACAATGTATCATAAAAGGACACATTCACCAAGAATAACAATCATGTATTTATATGTACTTAAAAACAGTCTCAAAATATGAAATGCAAACACAGAATTCCAATCCAGTAAGATATGCAAGAAAAAGATGAAAATTGGAAAAGATAAAGCTGCCCTTATTAATTTTTATGGCAAATTTAAGAGAACCCCCAAAACGATTACAGTTTAGCAAGGCTGCTGGACTCAAGACCAAAAAAATTAGATCAACAGCAGTCCTCATCAGATAACTGATTAGTAAATGTAATTTAAAAAATTCATTCACAACAATTTTAACAGCAATCTAGAAATACAGTCATGTGCAGCTTAATGATGTGGGCATGTTCTGAGAAACATGTTGTTAGGTGATTTCGTCATGTAAACATTACAGAATGTACTTACAGAAACCTACACAGTATAGCCTACTACACACCTAAGCTATATACTGTTGCTCCCAGGCTACAAACTTGTATAGTATGTTACCATAATGAATACTATAGGCAATTGTACTATAATGGTATTTATGTATCTAAACATAGAAAAGGTAATGCATTGAGCTAAGACTTTTTTTTTTTTTTTTTTTAGCCCGAGTCTCACTCCATTGCCTAGGCTGCAGAGCAGTGGCGTGATCCAGGCTCATTGCTACCTCCGCCCCCCGGGTTCAAGAGATTTCTTGCCTCAGCCTCCCAAGTAGCTGAGATGACCGGCGCCTGCCAACACACCCAGCTAATTTTTGTATTTTTAGTAGAGACAGGGTTTCACCATATTGCCCAGGCTGGTCTCAAACTCCTGGCCTCAAGTGATCCACCTGCCTCGGCCTCCCAAAGTGCTGGGATTACAGGTGTGAGCTACTACACCCAGTGCGCTAAGCCATTTCAATGATTACAACATCACTTACGCAACAGAATTTTCAGCTCCATTATAATCTTATGGGGCCACCATCGTATATGCAATCTGTCACTGACCCAAAGGTCATTATGCAGCACGTGACTGTAAAGTAAAAGGCTAGGCAGGATCTTTATGAAGCAAAATACACTTGTGAAAGACACAAGAAAACAGTGAATAAATGGAAGGATATTACATAATGTTCATGACTGAAAAGACTATCATAAAGATGGTACTTCTCAAGTTACCCTATAATAATTTTTAATGCAATTTCAATCAAGATCCCAAAGGTTTTTTTCATGGAACTTAACCAATTAATTTTAAAAAATTAATATGAAGAACAATGCCAAAAATAGCAAAAAATACTTTTGCAGAACAAAGTGGGGGAACATATATTAAAGCTACAATAAATTATAGCTTGGAATATGTGAGAAAGAATTAACAAAAAGACTGTGGAACAAAAGAGTATAGTGTCTCCTTATCTAGTTTCATTTTCCATGGTTTCTGATATCTGTGATCAACCACAACCTACAAATATCGAGATATGTTGAGAGAGAGATGGAGACCACACTCACATAACTTACTATAGTATACTGGTATAATTGCTCTATTTTATTATTTATTATTGTTAATCTCTTACTGTTCCTAATTTATAAATTAACCTTTAGGTTTGTATGTATAAGAAAAAACATACTATGGTTTCAGGCATTCACTGGGGGCTCTTGAAATGTATTCCTTGTGGCTAAGGGGGGACTACTGGAGCCCATTCATACATGGAAACTTAATTTTTTTTTTTTTTTTTGAAACAGTCTTGCTCTGTTGCCCAGGCTGGAGTACAGTGGCGTGATCTTGGCTCACTGCAACCTCCGCCTCCTCCCGAGTTCAAGCAATTCTTCTGACTCAGCATCCTGAGTAGCTGGGATTACAGGTGTGTGCCACCACGCCCAGCTAATTTTTGTATTCTTAGTAGAGACAGGGTTTCATCATGTTGGTCAGGCTGGTCTCGAACTTCTGACCTTGTGATCTGCCCACCTCAGCCTCCCAAAGTGCTGGGATTACAGGCATGAGCCAATGCGCCCGCCCGGAAACTTAATTAAGGATAGAAGTAGCAATGAAAATTTGTACAGAAAAATATACTATTTAGTAAATTATAAGTTAGGTGTGGTGGCATGCACCTGTACTCCCAGCTACTCGGGATGCTGAGGTTGGAGGACTGCTTGAGCCTAGGAATCTGATGGCGCCACTGCACTCTGGCCTTTGTGATAGAGCAAGACCCTGTCTTTAAAAAAATTTTTTTGGCCAGGCGCAGTGGCTCATGCCTGTAATCCCAGCACTCTGGGAGGCCGAGGTGAATGGATCACGAGGTCAGGAGTTCAAGACCAGCCTGGCCAAGATGGTGAAACCCCGTCTCTACTAAAAATACAAAAAATTAGCCAGGCGTGGTGGCGGGTGCCTGTAGTCCCAGCTACTCATAAGGCTGAGGCAGGAGAATCACTTAAACCCGGGAGGTGGAGGTCGTAGTGAGCTGAGATCGCGCCACTGCACTCCAGCCTGGGTGACAGAGCGAGACTCTGTCTCAAAATAAATAAAATTCGCAAAGGTATGAAAAAATGAGAAATCTCTCCTTTTTTTTTTAAACAAGAAAAGTGTAAGTTAGAAGAGTAATTTGACAATATTTAGGTAAAGCTGAAATTAAATGTGCCCTATAATAAAGCAATTCCATTGCTAGACCTCTCTGCAGCATGGCTAATATTAACAAGTGGAGACAACCTAAATGTCTACCAATGTAAAACACAAACAGATAATTCTTTTTTTTTTTTGAAGACAGAGTTTCGCTATTGTTGCCCAAGCAGGAGTGCAATGGTGCGACCTCGGCTCACCACAACCTCTGCCTCCTGGGTTCAAGCTATCCTCCTGCCTCAGTCTCCCGAGTAGCTGGGACTACAGGTGCGTGCCACCATGCCCGGCTAATTTTTGTGTTTTTAGTAGAAATGGGGTTTCACCATGTTGGCCAGGCTGGTCTCCAACTCCTGACCTCAGATGATCTGCCCACCTCAGCCCCTCAAAGTGCTGGGATTATAGGTGTGAGCCACCACGCCTGGCCTAAACAGATTAATTTTGACTAGAGAACTAGAATATTATCAAGAAATTGAAATGAAAAAAACTAGAGTCCCATGTATCAACTAGGATATACTCCCAAAGCATAAAATTAAGCAAAAAAGCAAGCTACAGAAGAAAAAGTTATAATCTAACATAACATTTGCATACAGTATAAAAACTTTCTGGCCGGGTGCAGTGCCTCACGCCTGTAATCTCAGCACTTTGGGAGTCCAAGGCAGGCTGATCACGAGGTCAGGAGTTCCAGACCAGCCTGGCCAACACGGTGAAACCCTGTCTCTACTAAAAATACAAAAAAAATTAGCTGGGCATGGTGAAGGGCGCCTGTAATCCCGGCTACTTGGGAGACTGAGGCAGGAGAATTGCTTAAACCTGGGAGGCGGGAAGTTGTAGTGAGCCAAGATTGCACCATTGCACTCCAGCCTGGGCAACAAGAGCAAAACTCCGTCTCCAAAAAAAAAAAAACCAAAAAAACCAAAAACCAAAACAAAACTTTCTATATCATACTATGTATAATTTACAAATACATATACAGCTAATCAAATACATAATAACTCTTGGGAATGCTGAACACCTAATTCATGAAAGTAGTTCTCTATGGAATTAAGAACTTAGTTCACAGGAAGCCTTCTAGTGTACCTTTTTTTATTTGAGACAAAGTCTTGCTCTGTCACCCAGGCTGGAGTGCAGTGGCGCAATCTCAGCTTACAGTAACCTCCGCCTCCCAGGTTCAAGCGATTCTCGTGCCTCAGCCTCCCGAGTTGCTGGGATTACAGGCACGCACCACCACATCCGGATAATTTTTTGTATTTTTAGTAAAGACGAGGTTTTGCCATGCTGCTCAGGCTGGTCTCAAACTCCTGAGCTCAGGCAATCTGCCTGCCTCAGCCTCCCAGAGTGCTAGGATTTCAGGTGTGAGCCACTGTGCCTGGCCCTTCTACTGAATCTATAATTAACTTCTTCTTCTTTAAAATTTTCTTTACTTTTTTTCCTTCTTGACCTGGTCAACAGATTTATCTTTATTTTTTTGAGACAGGTTCTTACTCTGTCACCCAGGCTAGAGTGCAGTGGCATGACCATAGCTCACTGCAGCCACAACCTCCTGGAAGAAATCCTCTCTCCTGAGTAGCTGAGACTACAGGTGTGTACCACTACACATGGATAATTTTTTTCATTTTTATTAGAAACAAGGTCTCACAATGTTGCCCATGCTGCTCTCAAACTCCTGGTCTCAAGCAATCCTCCTGCCTCGGCCTTCCAAAGTGCTGGGATTACAGGCATGAGCCACTACACCCAGCCTATTTATTTTCAAAAAGGCTCAAAGCAATATGGCAAAACATTAAGATCTGATAAAACTGGGTACAAGGCTGTTCGTTTTATTAGTCTGTATCGGCATTTTGAAACTCTTCACTTTTTCTAATGAGGCTGGAGAGTATACTAATTCCTTATTGTAATCAGTGAATTGTTTTTAAATATAATCACCCATTACAGCCACACCTATAGATTTTGCCTTTTCAACAAAATTCCTCTCTGTACACATCTTCCATTATTTAAAAATGCTACAAGTGAGTATTGGTTGGACCAAATGAGTAAAAACAAGGAAGAAAACTAAAATAATCTGTACAGTGACTACCTATAGAGCTTTTTTTATTTCTTTTAAAAAAATTTTAAATACAGATAGGATCTATGTTGGCCAGGTTGGTCTTGAACTCCTGGTCTTAAGCAATCCTTTTGCCTTGGCCTCCCAAAGTGCTGGGATTACAAGAGTGAGCCACCGCACCAGCCTTACGTTTTTTTGTAGTTCACAAAAATGCAATCATACTAATAACATCCTTCCACAGGACAACATATGCACATTTCAACATTGTATAGTATTCTGTTCATGCATACACCACCGTTCATTCAACTAAGCAATCCCCTTGCCTTAGATTTTTAACAATGCTAAATGAAGTTTCATTAAGTAAATCTTGGTACACAGCCTTCAATGTTTCTTTAGAATGCCTGAACAATTATTACTAGATCAAAGGCTTTAGAGACACATTTCCAAGGATGTCTCAAAATGATTTTGCCTGTGTACATCCAAACCAGTAAAGTGTGAACCCATGTCACTGTACCTCTCTCTCAATGGTGTGTATGTTCTTTAATATTTTTGAAGCATATACTGAGTGGTGTTACTAGCAACTGCTTTTTTTTCTTTTTTTTTTTTTTGAGACGGAGTCTTGCTCTGTCGCCCAGGCTGGAGTGCAGTGGTGCAATTTCGGCTGACTGCAAGCTCTGCCTCACGAGTTCACGCCCTTCTCCTGTCTCAGCCTCCTCAGTAGCTGGGATTACAGGCGTCCGTCACGATGCCCGGCTAATTTTTTTGTATTTTTTAGTAGAGACGGGGTTTCACCATGTTAGCCAGGATGGTCTCGATCTCCTGACCTTGTGATCTGCCCACCTCGGCCTCCCAAAGTGCTGGGATTACAGGCGTGAGCCACCATGCCCGGCCCTAGCAACTGTTTTGTGCTTCCGAAATCCTGGTAATTTTTTACATTGCACTGCATGTGCAAAGCTTCACTTATGAGTTTTCTGTATGGAGAACTGCTGTGGGTGGGGGGTGGTCAGGGATATGAGAAGCAAAAATGGCAACAGAAGTAACGTGCCAGATCCTTGTGTTTAATGCTCTACATAAGGCAAACGATGCAGACTTCCTTAAGAAGATGATCAGACATGAATTATAAATAACAGTGTAAGACAGACTGCCAATGATCCCCAGAGATCACAAGTCACAGGTCAAGTAAAACCTCACTACGAGTGACTCATAACTTCTTTTTCAGATGTGCCTACAATGAACCAAAAGGGAACATTCCAGCCAGGCATACTCTTACCACCTACCTTTTCATGCGCTCCTGTTCACTAGTGTCCAAAGCTCTCAGGGTTCGGGCATAAAGGACGACAATGTCACTGTGCCTGGCTTTCTTGTTGCACTAAAGAACCCAATAGGACATAATTAGAGTGGTTCTAGGAATCTGCCTGACTTAACATGTTAATGTGTCCTTACCTGGGGACATTTTCGTACTTGTCCTTTAAGCCACGTGGAAATGCACCTATACCCAAAGAGATGCCCACAACGTAATGCTGAGAGCCGGTGGTCCCCAGCATTGGTCCACTGTTCCAGACATATTGTACAAGTGTCCCCTTCTTCCTCATCCATAGAAGCAGAAGGTAGCAGAGGCTCAGACTTCTGGGGAGATGGCTAGATGGAAAGCAGAATATATTCAAATTAGAGAAAATGTAATATCAATCTTGAAGAAGATGTGCAACTAAGAAATTAACAGAAGTGCAAAAAAATGATACAAACAATTAAAAGGGCTACAGAACACTTGTAACACCTATGAATCACTTGTCATTCTTTCTAGAATGCAATGTCACAAAATATAAGCTATGAAAACTATACTACTCTTAAATCTTATAAAATTCTTGGATACTTTTTCCTTCACTCAAAGGAAGAAAAGCAGCTATCCATATAAAGAATAGCAGCTATAAAATATTTAACTCATGCGTACCAGAGGGGAAAAAAAAGAAAACAAAGGATACAAATGCTTACAAGAAAACACAATGGTCAATAAGTGTTTGCTTATAATTAAAGAAATGCAAATTAAAGAGACCACTTTTCATCTATCAGACTGGTATAAATTGATGTCTGATGACACCAAGCACTGTTGTGGGTAAATAAGATATGGACATGCTTATATACTGTTGCCTTAAATGTAAAGTGGCACACATTTCTGGAGCACCGTTTGGCATTATCCATGAAAATTAAAACACATATATCTTTCCTTTGGCATAGCAATCTCTCTGCTAGAGATACCTCACGGATATATAGTCATGCATTGCTTGACAATGGGAATACATTCTGAGAAATGCGTCTTTAGGCGATTTCGTCATTGAATGATCCCAGAGGTACTTAAATAAACCTAGACAGTGTAAACTATTACATACTTAGACAACAAACCTGTATAGGATGTTACTGTACCAAATACTGTAGGCAACTGTAGCACGGTGGTGGGTTTCACCATGTTGGCCGGGCTGGTCCCGAACTCCTGACCTCAAGTGATCCGCCCGCCTTGGTCTCCCAAAGTGCTGGGATTGTAAGTGTGAGCCACTGCGCCCAGCCTGGTATTATCATCTAATGGGACAACCATCATACATGTGGTCTGTCGTAGACTGAACTATTATGCAGCCCATGATCATAGTCACAAATATTTTCTTTTTTTTTTTTTTTGAGACAGACTCTCGCTCTGTTGCCCAGGCTGGAGTGTAGTGGCACAATCTCGGCTCACTGCAAGTTCCGCCTCCCGGGTTCACACCATTCTCCTGCCTCAGCCTCCTGAGTAGCTGGGACTACAGGCGCCTGCCACCAAGCCCGATTTTGTGTATTTTTAGTAGAGACGGGGTTTCACCGTGTTAGTTAGGATGGTCTCGATCTCCTGACCCCGCGATCCGTCCGCCTTGGCCTCCCAAAGTGCAGGGATTACAGACGTGAGCCACCATGCCCAGCCAGTCACAAATATATTCTAAGATAATTATATAAGATTGTTCCAAGCAGGCCAGGTGTAGTAATCACACCTATAGTCCCAGCTCGTTGGGAGGCCAAGGCAGGAGGATTGCTTGAGCTCAGGAGTTTGAAACCAGACTGGACAACATAGCAAGACCTTGTCTCTGTTAAAAATTTAAAAAATTAGCCATGTGTGGTGGCACATGCCTGTAGTCCCAAGTAGTCAGGAGGCTGAGGTAGAAGCATCACCTGAGCCCGGGATATTGAGGCTGCAGTGAGCTATGATTGTGCCACTGCACTCCAGCATGAGGGACAGAATGAGACCCTGTCTCAAAAAAGTTCAGTGTAGCGTGATTTATATAAAGAAAAAAAGTATTATTACCCCCCCAAGTAGTTGAGACAACACAGGCGTGTGCCACCATACACCAACCATGCTTTACATGATAAGAAAAGAATTAATTCGCTGGGCGCGGTGGCTCACGCCTGTAATCCTAGCACTTTGGGAGGCCAAGGCAGGCGGATCATGAGGTCAGGAGATTGAGACCATCCTGGCTGACATGGTGAAACCTCGTCTCTACTAAAATACAAAAAATTAGCCAGGCGTGACGGCGTGTGCCTGTAGTTCCAGCTACTCGGGAGACTGAGGCAGGGGAATCGCTTGAACTCAGGAGGCGGAAAGAAAAGAATTAACTCAAAATTTATTTGTATGATGGAATGCCATGTAGCTATTAATAAGAATAAGATGAGACCAGGCATGGTGGCTCACGCCTGTAATCCCAGCACTTTGGCAGCCCGAAGCAGGCGGATCACCAGGTCAGGAGATCAAGACCATCCTGGCTAACACGGTGAAACCCCGTCTCAACAACAACAACAACAACAACAACAACAAAATTAGCCAGGTGTGGTGCCAGGCGCCTGTAGTCCCAGCAACCGGGAGGCTGAGGCAGGAGAATGGTGTGAACCTGGGAGGCGGAGCCTGCAGTGAGCCGAGATCATGCCACTGCACTCCAGCCTGGGTGACAGAGCAATACTCGTCTCAAAAAAAAAAAAGATTCAATTTTACGTACTGATAACAGAAAGCTCTCCAAGATGTACTAAGCTGGGAAAAATGAGCCAGACTCAAATAAAAACACAAAGAGCACATAGAAATATGCAAAAAATGATAAATGATGTTTTGACATTGGCAGAATTCACAGCAGATGTAAATAACTCATACTGAGGACAATGATGTATAGGTGTTATTATTTTTTTTTTTTGACATGGAGTCTTGGTCTGTTACCCAGGCTGGAGTGCAATGGCACAATCTCGGCTCACCACAACCTCCGCCTCTCAGATTCAAGTGATTCTCCTGCCTCAGCTTCCCGAGTAGCTGGGACTATAGGCATGCACCATCATATCCGGCTAATTTTTGTATTTTTAGTAGAGATGGGGTTTCACCCTGTTGGCCAGGCTGGTCTCAAACTCCTGTGCTCAGGAGACTCACCCACCTTGGCTTCCCACAGTGCTGGGATTACAGGTGTGAGCCACTGCGCTCGGCCAACATTATTATTACTATTCTTTGAGATGAAGTCGTGCTCAGTCTCCCAAGCTAGAGCACAGTGACGCTATTTGGGCTCACTGCAACTTCTGCCTCCCAGGTTCAAGCGATTCTCCTAACTCAGCCTCCTGAGTAGCTGGGATTATAGGCGCCTGCCAACATACCCAGCTAATCTTTGCATTTTTACTAGAGATGGGGTTTCGCCATGTTGGCCAGGCTGGTCTTGAACTCCTGACCTCAGGTGATCCGCCCACCTCGGCCTCCAACAGTGCTGGGATTATAGGCATGGGCCACCGAGCCCAGCCCATTATTTTTAAAAATAAAAATTATCACCTACTAACCATATTCTGCCTGATTTTTTTTAATTTTAATTTTTTTATTGAGACAGGGTCTCACTCTGCTGCCATGGAGTGCAGTGGTACAATCATGGCTCACTGAAGCCTTGACCTCCCAGGCTCAAGTAATCCTGCCTCAGACTCCCTAAGTAGCTAGGACTATAGGCGCATGCCACCACACCTGGCGAATGTGCTTAACAATTTATAAAGCACATTTATGTCTATTTTTTCAACTGATACTTAACCTTGTTGGCTAGACAGGACAGTAACGTTATCCTCAATACTCCTCCCTCCCCATTTTTAAATCTAAGAGACAGCAGTCACACAAATAATGAGTAACTGGGATAGGATCCACACCTGGACCTCTTGCCTACAAAGCCTTCAAGCTTCCCATTTTAACCTGCAGCCCCACTTTGGTTAGAGACTAGGTTTCACCATGTTGGCCAGGCTGGTCTCAAACTCCCTACTTCAGGTGATCCACCCGCCTTGGCCTCCCAAAGTGCTGGGATTACAGGTGTAAGCCACCGTGCCCAGCCAAAAACCCAAACTTTTTATTTAAAAGGATATTCAGAGGCCAGGAACGGTGGCTCACACCTATAATCCCAGCACTTTGGGAGGCCGAGGTGGGTGGATCACGAGGTCAAGAGTTTGAGACCAGCCTGGCCAGTATGGTGAAACCCCATCTCTACTTAAAAGACAAAAATTAGCTGGGCGGGGTGGCGTGTGCCTGTAGTCCCAGCTGCTCGGGAGGCTGAGGTAGGAGAATTGCTTAAACACGGGAGGCAGAGGTTGTTGTGGTGAGCTGAGATTGCACCACCGCACTCCATCCTGGGCAACAGAGTGAGACTCCATCTCAAAAAAAAAAAAAAAAAAAAAAAGGGGATATTCAGGTTGGGCATGGTGGCTCATGACTACAATCTCAATGGTTTGGGAGGCCGAGGCAGGACGATACCTTGAGCCCAGGAGTTCGAAACCAGCTGGGTAATATAGTGAGACTCTGTCTACAAAAAATAAAAAATGTAGCCGAGTGTGGTGGCATTACCTGTAGTTCCAGCTATTCAGGAGGCTGAAGTGGGAGGATCCTTTGAGCCCAGGAGTTTGAAACTGCAGTGAGTTATGACTGCACCACTGCACTCTAGCCTGGGTGAGAGTGAGACCTAGTCTCTAAAAATAAATAAATAAATAAATAAATAGATTAAAAAAAAATGATGTTCATATTACCTGTTTGGGGAGGGTCTTGCCTCCATCGATACATGTAACTTCTTGCTCTGCTGAGACACCTGCTAGTTGCTCTGCCAAGTCATTTCCAGAAATGATAGGAGAGGTAAAATACAAAATAAGATATGTCAGGTATAAGAAGCTAGCAGGAGAAAGCCTGACTCACTACAGCTTCCCATTTCTAACTGACAGTGTTCCTGCAAAAAGGATGACAATTTCCCCAGGTACCATCAGTGAATTTATTTTTAAAAATTTAGTTTGAATATTCTCAAACATACATAAAAGTACACAGAACAGTATAGTTAAGCCACAAGTACCCATCACTCAATTTAAAAAATAATATTTTGCCAATCTTGTTCCACCTAAGCCCCCATTCCATTATTTTCTTTTGGTTGGAATACTTAACAAACCTTAAAATGTCATTATACTTGCAAAAACTTCTGCAACACTGATAAGAATTCTTTTTTTATATAAACACTGTATAATTATTATACCTAACAATATTAACAATAATCCTCCAATACCACTAAATATCCAGGCATCCAGTTCATATTCAAAATTTCCCAATAGTTTTAAAGCTGCTCTTTGCAGATTTATTGCAATCAGAATCCAAAAAAAGTCTCCATATTGAGCTTGTGATGTCTCTTAAGTCTTTTTCATTTTATTACAATTCCCCCTCACCTATTTTTTTCCCCTCTGTTTGTCATTGATTTGTCAGGTCATTTGTCTAATGAAATGTCCTACACATCCTGGATTTGGCTGACTGCTTCTTCATGAAATTAACTTTTATATACAATAAACTGAGCATTGTGCAACCACCACCATAACCCAATTTAAAATATTTCTATCAGCCCACAAAGATCCTTTATGCCCATTTAGAGTCAATCCACATTTGCATCTGCAGCCCTGGGCAACCACTAATACTGTCTCTGTAGACTTGCCTTTTCTGGACATTTTATGTAAGTGGAATCATAAACTATGTTGGTTTACTGTTACATAAAACATTAAAAATTGTCCCCACTGATTTGAGATATTCCCTTCACAATATGTTAAATTTCCATATATATTTAGGTCTAGAAAGATGTTCCATTTGTAGACTGCTCTACATTTTTAATTTAAATGATTACATCTCTGAGGTATTATTTATCTTGTTCCTCCACCCCTGTTTCTACAAACTATGCAAACTGGTTGTTAGAAAACAGTCTTGAGTAGATTCAGGGCTTTTTTTTTTTTTTTGGCAATGGGGGTGGGGGGCTGGTGTGTGTGTGTATACAGTACTTCCTAAGTGGCATGAGTATTTCTGATTGCAGCACATTAGAGGCACATATGGTCTTGCTGTCCTATTTTTTTAAGATGCTAAGATTGACCAATGGGTTCAGGTGGTATCACCCTGGTCCCTGTATTAAAAGGAATCCCATCAACCCTGCAACCTAATGGTTTTAGGATCCACTGATGATCTTTGCCTAGATATATAATTTAATTGGGGGTCACAAAATGATGACTTTTCTATCGTTCCTGCTGCAATTAGCTGAAATTTTTCTATTAAAAAAACCTTCAAGCCTGGACAACATAGGGAGACCCCATAGCTACAAAAAATTAGCCAGGTGTGGAGGCATGCACATGTAGTCCTAGCTACTCAGGTGGCTGAGGTGGGAGGATCGCTTGAGCCTGGGAGGTCAAGGCTGCGGTGAGCTGTGATCGTGCCACTGCACTCCAACCTGGGGGACAGAGTGTAACCCTGTCTCAAAAAAAACAAATGAATAAAAAACAACAAAAAAACCCACTTCATCAACTGATTGTCCAAAATACAGTTTATACAGGAAGGCAAAATATTAATATATTCCTGACCCTTTATTTACTAGTTTTTAGAGTAATTAGTTGGGGTTCTAACAACTTACGATAGTGATAAATGAGGTTTTGGAAAATTATATAAATATGAACTTAAAGATTTTCATTGATTTATTATATTTCAATTCATAATCCAAGAATATTCTTTCAGTGGTAAAATATACTGAAAGAGCGCCCTCTGGGGATCAGAAAGTTTTTAACGTAAGCAGGACATCTACTTTAGGGGTCTCTGCCTACGACTATTAAATAAAGTTCCACTTGCATAACACATAACATTATACTAGGACTTGAAAGTGTCAGCCTGGACAGGGTGCTGAATTTACAAAACTTTTCTTTTAAATAAAGAATCTAGGCCGGGTGCAGTGGCTCATGTCTGTAATCCCAGCACTTTGGGAGGCTGAGGTAGGTGGATCTCTTGAGCTCAGGAGTTTATGACCAGCCGGGGCAACATGGAAAAACTCTGTCTCTACAAAAAATTTAAAAAACTAGCCAGGTGTGGTGGGGTGTGCCTGTAGTCCCAGTTAGTGGGGAGGCTGAGGTGGGAGGATGGCTTGAGCCCAAGAAGCGGAAGTTGCAGTAAGCTGAGATTGTTGTCGCTGCACTCCAGTTGTCACTGGGGGACAGAGCCAGAGCTTGCCTCAAAAAAGAAAAAAAGAAAAAGAAAAAAAAGAATCTACTTTCTCAGATGTCTGAAAAAGTGAAAGAGAATACAAAATGCCATTACAAAGTGACTAACTCACTGGGTCACAAATTACATTAAGCTGTAAGTCAGATCAAATCCTCTCTACATAATTATGGCCAGTGAAGGCTCTATACTATAAAACAGGAAGCCACAACATTTAGGGGAGAAAAGGGAAAGTGTCAAAGCACAAATCTAGTTTCTAGCCTTCCGAAATTTAAGCTTCATGGATGTTAGCCTTGTGAGTCCAAACCTGGGTAAAATACTGACCTTCTAAAATGACAGCTCCAGATTCCTCTGCCTGGTCAACAACCCCTCCATACTCTGCAGAGCTGTCACTGTCAGAATCAGAACTACTAGACACCTGCAACTCTTCAGATACAGGATTCCTAGTCTCTGAATCATAAGTGGTAGCTGGCAAGTCAGGCTGGGTCCTGCTCACCTGAAAGTAAGCATCCAATGGTGCTCTCAACCTATGTACACAGAAAGACAACGGAATTATAGTACAATGAACTATCATCACGAAAACAATCTATAGTGATTTGAAGTAAATCCTATCACTTCAACCCATCTCCAGGCCATTAAATGCTGCCTTTGAAAGCTGAAGCAGGTATAGCAGATAAGGGGGGGAGACTGGCCTCCTAGATATTATTTTTTACCACTCAACCACTGCTACATTAGCCCACAAAGGAGCTTGATCCTTCCGTTAAAAGCTAGTTCTATTTTACTGGCATCTGGCCATATTGTCAGTATCTTTAAAGGACAAACTCAGCAATCTGTATGCTGGTATTAGGTGGCTGAAAAGGGAGGGTTAGCAAGAAGAAAAAGGGCTTTGTTGCCCAAATATGGCCTCATGGGATTTTGCTATTGCAGTCACCCAGACCAAGGTATTTTGGAGTACAGTACAGGGTCTGGCTTCTGTAATTTCTTCATCTCTCATTTTAGGATAGTATTTTTCTTTTAAAATTTAAATAATGTTAGTTTTAAGATAAAAAACATAAATGATAATATGGCATCAAACAAAATAACTTAGAATGATGAGAAGACCTGGGGCCAAATCTAACACTCCAAATATATCTTGGCTGGCTGAGTTTAAAATAACCACTACTGTACCTCAGTTTCTCTAACTCCTGGAATAACAAAGCATACTCCAGTTTGAGCTGAGGAGTTTGAGGCCACTTTTGTCACAGAATTAATGAAACTTTATATTTAGTAGAGACAGGGTCTTACAATGTTGGCCAAGCTGGTCTCCAACTCCTGACCTCAAATGATCCACCCACCTTGGCCTCCCAAAATGCTGGAATTACAGGCATGAGCCACCACACCCAGACAAATTAATAAAACCTTATACTAAAAACCAGGAGTTCCTGAGGAAGGATCTAGGGACACACACACACAGACACATTAGGCTAGCTGCGGTGACTCATGTCTGTAATCCTAGCACTTTGGGAGGCCAAGGTGGGTAAACTGCTTGTGCCTAGGAGTTCGAGACCAGCCTGAGAAACATGGTGAAACCCCATCTCTACAAAAAATACACAATATAGCCAGGCATGGTGGTGTGCTCCTGTAGTTCCGGCTACTTGGGAGGCCAAGGTGGGAGGATGGCTTGAGCCTGGGAGATTGAGGCTGCAGTGAGCCATGATGGTGCCCATACTCCAGCCTGGGTATCAGAGTGAGACTTGTCTCAACAACAAAAAAACAAAAAAATGACACCCAAAAAACCTGGGAGGCTGAGGCAGGAGGATCACTTGAGCCCGAGAGTTTGAGGCCACAGAGAGTGAGCGAGCTATGATTGTGCTACTGCACTCCAGCCTAGGTGGCAAGAGAGAGACTCCATCTTCAAAAAAAAAAATAAGAAGAAAAAATAAAAATTAAAAAAATGGCTGAGCTTGGTGGCTCACGCCTATAATCCCAGCACTCTGGAAAGCCAAGGTAGGAGGATTGCTTGAGGCCAGAAGTTTGAGACCAGACTAGCCAACAAAGTAAGACACCATCTCTATTAAAAAAAAAATTAAAACAAAAGGGCAACTAAGTATTACTGACAGGTGACCTACTAGAAGTTTTAATAATTATGACATTAAATAAAATATTGATTATTACCCAGAAACATTGTTGGGGACTGCTTACACAGAAAAATTTTGACTCCTAATAGTTTGGCTGCAATTTATTGATGAATTAGGGCTTTGACTGAATGCTAACTAGAACAAAATAAACACTACTCAGTGTCCAACTCAATAGACAGAAGATTTTTTGACCTTTTAAAAAAAGAAATGTCAGTAAACCGAAAGGAGAAATAGCAATCAAGTTGCTTTTCTTTTTTGGAAATTGAGATATAATTAATATACTATAAAATCCACAATTTAAAAGTGTTCAATTCAGTGTTGTTGTTTTTTTTTTAGCATAACCACAAGGTTATGTAATCATAATCATAACCATTATCTGGTTCCAAAACATTTTTGTCACACCTAAAAGGGACCCTGTATCCACAAGCAGTCATTTCCCCTCCTATTTGGGAGTCATGTCCTCTCTTTCATTCTTCATTTTAGTATTTTGAGTCTTCTCTATTTCTTGGTTGGTCTAGCTAAAAGTCTGTCAATTTTGTTGATCTTTTAGAAGAACCAACTTCTTGATTAGTTCATTTTCTCTCATTTTTCTATTCTCTGTTTCATTTATTTATATGCTAACCTTTATTATTTCTGTCTGCCTGTGTTGGGTTTTGTTTGTTCCTCTGTTATTTAGGAGTGTGTTATGTAATTTCCACAAGTTTGGTGTGCAAGAATCACACCCATATAAGATGGTGAACTTAATCAGTAAATGTTGTGTATGTTGACTGCTCCACCCACCAGCCATTCCCCTCCCTCCTTCTCCTTGGGATTCCTTATTCCCTGAGACAAAACAATACTGAAATTAGGCCAGTTAGTAACTCTACAATGGCCTCTAAGTGTTCAAATTAAGGGAAGAGTCACGCATCTCTCACTTTAAATCACTAAGCTAAAGTAATTAAGCTTAGCGAGGAAGGCATGTCAAAAGCTGGGATAGGCCAGAAGCTAGGCCTTTTGCACCAAACAGCCAAGTGGTGAATGCAAAGGAAAAGTTTCTGAAGAAAATTAAGCGCTACAACAGCGAATACATGAATGATAAGACAGCCTTATTGCTGATATGGAGACAGTTTTAGTGGTCTGGAAAGAAGATCAAACCAGCCACAACATTCCCTTAAGTGAATCCCTAATCCAGAGGAAGGCCCCAACTCTCTTTAATTCTGTGAAAGCTGAGAAGTGAGGAAGCTGCAGGAAGTTGGAAGAAAGCACAGGCTGGTTCATGAGGTTTAAGAAAACATACTGTCTCCATAAAGTGCATGAAGCAGCAGCAAGCGCTGACATTGAAACTGTACCAAGTTATCCAGAAGATCTAGCTAAGACAATTAATGAAAGTATCTACACTAAAAAGATTCTCAGTGTAGATGAAACACCCCTCTATTGGAAGATGCCACGTAGGACTTTTGCAGCTACAGAGAAGTCAATGCCTGGCTTCAAGGCTCAAAGGACAGGCTGACTCTCTTGTTAGGGGATAATGCTGCTGGTGACTTCAGTTGAAGCCGATGCTCTTTTTTTTTGAGACAGTCTCACTTTGTCGCCCAGGTTAGAGTGCAGTGGCGTGATCTCGGCTCACTGCAAGGTCTGCCTCCCGGGTTCACGCCATTCTCCTGCCTCAGCCTCCCGAGTAGCTGGGACTACAGGCACCCGCCACCACGCCTGGCTAATTTTTTTTTTTTTGTATTTTTAGTAGAGACGAGGTTTCACCGTGTTAGCCAGGATGGTCTCGATCTCCTGACCTCGTGATTCACCTGCCTCGGCCTCCCAAAGTGCTGGGATTACAGGCATGAGCCACCATGCCCAGCTGAAGCCGATGCTCTTTTACTGTTCTGAAAATCCCAGGGTGCTTGAAAATTATGCTAAATTTATTCTGTCTGTGCTCTCTCTCTTTTTTTTTGAGATGGAGTCTCGCTCTGTCACCCAGGCTGCAGTGCAGCGGCGCCTGGCTAATTTTTTGTATTTTTAGTGGAGACGGGGTTTCACCGTGTTAGCCAGGATGGTCTCACCCATCTCCTGACCTCGTGATCTGCCCACCTCAGCCTCCCAAAGTGCTGGGATTACAGGCGTGAGCCACCACACCCGGCCTATGTCTGTGCTCTCTAAATGGAACTACAAAGCCTGGATAACAGCTTATCTGTTTAGAGTATGTCTTACAATTTATGCCCACTGTTGAAACCTACTATTCAGAAAAAAAGGATTCCTTTACTGCTCATTGACAATGCACCCAGTAAACCAAGAGCTCTGAAGGTGATTAATGTTATTTTCATGTCTGTTAATATAACATATTCTGCAGCCCAACTTTCAAGACTTATTATTTAAGAAATAAGGCCGGACACAGTGGCTCACACCTGTAATCTCAGTACTTTAATGAAATAACATCTCTACAAAAAACAGAAAAAATTAGGTGGGTGTGGTGGCTTGTGCCTTTAGTCCCAGCTACTCTGTAGGCTGAGGCAGGAGGATCGAGGATCACCTGAGCCCGGGGAGGTTGAGGCTGCAGTGAGCCATGATCACACCACTGTACTCCAGCCTGGGCAACAGAGTGAGACCTTGTCTCGCCAAAAAAAAAAAAAAAGAAAAGAAAAAGAAAAGAAAAGAAATATTTTGTTGTGACTCTTAGCTGTGGGGAAAAGCTTTTTTTAATTTTTTTTTTTTTAATTTCTTAAGATGATAGCTGCCAGTGATTCCTCTAATGGATCTGGACAAAGTAAACTGAAAACCTTGAAATGATCCACCATTCTTTTTTTTTTTTTCTTTTTTTTTGGAGACAGGGTCTGGCTCTGTCACCCAGGCTGGAGTGCAGTGGCATGATATTGGCTCATTGGAACCTTTCACCCCAACCTCCTAAGTAGCTGGGACTACAGGCATGCACACCATGCCCTGCTAATTTTTTTTGTAGAGACAAGGTTTCAACATGTTGGCCAGGTTGGTCTTGAACTCCTGAGCTCAGGCAATCTGCCTGCTTCAGCCCCCCAAAGTGCTGGGATTATAGGCATGAGCCACTGTGCCCTGGGGATCCACCATCCTTGATGCCCCTAAGAACATTCATGATTCATGGGAGGAGGCCAAAATATCAACATTATCAGGAATTTAGAAGAAGTTGATGTCAACTCTTATGGATGACTTCTGAGGGGCTCAAGACTTCAGTTAAGGAAGTAACTGCACATGTGCTAGAAACAGCAAGAGAACTAGACTTAGAAGATGTGACTGAATTGATCCCATTCCTAGATTTTCCTTTCCCTCTTATTGGTTAGTTTATTGCTTATCCCACTGAATATCCATTACCTCAGGCAGGCCCCAGGGAAAATGATTTAGGCTTTTCACACTCTGCATTGCTGAGTCAAGACTAGTCTTGCAAATGGGGTTTTCCAGAGAACCACCAACAGGTCATATAAAGATAATTCTCTGGGAATGAGGCTTTGAAGGTGCTCCAATCCCTCTGGTGCCTGCCAGGCTGCTGGTTTTTACTATGATTACAGGCAGATGCTTTTCATGACTACCAAGGAGCTGGAGAAGGTGACAAGAATAAGGAATGCCATAGAGCTCAATGAGATTCAGCTGTTTTTCTTTAATAATCACTCCCTGGATTGCTGTAAGCATTTGGTCAGTTTCCTGAATTATGAAAAAGTTGATCCTGACAAATCCTGCCAGTTGTTTCACTACTTCCATGGAGATAATTCTCTGTGGTCCTTACTCTGCCATTTTCAATGACATCACCCAGGTTTTCTTTTTCTTTCTTTTTTTTTTTTTTGAGACGGAGTCTCGCTCTGCGGCCCAGGCTGGAGTGTAGTGGCGCAATCTCGGCTCATTGCAACCTCCACCTCCCGGGTTCAAGCGATTCTCCTGCCTCAGTCTCGTGAGCAGCTGGGATTATGGGCACCCGCCACCACACCCGACTAATTTTTGTATTTTTAGTAGACAGGGTTTCACCATGTTGGCCAGGCTGGTCTCGAACTCGTGACCTCAGGTGATTCGCCTGCCTCAGCCTCCCAAAATGCTGCGATTACAGGTGTGAGCCACTGCGCCTAGCCAGGTTTTCTTTTTAGACAGTGCTAAGCAAGTTTACCAACTCCATTTCTTGAGATTCTAAGTGAACAGCAGCTATAGCTACCATGAGACTAAACACATAAGAAAAGCATTTTATAAGAAGATTTAATCAAATACATACTAGAGTTAGGGTGTTGACACGTATATCAATAGAATTCTACATAGAACCCAGTAAAAAAGTGATAGACGATTAAAAAAAAAATCACTCTTTAATATTGCTTTTATGTAGCAAAGAATTTCCAAAGTCAGGCAAGAACACAGGAAAGGGGAACTGTGAAAACCAACAGGAAGCAGTGCTAGGGTTTCTCTTTGGGAGCACAGATTTAGAACCCAAGAAATTCTCCTCCTTCCCTGCACTTACCAACTTTGAATTTTGTTCCTTCCCTACTCTCTGTAGTCCTAGACTCCGTATGCTCCAGGAAAACAATATTGTGATCTGTGTTATTCACCAATATATCTAGGGCAAAGTTTAGTCTCTCACACAGAGGAGTGTTATCAATATTTGATGAATGAGTGATGACCCCCGCTGCCAGAATGAAACCGCCTCAAACAAATCAGAAAGGAGTTTGTGACCTCAGCTAAGCCTGTTGGGAAGAATAAGCTCACTACTTAGCTTTCCATAGCTTTGGCTTCTTGGCTGACTGTGAGTCAAAAGCTGTTCACCTTGGCCCAGGCTTTCAACACCAGGCCCAGGGACAGTCTGTCAGATGAGTAAATATCAAACACCACACTGAGAAATTTATCTCAAGAAATTCAGAAGTTATAAGTGATTAGTCCTGCGAAAGGTCATACTTCAGGGAAAAAAGTTTTAATCACATTTACCTGGCTCCAGAACTGATGTAATTTCCACTGAACTGCACACTTCCTGACCGTTTAGGTTATTCCCTTTGTGGAGAAAGATTATGGCTGCCAAATAGCTTGACTGACATCTTTCAACATTTGAATTCTGTATAACTCATTCCCTGAGCAGATTCTATAGGTAATTTTTTTTTTTTTTTGAGACAGAGAGTCACTCTTGTCACCCAGGCTGGATTACAGTGACAAGATCTTGGCTCACTGCAAGCTCCGCCTCCTAGGTTCAAGGAATTCTTATGCCTTAACCTCCCAAGTAGCTGGGACCACAGGTGTGTGCCACCATGCCCGGCTAATTTTTTGTATTTTTAGTAGAGATGGGGTTTCACCATGTTGGCCTCGAACTCCTGGCCTAAAGGGATCCGCCTGCCTTGGCCTCTCAAAGTTCTGAGATTACAGGCGTGAGCCACTATGCCCAGCCACATCAAGCAATTTTCTCACTAGAGTTTGGTTTCTGTTTGGCTCTCTAGTGGTTCTGTTTTTCTTTGTAAGTTGGCATCTGGTTTATAAGTGTCACCCTTAAGTTGGTTAATACAAGTCACTGTGCCTGACCAAGAGGAATCCACTCTGCGTCCCCCAGTAAGAATGAGTGCATGGATAAGCAAGACTGAGGACTTGCAAGAGGCCTCCTGACAGTCAGCCAGTTCCTGGAAACACCACTCACAACTCTCAACCATGGAAAGTTAGCCCATTTACTTTGGCAGGGTCCCCAAATTACACCATAAGGTACCTTCACCTATAACACAAATGTATGAAATCTTACCCTGCCTTTATAATGTGAGTAATGACATCTTAAAACAACAGACTATAGCCAGGCCTGCTGGTGCACGCCTGCAATCCCAGCTACTTAGGAGGCTGAGGCACAAGAATCGCTTGAACCCGGGAGCCAGAGGTCCTGGTGAGCTGATACTGCGCCACTGCACTCCAGCCTGAGTGACAGAGCAAGACTCTTGTCTTAAAAACAACAACAAAAAAAACCCAGAGTAATATGCATTTGCAACTCTTGTCAACACAGAACTAGGCATCTGTCATCCTTGATGGGCACTACAGACACTGGAGCCACAGTCATGGCAAGTCCCAACATTAAAATCAGCAGGATCCATGAAAAAGAATGCTGAATCCAGATACAGAAGGCACAATTCCAATTCCAGCCTTATCACAACCAAATCACAAATTATCCCATCAGCTTCCTCATTTGTAAAACATGGGTAATAGATGACCTAGCTACCACTTTTTAGTATCATCTCAATATTTTCACAGTGTTAGAAAACATTGGCATGGTTGCGTATGCCTGTAGTCCCAGTTAATCATCAAGAGGCTGAGGTAGGAAGATCGCCTGAGCCTGGGGAGGTCGAGGCTGCAGTGAACTGTGATTGCACCACTCCACTCCAGCCTGGGGAGCACAGTGAGACTCTGTCTCAAAAATAACAATAATAAAAAGAAGAAGAAAGAGAAAACAAAGGGATTTCGTCGAAGCTTCCTCCATCTGCCTATGTAGAAAACAGGGCAGATCCAGGCTCCAATATCAGTGCTAACTCCTCTATTCTATAGTTATGAGACCCTGAACAAAGCCCTCTCTGAGCAGAGATCGCACCACTGCGCTCCAGCCTGGGCGACAGAGCGAGACTCCATCTCAAAACAAAACAAAACCAAAAACAGACAGGTTTAATTAGTTGGGTGTGGTGGCACGCGCCTGTAATGCCAGCTACTCGGGAGGCTGAGACAGGAGAATCGCTTGAATCTGGGAGATGGAGGTTGCAGTGAGCCAAGATTGTGCCACGGGAATCCAGCCTGGGCGACAGAGTGAGACGCTGTCTCAAAAACAAAAACAAAAAACCAAAAAACGGACAGGGTATAGGCAATTGTTATTCTTCATAATAACCCCGTCAAGACTTGACAGCTAAGCCCTTCAAGAGGCAAGTTCAAACCAAGACTATGAAAGAAAATTAATTAATTGTGCCCCCAGGTGGAATGCCAGTGAATAATGAATTTGGGTGAGTAGAGACTTGCAAGTGAAGAAAGAATTTTTGGTGTACAAGACACAATCTGAAGAACAGCCAATCTCTATAGAGATTGCCAACAAACTACCACCTAGTTTTCAAGGCACAACAGTTTAACTTATCCCTTCATTACTTTGTGAAGTAAGGCAAGCACTTTTATTTCCACCTATGAGGAATTGGGGATCAGAAGTTATCTGACTTGCCAAAAGTCACACTGTCAGTCCTTGAATGGCAGAGCCTCAGTTTCATAATTTCTAGTACAGCAATGATCACAGACTTATCCATATATTTATTTACCTGGCACTGTCTGTCCTCTGAGACCCTCCGGCTCTTGCCCTCCGTGAAGCAGATACCCTCCTTCTTGTTCTCATTGGCCCTACACTGTGGTTTGAAGATGAAGGTCTCAGGAATTCCAGCATGCCATGAAGTCTCTGCAGTCCACTGATGAAGTTGGTCATTGAATGCAACGAAGATGCTGGGATGGTGTGATTAGCATCAGATCCCTGCCTATGTTGTTCTGAAGTTCTTGGATTGATGTTCTCCACATTGTCTTCTCCCAAGACCTCCACTTCTGTCAGGTCAACAGACAGTTGCGGAGCAGGCTGGAGCAGGGGTGGTGTCGCTTGGCTGCTGATCACCTCAGCAGGAGCTGGCTGGAGGATGGATGGTACCCCCTGGCTGCTGACCACATCAGCAGGAACAGGCTGGAGGAGGGCTGGTCCCCCTTGGCTGCTGGCCATGCCAGCAGGAGCTGGCTGTTGTTCGGCATGATTTAACTGCACCTGAAGATCATATTCCATTGCTTCATGAGCCATCACTAAAGAAACAGTATTTGTAAAAAGTATTAATAAAATAGATAAAACATGCTATGTAGGTGACAGAATCATATTTAATCTTTCTGATTTTATGTTTAATATCATTCTTAGCAAGACTGAGAAGCTTCAAGAGAAGATTTTAACTACTTATTTTAAGTCAGAAGTGTTTGGTAATGGACTTTCCTCTCTATAACAAGCAGTTTTCCAGTTTGCCCTTAGAAAACATGAAGTCCTGTGATCATAGTAGTATCTTCCAAAATAGAAAGATCTATAAACCAAGGAGATTAAACTACTGGGTCTAAAAGTAATCTCTCAGACACTTTGCAGTTCTGTCTCAAGCTGAATATGGACATTCACCAAAATCAAATGCATATAATGCAGTATCTAATTTTAGCAGGCAATATTAATCTTTCACAGCATCAACAGTTACAAGGGATAAACAGAGAAAGGACATTTTTTACACTTGCAAAATTAACTGTGTTACTAACTCAAAATGGAAACTTACCTAATTTTTCCAAAAAGGCTGAGCAAACTTTATCCTATCCCTTTCATTATTTTTGTTTTCCATCTCTAATTCCATCATGTTAGCCTATTCAACAAATATTAAGCACCTATGTTCTTTTCATGTTTCCTATCTTTAATTCCATTGTATCAGTTTGAAAACTACCACCTAGTTTTTAAATTAAAAAAAAAAAAATTTTTTTTTTTTGTTATATAGATGAAGGCTTCCTATGTTGCCCAAACTGGTCTTGAATGCCTGGCCTTACCTCCTCATGCATCAGGACAACAGGACTGAGCCACTGTGCCTCCCTACCACCTAGTTTTTAAAGTACATCAGTATAACTTATCCCTCAATTACTTTGTGAAGTAAGGCACGTGCTTTTATTTTCATCTGACTTATGAGGAAATGGGGGTTCAACTAATAGTTATTAAGCACCTGTTATGCAGACAAGACACCCTAGAGGCAAAAACAGATAAGACCCCATGTATCAGAGTTTAGATTCTAGCAAGTAAGATGTCAATAAACGAATACATGAAAAAAATTATAGATTATGATGTTTGGGGTTGAGGAGACAAAGAGGACCAACTAAGACACAATTGTGAGGGAAGTACTCTTTTAAAGAGTGAAAACTGGGCTGAGGCATGAAGGATTAAAAGCAGCTGGCTATGCAAAGAGCCAAGGAAGAGTCTCAGAAGGAAATCAGTGCATAGGTCCCTGATGAGCATGGGTTTGATTGATGAACAGGACACCATCATTAAAGGGCCTATGGGCCTTGGTAAGGAGTTTCTTCTATGTTAGGAATGCACTGTAGGGGTGCAAGAGCATAAGCTAGGTGACCAGTGTAGAGGCTATTGTGGGAGTCCAGACCAGAGGTCAGAGAGACCTAGGCAAGAGTGGTAGCAGTGGAGATGAAAAGAAACAGACAGCTTTAAGAATCTTCAGAATGGTCATGCTTCTTTTTTTTTTTTTTTTGAGACGGAGTCTCGCTCTGTTGCCCAGGCTGGAGTGCAGTGGCGCGATCTCGGCTCACTGCAAGCTCCGCCTCCCGGGTTCACGCCATTCTCCTGCCTCAGCCTCCCGAGTAGCTGGGATTACAGGTGCCTGCCACCACGTCCGGCTAATTTTTTGTATTTTTAGTAGAGCCGGGGTTTCACTGTGTTAGCCAGGATGGTCTCGATCCCCTGACCTGGTGATCTGCCAGCCTCAGCCTCCCAAAGTGCTCGGATTATAGGCATGAGCCACCGCGCCCGGCCAATAGTCATGTTTCTTAAAATCATCAAAGCAGATTAAACCACCTGAGGAACAGAATGACAGAAGAGGGCTGAAGACTAAAGTCAGAGACACTACTGTTAAAAGGACAACAGAGTAAAAGAAGCCAGTTAAGGAAGATTATAAAGTAGGAGGAAACATGGGAATGTGGTGTCTTGGAAAAACAATGTTTCAAGGAAGGAACAATTGAGTGTCAAGTGCTACTGGGGGGAAGAATGGCCGCTAGATTTGGCAATGTGAGGATGACAGGTGACCTAAAAAAGCAGTTTCCCTGAAGTGGTGGGGTCAGAGGCCAGAATGGAGCAGGCTGAATAAATGGGAGGAATTCTAATAAACATAGTGGACGAAGTACATATATGTACCTTTCTCTCTCCACTCCAGTCATTCCTAAAACCCACGAACATGACCCCCACAACCTGAGACATTTTTTTAAGAAAGGATAAATTAACCAGGACGACACAAGCGCAAACAGGGTATGATATGCAAACCAGTTTTTTAAGGCCATAAAAGAGAAACTGATGATTGATGACTGCTTAGCAGAGCCAAAAGATAAAACTCAAAGCCTGCAAAGGGCACAGTGGTTGGGGTGAGGTGTGTTATTGAGAAGCAAGCTGATTCCCACTAAAGGGACTGTAAAAACCAGGTACCACAAAAGGCAATATTGAAAGATGGCGCTAAAAGGGAAGGGCTGGTTAAAAGCCAGTAAAGCAGTTAGCTTGACTCCTACTCAAACACCAGCCAGCTAAAACAAAACACAGAACAAAGCCCTTCTCCCGCTATGCACGAGAAAACTGGAGGTTTGAATCACACAGTCTTACACTCAGGATGCAGAGTGGCACAGTACTGAAAATAAGTGGGAAAGAAAGTCTGCAAACTGAACAATGTGAGATACTTCAAGTTTTAAACACTTTTTGTATAGATGGGGTTTCCCGCGTTGCCTAGGCTGGTCTTGAACTCCTCGGCTCAAGCAACCCTTCTGCCTCAGCCTCCCAAAGTGCTGGGATTACAGGAGTGAGCTACTGCAGCTGCCTAACTAAAAGCTTTTAATGTTTCTAGGGTACAACGACAGTCTCCCAAGAATTGTGTGTCAGAACATAAGGCCCAAGCTACTTCTAGATGTACTCAAGAGACATTACGCAACTCAGCCTTCAGGAAGACAAAGGGTAGAAATGGACTAAAAAGAGCAGAATCTAGGGGGCCGCACTGTCTACTCCCAGGAGCTGTGGCCCACGCCTATAATCCCAGCACTTTGGGAAACTGAGGCAGGTAGCTTGAGACCAGGAGTTGGAGACCAGCCTGGGCAACACAGCAAAACCCCGTCTCTACAAAAAATACAAAAAAATTAGCCAGGCGCGATGGTATGCACCTGTGGTCCTAGCTACTTGGGAGGCTGAGGCAGGAGAACCCCTTGAACCCGGAGGGTGGAGGTTACATTGAGCCGAGATCACGCCACTGCACTCCAGACCGGGAGAGAGAGTAAGACTCCGTCTAAAAAAAGAAAAAAAAATAAAGAAATAAAATAAGTTCCTTTGTCATGCAGGTCACATTTCAACTGCTAGAAACCCACATAGGGCGGGTGACTCCCATACTGGACAGCAGAAATACAGAACACTTTTCTCGTCGCACAAAGTTCTATGGAACGGTGCAGTTCTGGAGCTGAAGCTTCCTAACCACTATAGGCCAGTCGGAGGTGCCTAGAGCGAGAGACCATGGGCTGGGCGCCCCAAACCTTGAGGATGTCACACAAACGCTGTTTTTTATGTGTGCTGTGAGCGGTGCTTAAAATGTCAACCTCAGACTTGTCATCTTTGTTACTCAGGTTTCAATCAATGGCCACAACAGGCAGGATGAAAGCCCCTCAATTAAAGGTTGAGAAGAGGTGGGCGGGGGAAGTGTTCAAATCTTTGCTCTGGCCGGTGCAGAGGGTCACGCCTGTGATCCCTGGACACTGAAATGCCCAGGCGGATGGATCACTTACGCTCTGGTGTTCCAGACCAGCTTAGGCAACACAGTAAAATTCCCATCTCTACCAAAAAAGAAAAATAGAACAGGTCAGGCGCGGTGGCTCACACCTGTAATCCCAGCACTTTGGGAAGCCGAGGGCGGACCACTTGAGGTCGGAGTCCCAGAATGGCCAATATGGTGAAACCCCGTCTCCACTAAAAATACAAAAACTACCCGGGTGTGGTGGCGCATGCCTGTAATCCCAGCTACTTGGGAGGCTCAGGCAGGAGAATCGCTTGAACCCGGGAGGCAGAGGCTGCAGTGAGCCGAGATCGCACCACTGCACTCCAGCAGGGGCAACAAAGCGAGACTCTATCTCAAAAAAAGAAAGAAAAAAGAAAAATAAAACAATGAGCCGGGTGTGGTGGCGCGCACCTGTGGTCCCAGCTATTGCGGGAAGCCGAGGTGGGAGGATCCCTGGGGCCCGGGAGTTGGAGACTGCAGTGAGCTCTTCCAGCCTGGGTGCAACAGGGAGACTTTTCTTTCTTTCTTTTTTTTTTTTGAGATGGAGTTTCACTCTTGTTGCCCAGGCTGGAGTGCAATGGCGTGATCTCAGCTCACTGCAACCTCGGCCTCCCGGATTCAAGCGATTCTCCTGCCTCAGCCTCCCGAGTAGCTGGGAAATGGGGTTTCTCCATGTTGGTCAGGCTGGTCTCGAACTCCTGGCCTCAGGTGATCTGACTGCCTCGGCCTCCCAAAGTGCTGGGATTACAGGCGTGAGCCACCGCGCCCGGCCGGACTTCGTCTCTTTAACAGGAAAAAGGGAGGAAGAGAGAGGGAGAGGGAGAGGGGGAGGAGGAAGGGGAGGGAGAGGGGGAGGGGGAAGGGGAGGGAGAGGGGGAGGGGAGGGGAAGGGAGAGAGGGAGAGAAGGAAATTAAATCCCTGTTCTTTTACTACATGGGGAAAGAAAGACATAGATAGATTAGATAGACAGATTAGATAGATAGATAGATAGATTAGATTAGATAGATACATAGATAGATATTAAATCCCTGTTCTTTTACTACATGGGGAAACTTTGGGTGGGTTTCCTAAACTCGGCTCAACTTGTTCTCCTGTAAAACAGGGATAATACAAGTCTTTACGCCACAGTTTCCGTGATGAAATTAAAAATGAAGTTCTTCCATCAACTTTAAAGTGATGAAGTAACCGGCGCTCAGAGCGGGCGCAGGCAACGCCGCTGAGGAGCCCGAGGCTAGGCTCTCGGGGCAAGGGCCGGGCGACCTCCCACCCCGGCCAGGGCAGGCCCCGCAGCAGCGAACTCGGCTCCTTCAGTGATCGCCCCGAGCTCCCGCCTGCCCAGCCCCCACGCCCAGCAACCCAGATACGCGCGGGGGTTCGGGCTCCTTAGCCCCGACCACTGGCGCCGCCCCGAGGGCCCGAATCCCCTCAGGCCTCCGGGTTCCATGCCCGCGTGCAGCCCACCTCGTGGGGTGTCTCCTGAATCCCAAGCCAGGAATCAGGCGTGGGGAAGTTTATCCCGAAGCTAGAGGCCCAAGGCCTGAGGAGAAGCAACACCCCTCCTCACCTGAAACCAGTAGGCCGCGGCCGGGCTCGCGAGCCCGCCGAAGACTCGGTAGTTACCTCGGCCTAACTCCGAATGCACCTACGCCAACTGCCACTTCCGGAGCCGCTCAAGCTCCCGCCAGAGCCGCCGGCAGGCATGCTCCTATTGGACAGAAGCCCTACGCTGTGGCCAATACCCACTCTTCTTCTTCAATGGGTCCCCCGCTAGCTGAAGCAGCGGTGCTCTCATTGGCTGGTCGTTCATGCTGACGAGGCGGGACCGCGCTCGAGGAAGCCTCCTACAATTGGCAGGAATCTACGTCCGTCACCTTGCGCCCGCCCCGGAAAAAATGGGAGGTTTTTTTGTTTTTTTTTGGTTGGTTGGTTTGTTTTTTTTTTTTTTTTAGCGCGTTTTATTTGAACTTTCTGGCGGGAGAAAGTTATATGATTTCTCGGTCCATTTTGGAATGGGGATGATAATATTAAAACTGACTCCTGCTGCTTATCCCTAACGCTTTAGTGAAGGAGTTATCTGTATCCAAAGGATAGCAGCTAATCGAATAATTTCAAAATATTTCAATATTTTGAATTTCGGAGCCTGTAAAGAGGCGTAGGACAGTCCAGTTCATATGTATGCTCTCATGGGGTTGAAGAGCTCATGCAAAAGACTTTGCCTACATAATCTCTTCAATCTCAAACCGCTGCAAGGGATCTGAGCTACTAAACAGTCTCAAATCACTTGTTAGGGCCGCCGCTCGCCGCCAGCGCCAAAAGAAAGGGGCCCCCGGAATTCTCCAGCTACGTACGAGGAGCGCGAGCCCACAGCCGTCTCGGCTCCGAGCCCGCCGCCGGCAGGAAAGCCACAAAGAAAACTGATAAACCCAGACAAGATGATAAAGACGATCTAGATGTAACAGAACTCACTAATGAAGATCCTTTGGATCAGCTTGTGAAATAGGAGTGAATTGTGGTCCTATTGTGGGAACAACCAGGAAGCTGTATGAGAAATAGCTTTTGAAACTGAGGGAGCAAGGAACAGAATCAAGATCGTCTCCTTCAGCAACAATTTCTTCTTCAGCAGAAAATACAAGGCAGAATGGAAGTAATGATTCTGACAGATATAGTGACAATGAAGAAGACTCTAAAATAGAGCTCAAGTTTGAGAAGAGAGAACCGCTAAACAGCGGAGTAAAGACTCCAGTAACCCTCAAGCAAAGAAGAGTTGAGCACAACGAGAGCTATTCTCAAGCTGGAATAACTGGGACTGAATGGACAAGTGGATCTTCAAAAGGCGGACTTCTGCAGGCATTATTAACTAGGGAATCTACAAGAGGGTCAAGAAGAACTCCAAGCAAAAGGGTGCACACTTCAGAATATTTTCGTATAGATGGAGCAGTAATTTCAGCGAGTACTCCCATAGCTGAAACTATAATTGCTTCAAACAACGAATCCTTAATTGTCAATAGGGTGACTGGAAATTTCAAGCATGCATTTCCTATTCTGCCAGTCACTGAATTCTCGGACATACCCAGAAGAACACCAAAGAAACCACTGACAAGAGCTGAAGTGGGAGAAAAAAAACACAGGAAAGAAGAGTAGAAAGGGATATTCTTAAGGAAATGTTCCCCTATGAAGCAACTACACCAACAAGAATTAGTGCTAGTTGCCGCAGAACAATCAAAGGAGCTGCAGGCCGGCCATTAGAACTCAGTGATTTGAGGATGGAGGAGTCGTTTTCATCTACGTATGTTCCTAAGTATGTTCCCTTGGCAGATGTCAAGTGAGAAAATACAAAAAAAAGGGACGCTCCATTCCTGTATGGATAAGGGAAATTTTGCTGTTTGTTGTTGTGGCAGTTTTTGTGTGTGTGTTTGGTCTATCAAGCTATGGAAACCAACCACGTAAATCCCTTCTCTAATATTCTTCCTGATGACTCTAGAAAACCCAAATGAACGGTATCTCTTTGGCACATTCAACTTGGTCTTGTATTTTTAGTAACTGTGTTGAAGAACATTCGTGTACGCTTTTTGACTCCAAGAACTAAAAATAATGTGATTTTGCCTCAATAAACGTAGTATTCCATTGGAAAGCAAACAAAAGATATATGAATGGACTTTATTAAAATGTTTTTGAACTTTGGACTAGTAGGAGATCACTTTGTGCCATATGAATAATCTTTTTTAGCTCTAGAACTTTTTTTTTTTTAGACAGGGTCTCGCTCTGGTGCCCAGGCTGGAGTGCAATGGCATGATTTCGGCTCACTGCAACCTCCACCTCCTGGGTTCAAGTGATTCTCCTGCCTCAGCCTCCTGAGTAGCTGGGATCACAGGCACGTGCCACTACGCCCACCTAATTTTTGTATTTTTAGTAGCGGTGGGGTTTCACTATGTTGGCCAGGCTAGTCCTGAACTCCTGACCTCAGGTGATCCACCCGCCTTGGCCTCCCAAAGTGCTGGGATTATAGGCGTGAGCCACCGCGCCCGGCCATAATGTTCATGATCTTGATAGAGTTTGGATTACTCATATGTATGCATTTGTCAAAACTCATCAAATGCTATCTTTAAGATTTGTGCATTTCACACAAATTTTTCACAGCAAAAACTTACCTTCCCACCCCCCCGCCAAAAAAAAGCCCATAGAGAGATAAACTCCAGTTAATGGCATAAATGCTGAAGTGTTTAGGAATGAAGTGCATAAAAAATCAGGATGAATTAATGGCTAGAAAGAGGCACAAGTAGATAAATAGGTATGTGATAAAACAAATATAATAAATTGTTAGTTGTAGAATTTAGGTGGTAGGTATATGGTTGTTCAGAGTACAATTGTACTGACTTTTCGGTGTATCTGGAAATTTTCATACGTAAGTGTTGGGAAAAATCAGGTACAGGGCCTTGGAAGGCATCCTGTTCAAGTAAAAGGCCCTGAAGATTAAGCTTTATCAGGCTTATAGTAAATTCACCTATAATAATTGTGGGTCTGCCAGAGTATGAATAATTCATCCACCAGGGAGAATTTTCACTGTAACTCCTACAGTAAATAGAACAAATGATTTTAAAGATGAAAACAGTGGCTGGGCATGGTGGCTCATGCCTGTAATCCCAGCACTTTGGGAGGACAAGGTGGGCGGATCCCTTGAGGTCAGGAGTTCCAGACCAGCAGACCCTGCCTCTGAAAAAAAAAAAAAAAAAAGAAAAAAGGAAGGAAGGAAAATAGTAAAATAGTAATACCTGCCAGTAAGTTCTACAAGATAATCATATTAAGTTTATATTCTTCTGCATTTTTTATTTATAGAAAAAAACCATGTTCTAGGTTTTAAAAAAATCAAGGATAAGTAAAAGATAAAAATATAAGGCCGAGTGTGGTGGCTTATGCCTGTAATCCCAGCACTTTGGGAGGCCAAGGTGGGAGTATCACTTGAGCCCAGAAGTTCAAGACTAGCCAAGGCAACACAGTGAAACCCTGTCTCATAATAATAATAATAATAGTAATAGAAATCAGCCATAATTTTCTTCACCAGAGATGATTACTAGAATACAAGACCCAAATGTATTTTTATTGCTGTCTTCTCAGTGATTGAAACAATGGCCAGCACATTTGCTGTTGAATGATTTAGAATGAGTTCTGAAAAAAATGTAACTTTAAAGGCAGGGATTAGTGTATCCTAGGCAAAGCACACACCATGAACAAAGGTATAAGATCTAAAATGAGACCAGGCGTGGTGGCTCATGTCTGTAACCCCAGCACTTTGGAAGGCCGAGGTGGGCAGATCACTTGAGGTCAGGAGTTCGAGACCAGCCTGACCAACATGGTGAAATGCTGTCTCTACTAAAAATACAAAAATTAGCCAGGTGTGGTGGCACACACCTGTAATCCCAGACACTTGGGAGGCTGAGACAGGAGAATCGCTTGAACCTGCAAGGCGGAGGTTGCAGTGAGCTGAGATTGCGCCACTGCACTCCAGCCTGGCCAACAAGAGTGAAACTCTAGGCCGGGCGCGGTGGCTCACACCTGTAATCCCAGCACTTCAGGAGGCCGAGGTGGGTGGATCACCTGAGGTCAGGAGTTCGAGACCAGCCTGACCAACATGGTGAAACCCCATCTCTACTAAAAAATACAAAAAGTTAGCCGGGTGTGATGGTGAGCACCTGTAATCCCAGCTACTTAGGAGGCTGAGGCAGAGAGAATTGCTTGAACCCAGGAGGCAGAGGTTCCAGTGAGCCAAGATTGCACCACTGCACTCCAGCCTGGGCATGACAGAGCAAGACTCCGTCTTAAAAAAAGAAATCTAGAATGAAAGCACCACAAACATGGATTTGAGTCTGGCAGGGATTAAAATCTGGCAGCTCCTATGTGGACATATTTTGTTTGTCTTATCAGCATTAAAATAATTTTTTTTTTGAGACAGGGTCTCACTCTGTCGCTCAGGCTGGAGTGCAGTGGTGCAATCATGCCTCACTGCAACCTCCGCCTCCCAGGTCCAAACGATTCTCATGCCTCAGCCTCCCGAGTAGCTGGGATTACAGGCATGTGGCCGCCACACCCAGCTAATTTTTGTATTTTTAGTAGAAACAGGGCTTCACCATGTTGGCAAGGCTGGTCTTGAACTCCTGACCTCAGATGATCCTCCCGCCTGGGCCTCCCAAAGCGCTGGGATTTCAGGCGTGAGTCAGCGTGCCCAGCCTAAAATAATTTTTAATGAGATACTAACCTTTAAAAATAAGGACATCACAGAAAAATCCAACTTTCTAGCTCTTTTGACAAAATGGAAAGCTCTAGAAATGTTGGGATCCCATTCTATGTGACAAAGTATAGACTGGAGTTGAGGAGATGCTGTTCTTGCTCATCTGTTCACTGAAGCCCCCTCCAGGTTCAAATCATTCATTTAGTTTCCTTCCTAGGCCCTATGGGTATTAGAGTTTGCAATCTCTGGTAGGAGAACTCTGGGATCTGATTGGAAAGTCAGGTTGGAAAGTATGGCATGGGGGATATCCATAAGGCTATGGATATCCAAATAGGAAGTTTGTACTTGAGTCCTTGGGCAAGAGGAAGAATTGAACAGTTTCTGCCTAGTTACTTCTGTTGTGTAACAAACCACCACAAAACTTAGTGTTAAGACAACAGTAATTTATTTAGCTCCTGATTGTATGAATGGGCAATTTGGGCTGGGCTCTGCTTGAGTGGTTCTTCTGGTCTTGATTGGCCTCATTCATGTGTTAGCTGCCATGTTGGTTGGTCTAGTATGACTTCAGCTAGGAAAGCATGTTTCTGCTTCATGTGGTCTCTCATTCTCCAGCATGCTCACTCAACATGTTCATGGCTGGGTAAGGTTCCAACAGACATTTATAAGGCCTCTTGAAACCTAGGCTTGGAACCGGCACACAGTCACTTCTTCCACATTCTATTGATCAAATCAAGTCACAGTGCCAGCCTAGATTCAAATGGTGGGGGAAAAGACTTCATTTATGGAAGGGAGGAGCTGCAAATTTCATTGCCAAGAGGTGCGGATACCCAGAAAGATACATTTGGCAAACCATCTATCAAAGTTACTGTCAGAGGTATGTTTTTGGAAATATCATTTGGAGTGGGATGTGTCCTGTATGACTGGAATCATTTTCTATTTCTAACAGAGAAGTGTGCCCACTCCTTGCACCCATAGATAACCCAATGCCGAAGGATATGAGAGAGAGAGATGTCCAGTTTGTGCCTCTCCCAGCTTCTTGTCCAGAGACTCCTTGGTTTAGATTTTGATACACTACTTAGAAAAGGTGGAGAGTTTCTTTAAGATTTCTGTGGATGAATGAACAGAAAATTAGACCAGGGTAGGCAGCTGAGAGCCAAGTTAGAAACACAAAGACATTTCTACATTGCACAGTCATTTAGAAACTGCATTCCCCCTGGTATGGCTGGTGCCTAAACCACCATCAGCACTCACACATCTGGGATATAAAGTTCTCTTACTTGATCAACTTTTAAAACACAAACACCTCACAGGAGGGGGTAAACTCACATCTTAGTATGAATTACTCTCTGGTGTTAGATTCCTTAATACTAGGAGGACCCTAGGTTGTAAGGGACCTTGGTAGAAGAAGAAAGAAGACAGAGGAGAGAGTGTAGTGGAGGACAGCATTGTATAAATCACTGTTGGCTTCTCATCCACCCCAAAGACCAATTTTTCAGAACGCATCATTAAGTCTATACTTCTGCTCTGTGGTGGTGGAGAGAAAGTTTCAGACAGAAACTATGCCGTGACTTTGATTTTTCATTCTGAAAGGTAGGGATGTGGATGAAGGGAGAGGAGAGATGACAGATGAGACCCTCTCAGGTAGTGTGAGAGGTTTTCCCAACAGACCATCTGTGAGAAGGCCTTGAAGAACAGTCCTCATGCTCGAGACTTCTGTAAGCAGACAGAACATCCTTGGAAGCTGCCTCAAAAGTCTGGACTCATGGCTCTTTAGTTCCTTTTTCTTTTCTTTCTTTCTCTTTTGAGACAGAGTCTTGCTCTATCACCCAGGCTGGAGTACAGTGGCGCGATCTTGGCTCACTGCAACCTTTGCCTCTGGGGTTCAAGCAATTCTCCTGCCTCAGCTTCCTGAGTAGTTGGGATTACCGGTGTGTGCCACTATGCCCAGCTATTTTTTGTATTTTTAGTAGAGATAGGGTTTCACCATGTTGGCCAGGCTGGTGTTGAACTCCTGACCGCAAGTGATCTGCTTGCCTCAGCCTCCCAAAGTGCTGAGATTACAGGTGTGAGCCACTGCACCCGGCCCCTTCTCTCTTTTGTCTGGGCTTTGTGGAAAGTCTGGGAGATTTAGGTCTAGGGTAGGAGAGAGAGATGCTTCCAGGGAGGGAGAGAGTGTAAGGAAGCTATGGAGAAGCAGCTGATGACATGGTGAGATAAAAGTCTGCATCGAGGAGATAATCCCAAGGATGCTGAAAAAAGAAAGGAAGGCAGACAAGGAGGGAGGAAAAAAGGAGAAAGATAGGCAAAAATAAAGCAAGAGAGAGGAAAAAGAAGAGAGATAGAAAGACAAAAAGGCAACAAGATAATGCTGCTGTGGTGGTGCCTGTTGTCCCAGCTACTCTAGAGACTAAGGCAGGAGGATCACTTGAGCCCAGGAGTTTGAGGCTATAGAGTGCCATGATCCCACCTGTCAATAGCCACTGCACTCTGGCCTGGGCAACATAATGAGACCTCTTCTCTAAAAAAAAAAAAAAAAAAAAAAAAAGATAAATAGACAGATATAGACAAAAATAAAGGAAGAAAATAGGCAGGAAGAAAGTAATCTGCCTTTCCAACCCACTTTGGATAAAACAATGCCCTTTGGAAGCCCTTACACTATTGACATTGGGGCTGCCAGAGAGTTATTTGTGTGGTGGGCTGTCCTATGCATTGCAGGATGTTGAATAGCATTCTTTTTTTTTTTTTTGAGACGGAGTCTTGCCCTGTTGTCCAAGCTGGAGCGCAGTGGCGTGATCCTGACTCTGCAACCTCTGCCTCCTGGGTTCAAGTGATTCTCTTGCCTCAGCCTCCTGAGTAGCTGGGACTACAGGCATGCGCCAATATACTTGGCTAATTTTTGTATTTTTAATAGAGACGAGGTTTCATCATGCTGGCCAGGGTGGTCTCAAACTCCTGACCTCAGGCGATCCATTCACCTTGGCCTCGCAAAATGTTGGGATTATAGGCATGAGCCACCGCGCCTGGCCAACATTTTTTTTTTTTTGAGACAGAGTCTTGTTTTGTCACCCAGGTTGGAGTGCAGTGGTACAGTGGCGTGATCTTGGCTCACTGCAACCTCCCAGTTTCAAGAGATTCTCGTGTCTCAGCCTCCTGAGTAGCTGGGATTACAGGCATGTACCACCATGGCTAGCTAATTTTAGTAGAGATGAGGTTTCACCATGTTGGCCAGGCTGGTCTCAAACTCCTGACCTCAAGTGATCGGCCCACCTCAGCCTCCCAAAGGGCTAGAATTACAGGCATGAGCAACCGCGCCCAGCCATCATCCTTGGCCTTTATTCACTAGATGACAGTAGCGCACCCCATCCTACCTCCCTGGCCTTATGACAAACAACATTTCAGACATCACTAAATGTTCCCTGGATAAAACCACCCCTCGTTGTAAACTACTGCCTTGGAGCTGGTGAAAAGGAAATCTTTCACAAGTGTGAAATAATGATGGGGCTCATGCTCTTTACAGCAGAAAGAACCCTACCATCCACGGAGGGCCGCAAAGAGGGATCATGGGCCCGGCACTGATCAATGATCTCCCGCAGCTCTGAAGGGCAGTCTTCACCCAGCGGCTCCTGCTCCCGCTCCACAGACACCAGCTTGCGGATCTCCTCAGAATTACAGCCTGGAAATGATAGCATGAGAGCCTCAAAAAATTGCTCCAGTACTCGTACATCTCTCTGGATGCTGATGGCTGGCATCAGAACTAGGGACTCTGAGTATGGAAACAACAAGAGCTTCCAACGATTCCACTGACCGGCCCAGGCAGTTCCCACATTAAACAACAAATCGCCAGGGGCAGCACTGATGGGGAATTTCTGGTCTACTGGAAGGGGACCCAACCCCACCACTGGCTGAGCCAGTCTTCACATTCTTCACCTTGAAACGGGATATCTCCAGTGGCGATTTCCCAGAGGACGATTCCAAAGCTAAAAGAAAACCAAGAAACTGAACAACCATAACTAGTCTCCCCTTTCCCCTGTCCCTCTAGCCACTGCCAGAAAACTCAGTGAATTTTTTGATTACTACCCAATTTCATTCAACAGAGTTGAGTTTAGGTGGTCCTTGGAGGAGTTTGATTTGGGTTTTCCTATTATGCACATCTGAGTTAGAATCTGTACCAGAACATGAGTGTACCTGTATATTTCAGACTTTACATCATATAGATAAAATACGTCTTCCAGTTCCTGAGGTGAGAGATATGCTGTAGATTTGACTTTGTCTGTCTTTTCTCTCGTAGTTCCCAAACTCATGGAAGTCTGTGTTTCCCTCAACTCAAATCCTGCAAGCTAGATAGAGAGGCAACTTAGAAAGAAACAAGCAAGACCTTGGGTAGAGGAGTAAAGGGCAGGGATTGTTGCTTCACACAATTGCCAGGGAATTGTCTTTTACCTTAGGGATTTATTTCCTGTCGTGACTTCTGTCTGTGTGGCTACTTTATTGGTTAACATTATGGGTTCAACTTATCACAGTGCAGTGACCAAGAGAAACACAAAGAGATTTCTTCTCTATAAAATGGGGTGATGACAGGGGGGATTACTTGAGATAATGGTTATAAAGCACTGGTAAGACCTGCTAAGTTGTAGTTGTTGCCAGTATGACTATGTTAAAATGTAGGGGTTTCTCAGTTGAGGACTGAACTCCACTCAGTGAGAGCGGAGAGGGGTCATAGAGCCACTGCCTGGCTCGCCTTTTCCCAGAGAAGCAGATGGAAAAATGGCATGGGGGCATCCCCTCTGTGCTATCTGACTTTATGGGGGGTCAGCCTGATCCTTTGGCTTTGGCATGACGAGTGTGAGTCATCCCCCCAGGCCTGCGTGGTCACCTGGTGTTCTTAAAGAAACTGTAGCACAATCATGACAGCATATGTTCTTGTCCCATGCACACCTGCCATTGACACCATTGGTGTGCTGAAGGCTGCCAGCCCCAAACTCAGCCAGGTACCCAAATCTAGGGGCAATGTGAGAAAAGGGATAAGGCACTTAGATGGCTCATCCCCCTTTCATTCATTCATTCATTCATTTGCTCACACGTTTCCTGAGCACTGACATTCTCTTACATCTAGCGCCGTATGGGATACCAGGGATGAAAGGTGGAATAGCGCATCTTATAGTCAGGCTGCATGAAGAGCGTGAGAGTAGTAGAAACAGTGTTTTGGGAGTACTTATATCACCATCGCAGAGTGGGGAAAGGCATCTGAAAGGCAAAAAAGGCCTGTCTGCTATTATTTGAGGGCTGTCTCTGACACTCGTAGGACTGGAAGAAAGAAAACCGTCTATGGATGACAAAGAAAACTGCTAAAATTCTTTTAGCATTTGGGAATTGTGGACACTGAGTTCACAAAATCTCTTCCTCTTCTGTATGAAAATCTGACTTCCAGTGAACTTCTTAGCTCTGTTCCCCTGGAAATCTGATACAGGTAGACTGTCACCTATGGCTCTTAGGAACATCGCTGATGATAAAAATAAAAATGACTGCTGATTGTTAGATTGCTTCTGGGCAGGATCAAGGGGGTAAGAGGACTACACAGTAAACAGCTGATGGGAATGCTTTGTAGCAAATTTTTCTTATTGATTGATTGATTGATTGATTGAGACGGAGTCTCACTCTGTCACCCAGGTTGGAGAGCAGTGGTGCAATCTCGGCTCACTGCAAGTTCTGCCTCCTGGGTTCATGCCATTCTCCTGCCTCAGCCTCCCGAGTAGCTGGGACTACAGGCGCCTGCCACCACGCCTGGCCAATTTTTTGTATTTTTTAGTAGAGACAGGGTTTCACTGTGTTAGCCAGGATGGTCTCGATCTCCTGACCTCGTGATCCACCTGCCTTGGCCTCCCAAAGTGCTGGGATTACAGGTGTGAGCCACCGTGCCCAGCCTCTTTTTTATTTTTTGAGACAGGGTCTCATTCTGTTGCCCAGGCTAGGGTACAGTGGCGTAAACATAGCTCCCTGCAGCCTTGACGTCCTGGGCTCTAGGCATCCTCCTCCTGCCTCACTCTCCTGAGTAGCTGGAATTACAGGTGTGCACCACCATGACTGGCTGATTTTTAAATTTTTTGAAGAGGGGGAGGTCTCACTGTGTTGCCAAGGCTGGTCTTGAACTCTTGGGCTCAAAGTGATCCTCCTGCCTTCCCTTCCAAAGTGCGGGGATTACAGGCATAAGCCACCATGCCCGGCCATGTGGCAGCTCTTTTCTTTTCTTTTTTCTTTTTTTTTGGAGATGGAGTTTTGCTGTTGTTGCCCGGGCTGGAGTACAACCACGCGATCTCGGCTCACTGCAAACCTCTGCCTCCCGGGTTCAAGTGATTCTCCTGCCTCAGCCTCCTTAGGAGCTGGGACTAGAGGTGTGCGCCACCACACCTGGCTAAGTTTTTGTATTTTTAGTAGAGACGGTGTTTCACTATGTTGGCCAGGCTAGTCTTGAACTCCTGACCTCAGGTGATCCACCCGCCTTAGCCTCCCTAAGTGTTGGGATTACAGGCGTGAGCCACCATACCCAGATGTGGCAGCTCTTAAAACAGCAACTGACATGTCACTTGCAGAAACACTGGAAGGCATGCCTGCAGAGTTGTTACCAGAGATGCTGACTCCTGCAGGTCATGGGCTTCCAAGCCTGGATGACCCACACCCACCTAACGGGAGCCTCTTTCTCCAGCACCTGTGGCTCTGACAAAGAGAGTATCTCCTGGATGACTGCGAGGACTCACCCTGGAGGGAAAGGTTTGGCGCTGCTGACATCCTTCTAAGTAACTGAATGACAAGTGTGGCCTAGACCTGTCCTGTGAGTCTGAGTCCTTAAACCTAACAAGATCCCCCATTGTACGTTGTAGGGACATAGAAGTGGTGTCCAGGCATCTAAGGGGAAATGACTTGTAGCCCATCCCTGCTAAATGGGCAGTGAGGGAAGGCAGTCATCAGAACAGGCGGCATAGATGGAGACTGTTGTGTGGTGGGCACACAGAAAGTTGAAGTTAGTTCTGAAACTAAAAAACTAAAATTGAACTCAGTTCTAAAACCAAGGCAAGGCCGGGCATGGTGGCTCATGCCTGTAATCCCAGCACTTTGGGAGGCCCAGGTGGGCGGATCACTTGAGGCCAGGAGTTCAAAACCAGCTGGCCAACATGGTGAAACCCTGTCTCTACTAAAAATGCAAAAATTAGTCAGGAGTGGTGGTACATGGCTGTAATCCCAGCTACTTGGGAGGCTGAGGCAGGAGAATCGCTTGAACCTGGGAAGCAGAGGTTGCAGCGGGGCGATCTCGCTCACTGCCCTCCAGCCTGGGTGACAGAAAGAGACTCTGTCTCTAAATAAATAAATAAATAAACTAAGACAAGAATCAAGCCTTTCTGAGACACTCGTGCCCCTCTCCTAGCACCAGTCATGCAGGTTTGACCCAAAGCGCCCCCGCAAGGCACACTCACCTTCACTTGGTAGCCTTGAGTTACCAGGAAGTTTGAGCTTCTGATTTTTCCGTGGAGTTCAGGTGCTTCTGAATGGTGTAGCCTGACACGGCCAAAGGTGGGGAGCATTAGTGACCTTTGCCCAAACTTTCTTTGGGGGACTGACAATCATAACTGGGCTGATGAGGCTGGACAGTACCATGGGTGCCTCTCCACAGATACACAGGAAAAACTGGGATGCAGAGGCAAGGTTTGAGAATCGCAAGCCGTGAGTATAGAGCAGAGATGAGATTCATAGCACAAGGGGGCATGACAGCCCTTATGAAGTGCATGCAATCGGGCATCAGGGGTGCCTTTAGGTAGAGAAGGACAACGTTGCCTCTGTGTTGCTTTGCCTGGGAAGTGCTGGGCAGATCCGAGAGCTCAGAGGCATGGCTGGGTGGCTGGACCTTGCTGGGACCCTTCAGGTCAAAGCAGAATGTGAAGCTGGGGTCCCGCTGACTTCCAGACAAGGGCTTTGGTTTCACAAAGCCCCTGCGTCCCAGGTTGGGTTGTGGTCATGGTGTCTGCCTGAGCTCAGATTCTCCCAGAAGCAGATCATGAGCCATGATTTGGGTACGAGGGATTTGTATCAAGAAGGTGCTCCCTTGACCAGGCATGGTGGCTTGCGCTTATAATCCCCACACTTTGGGAGACCAAGGTGGGTGGATCACTTGAGGTCAGGAGTTTGAGACCAGCTTGGCCAACATGGTGAAACATCGTCTCTACTATTAATAAAAATACAAAAAAATAGCTGGGCGTGGTGGCATGTGCCTGTAATTCCAGCTATTCGGGATGCTAAAGCATGAGAATCACTTGCACCCAGGAGGTGGAGTTTGCAGTGAGCCGAGATCACGCCACTACACTCCAGCCTGGGCAGCAAAATGAGGCTCTGTCTCAAAAAAAAAAAAACTCCAAAAGTCCCCCAAACAAACAAAAAGAAGGTGCTCCCAGGAGAAACGGTTGAGGGAGTACAGGAAGTAGGATGGCGAAGGAGAAGAAATCAAGCAAGAGGTTGATTTCAGGTGAAATCCCAGGCTCAGGTGGTCTCGCGGAGACCTGTGGGCACAATTACGCCTCAGAGTGTGTCCCACAGGAGGCAAAGGAACTGGACTTTTATACTTACACCAGTCAGTGGTTATGGACCGTGTTGGGGAGGGCAGGGACAGATGGATATAAAACTCTTGGGCACTTTCAGCTGTCTATAAGGGTGAAAGGGCTTCAGTGCCCACAGGCAATCCTCTGAAGATTGCAGCTGTGAACTTTTAGCAGCAAAGCATGCCGAGAGGGGGATGGGTAAATAGAGCTGGTAAAAAGGATCAGAGGTCATTTGGAGGGGATATTAACAGTGTCCCCTACAACATCCAAAAATACTTCTCCTTAAACTCACTAGTTTAGGGAGTTGAGAAGAAACAAACTTAATTTCAAATTAATAGCTAAGACAGTGTTTCCAAAAGTGTGGGATAAGGTGGTATGCAAGATTATATAAAGGGAAAATTACTCTCCTTTCAGTTTGCTCCAGTCTTTCTGATTACATCAAGAAGAAAGTCTGGGTTTGGTATTTTTTTTTTTTGTTTTTTTGTTTTTGTTTTTTGTTTTTTGTTTTTTTATGAGACGGAGTCTCGTTCTGTCGCCCAGGCTGGAGTGCAGTGGCACGATCTCGGCTCACTGCAACCTCTGCCTCCCAGGTTCAAGCGATTCTCCTGCCTCAGCCTTACGAGTAGCTGGGACTATAGGTGCGTGCCACCACGCCCAGCTAATTTTTGTATTTTTAGGAGAGACGAGGTTTCACCGTGTTGGGCAGGATGCTCTTGATCTCTTTACCTTGTGATCTGTCCGCCTCAGCCTCCCAAAGTGCTGGGATTATAGACGTGAGCTACTGCGCCCAGCCTTGGTGTTGGGTATCCTTAACTCTGCCAATATCTCCAATATCTCCATTGTACAAAGAGAATGTGGGTTGGATCACAGAGCTTCTGGCAGGCAGCCTCATCCAGCCAGAATTTAATTACATTGTTTTGGTTTCATTTGTGGTTACCTATTTTTGGCAAGTGACACTGGTTTTCAATTTATGGTAGTAAGAGAAAGTGTCCTTTTTAAAAGCTTTATTTCAATTATTATTATTATTTTTTGAGATGGAGTCTTGCTTTGTCGCCCAGCCTGGAGTGCAGTGGTACGATATCAGTTCACTGAAACCTCCGCCTCCTGGGTTCAAGTGATTCTTGTCCCTCAAGCCTCCTGAGTAGCTGAGATTACAGGCCTGTGGCACCATGCTGGGCTAATTTCTGTATTTTTAGTAAAAACAGGGTTTCGCCACGTTGGCCAGGCTAGTCTCCAACTCCTGACCTCAAGTGATCCACCTGCCTTGGCCTCTCAAAGTGCTGGGATTATGGGCGTGAGCCACCGGGCCGGGCCTTTATTCCGATTTTTAAAAAGTGAGTCAATGTAATGAAAAATGTTAAGTAAATAACACTGGTAGTAGTATAGTTAAAACCCTGCAGATGGTTTGTGAGTGACTAACCTTCGGGTACCCTTGGGACTAAGAATCCATAGATTCTGCAGGTGAGAATAGGTAGAGTTGCCAAATAAAACACAAGACACGGCCAGGCGCGGTGGCTCACACCTGTAATCCCAGCACTTTGGGAGGCCGAGACAGGTGGATCACGAGGTCAGGAGATCGATACCATCCTGGCTAACATGGTGAAACCCCGTCTCTAATAAAAATACAAAAAAATTAGCCAGGCGTAGTGGCAGGTGCCTGTAGTCCCAGCTACTCGGGAGGCTAAGGCAGGAGAATGGCGTGAACCTGGGAGGCAGAGGTTGCAGTGAGCCGAGATCGTGCCACTGCACTCCAGCCTGGGCAACAGAGGGAGACTCCATCTCAAGAAGAAAAGAAAAGAAAAGAAAAAAACACAAGACACTCCATTAAATTTGATTTTCTGATAAGCAATGAATATATAGATTCACATACACACATATATATGTACAAGCATGCCCACAAATTGTATAGGACATAGTTGTACTAAAAATAAATGTTTATCCAAAATTTGAGACTGGGTGCAGTGACTCATGCCTGTAATCCCAGCACTTTGGAAAGCTGAGGCAGGAGCCCAGTAGTTCGAGACCAGCCTAGGCAGCATGGCAAAACCTTGTCTCTACAAAAAATATATATAAAAAAAAAATTGGCTGAGTGTAGTGGTGTGCGCCTGTAGTCCCAGCTTCTCAGGAGGCTAAGGTAGGAGAATCCCTTGAGCTCGGGAGGTTAAGTGATCTGTGATCATATCAGTGCACTCCAGTCTGGGCAAGAGAGTGAGACTCTGTCTCAAAACATAAAATGAAATTTGATATTTTTGATATTTAGTATAAGTATATACCATGCAATGTTTAGGATGCACTTATACTAAAAAATGATTCATTACTTTCCTAACGTTCAAATTTAACTGGATATGTTCATTTTTATGCTAAATCTGTCCACTCCAAAATTAGGGCTCATCCAACTCTATAAGTGCAGTGTGGACATCAATTTCAACCGTCAGTTCCGGGAGCTGGTGTTCCCTGGGTTGAGCCTCTTTCCTCCCTCCTATCTGTAATCAGAGTAAATAGTAAAACAGTGTATGGGAGGGAGACTGTCTGGGGCGTCTGGCCTGTTCTCTCACCATCTCTGGGAGTATCAGGAGTGTGGACAGACCCATCCAACCCTTAGTGGCGCCTTTTCACCCCGTCTTACCGGTACAGGCCTCGGGCTGCCCCCAGGACTAGGACCATGCGCTTGCCAAGTGTGAGGTCTTTTTCCCTATCCAACAGCTCCCTCAGGGTCCCGAGTTCACAGTACTCCATGACAACGGAGAATTGAGGCGGAGTCACTGGTGGAAAGGAGCAGACACTACGAGGACCCGCCCTACTTGAAGCTTCCCACGTCTGCAGCCCACCTCTCCCAGCCTCGGTACAGATACAGACTTGGCTCTGCTGAGTCCCATTTCTCCCCCAATTCTCAGCCCACAGTTTTGGTCCCCGGCCTCCTTGAACGGACCAAATATGCCCAGAATTCCCATCCTCTTCTCCATAATACTTGGCTTGTCGTAATTCTACCTTAAAAAAAAAATTGGCTGGGTGCGTTGGCTCACGCCTGTAATCCCAGCACTTTGGGAGACCAATGTGGGTGGATCACAAGGTCAGGAGTTTGAGATCAGCCTGGCCTACACGGTGAAACCCTGTCTCTACTAAAAATACAAAAATTAGCTCGGTGTGGTGGCAGGTGCGTGTAATCCCATCTACTTGGGAGGCTGAGGCAGGAGAATCGCTTGAAGCTGCGTGGCAGAGATTGCACCACTGCACTCCAGCCTGGGCAACAGAGTGACACTCTGTCTCAAAAAAAAAAAAAAAAGTTCTGCCAGGTGTGGTGACTCACGCCTGTAATCCTGGCTCTTTGGGAGGCTGAGGCTGGTGGATCACTTGAGGCCAGGAGTTCGAGACCAGCCTGGCCAACATGATGAAACCTCGTCTCTATGAAAAATGCAAAAATTAGCCAGGTGTGGTGGGACATGCCTGTAGTCCCAGCTACTAGGGAGGCTGAGGCAGGAGAATTGCTTGAACCTCGGAGGTGGAAGCTGCAGTAAGCAGATTGTACCACCGCACTTCAGCCTGAGTGACAGAATGAGACTCTGTCTCAAAAAAAAAAAAAAAAAAAAAAAAAAAAAAATTCTTTTTCTTTTTCTTTTTTAACTTCTATCTCCCTTTCTTGGTATAATTCAAAATTTTCTTGAGCAGTTATTTGGGGAATGTCTTCCTCACTCAACTGGAATCCCAAGAAGGCAGGAAATGTGTCTGTCTTGTTCACATGGGTGCTCACAAGGAGCTTCGTACATCTGTGTGGGAGGAATGAGTAGGGCACACATGGCAGGGGCGGGTGAGGACTCAGACAAGAAGTCGACTTCCCCATTCATGGGCCTGAGCTGCAAAAATGACATGTGACTGAGCCAGGCACCTCAGCGGTCCCCAAGGAGAATAAACGTTGCTGAACATTTGTCTTTATTTTTTATTTTTTAATTTTTTTGAGACAGAGTCTAGCTCTGTCACCCAGGCTGGAGTGCAGTGGCATGATATTGACTCACTGCAACCTCCGCCTCCCGGGTTCACGCAATTCTCCTGCCTCAGCCTCCCAAGTAGCTGGGACTACAGGCACCCACCACCACGCCCAGTTAATTTTTATATTTTTAGTAGAGACAGGGTTTTATCATGTTGGCCAGGCTGGTCTCAAACTCCTGACCTCAGGTGATCCACCCACCTTGGCCTCCCAAAGTGCTGGGATTACAGATGTGAGCCACCGTGCCTGGCCTACGTTTCCCTTTAGATTGGGATTCCACACTCTGAAATCAAGTTGGCCTGAGGCTGTGGAGCAACTTCCAAAGGGGATAAGACAGGAGTTGCTCTGTCCAATCTCTACGCAAGACGGCAGCAAAACATGACCAGCAGGAGGGGTCATTCCATGAGAGAAAATGCAGTCACATTGGGAAAAAAAGAAGAAAAAAAAAAAAAGAGCCTGTCACATAAGGCTCTTGGTAGAGGGGTAAGGTAATGGTTTTTTTGTTTGTTTGTTTGAGACAGAGTCTCACTCTGTCACCCAGGCTGGAGTGCAGTGGCATGATCTCGGCTCACTGCAAACTCCGCCTCCCAGGTTCAAGCAATTCTCCTGCCTCAGCCTCCCGAGTAGCTGGGACTAGAGGCATGTGCCACCACATCCGGCTAATTTTTTGTATTTTTAGTAGAGACGGGGTTTCATCATGTTGGCCAGGATGGTCTCAAGCTCCTGACCTTGTGATCCACCCACCTCAGCCTCCCTAAGTGCTGCTGAGCCACAGCGCCTGGCCAGGTAAGTTAATTTTGCTTTTAGATTTGATCTATACTAATGCTGACCAAGGGTGTTTTCCTTCTTTGGGTCAGACAGCTTTATAATTTATTTTTATTTTTGAGACGGAGTCTTGCTCTGTTGCCCAGGCTGGAGTGCAATGGTGCACCCTCAGCTCACTGCAACCTCCGCTTCCCAGGTTCAAGCAATTCTCCCACCTCAGCCTCCCGAGTAGCTGGGACTACAGATGCCTGCCACCAGACCCAGCTAATTTTTGTATTTTAGTACAGATGGGGTTTCACCATGTTGGCTAGGCTGGTCTTGAACTCCTGACCTCAAGTGACCTGCCTGTCTCGGCTTACCAAAGTGCTGGGATTACAGGTGTGAGCCACTGCACCTGGCAGGTTTATAATGTTTTAGAGCAACAAGATACACCCCTCTTCCAGGCTGGCATCTAAACATGCACCCCCTTATTTCCCAGTGGGCTGAAAGGAGAAGATGTGGCCGTGTTAGTGCAAACCACCCCTCAGCCTTCAGCCCTGCCCTCCTGAAAGAAGATGAGAACATGCATCTTGGGATGAAAAAAAAAAAATTAACATTGATAATAATCACACTTTGTAGATTCCACCCTTTTTGGTGTTCTTTAAAAAAATGCAACACATTAAAACACAGGAGGTATGTTCTAGGCCATCCAAAGCTTGACCAATCCCAGAAGCATTCCTTACCTGTTTCATCAATGCAAATCCCAAATATACGCAGGATGTTGGGAGATTCGAATTTCTTCATGGTTTTGATCTCATTATTGAAAGTCTGCCTCACTATTCTATAAGGATTAAAGAGAGAAATCAGGATTTCAGAACTGGAAGTTTCCTTAGAGAACATTCAGTGTGGTGACCCTCCGTGTATGTGGGGGCGGGGGTATCAGCATCTGGGGTGAGAACTGGTGCCAGGATGAACTCAGCTACTGATAACAACATGTGGAACCCCTCAGGTGCCTGTGGCAGCACAATTATCCCTCGGGGTCTGTGAGATATTAATGGGACTTGCTAATATCTTTTCAGTAGTTCAAATAGTCTGACAGAATTGTATTTTTATGACCTACAGGGCTTTACTAGGCAAACTAAAAAGTCAAGTATTTGTTACTGTTTTTAGGCTGTAACCTGTTGTTTAGCATATACTCTGACAGATTGTGGTGTGTGTCTTTTTTTTTTTTTTTGGAGACAGGGTCTTGCTTTGTCGCCCAGGCTGGAGTGCAGTGGTGCGATCTTGGCTCACTGCAGCCTCCACCTCCCAGGTTGAAGCAATTCTCATGCCTCAGCCACTGAGTAGCTGGAACTACAGGTGCGTGCCACCATGCTTGGCTAATTTTTGTATTTTTTTTTGTAGATACATGATTTCACCATGTTGGCCAGGCTGGTGTCAAACTCCTGGCCTCAAGTGATTTGCCCGCCTACGCCTCCCAAAGTGCTGGGATTTCAGGTGTGAGTCACCGTGCCCAGCCCATGGTGTGTGTCTTTGATGAATAAAAATAATGATATTAGGCTGGGCATGGTGGCTCACGCCTGTAATCCCAGCACTTTGGGAGGCCGAGGCAGGTGGATCACAAGGTCAGGAGTTCGAGACCATCCTGCCGAACATGGTGAAACCCCGTCTCTATTAAAAATACAAAAAAATTAGCTGGGTGTGGTGGCGGGCGCCTGTAGTCCCAGCTACTCGGGAGGCTGAGGCAGGAGAACAGCGTGAACCCAGGAGGTGGAGCTTGCAGTGAGCCGAGATCGCACCATTGCACTCCAGCCTGGGTGACAGAACGAGACTACGTCTCCACACACACACACAAAAAAGATATTTATTAAGTGAAATCTTATAACCAAAATTTCTTCCAAAACGTGGGCCTTAAAAAATGTGGGCAGGTAAATTATTAAAGAGGATCACTGGAACCACCAACTCAATCCAATCTGTTCATTCACTCTGAGTCTTAGACTCAAAGGGTAAAGGAGGCTTGTCCAAGGTCTGTCAGAGAATCAGGGCAGGTTCAGAGCCTATAAAAATCAATTGTATTTCTATCTGCTAGCAATTAACAATCAAAAGATTAAATTAAAAATTTTCATTTCCAATAGCATAAAGAGAATAAAATACTTAGGAATAAATTTACAAAAGAAGTGCAAGTCTCACCCTGAAAATTTTGTACCTAAATTGTTGAAAGAATGTTGTTTTGTTTTGTTTGTTTGTTTGTTTTTTGAGATGGAGTCTCACTTTTGTCGCCCAGGCTGAGTGCAATGGCATGATCTCGGCTCACTGCAACCTCCACCTCCTGGGTTCAAGCAATTCTCCTGCCTCAGCCTCCCGAATAGCTGGGATTACAGGCGCCTGCTACCATGCCCGGCTAATTTTTGTATTTATACTAGAGGCGGGGTTTCACCATGTTGGCCAGACTAGTCTCGAACTCGTGACCTCAGGTGATCCTCCTGCCTCAGCCTCCCAAAGTGCTGGGATTATAGGCATAAGTCACTGCACCCAGCAAGAAATTTTAAAAGATCTAAATAAATGGAAACGCGTCCCATGTTCTTGAATAGGAAGACTTTATACCATTAAGATGGTAACATTTTCCAAATTGACCTACAGGTTCAATGCAATCCTTACCCGATTTGTAGTTGGCTTAAAAAAAAAAAGCAAAAACAAAAACTGAAATTGACAAGATATTCCTAAAATTTGTGTGGAAATGAAAGGAATTCAGGATAGCCAAGACAGTCTTGCAAAAGAAGAACAAAGCTGGAAGACTGATACTTCTCAATTTCAAAACTTATCACAAGGTTACAGTAATGAAGACAGCATAGTGCTATCATAAGACTAGACAAACAGATCAATGGAATAGAATTGGGAGTCCGGAAATAAACTCATACATATAAAGCCAGTTGATTTTTCACAGTTTTTTTTTTTTTGGAACTTGCTCTGTCACCCAGCCTGGAGTGCAGCGATGCAATTTCTGCTCACTGCAATACCGGCCTTCTGGGTTCAAGAAATTCTACTGCCTCAGCCTCCCAAGTAGCTGGGAGTACAGGTGCCTGCCACCACGCCTGGCTATTTTTTTTTTTTTTTTTTTTTTTTGCGATGGAGTCTTGCTCTGTCACGCAGGCTGGAGTGCAGTGGCGTGATCTCAGGTCACTGCAAGCTCTGCCTCTCAGGTTCACTCCATTCTCCTGCCTCAGCCTCCCGAGTAGCTGGGACTACAGGTGCCCGCCACCACGCCTGGCTAATTTTTTGTATTTTTAGTGGAGACGGGTTTCACCATATTAGCCAGGATGGTCTTGATCTCCTGACCTGGTGATCTGCCCGTCCTGGCCTCCCAAAGTGCTAGGATTACAGTCGTGAGCCACTGCGCCCAGCCAATGCCCGGCTAATTTTTGTATTTTTAGTGGAGATGGGGTTTCGCCATGTTGGCTAGGCTGATCTCGAACTCCTGACCTCAAGTAATCTGCCTGCCTCGGCCTCCCAAAGTGCTAGGATTACAGATGTGAGCTGCAGTGCCAGGCCAGCACAGTCTTTTAAACAAATGGTTCTGGGACATGTGAATATCAACATGCAGAAAAATGAAGTTGAATGACTACCTTATACAATACACCAAAATTAACTCTAACCTCGGAAACCTAAATATAAGAGCCAAAAACTATAAACTCTTAGAAGAAAACAGAGGAGGGCCAGGTGCAGTGGCTCAAGCCTGTAATCCCAGCAGTTTGGGAGGCCAAGGTGGGTGGATTGCTTGAGGTTAGGAGTTTCAGACCAGCCTGGCCAACATGGTGAAACCCTGTCACCACTAAAAATACAAAAATTAGCTGGGCCTGGTGGTGCGTGCCTGTAGTTCCAGCTACTCGGGAGGCTGAGGCATGAGAATTGCTTGAACCTAGGAGGTGGAGGTTGCAGTGACTGATATCACACCACTACACTCCAGCCTGGGTGACAGAGCAAGACTCCATCTCAAACAGAACAAAACAAAAAACCCCCCAAAACCTGTACATGAATGTACACAGAAACATTATTCATAATAATCAAAAAGTGGAAAAAACACAAGGTCCTTCAACTGATTAATGGATAAATAGGATGTCCATACAACAGACTATCATTCAGCCATAAAAAGGAATGAAGAAATGATACTTGCTATAATATAGATGAACCTTGAAAATATCATGCTAAGTGAAAGAAGCCAGACTCAACAGGCCACATATTGTATTATTCCATTTACATTAAAGATTCAGAAAAGGCAAATCTATAGAGACAGAAGGTAGGACTGTTGCCTGGGGCTCAGGATGGTGGTGATGGGGGTGAATGAGGAATGACTGCTAGTGGGTATAGGGTTTCTCCTTCCTTCCTTCCTTCCTTTTTTCTTTTTTTTTTTTTCTTTTTTCTTTTGTTGGAGTCTTGCTCTGTCACCCAGGCTGGAGTGCAGTGGCACGATCTCAGCTCACTGCAACCTTGGCCTCCAAGGTTCAAGTGATTCTCCTGCCTCAGCCTCCCAAGTAGCTGGGATTATAGGCTCACGCCACCATGCCCAGCTAATTTTTGTATTTTTTAGTAGAGACGGGGTTTCACCATGTTGGCCAGGCTGGTCTTGAACTCCTGACCTCAGGTGATCTGCCTTCCTTGGCCTCCCAAAGTGCTGGGATTACAGGTGTGAGCCACTGCACCTGGCCTGTAAATATATTTAAAGCCATTAAATTGCACGTTTTAAATAGGTAAATCTTATGGTATGTAAAATATATCTCAATAAAACTGTTAAAAATACAGTCTCAATGAAAATCTTGATGTGTATTTTGAGGAGTGTGATAAAACTTTCTTTGATATTTATTCAGCTAAGTCAACCTGAAAAAGAAGAATCAAGAGGAGGAAGTTCTTTACCAGATATTGAAATTTACTGCAAAGTCATATGAAAAAAACAGTAACAGTGTGTTACTGGTACAAAAACAGACAAATTGATCAGTGGGAAAGATTAAAGAGATCAGAGTCGGATCTATGTCTATATAAAAACTTAATATACAATAAATATGGTACCACAAATCAACAGGGAAAAGACAGATGACTTAATAGATGGTATAGAGAAAACTGACTTACTATGTGGCTAAAAATAAAAGTTGACCCTACATAATGTCACATACAAAGGTGGATTCTAGTAGGATTAAAACCTAAATATAAAAAATAAAACTGGAAAGTTAAGAGAGGAAAATATAGAATGCCTTTAAGATCTAGAGGTGGAGCAGGACACCTCCAGAGCACAAATAAAAAGCTTGCAATGTCTAAAGCTGACAAGTGCTTTATTTCCACAATATACAAAGATTTACAAACAGACAAGACAAAAGCAGCAACCGTGATGGAGAAAAGGGCAGAGGATATGAACAGGCAATTTATGGAAGAGAAAACCCAAATAACTAAAACATGTAAATAAGGGCTTGAATTCATTAGTAAAAACAGAAATGCAAGTTCAAATAACTACAAGATATTGATCACTTTATAACTATAAAGATGAAAGTAATCAGAAAGCTGGATAACACTAAGGGTTGGTGAGGTTGCTTGTGGGAGTGTAGGCATAGACACTCTGTTCTGAAGAGTTGCCTGGTAGTACTTAGTCACTTAATATACACATATCCTACGGCCCATCATTTTCTCTCCTGGTGCTATATCCCGAAGAATTCTCATACAGGTCCCTAAAGGGAAACTAAGTATGGCATCTTTTTGGTGGGGAAAAGTTGGAAGCTGACTAGGTTCCATCACTGGAAAAAAAAAGAGACAAAATATATGGCTCACGCCTGTTATCCCAACACTTTGGAAGGCTGAGGCAGAAGGTGCTTGAGTCCAGGAGTTCCAGACAAGCCTGGGCAGCACAGTGGGACCCTGTCTCTACAAAAAATTTAAATATTGGACAAGAATGGTGGTGCACACCTGCAGTCCCAGCTACTTGGGAGGCTGAGGTGTGAGGATTGCTGGAGCCCAGGAGGTTAAGGCTGCAATGAGCTATGATCTCACCACTGCACTCCAGCCTGGACAACAGAGTGAGACCTTGTCTCAAAAAAAAAAAAAAAAAAAAATTGGCAAAATGTGGATCTTCACCATGGATGGCAGACAGAAATTAAGGAGTCCAGATATGGAACATGTTTCATGATGTTGAGTGAAAAAAGTGAGGAAAGGAGGCAACAGACACGTAACTCCACCAGTTGTGAACATGAAAAATGTATGCATACATTTTACAAGAACACATACAAACAAAACACACTAGAATTACTGTCTGTGGAGGGGATGAGCAACTGGGAAACAGGGTTGGAAGGGAAAGTTGTTTTTTTTTTTTAAATATATATGTGAACAAAGGAGAGAAGACCTAGAACTGAGGTGGAAAGATGTATTTAAGTCAAGACTCTGCTCCTTAACAGTGGAGAGCACATAATTTAACCCTTTAGGGCCCAGGCTTCCTCATCTAAAAATGGAGACGATATCCCTCTCTCCTTGGAGAGTTAGAGTAAGTATTGGTACACACGGGAGAACCACACAAAACAACTTACGCAATGCTGCCAGCCTGGAGTTTTTTGAATACTTTTATGGCCACTGGAGCTCTGTGGTATTCTCCTTTATAAAGTGTGCTGACTTCATTTTCCCTTAGCAGAATCCACGGGGATCCTGAAAGCTGCTCCTTCTTGATCTCCTTGATTTGCTCTTGCGGGATCTCCTGCATGCATTTTGGTGGTAAATCTGACCTCACCCCCGAGAGGAAAGAAGACAAAAGAGTCAATGAGCAGAGGAAGGGGTCCTAAGGGAGGTGGCATATTTGTGATGTGTGAGTGGGAAGCTCTACAACATGAACCAGAGCTGGTGGTGGCTGCGGCTTCTGATGGACTCAGCCCAAGGGAGCGGCTCCCGTGCCTCTGAGTGACCAGTAGAGACACAGCTGGACAGTTAACAGAATGTGTCATCCACTTCCTTTCCCTCCTCTTCAAATCCCGCCTGTCCCTCCAGCCTTAACCCTCATCCAGACTCATCTCTCTCATCCTGGAAGGATGTCTATTCCTGTTACCCAGAGCTTGGCACTTGAGCATCTGGCATCTGCCGTAGTCATTTCAGATCTAGTAGTTAGGGACATAGTTCAAGCTCAGTAACCTTGCTGTTGTGTGTTCACTCTCTGTCTTTCCTCTTTCCTCCTCCACCCCGTGAGCTCCTGGAAGGCAGTGTCCTTCTCTGCATCTTAGTTACCTCTTTGCATGGCCTCTGGCATAAACCAGATACTCACAGTTTTGTTGAATGAATGAATGAGTGGGCATTTTAAATTTGATTTGAATTTCTTCTTGGAAATTCAGCAACTGAACTGAAGCTTTGATTCTATTCATAGAGGTTTTTAAGTACTTTGACAGCTGCTAGAAGGTATCTTACTGGTCAAGAAGCTCTCTCCACATGTTATTCCATGGACAGAAGCCTGGGCTAGCCATGAATGGATCCCCAAACCTGTGGGCTGCTTCCAGCCATCCAGCACAGAAAATGGACAAATGCAGGGGTAGAGGGAGGCTGGGGTCCCAGTAAACTGATGACTTCTAGTTTGGGGGCCATCAGAAACAGCAGGGCACATGATAACTTACACTGCCTCAAAGTTTCCTTGATTTCTTTCATGTTGATTTCTAATCGTCTCAATGAAGCTTCTATTTTTTCATTATCTGCAGGAAAAAAGGGCAGTATATGCCCAAAACAGATATTAAAATCACATGCCAATCAAAACTAAAATGCTAATTAAAACTGTTGAGATATCATTTTTTACCTATCATATTCATTATGGTAGGGATTAATACTGATCACCAATATTCAGATTTCTACTTCTGAGCACATAGGAAATGCATTAAAGCATGGCTGGGTAACTTGTTTTGGCTAAGAAATGAAGAAAAGAGATGTCTGTCACTTCCCAGAGGGAGCATTTAACTGACTCTGCATAAGGTTCCAACCTGGCTGCTTTGGAAGTGAGGAAAGTTCGCGTCAACGCAGAAGTGCTATACTATTGAAAGTATCCTGGAAGGAGGACATTCACCTTGGAGAGTCCCCTGGACTTTGCCTGAATGAGAAATAAACTTGTTTCTTTAGAACACTGAGTTGTTGTTTTTTAAACCACAGCATAATCAAATCAATCCTGATTTATATACTCAGAAACATGTTTGAAAATTTATAACACACTATTTACAGTGGTCAGCCATCCCTGTCTGCCCAGGACTGAGGAGTTCTGGGGACATGAAACCCTGACTACTAAAAGTGGGAAAGTCTCTTATGGGAAAAGTATAGAGAAGCAGATAACTCATGCATAGTTGGTAGAAGTAATATCTGTGCAACTTCTATCAAAATTTGAAATGCCTACAGTCTTTGACCTAGTGATTTTACCTAGCAATTCCACTTCTGGGAATTTCTCATAAAGATATCTTGAAATAGGCCAGGCGTGGTGGCTCATGCCTGGAATCCTAGCACTTTGCGAGGCCGAGTCAGGCAGATCACTTGAGGTCAGGAGTTTGAGACCAGCCTGGCCAAACTGGTCAGTAGAGATAGTGAAACCCCGTCTCTACTAAAAATACAAAAATTAGCCGGGTGTGGTGGCACATGCCTGTAATCCCAACTCCTCGGGTGACTGAGGCACAAGAATCCCTTGAACCCAGGAAGCAGAGGTTGCAGTGAGCCAAGATCGTGTCACTGCACTCCAGCAAGACTCTGTCTCAAAAAAAAAAAAAAAAAAGAAAGAAAGAAAAGAAAAAAAAAGTTCTGGTGATGGATGGTGGCGATGGTTTCAGAACCATGTGAATATACTTGATGCCACTGAACTGGCATCTAAAAATGGTTGAAATGGTAAATTTTTTTTTTTTTTTTTTTTTTTTTTTTTTTTTTTTTTTGAGACGGAATCTCGCTGTCGCCCAGGCTGGAGTGCAGTGGAGCGATCTCAGCTCACTGCAGGCTCCGCCCCGCGGGGTTCACGCCATTCCCCCGCCTCAGCCTCCCGAGTAGCTGGGACTACAGGCGCCCACCACCTCGCCCGTCTAATTTTTCGTATTTTCAGTAGAGACGGGGTTTCACCGTGTTAGCCAGGATGGTCTCAATCTCCTGACCTCATGATCCGCCCGCCTCGGCCTCCCAAAGTGCTGGGATTACAGGCGTGAGCCACCCCGCCTGGCCGAAATGGTAAATTTTATGTTATGTGTATTTTATCACAAAAAATGGGAAAAAATGATGGGTGTATGTATTGGGTTGTTTTTGAATTTGTGTGCTGCTAGTATGATCATAAAACAAAACAAAACAGTAGGGTAGATGCCAAGTAAGAAAACAAGCTATATAATTCAATGGATATTTACATGGGAGGATATTTAAGATTATTTAATGAGAAAAGAAGAAATAGAACAATGTGCTTGGCATGATGCTGACTGTGTGACAACAACAATAAAATATATATACTTAAATCTCCAGAAAGGTATTCAAGAAACTGGTAGATTGTGTGATTGTATCTCAGATTTTGATAAAGGTTGCACAAATATCCTACCGACAATGGATGAGATTATCATTTTGTCTATATGGTTTCCATCAGACTTCCCCAGTTTTAGTACTGAAGGTCTCATGTCCTCAGAAAGGGAAACAGGGGCCCCTGAGGTCAAGGAGGGAGATTTACTTGTCACGCCGGCCCCCCTCCATCCTTTATTTTTGGAGACAGGATATCGCTCTGTCGCCCAGGCTGCAGTGCAGTGGAGAAATCGTGGCTCACTGCAGCCTCGACCTCCTAGGTGCCTGTAATCCCAGCACTTTGGGAGGCTGAGGCAAGAGGATCACTTGAGGCCAGGAGTTCTACACCAGCCTGGGCAACATAGTGAGACTCTCTAACTACAAAAAATAAAATAAAAATTAGCTGGGCATGGTGGCGTGCACACCTATAGTACCAGCCACTCGGGAGGCTGAGGTGGGAGGATCACTTGAACCTGAGGCTGCAGTGAGCTATGATTGTGCCGCCGTCCTCTAGCCCGTGCAACAGAGACCCTGTCTCAAAAAATGAAACAAAACAAAACAAAACTCCTCCTCAACGCTGGCTTGCCCAAATTTCACCAGCCCCCACCATATATCTGGGCCAAAGAATGTTAGGAGTTTTGTTTGTTTGTTTGTTTGTTTTCTGAGGCAGAGTCTCGCTCTGTCGCCCAGGCTGGAGTGCAGTGGCGCGATCTCAGCTCACTGCAAGCTCCGCCTCCTGGGTTCACGCTGTTCTCCTGCCTCAGCCTCCCGAGTAGCTGGGACTACAGGCGCCCGCCACCATGCCCGGCTAATTTTTTGTATTTTTAGTAGAGACAGGGTTTCACCGTGTTAGCCAGGATGGTCTCAGTCTCCTGACCTAGTGATCAGCCCGCCTCGGCCTCCCAAAGTGCTGGCATTACGGGCGAGAGCCATCGCGCCCAGCTAGGAGTTTTGAGGTACAAGTATATTACAACTGCTCAAACTTCATCATTGCTGCTCCTTTGGTAAATTAAAGCGAGACTAAAATGCATTCAACTGCACTCCCACTCCCCACCAAAGACCCAACTTGCCTCTTCTTAGCATCTGGAAGGCTCGCCTGTCTTCGTCTGCATCCTGCTGATCTTCCTGTGCCCAGGACGCTCCTTGGCTTATGGGTGAAACAGGCATGCGTTGCTCAACCTGAAGTAACAGCGAGAGCTCCTTCCAGACATCACTCAGCTTCCTGTTCACGTCCTTGAAGAGTATTTTGTCCTGGCTTGCTGTTAGAAACCTGCAGATATTGGATCTATTGCTGAACTTTTCTATCTCCCCATTAGCCTCCTCCAGGGCAGCCTTGAAGCGGTTCATGGCTGTGGTTAACTTCTCAGAGGGCACGCTCCTCTTTCCTTGGTCCTGGAGCATCTCCAGAGGCTTGATCAGGCCGAGGACGCGGTGGCCCAGGCGCCGGCACTGTTTCTTGCAGTATTTCATCTCTTCACACCGTTTGTGGATGACCTGGCCAAGGGTGATAATATGCTTCAAATTTTCCATGCCTGGAAGAAATGAATGGAATTTGGTGAAATCCCCAAATCTCCTGCATATTCACTACTTGGCTAAGAAAGAATCAAAGGGGTCTGTGACTTAAATGCCTGAGGAGGTCTCCCCAGCATTTTCATGCAAGATAGAGATGGTTTGCTACCCACCAAAATCTGTTCTGCCCTTGCACAATAATAGAGTTGTAGCTGGCAAGAGCTGGTCCAGCCGGAACTACATCTCCCAGCCTTCCTTGCAACTAGATGTGGCCATGTGACCAGTTCTCACCAATGGGGTGTAAGTGCATGTGACCTGCTCTACTTCGGACTGGGGCAGCTGTGCCGCCTCCTCACACTCTCCCTTGGCTGGCTGGATGCGTGGGGTGAAGCGGCCCTGGGGTGGTGGAGCCCCAAGAAGAGTCCTGAGTCCCTGGATAATCACTTGGAGGAGAGCTGCCCACAGACCTGGAACGTCTGTCATGGACTGTTAAGTGATCAAGGAATAAACTTGTATTGCATGTAAACCGTTAATATTTTCAGGTTGATATGTTTATATCAGTTTCGTCTATTACAGATATATCCTGATAAAGCATAGAGGTTTCAGGGGCCAGGCGGGTAATTCAAATGAGTGAAGTGAGCTGAGCTAGTCTTTACTGCCACAGATAAATATGTTTCTTTCTGTTTTTCTTAAAACATGTGGACTATCTTTCATTTTTCCTACAAAAAATCGTTCAGTTTCTTCCTACAGTCCTTTAAGAAAAATGCAGCTGGGCGAGGTGGCTCCCACCGATAATCCCAGCACTTTGAGAGGAAGAGACAGGAGGATTGCTTGAGGCCAGGAGTTCCAGACCAGTCTGGACAGCAAAGTGAGACCCTTTCTCTACAAAAATAGAAAAAAAAAAAAAAATGAAATAAATAAAATATAAAATTGGCTGGGCGCGGTGACTCACGCCAGTAATCCCAGCACTTTGGAAGGCTGAGGTGGGCGGATCACTTGAGGTCAGGAGTTGGAAACCAGCCTGGCCAACATGGTGAAACCCCGTCTCTACTAAAAATACAAAAATTAGCTAGGTGTGGTGGTGCACGCCTGTAATCCCAGCTACTCGGAGGGCTAAGCCAGGAGAATTGCTTGAACCCAGGGGGCGGAGGTTGCACCATCTCAAAAAAATGTAATATATTGCATATATATAGTAACATATATAATATTACATATATAGTAATATATGTGTAATATTACATATATAGTAATACATATATATAATATTACATATATATTATATATATAAGTTAGCCTGCTGTGGTGGCACACACCTGTAATTTCAGCTACCTGGGAAGTTGAGATAGGAGGATCCCTTGAGTCCAGGAGGTTGAGGCTGCAGTGCCAGCTTCCTACTCTTAACCTCTCTCTCTTCTCTGAACATGAGTGAGGAAGCACAGAGCCCTGATCCTAAAGCTTGGAATGAGGCTAACCTGAGCATGGTAGAATGGAAAGGGAGAAAGAATCTGAGTCTTTGATGACAACATTGAGCCACTGGTTTGAACTGACATGAAGTGTACCCCATCCCCTAACTGTAGGTTTCATGAACCAATAACCTCCTTGATTGTTTAAGGCAGTTTGAATCATGTTTGCTTTATTTGCAACTGAAGCCAACTGCGTTCAGCAATGAATGATGATAATAATTATGACAATAGATCTCTCAATTCACCTACTACATCCTAAGTGCTTTGGAACCCCCAGCTCTCCATGGTTATTTTCATTTAACAGATGAAGATACCATCTGGGCACAGTAGTTCATACCTGTAATCCCAACATTTTGGGAGGTAGAGGTGGGAGGATTGCTTGAAGCCAGGAGTTCCAGACCATTCTGGGCAACACAGCGAGACCCATCTCTACTAAAAATATAAAAATTAGCTGGGACCTGTAGTCCCAGCTACTCAGGAGGCTGAGGCGGGAGAATCGCTTGAGCCTGGGAGGTTGAGGCTGCAGTGAGCTATGATGACACCACTGCACTCCAGCCAGGGAAACAGAGAGACCCTGTCTCGAAAAAACAAACAGGTGAAAAGTGAAGATGCTGCGGTTCAGGGAGGTTGCATTCAAATAATCACAAGGCCATGGAACCAGTTTTCAAAGTATTTAAAATAAAGTTAGGGTAGGGTGTGACGACTCAAACCTGTAATCCCAGCACTTTGTGAGGCTGAGGCCAGGGGATCGCATGAGCCCGAGTTCGAGACCAGCCTGGGCAACATGGTGAAACCCTGTCTCTACAAAAAAATACAAAAATTTGCTGGATATGGTGGTGCTTGCCTGTAGTCCCAGCTACTCTGGAGCCTGAGGAGGGAGAATTGATTGAGGCTGGGAGGTCGAGGCTGCAGTGAGCCATGATTGTGCCACTGACTCCATTCCAGCATGGGCAACAGAATGAGACGGTGTCTCAAAAACACCACCACCACCACCACCACCACCACCACTAACAAACGACAACAAAAAACAAAGTTAGTTTTTTTTTTTAACAGCTCAGTGAAATAGGTAGGTTAAGTATTATCGCCAGTTTATGGATTAATTAGCAGCTTGGAGAAAATAATTGGCCTGGAGCCCAAGTATGGCTTTAAAACATGAGTAAGGCACTGGCAGAAGTGAAACTAAATAAATGAGCAATCGATATAGTTGTGTTTTTGTTGCCTGAGAGTTACAGTGATTGGGCAAGGGAGGTAACAGTTATTAGGGCACTCCTAAAAAGACTAGTGGATCTCAGACTACCCAGCTATTCCCACGTGCTAAGCAGATATCTTCAAGGCCATTTCTTGGTAATTGTGAGGGCAAAAGGTTTTACACTTTCTCTGTTGCACCAGAAACAGAAGCAAATGCGGCAATGTTGTTCAAGGAATCTTGCAAATTGTAGCTTCCTAGCTCTAAGCTCCAGTTATCTTACCAGCAGCCTCATCAGAAAGCCATATCTCAGCACTGAACTAATCAGAAAGGAAAATGGGGAAAATATCCCACCCATAGAACTGACAAACAATTTCAAATAATAAATTATACAGTGGTGGCATGGTATGAAGAAAATTGCAGCAGTCACATTGGCTCATGCCTGTAATCTTAGCGCTTTGGAAGGCCGAGGCAGGTGGATCACCTGAGGTCGGGAGTTTGAGATCAGCCCGGCCAACATGGTGAAACCCCATCTCTACTAAAAATACTAAAATTAGCCGAGCATGGTAGCAGGCGCCTGTAATCCCAGCTACTCGGGAGGCTGAGGCAGGAGAATTGCTTGAACCCGGGAGGTGGAGGTTGCACTGAGCCGAGATCACACCACTGTGCTCCAACCTGGGCAACAGAGCAAAAGTCCGTCTCAAAAACAAAAACAAAAACAAAAAAAAAGAAGGAAAGAAAATTGCACAAAACAAAGCTTGAAGAAAGGAGGAAAGAGAAGTGTTGTATTTCTGGCTGGGAAGACTAAAACAGACCAACCCAGCAATCCTTCCCAAATTTAAATCCAATTTAATGCAGTTCCAATAAAACATCTACTGACATATTTTGGCATTAAATCAAAATGATCCTAAAGTTCATTTGAAATGGGAAATTAGTAGGGATAACCAGGATTTTAAAAAATAAAGAAAAGGTGACTTGCCTGTATGATATTAAAATATATTAAAAACTGCAAAATATTGGGAAAAAGCAGCCTACAATAACTTAAATTGTTTAAGGGCTTATTAAGTATATGATCTACAAGGGAAGAAAGGGAATATACACATATACACACTTAGACTGGGCAATTTGAATTTCTAGGAACTTACGATGTAGAAAAGCTTGTGTGTGTAGATAGACGGCTACCGAGATGTTCACTGCAGTGCTATTTATAATATGTAAAACAAACAGCTAAGAATATGTTCAGGCCACCTGCAGTGGCTCACACCTGTAATCCCAGCACTTTGGGAGGGTGAGGTAGGAGGATCACCTGAGCCCAGGAGTTTGAGACCAGCCTGGGTGACAAAGCGAGACCCTGGCTCTACCAAAAAATACAAAAAAAATTGAATTGGGTGTGGTGATGTGCACCTTGTAGTCCTAGCTACTTGGGAGGATCTGGCGGGAGGATCTCTTGAGCCCAGGAGTTCGGAGGCTGCAGTGAGCTATGATTGTGCCACTGCACTCCAGCCTGGGCAACAGAGGAAGACTCCATCTCTCAAAATAAATAAATAAAAAGAAAAAGGGGATTATGTTCATATGTTACGATGAGCAAACAGGTTACTAATTTTAAAAGTGAAAAATCTTCAGATGGTAATAACAATGCAAATTCACCTCTTCCCTCCAAAAAATAAAAAATAAAAATAAAATAAGTAAAGGTTATCAGGCATTTCCCTCTTCTCTCTCTCTCACTCTGTCTCTCTCTCACGCCTTCAGCCTGCAAACCTGAAGACTTCCTTTTTCTGAGAAGACATCAGGTTACTTGTTCCCGTGCCCCTGCCCTCCACGACTCCCACTGCTACTGGGCGTCTCGCTTTGGCGGAAGGTAGTGCGAGATCCGAGCAGGCAGCTCCACCATCAGAGCCGAGGAAATGAAACCAACTCGGTCCTGAGTTCCAGGAACTCGGACCGGGTCACCCTCACCCCTGGTTCTTCCCATCACCGCCCAGGAATCCGGCTGCAGCCCCTCGGCCCCGCCGCCTCCTGGGAAGACCCCATGCTCACCTTCGCGCCTCCCGAGGGGTGTGCGTCCAATCTGTCCCGTGCACAGTTCCAAAAAGCTCGCTCTTCCACCTTCTTTCCCACGACCGCCTCCTGCCCAGGCGAGAAGTTTGCAAACGCGAGGCCCACGGGAGTTCCCCTGCGCCCCCTTCCCTGGTGCCCGCGCCCTGCCCTCTGCTGACCGTACCGGACGCCACACGTGGCTGGCGGCGACAAGGCGCCCCGATCCCTACCTGAGGGAAACCCCGGCCACTGCAGCTGCACTTGAGCAGGGTCCCTCCACTCCGCCACTTGGACGGCTGTTTCTGTCCTGTGCCCTCCGGAGGCCACTGCCTCAGGTCTGTGATGCCTGCAGAGAATGCTGCGACACTTCCCCCTCCGACGTGGCTCCAGCTGCCAACCACCAGGCTCACGGTGCCCTGGCTCCCTGGAGCCGCTTTCTAGGCAGCTCGGAGCCACGGCCCCTCCCTTCCTTCCTCCTGTCCTTTCCACACTCTTCCTGCCTTCCCCAAAGTCACTCGGTAACTACGCTGTACACGTCAGTACCAAGCCTTCTTTAGGGGCTGGGGATTCAGAATAGAATAAGGTCCCAGCAACTATTATAACCAGGACACAGTATGAGAAGGACTGGAAGTTTAGAGAAAAACTGAAAGTTGGAGAGGAGCTTCTGGTGTTTCCTTCTCTGTGCTGGATAATATTGGCGGGGTGGGGAGGGTACGAGGGAAGAGACACCAAAGTGGGAAAAAAGTCACTTCCTCTTCTAAGGTCATTGCAGAACATCCTGTTACAGTGTGAGTCAGATTTTCTTAAGATTAACTACATCTTCAGCTAGAAAGTCTAAGTAGTGTTATGCATTTACTCAACAGACTATTTGCCTCTAAAAGAACAGAACTGGGAGCTGGGTGTGGTGGCTCATGCCTGTAATTCCAGCACTTTGGGAGGCGGAGGTGGCCAGATCACCTGAGGTCAGGAGTTCAAGACCATCCTGGCCAACATGGGGAAACCCTGTCTCTACTAAAAATACAAAAATTAGCCAGGCGTGGTAGTGCATGCCTGTAATCCCAGCTACTCGGGAGCCTGAGAGGGGAGAATCGCTTGAACCTGGCCTTGGAGATTCATTTCTTCGCCTTGCTATTGTTCTTCGTCTCCTGCATCATCAGTTTTCTTCCTGTCTTAGGTGAAGAGATTGAGGTGAGGCAGGAGAATAGGGTCTGCAGGCAGGAAACATAAAGCTGATTCACGCTGACTTCTTAGAACTAAATAAAATGGAAACATTTCAGCTATGACAGGAAATATTTTCTTCATTTACATATGGCGTTCACTGAGTAAGTGACTGAGCAACTTCACTTCATCTTCTTCATTTACATAGGGTGTACACCAAGTAACCAATGGGAGCCTCTAGAGGGTATTTAAATCCCAGAAAATTCTGTAACGGAGTTCTTGAGCCCCTATGCTCAGGCTGGCTCCCACCCTGTGGAGTGTACCTTTGTTTTCAATACATCTCTGCTTTTGTTGCCTCATTCTTTCCTTGCTTTGTGCATTTTGCCCATTTCTTTGTTCAAGATGCCAAGAACCTGGACACCTTCAACAAGTAACACAGGTGCCTGTGATTTATTGAAGGAAGACTCTTAGGAGAGTGGTGGGTATGATAGGGCAGAGGAAGAAAAAGTGAAACAAGTATGTAGTCAGTGGAGGCTCCATGGGGAGGTCTGGAATGTGAAGGTCTGGAACAAGAGGCAGCCTCCTTTCTGCCCAGGGCAATTCTTCTGGACGAGGGGGAAGCTGTGTGAGTGTTTAGCTGTCAACACTCATAGCAGCTGCAGGATGGGTATACTGATCTGCTATAAACAAAATCATACAATGTATAACCTTTTGGAAGTTTTTTTCTTTTCTTTTTTTTTTTTTTTTTACTGTCCCACCATCAATGTACAAGACATTCAGTTTCTCTGCATCCTCAGCAGCCTTTTATTTTGTCCCTGCCTGAATTTTTAGCTATTCTAACAGGTGAATAGTGATATATATCATCATGGTTTTTTGTTTTGTTTTGTTTTGAGATGGAGTCTTACTCTGTTGCCCAGGCTGGAGTGCAGTGGTGCCATCTCAGCTCACTGCAACCTCCACCTCCTGGGTTCAAGCGATTCTACAGCCTCAGCCTCCCAAGTAGCTGGGACTACAGGCGTGCACCACCACACCTGTCTATTTTTTGTATTTTTAGTAGAGACAGCGTTTCGCCATATTGGCCAGACTGGTCTCGAACTCCTGACCTCATGTGATCCACCCACCTTGGCCTCCCAAAGTGCTGGGATTATAGGCATGAGCCACCGCACCTGGTCTCATCATGGTTTTAATTGGCATTTCTTTAGTGCCTGGTGATGATGGACATGTTTTCATGTGCTTGTTTGCCATCTGTATAGCCTCATTGGTGAAATGTCTGTCCATGTCTTTTGCCCATTTTTAGTTGAATTCTTTTTAAAAAACTTGAGTTTTGAGAGTTTAAATATTCTAGATATTAGTCCTTTGCCAGATATGTGGTGTTCAAATGGTGGTGGAGTAACTGAACAAAAAAATGAACTTCACCTAAACCTCATATTCTATGCAAAAATTGCCTGAATGGATCAGAGATTTAAATGTAAAATGTAAAACAAGGAACCTTTTAGAAGAAAGCAGAGAGAACTGTGCAGAATGAAAGGACATTTCCTGTTGAGAAAATGTAAATGTTTGAAAAAAGTTTAGGGCCGGTCGCAGTGGCTCACGCCTGTAATCCCAGCACTTTGGGAGGCCGAGGTGGGCGGATCATGAGGTCAGGAGATTAAGACCATCCTGGCTAACACGGTGAAACCCCATCTCTACTAAAAATACAAAAAAAAATTAGCCAGGTGTGGTGGCGGGCACCTGTAGTCCCAGCTACTCGGGAGGCTGAGGCAGGAGAATGGTGTGAATCCGGGAGGTGGAGCTTGCAGTGAGCCGAGATCACGCCATTGCACTCCAGCCTGGGTGACAGAGTGAGACTCCGTCTCAAAAAAAAAAAAAAAAAAAAGAAAAGAAAAAAGTTTAAATGAGCCCTTTAAAATGTTTTTATTTTTAGTAGAGACAGAGGTCTCCCTGTGTTGCCCAGGCTGATCTTGAACTTCTGAACTCAAGCAATCCTCATGCCTTGGCCCCCCAAAGTGTTGGGACTACAAGCTTGAGCCACCTTGCCTGGCCAAATGAGTCTATTTAATAAGAATGGCTATTCATACTAAAAATTGTACAATATTAAAAATAATTCCCAGTTTCTTTGGCTTTATCTTGGAGTTGCCATTTGAAAAAAAAATCACAAAAATTAAAAAAAAAAAAACTTGTAGAACATGTAGAAGAAAATCTTCAGAACCTAAGGCTAGGTGAAGAATTCTTAGGCATGACATCAAAGCCATTATTATTATTTCTTCTTTTCTTTTTCTTTTTCTTTTTTTTTTTTTTTGAGACGGAGTCTTCCTCTGTTGCCAGGCTGTAGTGCAGTGCTGTGATCTCAGCTTACTGCAACCTCCACCTCCAGGGCTCAAACAACTCTCCTGCCTCAGCCTTCCAGCAAGCTGGGACTACAGGCATGTGCCACCACGCTTGGCTAGTTTTTTTGTATTTTTAGTAGAGATGGAGTTTTAGCATGTTGGCCAGGCTGGTCTCGAACTCCTGACCTCAAGTGATCTACCTGCCTTGGCCTCCCAAAATGCTGGGATTACAGGAGTGAGCCACTGTGCCTGGCCCCAAAGCCATTATTCTTAAAATTAAAAAATGATAAATCAGACTTGATCAAAATTTGAAACTTGCTCTGCAAAGACCCTTTTAAGGGGATGAAAAGACAAATTACAGATTGGGAGAAAATGTTTGCAAATCACATATCAAATAATATGCTTCTAAATAATTCATCAGTCAAAAAGGACATTTTCTCAAGAGAAATGAAGATATATTTTGCTCAATAAATTTAAAGAAATCAAAATCATACAAAGCATCTTCTTTGACCACAATAGAATAAAACTAGAAATAAATAACAGAAAGAGAACTGGAATATTCACAAATATGCAGAAATTAAACAACATACACTTAACTAGCGGGACAAAGAAGAAATCACAAGGGAAATTAGAAAATACTTAGAGACAAATAAAAGATACAACATGCCAAAACTTAGGGGATGCAGCAAAAACAGTTCTCAAAGGATAATTTATAGCTACATGGCTACAAAAGAGAAAAAGAGAGAGGCCTGGTGCCGTGGCTCATGCCTGTAATCCCAGCACTTTGGGAGGCTGAGGCAGGTGGATCACGAGGTTAGGAGTTCAAGACCAGCCTGGCCAACATGGTGAAACCCCGTCTGCTAAAAAGACAAAAAAAAAAAAAAAAAATAGCCCGACGTGATGGTGGGCACCTGTAATCTCAGCTACTCAGGAGGCTGAGGCAGGAGAATCGCTTGAACCCAGGAGGCAGAGGTTGCAGTGAGCCAAGATCATGCCACTGCACTCCAGCCTGGGTGACAGAGCGAGACTCCATTTCAAAAAAAAAAAAAAAAAGAGAGAGAGAGATCTCAAATCATTATCCCAACTCTACCCTTTAAGGAACTAGTGAAAGAAGAACAAATCAAACCGAAAACTAGCAGAAGGGAGGAAATTACCAAGATCAGAAAAGAGAAAATCAATGAAACTAAAAGTTAGTTCTTTGAAAAGATTAATAAAATTGACGAATCCTTAGCTAAACTAAAACAAAAAGAAGATGAAAATAACTTAAATCAGAAATGAAAGTGGGGACCTTACTATCTACCTTATAGAAATAAAAAGGACTATGAGAGAAAACTATGAACAATTGTTTGCCAACCAATTAGGTAACCTAGAGGATATGGACAAATTCCCAGGCACACAAAATTTACCTAATTCACTCAATGAGAAATAGAAAATCTGAACATACCTACAACAAGTAAAGAAATTGAATTAATAATCAAAACTCCTCCAAACAAGAAAAGTCCAGGCCTAATAGTTTTACAGTAAATTCTACCAAACATTTTTTTCTTTCTTGGAGACTTTTATTTATTGTATTTATTATTTTTTTTATTATATTTTAAGTCCTGGGGTACAGTGCAGAATGTGCAGTTTTGTTACATAGGTATACACGTGCCATGCTGGTTTGCTGCACCCATCAACCCGCCACCTACATTAGGTATTTCTCCTAATGGTATCCCTTCCCTAGCCCCCACCACCTGACAGGCCCTGGTGGGTGATGTTCACTTCCCTGCGTCAATGTGTTCTCATTGTTCAACTCCCACTTATGAGTGAGAACATGCGGTGTTTTCTACCAAACATTTAAAAATAAATTACCACCAATCATTCTCAAACTCTTCCAAATATAGGAGAGGAGGAAACACTTCCCAACTCATTTTAAGAAACCAGCATTACTCCGATACTAAAGCCAGATAAAGACACAAGAAACGAAAACTACAAGCCAATATACCTTAAGAATCCAGAGGCTAGCCGGGCACAGTGGCTCATGCCTATAATTCTAGCACTTTGGGAGGCTGAGGCAGTTAGATCACTTGAGCCCAGGAATACGAGACCAGCCTGGCCAACATGGTGAAACCTAGTCTCTACCAAAAATACAAAAAAATAGCCAGGCATGGTGGTGTGCGCCTGTAGTCCCGGCTACTCGGGAGGCTGAGGTGGGAGGATCACTTGAGCCCATGCCACCACACTCCAGCCTGGGCAACAGAGCAAGACCCTGTCTAAGATAATAATAATAATAATAATAATAATAATAATAATAATAATAATAAAAAGCAATACAGAAAGTTACATGGATGTAAAAACCTTAACCAATTTAAAGCTCAGTTTTCCTGAGTAACTGAAACCTAATAAAGACAACACAGGAAATTGTCTTGGTGAAACATAAATTCTTTGTTTTTTTTTTTTAAGGCCAGTTACCAAAAAGATTAAGAAAAACTTCCTGTACTGTGATTGCTTCTCTTTATAGGAAGGCTGTTTAGATAACCTGAAAGTTACACCTGATGAAAAGAGTAATAAAATTTAATCAGACATAAGAAGAATGTGTCCAAGGTTATGAGGGTACACTGTATTATAGAAGAAAGTAGGCCGGGTATGGTGGCTCATGCCTGTAATCCCAGCACTTTGGGAGGCTGAGGCAGGAGGGTAACGAGGTCAGGAGATTGAGACCATCCCGGCCAACATGGTGAAATCCCGTCTCTACTAAAATACAAAAAAATTATCTGGGCGTGGTGGTACATGCCTGTAGTCCCAGCTACTTGGGAGGCTAAGACAGGGGAATCGCTTGAAACCGGAAGGCGGAGGTTGCGGTCAGCCGAGATCACACCGCTGCACTCCAGCCTGGGCGACAGAGCAAGACTCCATCTCAAAAAAAAAAAAAAAAAAAGGAAGAAAGTAAACAAACAAGAAAACTTGTACCTTCATAAGGGGAATAGGTGATTCTTAGCAACAGGATGGGAAGTTTTCTGGCAAAAATTCAGACACATCAAGAGTAGCCAAGAGTACAGAATCAAGTTATAGTGAAACAAAGCGTTGTTCTTCTAGGCCTTTAAGATAAACATTTCAGTGTCAGGCTATAAGGGCAGAGTTAGACTGGAGAAACAAAAGTTATAAGAGTTGATGAAAAGGTTGAAGGAAAGAGTCACTATCCCAGTCAAGGTCTCGCTCTATTGCCCAGGCTGGAGTGCTGTGGTGTGATCATAGCTCACTGCAACCTCAAACTCCTGGGCTCAAGTGATCCTCTTGCCTCAGCCTCCGAAGCAGCTAAGACTACAGGTGGTGTACCACTACACCTGGCTAATTTTTAAATTTTTTCATAGAGAAAGGGTCTTGCTATGTTGTCCAGGCTGGTCTTGAACTGGCTTCAAGAAGTCCTCCTGGCTCGCATTTCATAATTTTTAAAAACATGTTTTTCCATAATAAAATTTTTGGATGTATTAATAGACCCAATAAATGTAATCTTTTACAAAATGTAAGCATCAAAGAACACACATGTATTTATATTCAGTAATTTTGTTCATTAAAAAATAATATTTTTCATATGGTTCATAAAAAATAATGTGTTCTTGTATTTCATTAAAAAATACCATTTTTTAATGAAACAAATTGACCCAGACATTTAACGAATATCTATTATTTTATTTAACCTAACGTAACTTCAAAATTTCAAATTACATGAAAAGTTCATTTATAGACATTTATCCTATTACATTTACCTAAGTTATTTATGTTTTTTTTTTCAAGACCTCACTCTGTCATCCAGGTTGAAGCGCATTGGCGCAACCTCGGCTCACTGCAACCTCCGCCTTCCTGGTTCAAGCGATTCTCCCGCCTCAGCCTCCCGAGTAGCTGGGACTACAGGCATGCACCACCATGCCTGGCTACTTTTCATATTTTTAGTAGAGATGGGGTTTCACCATATTGGCCAGGCTGGTCTCGAACTCCTGACTTCGCGATCTGCCCGCCTTGGCCTCCCCAAGTGCTGGGATTACAGGCGTGAGCCACCATGCCTGGCTAGTCTTTGGAATTTTACCTGTGGGATTTTTTTGAGGCCTGAATTGAAGATACATTTCTCCATAAAACAATTTTAATTGCTTCCTCTGAGAGCCTTGTGGCTCCACCAACCGGGCTATTTTACATTACAATTTTGGCTTGAGGTGTTTCAGATCACCCGGTTTGCACGAATTCAGGCTTCAGACCTCAATGAGGACTCTCCTTGTGGCTCTGCATCCTCAGCCTTTACCCACTCCACGCAGGAGATTTCACTTGCAGTGCCCTGGGGAGGTGGGTTTCCTCTTGGTTCACTCTTACATTGAGGATATGACCCTTTGGGGTCTGTAGCGAACACATCTGTTCCTCCTCATCATGCCCCCTCTGTCTGCCTCTGGTCTTAGCCTCAATTGCGGTGGAAGGTTCTGTGTGAACTCTGTCTCAGCTTTCATTTCAGCCACAGTTCCAGTGGCTAGCTCCTGCCTAACAAGCTCATACTCAACTTGTACTGATAGAATCCCACTACAAATGCATACCTCTATCTTCCTGCTTTTGTCCAAGAACTTTTGCCAAAGCCAGCATCTGCTTGGCTTGCATGGCAGGGAAGTCCCTAAGTGAGGGTGAATCGATGTCCCTGAAGACAGTCCTCACCCATAGGAGTGGAAGCTGGTGATAAATGCTCCAGCCTCCTGTCCTATTGGACAATTCCGATACATTTTCTCTGTGCTTCTCAAGATGCCCTTACAGAATCTGTAGGAGAACCTCACATACTCAACCTTACACTGCTCCTCCAACTTCTCCCTTTCTAGACCTCCCTGGTTCTCCCTCTTTATTTCTGCAATCACCTCCCAAATAGACTGCCTGCATCCATGTGCTTGTTTTAGGTTTTGATTTTTGTTTGTTTGTTTGTTTTTTTGAGACAGAAGTTTGTTCTTGCTGCCCAGGCTGGAGTGCAGTGGTGCGATCTCAGCTCACCACAACCTCCGCCTCCTGGGTTCAAGAGATTCTCCTGCCTCAGCCTCCCAAGTAGCTGGGATTACAGGCATCTGCCACCATGCCCGGCTAATTTTGTATTTTTAGTAGAGACAGGGTTTCTCCATGTTGGTCAGGCTGGTTTCAAACTCCCAACCTCAGGTGATCTGCCTGTCTCGGCCTCCCAAAGTGCTAGGATTACAGGCAAGAGCCACCACGCCTGTAATCCCATTTTTAGGGAACCTAAAAGAAGATATAACCCCACTGCTTTTGCCAGAACAAAAATTTTTTTCTTCTTTTAAATTTCTTCCTCTCCGCTATAGGTGTCTGAGATGGGACAGACACTTATGAGATGAGAGTCCTGGAATTTTCCAAATTTTACATTCATCTTGTGGCATTCTTTATAGATAACATTTATTCATTGGAGCCTGGTGTGGTCTTTGGGCAAAACACCTAACTGTAAAGAAAACTCCAGTTGAAATTTTGCAACCATTATGGCTTTTTTGAAAGTTAGAACTATTCATATACATATTTCCAACTTCCTCTCAAAAATGGCAGATGAGTCAAGAATGTAAGTCAACAGAACGGGTAAATTGGGAAAGGCTAGAATTTTGAAATCACAGATACCTGCTTCCAAAACAGTCCCCGCGAGGGCAGTAATAATGGAGTAGGGCTGCATGCTGCCACCAGAGGGCAGCAGAGGCCGGAACAGGTGGAGAGGCAAGGCCCAGTTATTGTTACCGTCTGAGATCTGATGGAGACAAGACAAGCATTTATTGGGCTCTGTTACAAGTTGGTCATTGTGCTGGGCACAATAAAAAATCACACAAAGTTCAAAGGCAGAGATCAGAGGTCAGAGCCAATGGGGGAGTGGAACAGAGCAGAATTAAGAGGGCTGTTCTTCAGATCAACTAAGGAACTCTCAAAGACAGCATGTCTGGAAATACAAACACAATACCAGAAATAAATATGATGGCTATTTTTTGGTCTGTTCTTGACCATGGAAGCTGGGTCATCCCTGGAGAATCAGGTGAGGCAAATTTGGAGGGCCACTGAGGGTCAGTCAATCTGCAGATTTACTTTATGCTGATCAGAATTTAAATGGCCGTCTTGGCTGGGTGTTGTGGCTCATGCCTGTAATCCCAGCACTATGGGAGGCTGAGCTGGGGGGATTGCTTGAGCCCAGGAGTTCGAGATCAGTCTGAGTAACATAGAGAGACCCTGTCTCTACTTAGAAAAATTAAAAAATTAGCTGGGCACGATGGCACATGCCTGCGGTCCCAGCTGTTTGGGAGGCTGATGTAGGAGGATCTCTTGAGTCTGGGAGGTCAAGACTGCAGTAAGCTATGATCACGCCACTGCACCCTAGCGTGGGCAACAGAGTGAGAACCTCTCTCTATAAATAAATCAATAGCTACCTCCCTGAGCAAACATAAAACTTTTTTGGTTTAGTGTCTCTCCCACTACAGGAATAAACACAATCCCACGTCACAGGTCTAGGCTTTTCCCATCAGGCCAGATGTGTTGGCATTTTGATAATATCCTGTGCTTGCTCTAACATCTAATCTTTGACTCTTACACTTGATGGCAAAATCCTCCAGCTCCCCTAGATGCTCACTGAGGTGGGGGCTGCTCCGTGAGCACTAACTGCTTGGGGACTGCAGGCCTCGTGGCCTTCCTGTATTTTGCCCTGCTGTGAAAATGCAGGCAATATGGCCGGGTGCGGTGGCTCACGCCTGTAATCCCAGCACTTTGGGAGGCTGAGGTGGGAGGATTGCCTGAGGACAGGAGTTTGAGACCAGCCTGTGCAACATGGTGAAACTCCATCTCTACTAAAAATACAAAAATTATCAGGTGTGATGGCGCGCACCTGTAGTCCCAGTTACTTGGGAGGCTGAGGTGGGAGAATGGCACGAACCCGGGAGGTGGAGGTTGCAGTGAGCCGAGATCACACCACTGCACTCCAGCCTGGGCGACAGAGCGAGACTCCGTCTAAAAAAAAAAAGAAAGAAAGAAAATGCAGGCAATTACTTCTGCACTCTCAAGTCCCTGTGAGGTGGGACTTGCTCTCTCTCCAAAATGCCTTGTGGATACTCCCAACCCCACTGGACAGTTATAGCGGTGCAATGGGGAGCTCTGGGAGAATCTGTCAGATTTTCACCAGTTGGACTTTTCATTAATAGGTGGGCTTGGTTTCGTGTTGTCACTTTTTTTCTAAATCTTCTCATTATCATGCTATAAACTCACTTATTTTTTGTCCTTTCTTATTAGTTTTGTTTTACTTCCTTTTTTTTTTTTTTTTTTTTTTTGAGACAGGGTCTCACTCTGTTGCCCAGGCTGGAATGCAGTGGTGTGATCACGGCTCACTGCAGCCGCAAACTCCTGGGCTCAAGTGATCCTCCCACCTCAGCCTCCCAAGTAGCTGGGACTACAGGTGTGCACCACCACACTCAGGTAATTTTCTTTATTTTTTGTGGAGATAGGGTCTCACTATGTTGCCCAGGCTGGTCTCAAATTCCTGACCTAAAGCGATCTGGCTGCCTTCGCCTCCTAAAGTGTTGGGATTATAGGCATAAGCCTCCATGTCCAGTCTGTTTCACTGTTTGTTTGTTTGTTTTGTTTTGTTTTGTTTTGAGATGGAGTCTTGCTCTGTTGCCCAGGCTGGAGTGCAGTGGCACAATCTCAGTTCACTGCAGCCTCCACCTCCCAGGTTCAAGCAATTCTCCTGTCTCAGCCTCCTGAGTAGCTGGGATTACAGGTGCATGCCACCACGCCCCCCAGCGAATTTTTGTATTTTTAGTAGAGATGGGGTTTCACCATGTTGGGCAGGCTGGTCTCGAACTGCTGACCTCAAGTGATCTGCCTGCCTCGGCCTCCCAAATGCTAGGATTACAGGTGTGAGCCACTGCGCCTGGCCTGTTTCACTCTTCTTAAAGAAAATTTTCAATTTTTTTTTTTTTTTTTTGCTAAATCTTGCTCACCTTAGGCTTTTTCTCCTGCTGTGGCCATGTGTGTTTACACTTGCGGAGCTCCTGCGTTCTTCCTCTGCCTCCCTCCCCCTGGGAGTGATGGTCTAGGGTGAGCTGCTCAGCTCCATCAGTAAATGAAGGTTATGAGTTCTGCTGCTTGGACGGGCTGGGTTCCGGTGACAGGCTTCAGGGACTCGAGTGATGGGTGGCTCTGACGGGTCCTACTTATCTTCAGGCTGGGAGCTTCAGGCATAAAGCTGCCCCTATGACTGCCAGAGCAGGGAGACACAGCAGAGTTCGGGGCTCCCTCCGAGGCTCCCCAGCATCAGCTTGCTTCCGCTTCCGTGTCCTCAGACAGGTGAGTCCAGGGCTGACCCCCTTGAGCCTACTGAACTAGACCCTGAGTGCGAGGCCCTGGAGCTGCACTTCAACAGCTTTCTAGGTGGTTCTGATAGGGCAGCAGAGAAAGACAAGCAACAGTTTCACCGAGACTGAGCTGCTTGAGGTTCTAGTTCCCACTATGGGCATTTGTTGCTGGAGCCTTTCTCCCTCTGTTTTAGGAAAGTCGACTGGAAGCTCAGTTGGGGTTAGATAAACTCCAGAAGAGATCCCTCCCCATTGGTGGATCAAAGTGGTTTGTGGGCACAGTGCATCCCAGGTGCAGGCAATAAGAGGAGATGCTGTCTGCAGAGAATTTAGAAACAGAATAAAGCTGAGTGAGAGAATAAGAGTCAGCTTTCTCCTTTTGTTTTGTTTTGTTTTCTTTTGTCTTGTTTTCTTTTATTTTTAGAGATGGAGTTTTGCTATTTTGGGCAGGTTCGTCTTGAACACCTGGCCTCAAGCGATCCTCCCACCTTGGCCTCCCAAAATGTTGGGATTACAGGCATGCACCATCGTGCCCAGCTGAGAGTTGGTCAGTTTTTAATCATCACCATGCCCCAGCAATTCTACCCACCCTGGTCACGGCTAGAATCTCCCTCCCTGGGGACCAATCCTCTGCCCCTCTACCCCTCCCCACACCACTGCCCCTTCCCAACCACGAGGGAGTCTGATGAACAACTCATTTTTGTTGGTTTCTTTTCAGTGTTTTATTTTTCAAAATATACAATTTAAGTTTTTATTTCACAACCGTAGTTTTGTATATTTATTCCAAAATCTTTAAATAGCTCCGCAGCAAACAGTACAAATCACAAGGTCCGTCAAACTGCTTCTCTTTAGCCTTTACACTCGGCGAGTTTTTTAAGTTTCAAGTAGTAATGGTTTGTGGGTAAGAAAGGAACCAAAAACAGGAGGAAACAACATTTTTTACATAAGCTCAACATGTAGGATTAGAAAGGGCCGTCTGACCAGCTCCTTGGTCTGGGACCAGACTAAGAACATGTATCTGGTTTATAAATAAGACCGTCCTGGGAGCAGTGAGGGTTTTGGTTACAAGGAGGAAGGGGCAGGAACCTCATCTGCGGAGGCTGGGAGGCAGGGGGAGGTGAGGCACTGAGAGGTGGCTCCTTCTGGGAGGGCCCAAGTGGGGGCTGAGCGGGGTGGAGGCCAAGAATGGCCAGGGATGGGGTGGGGCTGCCACCGGTGGAGAAGCCTCCTCAGCCTCCCTTGGGGAGAAGGGCTGTGATTCTGGAGGCAGGGGAGGGATGGCGAGAAAAGCTGCCAGGTCCTAAAGCAAGCAGCTGGGACTCCTGCCAGCCACCCTGGGCCCAACGACGCAGGCAGCTGGCAGGGCCAGAGGGGCTGCCCCAGGGTCTGGGATGGACTGTGGGAGGCATCACGCTGTCTCTTCTTGCGAGAGCTCTTTGTCCACCTCAGAGCCACCAAAGCCTCCCCAGAAGGGACAGCAGGGAGGACAGGGACCACAGGTCCCACAGACCCACTTCTGACTGTGAATGCGGAGCTGTGCCGTGCAGGCAGCTCCTAGGCAGCCCACGAGGCTAAGGCACAAGGGTGACACAGGTGGCCACGAGGGGTCAGTTTTCTTCATTTCCCCTTGCGGCTGCTACCTGTGGCCAGGTCCTGAAGCAGTCCTGTGGGCTGAGCTCTAGGCAGGGACGCTCCAGGAAGAAGTGGGTCACCAAGGGCCACCTGGCCACCAAGTGGATGTGACCCTCCTACCAGGGGTCAGGAGGGCGGTCCTGCCTCAGGGCCCCCTCAGCACCTTCCACTAGGCTGCAGGGCCGGACACAGCCCATCCTGCCTGGCCAAGCCAACCTTCTTAATGGGGTCTGGATGGCGGGTGGGGGTCGGGAAGGGGCCAGGGCCGGGCTGAGGGCAAGACGGAGGGGGTGGGAGTTGTCACTGCGTCTTCAGGTGGGGTTTCTCTGGAGTGAGGGTGTGGAAACAGTAATCCCACAATTTAGTGCTGATACCAAATCCTAGAGAGGGAGACAAACGGGGAGAAGATGAGGCATTGAAGGAGCAGGCGTGCGCTGGCTTGGGAAGGGTGCCAGGGTAGGGATAAGAGGTGGAGACAATGTCAATATCTGTCCCCTTGGCCTTCCCAACTCCCGAGGCCATCCTGGCAGAAGTCAAGGGTGGGGAACCTGTGTCTTTTATTGTCCCCAGCATGAAGCTGGAATAAACCCTAATTCCTTATCTGGCCTTCGTTTCTAGGCTACGTGGCCCCCTCCCACCCCCCACCTCCATCTCCTTCCCCTTCCTTGGGGCCCAAGTTCATTCCTGCCTCAGGGCTTTGCACCAGTCGCTCTTGGGACGCCAGATGCTGGTTTCTCTTCATTAGGGTCTTAGCTCTAATGGCACCTCTGCAATGACACCTGGACCATTTAATCTCTTTGCTGTCCAACTAGCCCTTAGCCACACATGGCTACTGAGCACTAGAAATGTGGCTAGAGCTCCAGAGAAATTGAATTTCTAACTTCATTTAATTCTGATGAATTAACATGTCAATGTAAAAACTGATGCTTGATTCAGTTACTGGAATTTTTTTTTTTTTTGAGATGGAGTTTCGTTCTTGTTGCTCAGGCTGGAGTGCACTGGTGTGATCTTGGCTTACTGCAAGCTCCGCCTCCTGGGTCCAAGAGATTCTCCTTCCTCAGCCTCCTGAGTAGCTGGGATTACAGGCGCGCACCACCATATCCAGCTAATTTTTTGTGTTTTTAGTAGAGAGGGGGTTTCAACATGTTGGCCAGGCTGGTCTTGAACTCCTGACCTCAGGTGATCTGCCCGTCTCGGCCTCCTCAAGTGTGTTACCGGAAAATGTTTAAGCATGTTTGGAGCAACTTACCTATGTGAACTACTGTTTGCAAATTTTATAAAATCTAGATATGGATCTAGTATTTCTAATGAAACTTTAGTATCTGAATTGAGATGTGCTGTAAGTACAAAATACACCTTAGATTTCAAAGACTTAGTATAAGAGTTGCTAATTATTTTTTTTTAAAGAGACTTTACAAAAAGGGTCTCACTCTGTCACCCAGGCTGGGGTGCAGTGGCATGATCATAGCTCATTGCTGCCTCAAACTCCTGGGCTCAAATGATCCTCTTGCCTCAGCCTTCTAGGTAGCTGAGATTACAGGTGCATATCACCACACATGGATAATTAAAACTTTTTTATGTAGAGACAAGGTCTTGCTATGTTTCCCAGACTGGTCTGGAACTCCTGTCTTCAAGCAATCCCCTGCCTCCGCCTCCTATAGTGCTGGGATTATAGGCCTGAGCCACTGCGCTCAGCCATTAATGATTTTTTAATGTTGATTACATGTTGAAATAATAATTTGCTTATGTTAGGTTAAGTAAATGTTATTAAAATTCTTTTCATCTGTTTATTTTCATGTCTTAGTGTGGCCACTAGAAAATTTAAAATCACATATGTGGCCCACATAATATGTCAGTGGAAATCGCTGGACCCTCCCCCACCTATGTGATATTCCATCACCTTGCTTTATTTTCTTCTTCTTCTTCCTTTTTTTTTTTTTATAGACAGAGCCTTGCTCTGTCGCCCAGGCTGGAATGCAGTGGTGCAATCTTAGCTCACTGTAGCTTCTGCCTCCTGGATTCAAGCTATTCTCATGCCTCAGCCTTCCAAGTAGCTGAGATTATAGGTGGGCACAACCACACCCCGCTAATTTTTGTATTTCTAGTGGAGACAGGTTTCACCATGTTGGCCAGGCTGGTCCCAGACTCCTGACCTCAAGTGATCTACCTGCCTCGGCTTCCCAATCCCCTCGGCTGGGATTACAGGTGTGAGCCACCACACCCAGCCCCTTTATTTTCTTTATGGCATTTATCACAGTTTGAAATCTTTGCCATTTATTGATGTCCTTGCCTGTCTCTGCACAGCTGTCTGCACCAGGGAAGAGAGTAGAGGGAACCCTCTGTATATGCCCAGTACATGGAACAGTGCCTTGCCGTTCCCAGGAGCTCGATGGTAGTTGGCAAATAAATCAATGAACACACATAGGGGGCTGGGAAGCCCAGGCCCGTCCTCACCTGACTTCTGATGTGCAAAGTGGTGCTTGACGTGGTGGGCCTTCAGGCTGTACAGGTAGGAGCCCTTGTGCGGCGAGCCAAAGTGCAGGTAGTAATGGGTCATGTCGTAGAGGACGTAGCCCAGGAGGCCCCCCGCAAACACAGTGCCCCCCACTGCCTCGGGCAGGATGAGCTGCATGCACAAGTAGAAGACGCCGATCACCAGGGAGGCTGGCACAGGGGGGAAGACCAGGCGGGAGCCGTCGAAGGGTGCCTGCAGATGGAGAGGCTTGGGCATCAGGAGGCAGCCAGGGGCCCCGGCAGCTGGCCAAGCCCTGGCCACTCCCTGCAGAGGACAGGGGCACAGCGGCCCAGACATTCCACTGCGTAGGCTTGGCACCTTTGGTGGCTTTGGGGAGGGCGGGCCACCACATCTGGAAGATCTGGAGAGACTGTCTTACTCCCCATTTGTGAGCCAGGAAGGGACCTGGCAGATTGCAGAGGAACATGGGATGGGCGGGATGGGCAGGATGGGCAGGATGGGTGGGGTGTGCTGGTGGCTCAGAGCCCATCTTATAGAGGCCACTGTGACTCTGGAATTTGTCAGGTGCTAGACAGGTATCCCATCCCTAAATGCCGTGCCCCTGGCTAGAGGGGCATTCTGGAGACAGGGCACCTAGACTGAGGCCTGATGTTGTCTGGGAGAGCAAGGTACTGAGGGCGGCTGAGGTTAATGCAGCCTCTGTGGTGGGATGACCCGGAAGTGTCACTAGAGGTGTCCTCCCCACCCCCATGTCCAAACAGGAGGCCTTTTTTGTTCCAAGGGGGTGTCGCCACAGTGAACCAGAGAACACCGCTTCACTGTGGCCCTCGAGCTTCAGAAGCCAAGGGCCTGGCATAGAGGTGAGATCTTAGCTATGGCTTGGTGAGGATTCTGAGAAGAGAATCCTGCAGCCTCTCTGGGCTGGAGGAGAGAGAGAGAAAGCAGGTGACAGTGACACAGTGAGATGCTGGCGTGGGCCTCCCTCCCTTCAGACCAGGAACAACAGGACCAGTGGTGTGCTGGAAAACCAGCTCTCAGGAAAAGGAGGAAGGGAGAGAGCTGGGGAATGAGGGAGGGGGAAATAAAGGGAGGGAGGGAGAGCCCTGATTGGTAGTGTTTGCTAATTCCTGCAGTGTAAAAACTGCCCTGGCGCTTTCAAGCGCCGAGGTGGCGTCACTGGAGCAGAAACAGGAAAGGATGTGCATGGGTGCTCTTGTGAGCTGGTATGGGCCAGATCCAGGTCACAGCTGGATCAGGATCCTTAGATGGATAGGTTTGGGGATCTGAGAACACGTTCCTGATTGGAGCCCACGTGGCTACAGGCCATACGGTCTCCTCGGGTCCTCATGGTGTGGCAGCAGGGGACTGGACAGACTGGGGTGGAAGTGTCTCAGAAGAGGGAGCCTGAGACAGCCCCTGGGGCCCCAGAATGGCCTGAGCAGGTCCCCAGAAGGTTCTGGTGTCCCCTGTGGATGGGAAAGATAGCAGACAGGGCAGTGGATCTGAAAAGGCTTCACAAACAGGGCAAGGGACACAGAAGCAGATGCAGTGAGCTCTGGAGAGCAGAGGCCAGGTGAGGCTGGAGGACGCAGGCCAGGCCTGGGCTGCGCTACCTCTGAGAGCATACCTGAGAGACAGGTTGGCCCAGGACTGGGCACCCACCCTGATACTGGCCCCTAGGAAAGCCCCCTAGGATGCAGATCAACTCTGGGGAGAGCCGGGAGGACCACAGCCAACCAACCTGAGAACTCTCCCAGGTGGCCGATCAAACCCTGAATCGGCTCATCGAGATGAACCGGATTAAGTTGCTGCTGGGAAACCAAGGTGAAACCCACGTTCAGTATCAGCAACATCAGGGTCTAAACTGGTGTCCCGAAAGTATCATATCTGCCATATTTTCTCTGATTTACGCCCAGCAGAGAACAGAGTGTGGAGACGGGCTGGGGAACAGCCTGGGACGGGCCAAGGACAGCACAATGCAGGGACAGAGAAGCAGTGGGGGGTACAGGGGACGTAGCTTCCTTTGGGCAGACCTATCTTCTCGGGCCAGCTTCTGGGACTGTCGTGGAGTCCTTGAAGGGCCTCAGGGGAAGGGTGATTGAGAGCACAGACTCTGGAATCCCCAGAATGGGGTACGACATCCTGGCTGTGCCAAGTGTGACCTGGGGCAAGTTCCTTAGTCCTCCTAGGCCTCAGTCTCCTGCTCTGTGGAACGGGGAGAACCAGGGGACTGTTTCCAGCACAAGCTCCAGGAGGGCAAGGCTTTTTGTTGTTTTGTTCAATGATGTCTAGAACAGTGTCTCGCACACAGGAGGCACTCACTGGGCATTTGCTGAATGAATGAACGAATGAATGAGTTGTTTTGAAGATTAAAGGTGATGCGTAAACAAGGGTGCAGAGGGCCTGGGGTCAGCTTGACGCTGCACACCCACACTGTCCCCACCTGGCTTAGGTTCGGATGCCCAACCCAGTTGCCCCGTGAGTCACATCAAACGTCCTGTCCCTCCCAACCCACAGCCAGACTCCCAGGAGGCTCCGCAGCACCCGAAGCTGCCACTGGCTGCCGGGCCCTCTCGGGCTGCACATGCTAGGTCCGGGCTGGGACCCCGCCCCGCTCACCTTGTGGTGCTGGCCGTGCATGACGAAGTGCAGCATGATGAGGTAATAGCTGTCACTGGGGGGCTTCATGTGGAACAGGAAGCGGTGGATGAGGTACTCGATGAGGCTCCAGAGGAATGTCCCCAGCATGAAGAGCCCGGGGAACATGGACTTGGGCACTGCCACCGTGTACTCTGCAGGGTGGCAGGGAGAGCGAGGTGAGGACCGGTGCATAGCAGCCTGATAGCTCCAGGTGTCCCTGCCTCACCATCCCCATCAGCTCGGGAGCTGCTGCCCTCTGTTGGACAGCTACAGGGCCAGGCCACACTGCTGGGGTCCTTGAGTCAAAATGGGAAGGAGGCTGCAGGACTCTGGTCTGGGTCTGGGAAGTCCTTTACAGGAGTGATGGGCCACTGGCTGGAGGCCTGACATCCTCCTTACAGAGGCTGTGGGAGGAGTGGCTGTGGCTGGGGCTGGGCCTTTACCTGGAAGGCTGACCTTGCCCCAAGGACATTGGAGACGAGAAGGCGACACTCCTGAGCCAGGGCGTTGTTATTATTATCTTGAGACAAGGTATCTCTGTGTCGCCCAGGTTGGAAGACTGGAGTGCTGGAGTGCTGGAGGGCAGTGGTGTGATTACAGCTTACTGCAGCCTTCCCTTCCTGGGCTCAAGCGATCCTTCCACCTCAGCTTCTCAAGTAGCTGGGACCAAAGGCGCATGCCACCGCACCCAGCTAATTTTTAATTTATTTTTTATTTTTATTTTTTTTGTAGGACAAGATCTTGCTATGTTGCCCAGGCTGGTCTCAAACTCCCGGACTCAAGCAATTCTCTCGCCTTGGCCTCCCAAAGTGCTGAGATAACAGAAGGGAGCCACTGTGCCTGGCCTCCAGGGTGTTAATGACGGGAAGTGTGACCCACCAGGGACCATGGGGCAGGAAGGACAAGAAAAAACAAGCACCGAGATCTCAACAGACAAGACCTGAAATCATAGCACAGGAGGAAGATGTGAAAACACTGAAGATGATCAGCCTAGGTGGAGAGGAGAAGACTGGAGACGGGGCACCATCTTCAAGCACATGCTTCCCACCACCCTCCGGAGACAGCCTGCAGTCCTAGCGGCTTTCAGCTCTTTCCTCCACCTCATTCATTCTTTGACCTCATGGAGATTTCAGCTCTCATTCCTGTTTGCTCCATATTCATCCTCATCCTTTTTTTTCTTTTTTTCTTTTTTGTGAGATAGAGTCTTGCTCTGTTGCCTAGGCTGGAGTGCAGTGGTGTGATCTCAGCTCACTGCAACCTCCACCTCCCGGGTTCAAGTGATTCTCCTGCCTCAGCCTCCTGAGTAGCCGGGATTACAGGTGTGTGCCACCACACCTGGCTAATTTTTATATTTTTAGTAGAGATGGGGTTTCACCATATTATCCAGGCTGGTCATGAAATCCTGACCTCAAGTGATCTGCCCTCCTCAGCCTCCCAAAGTGCTGGGATTACAGATATGAGCCACCGTGCCCGGCCCATCCTCATCCTCTTATCTTTCTTTTCTCCACAAACCATAGCTTTGGCCATATCTTCTCTCTTCTTAACGGCTTTATCTAAATCTAATTCACATCCATATAATTCATCCAAATAAAATATATAATTCAGTGCTTTTTAGTATATTCCCAAAGTTGTTAAACCATCACCCCAGTCAATTTTACAACAGTTTTATCACTTCCCCCCAAGCCCCTGTACCCATTAGCAGCCACTCCCCATTTCTTCTCAGACCCTCCCAACCCTAGGAAGCTACAGGTCTACTTCCTCTTTGTTGGATTTGCCTATTCTGGACATTTCACATCAATTGGATCACATGACATATGGTCTTTTATGACCGGCTTCTCTTACCAAATATGTTCAACGTTCACCCATGTTGTAACATGTATTACAACTCTATTCCTTTTTAAGGCTGAATGATATTCAAACTTTATTCATCCATCCATCAGTTGAGGGACACCTGGGCTGTTTGTAGCTCTTGGCTATTGTGAATAGTGCTGCTATGCACATTCGTGTAGAGGTTTCAGTGTGAAAAGATGTTGTCCTTTCTCTTGGGTACAAGCCCAGGAGTGGTACTATTGGTTCATATCATAACTCTATGTTTAACCTTTTGAGGAATAGCCAGACTGTTTTCCAAAGCTAGCCATTCTCTCTCTCTTTTTTTTTTGTGAGGCAGAGTTTCGCTCTTGTCACCCAGGCTGGAGTGCAATGGGACGATCTCGGCTCACTGCAGCCTCCACCTCCCGGATTCAAGTGATTCTCCTGCCTCAGCCTCCCGGGTAGCTGGGATTATAGGCGTGCGCCACCATGCCCAACTAATTTTTGTATTTTTAGTAGAGACAGAGTTTCAACATGTTGGTCAGGCTGGTCTTGAGCTCCTGACCTCAAATGATCCATCCACCTTGGCCTCCCAAAGGGCTGGGATTGCAGGTGTGAGCCATCATGCTTGGCCTAGCCATTCTCTTTTAACCCTTACTCCATCTCCCTCACCTGCACCCATGAACCCTCACCCCGGGGTCAGCGCAGGAACCTGCCTTTGTACCCCATACCCAAGCTGCTGAGCATGGAGACTCACACAGCTGTGGGTCTGGCACCTTTAACCTCTGCAAGACCCTAGACACAGCCTGATGGATGATCCCTGTGCATCTTCAAGTTCAGCTCCCTCCCCACTGCCCTTGAACACGCTCTACTCCCCTTTACCGCCTCTCCTTCCACCCAGCTTCCTACTTCACAGAGAAGAGAGGCCCTGGGGTTGGGGAGGAACTATCCCCTCCACATACATCCCCCAACTTCCAAGCACACCACATTCTGCCGGTACCCTGGTGCATCCTCCTTGCTTCTCAGGGAAGAGGGGTGCACCGGCACGCGGGCGCTGGATGATCAGAGCAACAGTAACAGCAGATGTGTCCTGACCGATTCCTGTGTGCCAGGCACCGCCCAAGGGCCTTCCATGGATTACTTCCTATTTCATCTCACCACAGCCTTACAAGGGAAGCCCTGCATTGCCTGCATGATTGAGGACGTGGAGGCCCAAAGTCCATGACTTGCCAGGCTGCCCCTGCTCGGCAGTGCAAAGCCCTCAGCTGCCTCCTCCCACCCTCCCTCCCAAGGGACTCCTCTGGGCTCCTTCAGTCTCTCCTTTTCTCCTGGCTCTTCTGCTCATCTTTCTGAGCTAGGCAAGACTTTCCCATCATGGACTCAGCCCCTTCATCATCAAGGCTCCTAAAAAGCCAGGCTAGGCTGAACATGGGGGCTCATGCCTGTAATCCCAGCACTTTGAGAGGCTGAGGTGGGAGGATCGTTTGAGCCCAGGAGTTTGAGGCCAGCCTGGGCAACACAGTGAGACCCCGCCTCAACAAAAAGTAAAAAAATTAGCTGGGCATGGTGGCTCATGCCTATAGTCCCAGCTACTGAGGAGGCTGAGGCAGGGGGATCACTTGAGCCCAGCAGTTCAAGCCTGCAGTGAGCTGTGGTTGCACCATTGCACTCCAGCCTGGATGACAGAGCAAGACCCTGTCTCAAAAAGAAAAAAAGAAAAAAAACGTAGGTTGGACTCATGGCTCCACTTTGCCACTTCCCATTGGCTTGTCAAGTCCTTAAAAATCTGTCTTCTGGGCTGGATGCAGTGGCTCATGCCTGTAATTGCAGCACTTTGGGAGGCCGAGGTGGGCGGATCAGCTGAGGTCAGGAGTTCGAGACCAGCCTGACCAACATGGAGAAACTTCCGTCTCTAAAAATACAAAAATTAGCCGGGCATGGTGGTGCATGCCTGTAATCCCAGCTACCTGGGAGGCTGAGGCAGGAGAATCGCTTGAACCCGAGAGGCAGAGGTTTTGGTGAGCCAAGATCGTGCCATTGCACTCCAGCACGGGCAATAAGAGTGAAACTCCATCTCAAAAAAAAAAAAAAAAAAAAAAAATCTGTCTTCTGCCCCAAACCACCAGAACTTCAAAGGCTATTCATGATGTCTTTCTTGCCAAATCTAAGCATATTTTTTAGTCCACCTCTAAGCTGGCTGTGGCATATGACATTAGCTCTACTCTCTTCTTCAATCTGCAGCTGCCTAGGCATTTAACCTGAGGCTTATGAATATCCGAGGGTACTACGTTGGATTGCAGAGTGTCTGTGAACTTGCTAATATATCAAATTGTACACCTATGGGCATTTTTTCTCTGTACTGTGTCCACAGTTTCTCAAATTCTCAAAGGATCCGGGAGCAATAAGGTTGGAATCCATAGCTCCCCCTTCTGCCTGCCGCCACACTTGGCTTTTCTCCTCTTCCCTGGATCTCCCTGCTCAGGCTCCATCTTGGAAACTCTGCCCTTTGTCCCCAGGGTCCAAACCTGGACCCTCTGCCTCTCAGCTCAATCCCTTCCTCTCCCACATGCTGACGATCGAAGCTCTACACCAACTCCACCCTGGGTGGCCACGCCCTACTGGACAGCTCCATGTGGTTGTCCACAGTCCCCACCGTGAACACCTCCCAAATGAGGCCAACCGTCTTCCTCCTTCTTCCCGCCCACCTCCTCTTGGGTTTCCTTCCTGGGAGGCTGTGGTTACTGACATCCACATATTACCAAAGGAGTCAGGTTCAAGTGACCCCTCTCCCATGGAGTCTTAGCTGGGCTGGTCTGGTTGGTGAGAGACCCTGCTTCCAGAGAAACCCTGATACCTCTGGGGTCCGTAAGGTCATTCCGGTGAAGTGCAGAGAGCACAGGCATTGGATTTGCAGACCTGGATTCAAATCCTGGCTCAGCACCGCCTAGGTGTTACAGTTTCCTCAGGGAAACACCCTACCCATCTTGGAGGGGTGTAGTTAGGATGGAGGTAACAGAGTATCTGATTATATGATGAGTATATACGTTGTATTATATAATAATATTAATATTATATTTTCTTTTTTTGAGACGGAATCTCACTCTGTCACCCAGGCTAGAGTGCAGTGGCATGATCCTGGCTCACTGCAACCTCTGCCCTCCTGGGTTCAAACGATTCTCCTGCCTCAGCCTTCCAAGTAGCTGAGATTACAGGCACACACCATCATGCCTGGCTAATTTTTATATTTTTAGTAGAGACTGGGTTTCACCATGTTGGCCAGGCTGGTCTCAAACTCCTGACCTCAGGTGATCCACCCGCCTCGGCCTCCCAAAGTGCTGGGATTACAGGCATGAGCCACCGTGCCTGGCCTTAGCTCTCTGTTGGTAAGGAAAGGACTGGACATACGGGAGCACTCTCAGGCGCAGACTAAGGTCCTGGCCTCTGCCGGGCCCCGCACACCACCCCACCGGAAGCCTGCCTCCCCTCCTGTCAGGGATGCCACTCGCTCTAACGTGCTCTCAGAAGCTGCTCTGGAGCCATCCTGAGTATGCAGCGCCGCCCCCTTTCCCCCGTCCCCTCAGCTTTTGAAAGCATTTTCATGTGCGCATCTAGGAATGTCAGCCTTGAACTGGTGTCTGCGTTCAGCCACTGCTTCTTGGCACCCTGACTCTTCTGTATTGATTCCAGTGCGTCCTTTGTCCAGCAGCTGCACTAGGATCCCGCCGAGTCTCCCCTTGCCTTGCTTTGTGGGCTCTTATTTTCTCTGCCTGTGGCTTGTGCCTTGCATGACAAGCTGGGGGCTGAGGGAGGCACGTGGAGACGTATCTCTCATGCCCCCATCACTGGCATCATGGTCACAGGCTTACTAACCCTCTACACTGGACCTTTATAAGACAGGCACATTTTAGCTCTCTGCCGAGGCCGTGTGGCTGATAGAGCCCTCAAATCATCCTCCCTGCCATGCAGGAAAGTCCTCTCCTATAGGTCAAGCCTCTGCCCGCCCCCTCACCCCAGCATCACCCCTGTCTGCCCATCCGGCCGGAGCTGGTACTGAGTGGCATCTCTGGAGGAATCCGGCAGAGGGACCTGGGCCAAAGCTTCAGCATCCCCTTCCCCCTCCGGCTGCCAGCCCTGGCGGCCCTGCCACTGTTTGCGATTGTTAGGGCAGCGCCGGGCGGACAGTGGGTGATTCAGCGAGCAGGCCTTCTGAGCAACAAGCCCCGTGCTGTGCCTGAGCTATTCAGCGTGGGCAGAACAGGGCAACCATGGCTCGAGGGATGCCTGCAGTAACCCTCGGTGACCGGGAGGAGCTCTGGGCTGGATTTGGGGGAACTTCCTGCAGCTCGCTCACCCGACTCATCCTGGGTCAGGTGGATAAATGAAGTTCCTGATGCCGTGACCATGGCCCCTCTCATCTCAACCATTCAGGCACTTGACTTGCGGAGTGCAGGGAAAAGAGCTTCCCCTGGCAGAGTGAGGGCAGCTCAGGAAGCTCAGAGCCAGGACAGACAGACCACAGGGCAGGTGGCATGTACCTGGAGGCCCAAAGTAGGCAAGATGCTTGCGGGGCTGGCTGTCCCAGCGGCTATACTTAAACCCGCAGTCATCCTAAACCCCAGTCTCATAGGCTCTTTAGACACTGCCCCATATCAGCCTGTCTTTTCATCCTCTGCCCCCCAGCTAGAAGCTGGGGCACACCTGGTATCCACATCCTAGCCACATGCCTTTCAGCTACTCCCTTGATATCTCTGAGGCTCCATTTCCTCAGCTCTAAAAGGGGATAATGACAGGACCCTTCTTATGGGGCTGCTGGGAGGGGTAAATGAGGCGGTCCTGGGAGAACACGTGGCCCCGCACATGGCAAGTGTCCCATAGAGGTTAGTGGGCCATTACTCCCAGTCTGGGGGTCTGCTGCCTGAGCCTTTGCCTTGGACACACTCTAGGACACTCCCAGATCTTTCTCTCCCAAGTTCTCTGCTAATCTGTGCTGGGTTCATAGGCCAGTCCGAGTCTAGCTCTCAGCTGTGTCACCCGATGAAGTGATTTCATTTAGTTTCTTAGCAAAGAATCCCAGATCATGTGTCTTTTGGTGTGACACTCAATGAGAGGCACTCAATCTCTCTCTCTCTCTTTTTTTATTGCTATGCCACCCGATGATTCCATTTAGTTTCTGCTGATGTGTTGTTGGGTTTTGTATCCATTTGGGGGGTAGATGGGAGTCAGACAAAATTCTTCTTTGGAAGACTATTTCTACAGAGAGGCTTCACCAAAAATGTCTGTGATGTAGTTTGGGGTTCTGTGCTCTCAGAAACTCTGGGCCAGGGAAAGCACTGAGGTCTCCTCCCTCTAGGATCCTCAGGGCAAGTCAGGAAAGAAACTGGCATTACCTGTTGTAAATGACGTGAAGAGTCGGACATTGCCCTGGGCAAAGGTTCGGTAGTAGGACCAGCTGAGATACAGCACCAGGGGCACCCAGATGATGGGGACACTGTACCTGCAGGAAGGCCATCAGGGTGAGAGAGATACATGCACAGGAGCTTGACAGAGTACAGCTTTCTTTTTTTTTTGAGACGGAGTTTCACTCTTGTTGCCCAGGCTGGAGTGCAGTGGCGTGATTTCGGCTCACTGCAACCTCTGCCTCTGGGGTTCAAGTGACTCTTCTGCCTCAGCCTCCCAAGTAGCTGGGATTACAGGCATGCGCCACCACACCCAGCTAATTTTGTATTTTTAGTAGAGATGGGGTTTCACCATGTTGTCAGGCTGGTCTCGAACTCCTGACCTCAGGTGATCCACCCACCTTGGCCTCTCAAAGTGCTGGGATTACAGGCGTGAGCCACCATGCCCAGCAGGGTCCAGCTTTCTTAGAGACAGATAACTCAACTGGATGGGGGACAAGATGACACCAAAGCATATGCAGAACGCCTATGGAGACCTGGGGTCAAAGGGACACTGGTACAGGGAGTGGGGAAGAGAAAAGAGGAGAGAGGCTGTGAGTCCATCTGCCTCCTGTCTCTGAGATGAGTTATTGGCAGAAAAGAACTGTGTCCCCAGGGCTACTGACTCTATGCAACTGGACAGATGCTGACCTCTTGTGGCAGAGGAGCTAATTGCAGGCAAAATTGTTCCCATGTGCATCGTGGGCAAGAAACTCCCCATAAGAGTCTGGAATAGACCAGAGGTGGCATTCAATGTAGTTTCTGGCTACATGCTGGGTTGTGACCCACCCAGTGGACAAAACCATGCATAGGGATGAATTATTCCCATGGCATGTTCCTCCCTCCCTGACAGCTTTACAGCATAGACCTGGGCTCTGGGGAGGGACTCAATTGCCCCCTCTCTTTCCATATCTGATTGGCACCGTCAGAAGAGAGGGACAGCCTGCCACAGGCTCAGGGAAGAGCTCACCAGACAGTCTTAGAGAGGCCCTCAATGAGGTCTGAGTGGAAGAGGCGGATGGGCCTGGTCACCGGCTGGTGAACCCACTCATCGTACTTCTCTCCCAAGTGGCCCACCTGCCACAGGAGAGGCTTTCGCCAGTCCACCAGGTCCTGCAAGAGATGAAGCCAAGTGGACATTTGATATTCACGTCTTCCCATATTCGTTCTCCCATTTCCTCGTTACAGCATCCCAATCCCCCGCTCCTACCTCAGCTCCTGTGATCTGTGTGGGGCCACCCACCCTCCTGCTTCAGTGATCAAGAACTGACCAAGCTGCTCATCCCAGCCCCCAGCCACAGCAATAGGATCTGGTAAAGGTTTGTGGCCTAAGCTGGTGTGATGAGCCATCAGATGATCCCTCTTTCTGTTGGAGGTGCTAAATCGGCAGGGCATGAGCCTGGATTTACTAGCAGAGCCTGCCTGAAGATGCCACCAGCACAGAAGATGGCCAAACCAAGAGCTAGAGAGACAGAATCTCAGTGATGATATCTGAGCATCCAGATTCAGCCACATCTGAAGTTTAAAGTCTTGCTCAGGACTCTTGAGGTACAGGAGGTAATACATTTTGTATCAGGAATGAAGTGGGCTCTTTTCCCCAGGCTTCTTGGTGTTGGCCTGGGTAATTAATTCATTCAATCATTTATTCAGCAATTTATTTTATATATATATATTTATTTCTATGCTAGATGCTGGGAAGAATCAACAGGAATGAAAGAGGCCAACCTTGTTTCATGTAGCTTAGTGCTTACAGTTAGACTCGGAAGTCAGGCCTGGGTACAAATCCATTTGCCATTTACTGTGTGACTTCTGGAAAATTACTTAACCTCTCTGAGCCTCAGTTTCCCCAGCTATAAAATGGAAGTAATTGTTGGTTGCAGTAGCTCATGCCTGTAAACCCTGCGTTTTGGGAGGCTGAGGCAGGATAACTGCTTGGGGCCAGTAGTTTGAGACCAGCCTGGGCAATAGTTCGAGACTCCGTCTCTTCAAAAATAAAAAAATAATAACGGTACCTGCATTAAGTGCTCAATGAGATGTGGCATGCCAAGCAGGATAGTTTAGTGGAGATACAAAGCAGGCTGAGATCCAGAGGCAGAATGGCTGGTACAAATGCCCGGGTCACGGTAGGCGAGGAGGGCTTTGCAGAGGATCTGGGTTTTGGTTTGGAGTTCATCAACATGGGGGATTTGACAAGGGGGAGAGAGGAAGGGATGACAGGGAGTGTGGGCACAGATGTAAAGTTGAATGTGGTTGTGGCCTTTCTGGCACCTTAACAGTGCTCTGTGGGCAGCAGGAGGAAAGCTGCTGAAGGCTTAGATGATAGAACACCCTGTACCACATCCAGGAGTTGCTTATTCTCCAGGCCTGTTGTCTCCAAGGCAAGGATGTACGTGTACTCCATCGGTACTCACAGGCTAATCCCCAGAGGCAGGGAGAAAATATTAATGACCCTATTTCTATTGCTATTATTTCTATTTATTTGTGTTTGTAATATATTTATCTCTCTTTTTCTTTTTTTTTTTTTTTTGAGACAGAGTCTCGTTCTGTCGCCAGGCTGGAGTGCAGTGGCATGATCTCAGCTCACTGCAACCTCCGCCTCCTGGGTTCAAGTGATTCTCCTGCCTCAGCCTCCTGAGTAGCTGGGACTACAGGCACGCACCACCACGCCCAGCTGATTTTTGTATTTTTAGTAGAGACGGGGTTTCATCATGTTGGCCAGGATGGTCTCGATTTTTTTTTTTGAGACAGAGTCTTGCTCTGTCACCAGGCTGGAGTGCAGTGGCACGATCTCAGCTCACTGCAACCTCCGCCTCCCGGGTTCAAGTGATTCCCCTGCCTCAGCCTCCCAAGTAGCTAGGATTACAGGCACGTGCCACCTCGCCCAGCTAATTTTTTGTATTTTAGTAGACACGGGGTTTCACCATGTTGGCTAAGATAGTCTCAATCTCCTGATCCTCGTGATCCACCCGCCTCGGCCTCCCAAAGTGCTGGGATTACGGGCGTGAGCCACCACATCCGGCCTCTTATTTGTTTTATTAAGAGGTGGGTCTTGCTGTGTTGCTCAGGCTGGACTTGAACTCCTGGGCTCAAGCGATCCTCCTACCTCAGCCTCTTGGGTAGCTCAGACTACAGGAGCGTGCCACTACGCAGGCTTTATCTCACCTTTACACGGCATTTGAATGTTTTCTAATGCACAGACTGTGAGAGTACATTAACACATGCAAATACTTTAGAAATAATTTAAATGGACACATAATGGAGAGTGTGTGCAGAAAGTTTCACTCATAGGGATGCAAGCTCAGAAAAGTTTGCAGGTTTCAGCTCCAGGCAACTAGAAGCCCTTGAGGATTTCTGACAAGCCAGTGCTGGGTTAATCTGGACCGAATCCAGGAAAGAACAATGAACCTGGAGTCAGGGGAACACCATTAGAGCCTGGCTGTGCCTTTGACCAGCTGTGAGATCCTGGACGTGCATCTTTTCCTCCCGGAGCCCCTCAGTGCCCTCATCTGTGATGCTGGTGGGCCCCAATCTGCCACACACAATCGGAGTGAGGATGAGGGTGTCTCGGTGGATGCTCAGCCAATCTTCAGCACGGGGAGTCAGGCAGCCACTGCAGGTGGGAAGTAGGGGAACCACAGGCAGGGAGAGGAGGGGAGAGGAGCAAGGGCTGCACGTGGAAGAGCTTGCAAGCCTGGACGAAACAGCCATCAGTGATTCCAGAAACCTCCTTCCCCTGGCCCTGGCTGCAATCTCATCCTTGTACAGGCCTCTCCACCAAAGCCTGCAGCCACAGCGGGTCTTCCAGGAACTAGCCCTTACATGCCCCCAGCTCCCCTGGAGGTGGAGCTAGTCTCGCCCATCACAGCCTGGGAGCAGGGGTGTGGGGGTCCTGGGAGCAAGCAGGCAAGGCCACTGGGTTTCTCTCTGTGCCTGTGACCAGGGTGAAGGGCCCAAAGGAAGCTGTGGCTTCTGCCATGTGAACTTGGCAGGTCCCAGGTACTGGCTGCCTTCCTGTGGCAGGGGTGGGGGTTGGGGGGTTCACTTCCTGCTTCTCAGGCTGGAAGATGATCCAAGTCAGCCTGGAGCTATCCCGCCCTGGCACTAACTAAATCAAGCAATCATCCAAACTCCACCTAGTTGCTGCTCCCTTCCTTACCCCAGTCTCCTTGACCTCAGCCCTTGAGTCTAGCAGCAAGTGGAGTCATTGGAAGTGTGCTGCCTCATTCCCTCCAGTCCTCTGCCCTAGGTCTGTAAACACACACACACACACCCTGCACCACCACAACCACTACCACCACCATCAGGAAAAAGAACTGGAGGAACCAGCTGGTGGCCTGTGTTTACACCTTATCTTGCGGCAGTCTGCAGAGCCCCACCTTAGAAGAAGTTGGGCCAGGGTCAAGGCGAGAATGCAAGGCTTTGTCCCAGCTGCAGTAGCACTCAGAGCTAATCCCCATGGAGCCCTGGTTATGTGTCAAGCATGGTTCTAAACACCTGACACAGGTTCAGTCACTTGATCCTCGCCATACCCCTAACTAGGCGGGTATTCTAACTATTGTCATTTTGCAGTTGGGGAAACCGAGGCTGAGTAATCTGCCCAAGGTTGCCCAGTTATGTCTCCTTGATGAGTTGGCCCCTTTACCACTGGGAAAGAGCCATCTTGGGCCCTGGAAATACTCCTTCTCCCGAAGTCCGCTTGGGTATTAATAGAATCACACTGGTTTCCTGAAGCTTGCTGTGCGCAGGATCCCTGTTTTCCCATACTTTTACTTTCAACCTGTGTATGTCTTTACATTTAAGGTGCATCTCTTGCAGACAGAATATAGTTGGGTCTTCCTTTTTAATCTAGTCAGACAATCTCTGCCTTTTTTTTTGTTTGTTTGTTTGAGAAGGAGTTTCACTCTTTTTGCCATCTCGGCTCATCGTAACCTCCGTCTCCTGGGTTCAAGCGATTCTCGCTGCCTCAGCCTCCTGAGTAGCTGGGATTATAGGCGCCCACCACCACGTCTGGCTTTTTTTTTTTTTTTTGTATTTTTAGTAGAGATGGGATTTCACCATGTTGGCCACGATGGTCTTGAACTCCTGACCTCAGGTGATTCTACCCGCCTCCACCTCCCAAAGCGCTGGGATTACAGGCATGAGCCACCACACCCGGCCATCTCTGCCTTTTAATTGAAGCATTAAATCTATTTACATTTAATGTTGGAGTAGGTCTCCTCTGGTTTTCTTTTCTCATTCTTTCCTTCTTTTTTTGAGACAGGGCTTGCTCTGTCACCCAAGTGGGAGTGCAGTGGCCCAATCTTGGCTCACTACAGCCTTGACCTCTGGAGATCAAATAATCCTCCCGCCTCAGCCTTCTGAGTAGCTAGGACTACAGGTGGGCGCCACCACACCTGGCTGCTATTTTCTATTTGTCTCCTCTGTTCTTCCTTTGTCTTGTTTGTATGAAATATTTAACAATATTCCATACGATCTCCTCTATTGACTTTTTAGCTATGCTTTTGGTATTTTCCTTGCAGTTGTTGCTCTAAAGATAACAATACACATCTGTAACTTACGACCCTCTCTCTCAAATGAATCCTCTCGTCCTTTCTTTTTCTTTTTGAGACAGGGACTTGCTCTGTTGCCCAAGTGAGAGTACAGTGGCATGGCTGTGGCTCACTGCAGCACCAACCTCCTAAGCTCAAGCAATTCTCCCACCTCAGCTTCCCCAGTAGCTGGGACTATAGGCTCACGCCACCATGCCCAGCTAATTGTTTTTTGTTTGTTTGTTTGTTTTTAGAGACGAAGTATCACTATGTTGTGTAGGCTGGTCTCGAACTCCTGGGCTCAAGTGATCCTCCCGCCTCAGCCTCCCAAAGTGCTGGGCTTATGAGCATGAGCCACTGTGCCCGGCCAGCGCCCCTGGTTTTTCTATCTCCCACTTTTGCATGTTACACATGACAGATACTGCTATCCTGTGATTCACTTGTGCACTTTACACAGACTGAGCGATCTTGAACTATGATCTTTTCCAGCTATAGCACAGGGATGTGGCCAGGGGGCCCCTCTCTCAGCCTAGCAGTGGTTCGGGCAAATTTTAATCTATTGATCCATTTTGTCCTTATTTTGTGAAGCAAGTAGAAAATGGCATAGGATTCTTTTTCTTTTTCTTTTTTTTTTAAGATTGAGTCTCACTCTGTCACCCAGGCTGGAGTGCAGTGGCGTGATCTCGGCTCACTGCAACCTCCGCTTCCCCGGTTGAAGTGATTCTCCTGCCTCAGCCTCCTGAGTAGCTGGGACTACAGGCATGCACCACCATGCCTGGCTAATTTTTTTGTATTATTAGTAGAGATGGGGTTTCACCATGTTGACCAGACTGGTCTTGAACTCCTGGCTTCAGGTGATCTTGCCTCGGCCTCCCAAAGTGCTGGGATTACAGGTGTGAACCACTGTCCCCAGCTGAAAATGGCATAGGATTCATACGTTGAATTCAGTTGAACCACAAGAAGAAATGTCTAGGTAAGCTATAAGCAGGGACTTCAGCCTAGATCTCACACCTGGATGTACAGGAAACAGAACAAAAGCACAGAACTGTCGTGGAAACCGGAGCTAGACTGTGGAAGACGTGTTTACAGGTGTGGTGGGAACAGAGCCCCAGCACAGGGGTCTGTCATTTGATGTCATTGGATTGACCTGATTTCAGTTACTCCCTGGGTAGACCCGCAAGCACTGCCACCTGTACACATGGTGGACTTGTGCTTGAGAGTCAGTCCCAAGCTGCCCCTTGCCTGTCTGGGGCCGTGGAGGGCCTCACACCCGAGCTCTGTATCTAGCCTACGCTGTGTCTCCACGAGGAAGCCCACCTGGGTGCCCAGGGAAGGTGCCCACTTCACTCTGGGGCTGAAGGACCACCCTGGAGGAATCCCAGGGAGGCCTCGCTCTCCCTTCTGTGAACACCCCCCTCAGTCATCAAAGGCCAACACCTATAGTTCTATGACTGGGGCCTCAGTCTCGCTATTCCAGGGGAAGCCCCATGAGCCTTCCAGATAAGCACAGAAATTCAGGCCCGCCGACCCCCGACCCAATTTATAGATGAGGATATTGAGGCCTGAGAGGTCAAGCGGCTCTTGAGATAGGATTGGTTGGGCCTGAAGTGGAAGCCTCCCTCCCCCTTCCCCCAGCTTGTAGCAGCCTCCACACGGTTTCCCAAGAGCTGGGACTGGCACCCTGTGCACTTGACCTTGATTTAGGTGGTACATGCACTGATAGGGTGTCCTTTCTTAATCATCTTCCAGTCCTGAGCACTGAAGGAGAAAGGTTCAGCTGGGTGCTAAGAGGTTCCAGGCCTCTCGCTGGTCATTTCCAACATGGCAGTTGGCGGGACCTGGTTTTGCGAAGGGAGGACAGCAGACGATGACGGCTTGGGATCCAATGAGATGGGAAGCGATGCAAGACACATTTCGCTTCCTGCTCTACCTGACCAAACAATTGCCTTAGCTCATTGCCGTGGGGGTGGGCAGCGCTGCTGACACTGAGCAGCTGCCCCGTCCCCCGCCTGCCCCCGTTCACCACATTTGCCACCTTGGGGAGCAGACTCTGGACACACCATTCCCCAGGAAAGCATCCTATGCCACCTGGCCCTGTGTTGCCTGGGAGGAGGGGTCCTGGGGAGGCAGAGGAGGAAAGCAGGGAAGGCCCCCTTCTACCTGGGCACCACGCCCTTCCACCCACCCTCTTCTACCTGACCGAAGACCCCTCTCCTACTCCCACCACATTAGTGGGTCTCTTCCTTCCAGCTTGTTCCTGGTCTTGGCCCCATTTACTTCGTATGTCCCAAGGCTCGGGGGACAGAGGGAAGGCATGGGTCTGTGGGCTATGTACGTGGCTGGGGTCGGGGAGAAGGGGAGATCAGGCCACACTGATGATGCCTCCACTTCCCAGGCATCTGGGGGCTCCCACGGCTCCCCCTACAGTAACAAGTCCCCTTTTACAGCAGTGGAACCCGACGCTAGAGAGGCATGTCCAGCACTCAGGGCCGTCCAGAGGAAGCTGGCTTGCATGGGCGACAGCACGGTTATGCCCGAAACTGCTCTGGAATGAGCAGCTCATTGGGGTGGAGGGATTTTTTGGTGATTCAAAGACCCGACCAACGGGCCGGGGCCCAGGAAGCAGATGCAAGGGGGAGTGGATTCGGCCAAAGCACCTTGTACCGGGGTCCATGCCCCTCCCCCAGCCTGCTCGGTTCCTGCCTTAGAGAGAAGGGGAGGGCTTCTCCCAGGCTATGCCAGGAATGCGGCCCGCAGCAGCACGGCAGGGGGAAAGGGCAGCCTGCTGCCCAGAGGGTGGGCGGAAGGGCATGGTTCCCGGGTAGAAGGGGGCCTTCCCTGTTTTCCTCCTCCCCCTCCCCAGGACCCCTCCTCCTGGGCAGCACAGGGCCAGGTGGCATAGGACGCTTTCCTGGGGAAGGGTGTGCCCAGAATCTGCTTCTCCCTAAGGTGGCAAATGTGGTGAGCGGGGGCAGGCGGGGGCGGGGGGGAGGGGGCAGGGTAGCTGCTCAGTGTCAGCAGCACTGCTCACCCCCACAGCGATGAGCTAAGGCAATTGTTTAAAGAAATGTCCACCCAAACTCAGGCATATTGCTCCAGGGCAGGTTTCTGAGCAGAGGTGGAGACAGGCTTCCAGGCAGCCGGGGCTGCGGGAGAGGAGTGGGGGCCTGTTGTCTGCAACCTGGTCGCTGGTCAGCTGGGGCTCAGACCTCACATCTCCTATCCTTCATGAGCCTTAATTCTGGGAGTTGGGGCCGATGATGACCTCCTTTGACAGATGAGAAGACAGGGTCAGATGTTCGGCTGCACATGCTGTGGCAGGGCCTAGACTCTAGTGCCCCACTCACAGCCCAGGCTCGGCCAGGAGGCCTCCTGTCAGCCAGATCGGGATCCCATGACCGTGACTTCCTCAGCACAGCGGCTGTGAGGAAGCCCAGCAGTGGTCAGTGGGGGCAGTGAGGTGGGGCTCTTGGTGGCGTTGCTGGAGTGGCTGCAGGCCCATCCTGCGCGGTCTAACTGGGACAAGCTGAAGTCCACAGAGGTGGTTCCGGACCACCTGCCTCCTCCCCCTGAGCCCTGTGACCCTCCCGTCACCCAGGGGATGTGAGGACAGGGAGGTGGCCTCGGGCTCACCTCACGAGGATTCAGGCAGCGGAGAGTGGATAGGGAGCAAAAATGCCAGAGACACAGGGAGAGATGAAAGACAGCTTGAGCGCTGGCAGAAAGCAGGCATGACCTCTGCCCTTAGGGCTGAAGACGAGCGAAGGGAGCCTGCCCAGGGGCCCCACCCCAAAACCAGGTAGGGTGGTCTTTCCCTTGCAGCACACTTTCTGATATCCTTTAGTACATTCCACTAGATCCTCCAGATAATCCTGCAATAATAAGATGCAGGGTTGCAATCCCAGCACCTTGGAAGGCCAAGGTGGGAGGATCACTGAGGCTGGGAGTTTGAGACCAGCCTGGACAACATAGCAAGACCCTATCTCTACAAAAAAATTTAAGAAAATTAGCCAGGCATGGTGGTATGCACCTGTAGTCCCAGCTAATTAGGAAGCTGAGGTGGGAGGATGGCTCAAGCCTGGGAGGTTGAGGCTGCAGTGAGCTGCAATCTTGCCACTGTACTCCAGCCTGGGTAACAGAGTGAGACCCTGTCTCTAAAAAAATAAAAAAGATAGAGGGAATAGCTTTCTGCATCATACTGGAACACTGTGGCATCTCTTGCCTCCCAGCCTGCCCTGTCCACTGCCCTCCCAGGGTGTCCTCTAAGACCCACGGAAGCAGAGGGCAGTGCCCAGCCCACCTGCCTGCTTTCTGCCTTGGGGTATTTTTTGAGCACCGCTGAGCTCCTCTGAAGAGGGGCCAGGAGCTCTGAGCAAGGAGGCAGGCAGAGAGGAGACTCAGGGACCCTAAGCCCAGTACGGACAGCCTTGGGGAGGCCCTTTGGATGTTGGGCCCTCCAGACCCCTACTCTGGCTGGGAGGGATTATAGAGAGAAAGGAGGCCCAAGGGGACCCAAGGCGACTAGGCAGGCAGGGTGCCTGGAGGAGAGCCAGGCCAGTGCCCACGGTGCCAAGGCTGGTCCCCCCCGAGAGTGTGTTGGCCAAAAGGGCCCTTTCTCTGATCCGGATGCTATCTTCCTGAGTTCTCAGTGACTGATCTGGGGGTCCTAAATGGGCAAAACACTATGGCCAACTTCAATAGCCTTTCCAGGCCCTGGGGCAGGGACAGGGAGTTTGGGGATGCCTGCTGGATGGGTCTATCTGTCCCTTGAGGGAAGAGGCTGATCACACCCATTGGCCAGCCCCAGCAGCTGGTTATGCCAGCATCTGGCTTAGCCTGAGGAAGGATGGGGAAGAGGATGTGGCTGGCTAGGGAGACACTGCTAGTATCTGCTCAGCCTCCTCCCTCCCTCTGCCACCCCCTCTCCTACTCACGGGCCTCAGGGTCTTATTCATGGTCAGCTGTTGGGGTGGGAAGGTTCCAGGACCTTGTGGAGGGGAGGGGCCGCTATCTGGGCTGCTAGTGTGCCCAGAGGTGACTTTGGGCGGGAGATTTAAGCTCTTCCTTATCAGTTAAATCAGGATAATTATAATCCTTATCCCTCGTGCTGTCAGCAGGATTAAAGCAGATAACCAATAATACATTGAAAGCGGCTGGCACACAGTGAGGGCTCAGTACAAGAGATGTGAATTCAGGGCTAACTCTGCTGCTGAGCATCTGGGCAGCAAACTTCTGCAAACCCCTCAAATCACACCTGTTCTTGCCCCCTCCCCAAAGGGAGGCTGGTCCCCCGGGTGGAAAGGGTGGAGAGGGCTCCCAAGGGAGGGCTCCGAAAAGGACATGGCGAAATGGCAAAAAGAGGCTGCTGGACCAGGGGGACACGTGTGTCCAGGAGCTGAGAGTGGTGGGCAGCTCTGGCCACCTCACCTGGCTGTGTTCTAGAAACAGGGAGGGATGTGGAGGGTGAGAATCCACAACCTGGCTTCTTGTCCCATAAGGAAGCCTGGACCCTGCCTGGCTGGGTGACTGAAGGGATGATTTAGAAACTGTTCTGGTAAAATTCCACACAGAGCCCAAAAGTAAGACCATCCCTCACCTCTGAGCAGAGCGGGGCACCAGGGTTTGCTTCCTGGCCCTTCTTCCTGTCTTTTCAGATCCTTCTAACTCTGCCCTGGCTCCCCTGGCCTGTTGTCCTCTCACTCTTCCCAGCATTCTCACTCACCCCTTCTCACTCACACCTTCTCACTCTGTCCCCACCTTCTAGGGCCAGGGAAACTGGGCCCCGGGAGGCCAGGACTCCAGTCTTTGGCAGCAATCACAGTACTGAGCTTGGAGGTAAAGCCAGAAGAGTTAACACCAGCAAGCCCTTCTGCCCCAGGGGCAGGTGTGCAAACCCACCCCAGGCCTGGGGACCCTCGGCTGAGACAAAGCTGCCACCTTCATGGCCTCTCTCCCAGCTCCTCCATGTCCCGATCCAAAAGACCTACCCCAGCCCCCGCTGCCTGGGTCAGCAACAGAGAGAGGGCTCAGGTTGGAGCACTGCGGGCTCCCCCAGCCTCTCTGTTCCCACTAACGGAGCTGGGATTGCCCGTGAGGTGAACGAGGCAGCAGCAGCACCCTTTTTTGGAAAGTCAAAAGTGAAAAGAAAAGAAAAGAGCAGAAAAGCACCCTCTGCCCTCCTGGGAAGCCCTGCTCCCTGTGCTGATTTTCTGGGGCGCTGAAGGGGTTCCCATGCACACCCGGGCAGGTGGGGGCTCCGTCCAGAGTAGGCCTCCACATCCTCCCAGGGCCCAGCCCTCACCCTTCCGTCTCAGCCCAGAGACACAGGAGGAAGGGGAGGAAGAGTGAGTGTGTAGAGAGAGAATGAGAGAGAGGTGGGGAAGGTGAGTCAGGCTGCTTGGACAGCTGGCCCGGAGCCAGGCAGGGAGCAGTCCATGGGGGAGGAGGGGCCCCTCGTCCCCTTGGGTGTGGTCGTGGTGACAGCATAGGTGACGGTGGCACAGCCTGGGTTAATCCTCCCCTTGCCTCCTGCAGTGATGGGGCCGGGGTCAGCCCTGAACTACAGCTCGGGGAGACTGGGAGGAGCTGACCGCAGAGCTGGCAATGTGGGCTGGATCTCCCGTCCCCAGCCAGCCTCAGACCCCAGCTCCTCCCTCCAGGACAGTTTTGTTCATGTCATGCCACCCTGATGGCTGCCACATTTGTTCAGTCCCGGTCAGCTCTTTTCAGAATTCAAGCCCTAAGCCAAGCTCACAGATGCCTCTCTCTGCAGCTCCTTCCAGTACCATCCACTGGCCACTCAGGACAGGACCCTGAGCCAGGACACACTGTAGCTCACCCTTTGGTCCCCTCATCAGTCCCCAAACTCTCCCCATTCCCCTCCGATCTCCCCCTGTTCCAGACTGAGGTCCTGACCCTGCCAGTGCCCAGGGCCCAAGCTGGGGGTTGAGGTTCGGAAACCAGGTCCCAGCTCGCCGGCTGCATGGCCGGGCAGCCTTTCCTCTGGCTGGCCTCCATCTTGCCCTGGGTTCTGCACCTCTCAGGAGGGGACATGGCACAGAACAACTTCTTTCAGCCTCTCTGGTTGGATCCTGAGGCGTCTGTGCTGTGGGCGGATGGGTTCTCCCAGAGGCGGCTGTGATCTCATGCGACAGGTGGGATCTCTGTGTTCCCAGTGTCAGGGCCAAGGGGGCCCAGCAGGCAGTCAGCTTTGTGGGGTCCCCACCCCACTCTGCTCACCTGTGTTCCTTGGGCATGCATCCCATGCCACCTCCTGGGGTAATAACTCTTTATGGCGGTGGTGGGGAGGCGTTACTGTCCCCTGCACCAGGCTGTGAGCTCTCGCAGGGAGGGGCCTGTCCCATTTGTTTCTGTGTCTTTGAGGCCCAAACTGGGCAGAGGGCATGCAGGGTAGGGGTTTATGGACATGCACATTTGTGTCTGTTCCTAAGCTGGAAGGAAATGGCACCAAGCCCAGCTCCCTCCAGTGACCCCCTCCAGTGACCCCTCCAGGCAAAGCTGCTTCTCCCCTGCCGCTGAGTGACTCCTTTTCCACCGTGACCGCTCAGCTCCTCCAGGGCTCATCTCACCAGTCTATGGGGTCTGCTCAGCCATAGCAAGGCACTGGCCTCTTGATGCCAAAAGAGGCTTATCCTGAGACTGCAGGCATCTCTGACTCCTCCCAAACACGGAGGATGGCTTCAGCGCTGTCTCCTGCTGGACTCAGCAGGCTCCTGTGCCCTGCACTGGCCAGTGTCGCTTCCAGATGACTGCAGGTGCCAGGGGCAGCTCTACCTTGTGCCCTGGTCAAAATGGGCATGTCTGGGCCTGCCAAGCCTGTCACAGCCCCTTCTCAGCTTCAGGGGTCCTGGCGGGAGAATTCTTCTTCTCCAGGGGTGTCTGGGATCTGGTTCCATGCTCAGAACTTGTCTGCTATTTTTCTGAACTTTCCACCAGTGAGGCACCCCCACACCCCTGCCGGAGTTTGCTGTCCCAGGTCATGCCTCTGGGCTGTGGACACCTGCTTCTCCTTCCCCTTCTCCCCTGGGCACACGTCATGCCCACTCCCAGCTTTGGCTCCACACACCCTCTTCCTCTCCTCATTCCCGCCAGCCCCCAGTCATCACCCCACTCCATCCTATGCCAGGTACCTTGTCCCAGTCCACCACTTTGAACCGTGGTTCCATAGCAGGATCTGTCTTCTGAGTTTCCTCAAGGGCTACAGCCTCGTTCTCCATGGAACCCTGGAAGGAGAAGATACAAGAGGATTATATACAGTGGGTGAGGGAAGAGGGCAGAGCCCCGAGCTGCCCCGAGAAGAGGCAGCCAGGAGTGGTGAGAGCCCCGTGGGTGGGGCAGGGTGGTGGAGATCAAGGACGCTGGGTACTTTTGAAAACAGAGAGACCCTGATGTGAGCATTGTTATTCTCTGTATTTTACATTTCCCTTAAAAAAATAATTTCCAGCCGGGCGCAGTGGCTCACACCTGTAATCCCAGCACTTTGGGAGGTCAAGAGGGGTGGATCACCTGAGGTCAGGAGTTTGAGACCAGCCTGGCCAACATGGTGAAAACCTGTCTCTACTAAAAATACAAAAAAGTTTACCAGGCGTGGTGGTGCGCGCCTGTAATCCCAGCTACTCAGGAGGCTGAGGCAGAAGAATCGCTTGAACCCGGGAGGTAGAGGTTGCAGTGAGCCGAGATCCAGGCTGGCACTCCAGCCTGGACGACAGAGCGAGACTCCATCTCAAAATAATAATAATAATAATAATAAAATTTCTGCATAAATAAAAGAGGCAGAAAGATCTGGGAGAGGAAGTGAGCCAGTGGAGAGACTGTAGGGAAAGAAGCTTGCTTAGTGGGAGCCCTCCGGGAAAGGGGTCCCTGCCGGTCCTCCTTCAGGTCCCTGGCAGGTGCCAGGCAAAGGGAGTCCCAGGGTAGCGCCCAGGGCACCTGGTGGGGCTCACAGGGCCACACTGATGAGTCACAGGCTGTGGCTTCTAGGGCCACATACCCACAAGAAAGAAAGGCAGCAGGGAGCGAGGGAGGCTGTCCCTGCAGCAACACCCGAGTGCCAGTCAGCAGCCACACGTGGGGTGGGATTGGCAGAGCAGTGCCCAAGTGGGCTCAAGGTTAAATCGAACTCACAAAGAGGTAAAGTCAGAGGGAAACGGGATGTGCTGGGAAAAGCACACAGCCCCAGCCAGCTCTGACGTCACGCAGGGTGAGGCCAGAGACAGCAGGCTGGCACGTAAGTGAAACCCATGCTGCCCCGAAGGAGGGGCAGAGAGAGCGCTTGCCTTCTCTGTGTCCTTGTGACTGAAGGAAGCCGTGGTGCTGGTGGCCATGGCAGGGAGCTGGAAGCTGGGCATTGGCCGGCGGCCAAGAGGCTACTGTCATGACTTGTACATTTTTGTTTCCAAACGGACCCAAGAGAACCTGATGGTAACAGTGACTATTTTGGCATTTTATGGGAAAACCCACACGTAACCCAAGTAAAAGTCGGCTTTTGTGGTCCTTTCTTAGTCTGTGTGTCTCAGCATATTTAGTCTGTATCATCAAGCTAATATCTGAATTTTTTTGTTTATTATTTTGAGACAGACTCTTGCTCTGTCACCCAGGCTGGGGTGCAACAGCCCATGCTACCTCTGTCTTCTGGGCCTAGGCCATCCTCCCACCTCAGCCTCCCAAGTAGCTGGGACTACAGGTGCACATGACCACACCCAGCTAATTTTTGTATTTTCAGTAGAGATGGGGTTTGGCCATGTTGCCCAGACTGGTCTTGAACTCCTGACCTCAGGTGATCTGCCCACCTCAGCCTCCCAGAGTGCTCGGATTACAGGTGTGAGCCACTGTGCTGGGCCAACACCTGATTTAAAAAAAATATATATATATATATATGTGTGTGTGTGTGTGTGTGTGTGTGTGTGTGTGTGTATGTGTGTGCGTATGTGTGTGTGTATGTGTGTGTATGTGTGTGTGTGTATCATGCTGTCTTGAGTACAAAGAAGAGTAGATTTTATAGCACATCATACATGGAAATGCCTTAAATATCCAATATAAATGTCCTCCCTCTTCCCGTGACAGCAGCTCAATAATCCTGTTCCAATTCTGTTTAACCTCAAAATACTCCAGTGGTGTGATAGGTTCCAATAGGCAGGGACCTTGTGGATTTCTGTTTCCTGTTTCTAGACCCACGCCTAGCATGGCTCTTGCAAATACTAGATGCTCCTCCCACATTTCCCCAGTGGGTCGTGTTTCAGTGCTGGGTCTCTGCAAGCAGCCAACGTCTTCCAAGACTCCTGCCATGTGGTGGGCCTGGCTGTGGGGGCGAAGCCCTGAAGCTCTGCAGGACTCACACTCCTTGGGGATGTGAAACAAATGGAGCGGGTGCATCTGCCCACCCTGCCACGTGGTGGGGAAATACGGCTGTCTGCCTGAGGGGGTGGGCCAGGACACAAAACATGCATCTTGCACTCTGGGCTGGATAGGGCAGTGCCCAGATAAAAGGATCAAAACTCCAACAACCTAGATCATAGATTCTCAGTGCCCTTTGGCCGAGTACATAGGACAGGCACGAGCAGAATGAAAAGTATATAAGACTGGTATGAGATTGCCAGCGTTTTATTTTGCCAAATAAAAATATTTCAAAGGCAGGCATGGTAGCCGATGCCTGCAATCCCAGCACTTTGGGAGGCTGAGGTGGGAGGATTGCTTAAGGCCAGGAGTTCGAGACCAGCCTGGGCAACAAAGCAAGACCCTGTCTCTATCAGAGAAAAAATAAAAAAGCCCGGTGTGGTGGTAGTGTGTGCTTGCAGTCCTAGCTAGTCAGGAGGCTGAGGGAGGAGGATCATTTGAGTCCAGGAGGTTGAGGCTATGAGTGAGCTATGATTGTGCCACAGCACTCCAGCCTGGGCCACAGAGTAAGAACTTGTCATAAAAAAAAAAAATTTTTTTAATTTACTATCAGCAACATTTCATAAACAAGAGGAAATTTCAATACCAAATATATAGGAAGTACATGTTTTCAGGATAAAAGGCAGTTCTTTCCAAGGAATGCAGTTGGCAACTTTATACTGACATTTACCAAAAAAGGTTCTATTTTATTATTTTTTAATTATTTTCTTTTTATAGAGATAGGGTCTCACTATGTTGTCCAGTCTGGTCTTGCACTCCTGTGCTCAAGTGATCCTCCTGCCTCTGCCTCCCAAAGTGCTACGATTACTGGTGTGAGGCACCATGCCCGACCTCTATTTTACAGTATTTATGAATGCAGAACAATTACAACAACATTCTGTTTTTATGAGCATTAACTACACATAATTGTTCTTTTGGCTCAAGCTGGTTGATGTGGGGCTCGATGATCTATCTGTAACAGGAAGTAAATCAAATGTTCACCATGTCCTGGTTCTAAGGTTCTACTTCAAAAATTACAAAAATCCTGTTTCTTAGAGAGATGCTGGCTAAATAGAAACAGCACGTTGAAAGCTTCATTCAACTGGAAGTATCCTGAGTGACATGAGGAAACCGGAGGAGTCCCTGCTCTGTGGATTTCTGTCCTGCTCCTGGGAGCCAGGGGGAAGGGCAGTGGGTCATGCCTCGAGCGGCTCCATCCCCCGCACAGAGGGGCCAGGGATTCTCTCTCCAGAACTCCTCTGAATCATGGACCAGCACCAGTCAAGGGCTGGAAGAGGGGGCACCCTCTCTATGGAGGCTGAGGAAAAGAGGGACAAAGGGGAAGGGGGTGGGTATGGCCTCTTTCTATCCTCCTTCCTGCTTCTGCTCTCGGGTCCTAGGGCCACCCCAGGGAGCAATGTCAGGACTGATATGCTTCTGGCAAATAAGCCCCAGACTGACTAAGCAAGGTGCTTTCCTGGGTGGCTTCATCGGGACCACACCCCTCCTTGGCCGAAGCCCAGGTTCTTATCACAAGATGGGACACACCTCCAACATGGGAGGAGACTCCAAGGAAAACCAGAGCCAGCGTCACGCGGTGTCAGTAGCAGGAATACTCCTAGGTACAGGGACACGTCCTCCGGTGCATTGTTCATTCATCAATTTTCTCAAGTCTAGTTGTGAGATTCTAGGTCTAAAAACCCTCCCTACACACAGCTAAGACAAAGACCCTTCTGAAGAAGGTCTCCCATTCCCACCTGGGGCACGCCAGGACTCCAGGAACTGGGTCCTGCCAGGAGCAGCTGTGCCGCACGCATGCCATACACGTTGATCTGGGCCACGTTTTCCAGACTCCCGCCCCGGCGTTTATTTTATAGTTGAGCCAGCTTACTCTTGAATTCCACAGGCGAACACCATCCATGAATCAGGAGTGTGTAGAGGTCATTCCTGGGAACTAGGGTACAACCCCAGCTTTAAAAGGCTTTTAGAAAGTTTCTTGGAAACTTTCACATTCATTATTTAAAAGGTTCTCCTGGTCCTGGAAGCAAGCCAAAGGGTGGTTTTTAAACACTTTAAAAACCAAAAAGTGCCTCAAATGAAGATATGTGTGCTTTCTTTTTTCCAGTATTTGGAAATTATTCCAGATGATGCCTTTTTTTTTTTTTTTTTGAAACAAGGTCTCACTCTGTTACCCAGGCTGGAGGGCAGTGGCATGATCTTGGCTCACTGCAGCCTCAACCTCCTGGGCTCAAGCAATCCTCACACCTCAGCCTCCCAAGTAGCTGGGATCATGGGTGTTCACCATCATGCCCAGCTAATTTTTAATTTTTTTGTAGAGATGGGGTCTTGCTCTATTGCTCAGGCTGCTCTTGAACTCCCATGTTCAAGTGATCCTCCCACCTCAGCCTCCCAAATAGCTGGGACTATAGGTGTGCACCACCATGTCCAGCAAATTTTTTATTTTTTATAGAGACGGGGTCTTGCTATGTTGCCCAGGCTGGTCTCAAACTCCTAAGCTCAAGCAATCTGCTCACCTTAGTCTCCGAGAGTTCTGGGATTACAGGTGTGAACCACCACGCCTGGCTGGTGATGCCTTTGAACTGGGTAGGTTTCAGTATTTGGTAAGGGAAGTGAAGAATTTTGTAGTTAGACCCACACTGGCTTTCACAGGGGTGATCAGCACAAGTGTTGATGAGTGTGGCTTGACAGGGGGTGTCCAACCCATCTGTGTCAGGTGATTGCTTTCTTGTACCCTGAGGCGAACGAGACTGTCCCAGGGCAACAGTCTGGTGCTGAGGACGGAAGCCCTCATCCCAGTCCCTCCAGGCCTCTCTGCCTTGGGAAGGTAGGCAGAAGAGACAGCTTGACACTCTTTTGTTCAGGCCCAGGGCTGTTGAGTGGCAAGGGGGCACCTGGCTCTCCTGATACCGCATTTACCTGTTGATTGTATTCCAAGCTAGCCCATAAGCACCGTGCACTAGAGACCCCACTCAATCTTGCTAACTGCTCACTCCCTCGTCCCCAGCACAGGCTTGGCCCTGCCAATACTTGCTGAGTGATCCATTAGCGAGCAGGTGGGTGGCCTGGGTCGACTCTGAGAGCCCTCCCCAACCCCCTGCCCCAGGCCTGGAGAGGCCACCGATGCATGGGGAGGGCAGGCAGGAAAAGAGCCTTCCACAGCCCACGTCTACTTGGAGAGAAAAGGATGGGCACAAGCAATGGCCAAGGTGCTCTGCCAAGGAGACGGGGTCAGCAGGCACTGCTCATTCCCAGCCAAGAGCCACTGGACGTGCCGGGCAATGGAGGGTAGGGAGGGCACTTCAACCTCCTTAGAGCCTTCCAGCCACAGTCCAAGGCCACACAAGGGAGAAGCCTTTGAGACAGAAGTACCAACCCTCACTGCTCCCAGCACAACGCCAATTCCTGGCTCATCACCAGGCGTTATTTCCTCTCTGGTCAGTCCAAGCCACAAGGACGGTATCGAGTCACTGTCAATGGATTTTTTTTTTTTTTTTTTTGAGACAGAGTCTTTCTCTGTAGCCCTGGCTAGAATGCAGTGGCACCATCTTGTCTCACTGCAGCCTCTGCGTCCTGAGTTCAAGCAATTCTCCTGCCTCAGCCTCCTGAGTAGCTGGGACTACAGGCATGCACCGACATGCCTGGCTAATTTTTTGTATTTTTAGCAGAGACGGGGTTTCACCGTGTTGCCCAGGCTGGTTTTGAACTCGTGAACTCAGGCAATCTGCCCGCCTCGGCCTCGGCCTCCTTGGGATTACAGGCATAAGCCACAGTGCCTGGCCTGTCACTGCATCTTCGTGTCAAGGAGGCTGCAGGGAATGAAGCAGACTACAGTGAAATAGAGGGGCCACACCCTGTTACAAGAGGGCAGCTCTGACTTAGGTCCAAGTCATAGGAGGATGGGGACCAAGGGTCGTTAGACCTTCAGATTTCTTTTCTTTTCTCTTTTTCTTTTCTTTTCTTTTCTTTTGACACAGGGTCTCACTTCGTTGCCCAGGCTGGAGTGGAGTGGTGTGATCATGGCTTGCTGCAGCCTTGAACTCCTGGGCTCAATTATTATTATTATTATTATTATTATTATTATTATTTTGGTAGAAAAGGGGGTCTCGCTATGTGGCCCAGGTTAGTCTCAACCTCCTAGCCTCGAAATCCTGGCCTCAGGTGATGCTCCTACCTTGGCTTCCTAAGGTGCTAGGATTACAGGCATAAGCCACTGCGCCTGGCCCTGATTTCTATGAAAAGCTGGAAATATATATTTTTATGTAAAATCTCCAGATTTTAAAATTTGACTTGCATTTAAAACAAATGATGTGGGCCGAACCAACACATATGAATATAAATGTGGCCCTTGGTGTGCCAGTTTGAAACTCCCAGGAAAGCTGCAGGCCTCCTGCTCCCTGGGATGCCCTGTCCACTGAGAAGGATGAGCAGAGACAGACGAGAGCAGGGGTTTTCTTCTCTCTGTCAATTCCCAGAACAGGGAATTCCAATGGGGAGCCTGGGCTATATAGCTTCATGGGGCAGGCATTCAGGGCCAGTTGTACCAAGGCCCAGGTGGGGTCAGGGCAGGCAGGCACCAGAGGGACCAGAGTCCCAGCAAGGTCTGATGAAGGGCAACCTCAGGTGGGGACTGGTTTCTAGAGGAAGCAGTGGGTCAGGGAGCAGAAGTGGGGGTTGGACCTGGTTTTTCCCGGTTCTCCTCCCCTTATGTCTAGAAAGGTGATAAAATTAGCCAGGCATGGCAGTTCATGCCTGTTATCCCAGCACTTTGGGAGGCAGAGGCAGGTGGATCACCTGAGGTCAGGAGTTTGAGACCATCCTGGGAAACATGACAAAACCTCATCTCTACTAAAAATACAAAAATTAGCCAGGCATGGTGGCAGGCACCTGTAATCTCAGCTACTTGGGAGGCTGAGGCAGGAGAACTGCTTGAACCCAGGAAATGGAGGCTGCAGTGACCCAAGATCTCGCCACTGCACTCCAGCCTGGGTGACAGAGCAAGACTCCACCTCAAAATAAATAAATAAGAAAGAAAGAAAGAAAAGTGACAAAATCTGTGAGGGGTAAGGAATCACAGTAGAGTCTCAGGCCATGCACCAAGGGCGTTACCTCCAGGGTCTCGCTTCCCAGTGTAGAGGTTTTGGGTTGAGCTATGCCAGTCCTCACAAAGAACTCTATGCTGAAGTTCTAACCCCCAGTGTCTCAGAATGTGACCTTCTTTGGAAACAGGGTCATTGCAGATGTAGTTAAGATGAGATCATTACAGTGGGCCTTATAAAAGGGGTGATTTGGACACAGACACACGCGTGTGAAGATGGAGGGAGAGATGGGAGCAATGCCTCTCCAAGCCAAGGATGGTCAAGAGCAGCTGGCAGCCCCCAGCAGCTCAGGGGAGGGCTGGAAGGACTGCCCCTCAATGTCCTCAGAAGGAACCAACCCTGCCAACACCTTGCTCTCAGACTTCTGGCCTCCAGAGCTGCGAGACAATACATTTCTGTTGTTCAACCACCGACTTTGTGACAGTTTGTTACAGCAGCCTAGAAAACCTGTAACAAGGCCTGAATCAGCTAATCAGTTTCATCTGGGATCAAGACCGCCACCAAAGGAGAGGGAATCCAACCAGAAGAGGGGACAACCGAGGGAGGCATCCGAGGAGCCGTGGAGCCAGGAGTCTGCCCCTCATCCTATGCTGAGGACGCGGCAGAAACCAGGCTCTTTCAGTCAGCATAGCCTTGCCACCCAGCCCGCAGGGGCAGGCCACACAGATGGCCCCGGGGGGACAGGTATTCAAATAGGACAGGCATTCAAATAGGTCCGTTCCTAGCCCACTGCTGCACATCTGCAGCCAGGGGCGGCCTTGTTCCCCTTCTTTAGGGCCTGAGAGGTCACTTCGCAGTTTTCCCTACATGGAAACGCTGCGTGTGGAGCAGTGAAGCAAACGCCGCCCTCTTTAGTGCAAACCTTGTTCTATTCTGCACTTCCCCCACCCCCCACGTGGCAGCTGGAACAGCCCTGCCATCTCCACCACAAGCACCTTCACCAAGGCGCACATGGGCGGCGTCTCACTGGGGCAGACACAACTCTCCCTGAGAGACTGGCAGGAGGCATTCCACACACGGGGGAAACTGAGGCACAGGCGGCCCGAATGGCTTATTCAAGATCTCTCAAGTGATTGCTGGACGGGCGGGGGGAGCACACAGCAGCCCACTCCCAGGGCTGTTCCCGGGAAGGTTCCTCACAGTAGCCTCCTTTCTCCCCTCCTGGAGGACTCTCTGGGAGGTCCCCAAGCCCCCAGCTTCCTCCAGGGTCCCAGACCCTGTCCTCCCTAGAGAGGGTTTGCTTGGACGGAGCACGGGGGAGAGAACAGAGAAGAACAACAGAAAGTCTGCGCTCTGCACCACAAACAAACAAGTCCACCATAGAGGCAGCGTGAAAGGAGGCAGTGTGCGGCGGGCGGGGGCTGGGGGCGGGGGCGCCGGCATAAAGGCATGTTGTTCGGGAAAGCTGGGGCTGGGCACCGCGGGACGGACAGATGGCCTTTTATCCCATAGCCTGGATTTTGCCTGAAAACCCTTTTTCTGAAAGGGAATGGTTGCCTCGGGCCTTGGGTCCAGCTGCCCCCACCCCATGGAGACCCAGGGGGAAGGTGGGGGGTCCAGGTGTCGCAGCGCCCCTGGGTGGCACATGGCCCCTGGCAGCTAGGAAGGGGCAGGCCCCAGAGGGAGATGATGGTGCCAAGGCTGTTCCAAGCCGTTATCTGTATCTGCAGCAAGAGCCTTTCTTGGGGAGGAGCCTTTTGCATTAACAAGCCCACCTCTGCGGCCCCCAGGGAGCGGTCCCCTTCGAGCTGGTTGTTTTTGGTAAAAGCTTTTGGCTGAAATGAAGGCAGCGGATCCGCTTGCTTCCATCTTTAATAAGCTGCCCTCTGCCTTTCGAGATCCAATCCAGGAGTCAGGACCGGCCAGGAGCTGAGCTCTGGATGCCTGTGGTGGCCTAAGAAACCATATCTGGCAAGTGAGAAGCCTCAGAACCCCCGAAGCCCACCCACCCCTCGCCCTCCCCGCAGTCATTGCAAGGCGATGGGCCCTGCAGGCCACCGTCCTGGTATTCACGGGAGCAAGAGGAAAGGAGGAAAGAAAACCAGCAGAAAACCTGTGCCTGAGCTGTGACCAACTCTCCAGCTCAGGTGTGTGGAGAACAAAAAGACAGTCTTGGGCCCTGGGGCGTTGACTCTGTTCACCACGGACCCAGCATTGCTTCTGCTCGTGAAGTGAGCTCCCTCAGATGCCATTGCCAGCAACCTCGACACCGGAAGCCTAAGCCAGCACAGGTGGGCAGGCAACCCAGGACGTAGGAAAAGGGGCCAGTGGTTTGAAAAAATGAAATTACCACTCGCTAGGATACCCCCTGTGGGTTTTCAAGCCACTAACTCCATTCTTTACCAAATGTTGCCACTGACTGTTGGCAGCCACCGGGATCCTTAGCCCTCCAGCCTCTAACCTCGGATTAGGGCAAAGTTTCCAAGAATGCACTGAGTCAGGGAGACATGTGGGTTTTTCCAGTGAATGCTGGACTTGGGGATCTGGAGAGGCCCCCAGGGAAAGTCTCCGTGCTGGGAGCACAGCTGGAAGGGACGCGGCCAGAGCTTGTCAGGGTAAACAAGAGGGGCTTTTGGAGGCTTCCCTTCTGGGTCTTTCCTTACAAAATCCTGCCTCTTGCTGCACGGGTAAAATGGGAGGATCTGATTTTCAACTCCAATGAGCAGCATCAACAGCTCACAGGACATGAGTTCCTTAAAACGTGTCCTTTTGCAGACTTGCTGAGACCACTTCTGGACCGTAGTCTCTCAAGACTGGGACCTCAAGCCACCTCAAGTAGGTTTACAGGATGTGCTATCCACAAGGAAAACACACGTATGACACCTAAAATTTATTATCTCCTCACTGACCCAACTAGTATAATAAAACAAATTTCAGATCTATTGCACAACACTCCAATCTAAGAATTATCCTGTATTTTGCTATTTTTTAAAGGAGAATCAAGACTATTGATTTACAAACAACCTCATATGCCATTATTCCAGAAACAATATTTTGAAATGCGTCTTTTATTATCTAATAATTTAAGAAAGAAAAATATTGTTCTTGCCACTGTTTACAAAATGGCAAATGATTATACTACGAAAAACAATAATAGTCACTGAACTGTTTTATTTAAAAAACCCAAACAACAAGAGCAGCAACAACAACAACACCCTCCCTCATACCTCCTACTTCTTTTTGCTGATTCAAGCAATTCCCTCTCCCCATGCCTGGCCAGGCAATCTCCTCCCTGTGCAGTTAAGGATGTTTATGCTTAGAAAGATTGGCTGACTTGTCTCAGGTGGCATGGTGTGTTCTAGAAGACAAGTCCATTGGATTCAGGCCTATGTCCTCTTTTTTTTCACTGTGTGTGTGTGTGTGTGTGTTTAAGAGACAGGGTCTCGCTCTGTCAGCAGGCTGGAGTGCAGTGGTGCAATCATGGCTCACTGCAACCTCAGCCTCGAGTTCCTGGGCTCAAGCAATCCTTCTACCTCAGCCTCCTGAGTAGTTAGGACTATAGGCACATGCCACAATGGCCGGCCAATCTGTTTATTTTTTTTTAGAGATGAGGTCATGCTATCTTGCCCAGGCTGGTCTCAAACTCCTGGCCTCAGGGGATCCTTCTACCTCAGCCTCCCAAACTTCTGGGATTACAGGCATGAGCTACTGTGCCTGGTCCCACTGTACATTTCTTTTTGTTTGTTTTTTGAGACAGAGTCTCGCTCTGTCACCCAGGCCGGAGTGTAGTGGCTCAATCTCGGCTCACTGCAACCTCTGCCTCCAGGGTTCAAGCGATCCTCCTGCCTCAGCCTCCCGAGTAGCTGGGATTATAGGCATGCACCACCATGCCTGACTAATTTTTTGTATTTTTAGTAGAGATGGGATTTCACTATGTTGCCCAGGCTGGTCTTGAACTCCTGACCTCAGGCGACCCACCCGCCTTGGCCTCCCAAAGTGCTGGGTTTATAAGTTTGAGCCACTGCGCCTGGCCCCATCCACATTTCTTCAATTAGCAAAGTCTACGCAGTGAGTCCTAGAATTCATGACAACTGGTGACGCCTGGTGGGTATAGCCTCCATTCTATGTGTTACACTCGTCACCATAATGATGCTTCAGCCCCAGGAAGTGACTTCCTTAAATGACCACAGGGTAAATTGTCTTTCTGGGAGGTCAGTGCCTGCCTTACGTGGCCACAGGTAAGGGACATCACTGAATACACATTCTGGTGTGGTCAAGCAGAGAGGGCAAGAAAGAGCCATTTGCAAATGACACACGGACAGCAGCTTCGTAGACAGCACCATCAGATTGGGTGCCATTATCCCAGAGAGAAATGCCTATGGTGCTGGGCTGGGACACAGCTCTAGACCAGTGCCACCTGGCAGGATTTTGTCCAGTGATGGAAATGTTCTATATGTGTGCTGTCTAATATGGCTGGTGGTTCCCACCTTGGACAGCTCAGCTCTGGACTCATATATTCAACCACTATTCAAAATCTCTACTGATGTTTCCCTGGCATCTCAAACCTGGCCCCGGTGAGCTTTGATAGTCCTATCCCAAACATGGACACCCACCCCAGTATTAATCATTTCCATAAATCAAATCACCCAGTTGCTCAAGCCAAAACCTTGGTGTCATCCTCAACTTCTTTCTTTCCCTCGCTGCTGGCATCCAATGCATCAGCAAGTTCTAATGGTTCCATGTCCACGACAATTTCAAATTCTCTCCATCCTCACAGTCACCAATCCAGGCCACCCCCATCTGCCACCTGGACAATAGCAATGGCCTCTTAACTCTCTTGCTGCTTCCACTCTTGACTCCCCCCAAGCCCAATCTGCCCTCCACATGGCAGCCAGAGCTATCTGATCAAATGTAGAGAAAATCTGTTAGTCTTCTGCTTAAAATCCTCCAGTGGCCGCCCTTGGTTCTCAGCATAAAATCTAAATCCCTGGCCATGACCCATGAGCCCCACCAAGTAGGGCTCTTGCCCACCTCCTTTCACTTCAGCCCCCACCAGACTCCATCCCTCCCCATGCTCCAGCAATGCCAGAGTCTCCTCTTGGTCCTGTCATGCCTCAGGGCCTTTGCACCTGCTGTTCCCTCTGCCTGGAATGTTTCTGACCCAGGGTATTGGTCCATACAGAATGTTTCTATTCTAGTGCATCACTTGCTGCCACCTGTAATTATCATGTCTGTCTCACTCCTCTGAGGTAATCCCCATGAGTGTCTCAGCCAGGTGTCTTTTTGTCCCCAGCACCAAGCAGGGTGCCTGGCACAGAGGAAATATTAGCATATTTGCGGCTGAATGGAGGAAGGGATGGTGGGGAGCGGGAGGCAGCCCCGTGAGCCCCCAAGACAAATTGGGGCCTTGGCCAGCCTCACCTTTGGGGACTGTCCTTCCCTGACCAGGGTAAGTGTCCTGGGTATAGTGCTGCACCTGTCCAGGTGAAGATGGAGTGAAGGCGGGAGGCCATCGCAGATCTCCCTGGCCAGGCCTGGAGGGATGACTCAGAGAGACCAGAATGTCACATTCTCCGGCTCCTCCAGGGGTGCACAGTCCTGCCCAGGAGGGTCCAAGCACGCAGCAGCTCAGGTTCTGAAAACACCCGTCCCTCACCACCTAGCAGAGACCCACCCCTGGTTCGCAGAAGCTGGAGCTGAAGGGACTCCTTGCCCTCCTGTGTGGGTGTGATCCCTGCGTCCTGTTCCACAGCTCTCATATTATCTCACTGTAGCCACACAGAATCCTGCAGGGGAGGCAGGGCGTGAGGAACACACTGCTCAGAGAGGTTGATTAACTTGCCCAAAGTCACACTGCCAGTTAGATACAGAGCCAGAACTAGAGCACAGTCTTAGACTCCAGATCCTAGACTCCCTCCTCTGTCTCAGAGGGCAAGAGCATGGGCTGCCCGGTCAGTGTCCACAGCTCAACTGCTCCGCACCAAACGCCACGCACCACGACAAGAGCTTGAGGATGTGGCTTCTTTAATAACCCCACGAACAGCAGGGCGAGGTGGCTCACGCCTCCCAGCACTTTGGGAGTCCGAGGCGGACGGATCATGAGGTCAGGAGTTTAAGACCAGCCTGGCCAACATAGTGAAACCCCGTCTCTACTAAAAATAGCTGGGTGTGGTGGCACGCACCTGTAATAATTCCAGCTACTTGGGAGGCTGAGGTGGGAGAATCGCTTGAACCCAGGAGGTGGAGGTTGCACCTGTACAAAAAATACAGATTTCTGAGGTCTTGACTCCAGAGATTTAAATTTTCTAGGTTTGGAGGGTGGCCTTAGAATCTTTTACAAATATAATCTACGCACATTAATTCTTTAGTTACACACGGATTTTTTTCACTCAAGTGAAGCATCAAACTTTTCACATGAGTCTTCGATATTGAACTCTCTGTCTTGGAGTCATTTTTCTTCAATAGACCATAGTTCTCCAATGAGCATTCATATTCACTTTCATCTAGGTTGTTTGAGTGGCAGAAATTGTTTAACAATAACTGTATTGGGGCCAGGCACGGTGGCTCACGCCTGTAATTGCAGCACTTTGGGAGGCCAAGGTGAGTGGATCACTTGAGGTCGGGAGTTCAAGACCAGACTGGCCAATATGGCAAAACCCTGTCTCTACTAAAAATACAAAAATTAGCCAGGTGTGGTGGCACGTGCCTCTAGTCCCAGCTATGTGGGAGGCTGAGGCAGGAGAACTACTTGAGCCTGGGAGGTGGAGGTTGCAGTGAGCCAAGATTGCGCCACTGCACTCCAGCCTAGGTGACAGAGCAAGACTCCATCTCAAGAACAAAAAACAAAAAACAAAAAAAATGTACTGGGAGGAATAGTGTTCCTCCTCCAATTCCCCCTGCCAACTCATGTCCGCCCAGAGCTTGTGAATGTGGCTTTATTTGGAAACAGGATTTTTATTTATTTATTTATTTTTGAGACAGGGTCTGGCTCTGTCACACAGGCTGGAATGCATTGACGTGATCTCAGCTCACTGAGACCTCTGACTCCTGGGCTCAAGTGATCCTCCCACCTTAGCCTCCTGAGTAGCTGAGACTACAGGTGCACGCCACCACATCCGGGTAATTTTTGTATTTTTTATAGAGACAGGGTCTCCCTATGTTGCCCAGGTTGGTCTCAAACTTCTGGGCTCAAGTGACCCTCCTGCCTCGGCCTCCCAAAGTGCTGGGATTACATGCCTGAGCCACCACACCTGGTCAGAAATAGGATCTTTGATGTAATCAATGTAAGATGAGGTCATGCTAGATTAGGGTGGGTTCTAACTTCAGTATGACTAGCATCCTCCTAAGAGGGGACTGAGGAGACAATGACATAGAGCCACCCGTATGGGAAGAACACCCATAAAGATGGAGGCAGAGATGGAAGCGATACAACTACAAGCCAAGAAACACCAAAGGACAGCAGCCCCCCTAGAAGCCCGGAGAGGGGCTTGAAGTGGATTCTTCCTCGCAGCCTCTAGAGGGAACCAACCCTGTTGAAATCTTGATGTCCGCTGTCCAGCCTCTAGAAGTGTGAGAGAATACATTTGTGTTTTTTTTTTTTGGCAGGGCGGGGGGGTGCTGGTGGGTGGGGATGGAGTCTTGCTCTGTCACCCAGGCTGGAATGCAGTGATGCCATCTCGGCTCACTGCAACCTCCGCCTCACAGATTTAAGTGATTCTCCCACTTCAGCCTCCAGAGTAGCTGGGACTACACGCATGTGCTACCACACCCAGCTAATTTTTGTATTTTTAGTAGAGACGGGGTTTCGCCATGTTGGTCAGGTTGGTCTCAAACTCCCGACCTCAGGTGATCCACCCGCCTCGGCCTCCCAAAGTGCATTTCTGTTGTTTTAAGCCATCCTGTGTACGGTGCTTTGTGATGGCCAACATAATATCACTGGAAATGTGATCCTTTCCTGCATATAACCATTCATGTGCTGTTATTTTATTTTTCTACTCATTCTTTAAGAACACGTCTGTGAATGATTTCCACAGGGTAACTACTTAGTATTTTGTCCAACATTTTGTTAGGAAAATTTCAAACATACAGCAAACTGGGAGAATCTCACCAGGAGCACCTGCATCCCCTCTAACCTGGATTTCACCATTCGCATTCTACTTTTTCTTTCCAAAGCAGTCTTTATAAGGCTTGTGTATACCAGCACTAACTCTTGCAAATGTGAGGTCACCTGCTTAGGAGTGACTATAAAGCTGGTGTTAAATTTATTTGGCTCTCTTTTCCCCCTACTAAGCGTAATTTTCATATAGTTAAAAAAAAAAATCAACCGTAAGGGTATAGTCTGACAACGATATGCCTCCTTACAGCCAATGCCCAAATCAAGATACAGACCAGTTCCATCTCCCCAGAAAGTCCCAGGAATCTATTTTAATATGCTCCTCATGCAATTCTGATGAAAGGAATGAGGAGGAGATGCGGAATACATGTCCAGTTCCCTCGGCCAGAGGGAGAGTAAAGTTTGAGATTCACGTGGCTTTCCAGTAGAGGTGCCATGTTCCCCCTAGCAAACATGGCTGCCCCTCTGCCGTCCTAGCCTTGGTCATCCACGCACACGTGGAATCTGGCCTGCAGGCCTCCCCTCTAACCACAGGCTGTGAACACAAAGCAGGAAGAATAAGCAGGACCCACCTGAATGCTGAGTTCCAGGACAAGCTGCAGCTACCTGCTCCTTCCACACCCCTCCCCATGCCCGCATCCCCTGGCTGAAATCACTACTATTCCATCACTGCTTGGACAGACAACCACTGTGGGCCACACACATGCTGCCGGGGGCTGCTGCTTGCAAGGGTTTCTCCAAAGTGGCTTCTTATCTGCTCCAGCCACATGACCTCAGGGCCCAGGGCAAGCCCGGCAGCCCTAGCCTTTGAAAGTCAAACTTGACTGTGTTCGCCAAGGCTGGTGACAGGCTCCAGAATCACTGCCACCTCCTGTTCCTTTTCTTTCTCTAGCGGAGCAGAGTCTTGGCTGCAAGGGAATGCAAGGAGGAAAAACGCAAATGGCTAAAACCTAATAAAACAGTAGTGATTTCATTGGTATAGAATATAGTCCAAAAACAGACCTAAATAACTATATATGTAAATGACTGATATGTGAAAAGAGTAGGTTTTAAAAAAAAAATCAGTGGAAAAAGATAGATTGTTCAATAAATCTACTGGGAAAACTGGTTAGTAATTTGGAAAAATATAAACCTAAAATAATACCTATTTTTTTCCTTACACCCCATCCCTCCAAAAAAAATTCCAGGGAAGCAAAATATTTAAGCAAAAACAAACACACAAGAAAAACACTAAACATACCATTATTAGTAGGAAACTGAAATATTTTGTTTTTATGTATAAAATCTTAAAGTAGGGGCAGAACTTTCTAAGAATAAAACCGGTGTCTTTTACTACAAGGAAATTTAAAGGTTTTGCGTTGAAAAACAAAAACATTAAGCGAGGCAAAAGGCAAATGAAAAGTGGAAGAAAAATAGTAACACAGATGCCAAAAAACAGGCTAATACCCTTTACCTCTAAGGAGAGATTATAAATCAGTAAGAAAAAGACAACTATCAAGAGAAAGATGGATAAAGGACATGAAAAGGCAGTTTACTAAAAATGTGCAAAAAGTTTAGAAACATGGAAAGACTCAGAACCTCCCTTATCCTTCATATAAATAAGAATTTAAACAGGGAGCAATTTTTCATCCATTGACAATGATTGAAAATACTGCTAACACACAGAATTGGTGAAAGTGTGGAGAAACAGGCATTCTCACAAGTTTTTGGAGGGAGTTAAAATTGGTACAACTGTTTTGGGGGCAATTTGGCACTATCTATTAAAATATAAGATGTGTATTATTTGGATCCAGAAATTCCAAATCCAGGACTCTGTATTATGGTTGATTTGCATATATATGCAAAGTGATTGTGTAAGAATGCTTCTTGTGACACTGATGTAATAGATAAAAGCATCAATGGGAACAGCTGTTAAAAAGAATGGAGTAAAATTATATTGCTGATACGGAAAGAGGAACAAAATATGTCATTGGGTGAAAAAGACAGCAAGTTGTCAAGCAGTCTGCCTCATATGATTCCTTTATGTGAGAAATAAAAAGATAATACTATATGTGTGGCTGGGCGTCGTGGCACACGCCTGTAATCCTGGCACTTTGGGAGGCTGAGGTGGGTGGATTGTTTCAGCCCAGGAGTTTGAGACCAGCCTGGGCAACATGGCAAAACCCTGTCTCTACAAAAAAAATACAAAGACTAGCTGGGAGTGGTGGTTTGTGCCTGTAGTCCCAGCTATTTGGGAGGCTAAGGTGGGAGGATCACCTGAGCCGGGGAGGTCAAGGCTGCAGTGAGCTGAGATAGCACCACTGTACTCCAGTCTGGGTGATAGAGTGAGAGCCTGTCTTTAAATATATATATATGCATGTATATGGGTAGAATCTCTGTGAGATTACACAAAAAATGATGGTATTTATAGAGGTACTAGAGCGAGAGGGAAACAATTCTTTTTTTTTTTTTTTTTTTTGAGACGGAGTCTCAGACTGTCACCCGGGCTGGAGTGCAATGGTGTGATCTTGGCTCATTGCAACCTCTGCCTCCTGGGTTCAAGCAATTCTCCTGCCTCAGCCTCCTGAGTAGCTGGGATTATAGGCGCACACCACCACACCCGGCTAATTTTTTGTATTTTTAGTAGAGACAGGGTTTCACTATGTTGGCCAGACTGGTCTCGAACTCCTGACCTCGTGATCCGCCTGCCTCGGCCTCCTAAAATGCTGGGATTACAGTCATGAGCCACTGTGCCCAGCTGGAAACAATTCTTTTTTGCATGTTCCTCTTAACTATTTAAATTTTTAAGAACTACATTAATATGTAATTATTATGATAGAAAAAATCTACTCTAATTTTAATCAACTATGCTATCCATTCCCTGAACAAACAGAATACTGCAGAATGTGATAAAACTTTGACATCAATCCTAATGAAATGCCATTAGAGAGTATTAATTAATGTCGATTAGAATGAGAGTTTCTAGGCCAGGACGGTGGCTCACACCTGTAATCCCAGCACTTTGGGAGGCTGAGGTGTGCAGATCACTTGAGGCCAGGAGCTCGAGACTAGCCTGGGCCACAGAGCAAGAACCCCATCTCTACAAAATATTAAAAAATAATTTTAAAAAAATGCAAGTGTCTAGGACACAGTGGATTTGAAACAGTCCAGGAAAAATCTCCTTCCCAGCCCTTTCAGCAGGTACCGCTTCCTGTATCTAGAACATTCCAGGGGAATCCTCCTGAAGGCCTTGGGATCTTGGCTGCATGCAAGGCTCAAAGCCAGGTAGCTGCCTACAAACTCTGCTCTCATCATGGCTGCCTGGCTCTGCACTAAAGTTCATGAGTCACCTTGGTCCCCTGCCTTATCAGGTCACGTCCCACTCTGTTGCACCTGGCAGGTTCTCCCTTAACACGGGTCTAGACTCATGACATCTAGCCTGGGACATTCTTTATACTCTTATACTGACGGAGAAGATACTTAGGTGGGACCAGCAATTAGAACTCCAGGATTCATTTATTTCTATAAGGGAACGTCGATGTCAGTCTTCAATGTCTTTAAATGTGCACCAACATACTACACACGTTTCATTCATGACACATCTATCTTCCTCCCTTTTCCCAAGTCAGACCAGCCACTGCTGTAGAGAAGGTCTGATGTGGAGGGCCCTAGGTCTTACTGCTGAGATGGGCTTTTCCTGGCTATGAGGGAGCAACATGCCATCGGCTGATTGGCTGGGATCAGCTCCAAACCACTCAGGGTGCAAGGTGAACTCACCTTTGTGGGTGAGATCAAGAGTGGTGGAGGAAGTAAGAGTTTCCCACTCCTTTTTCCCTTCTTCCCACTAAAGACCCTTCTTAAACCTGTTTGTTGAGCACACCTGTGTCACCCACATGTACTTCCTTGTTTTCTAAACAAGAAAAACCTAGATAGAAAGAGCATTTAAAATTCCCTTACTTTCCCTGGGAAGGTCACCTCTGCTAGCAAGACACTCCAGAGGTAACCACAGTCCTGGATCAGGCTGCTTAGGGAGTCACAGCCATGCTGGCTGGAAGGCGAGGTGCTGGCCTGAGGCTCTGTCTGCCTATGGGATACTGTCTGGCAGTGCAGCCAGGGCCTCGCCTGCCCTATTTCACCTGGACAGGACTTGCATCTTGGAAAGGAGAAGCAGCAGCCACCTCCTAGGGGTCCCCTCTTCCTCTCCTGGTGTCTGCTGGAGCACTGATGGACATGGCACATTGCAACCCCATGGCAAGTTTTTTTAGGAAGGAGGTGAGGATCTACAAAGTTACCTCGTCCTGGACAGCCCCTCCTTAGGCATGCAAGGACAAAGGGACAAGAACCTTAGCTTAGCAGCTGCCTTTCCTGACCTAGCAACTCCTCTTCCATGTGTGATGGTACAGATGAAATCCCTCTACAGGGATCATCGTTATCCAAGTGTTCTTTATCTGAGTTCCTGAAGAAAGTTGCAAATGACAGGAGAATTGCTTGTCCACTCCCCTGGACACCCCCTACGCTGCTGCTGCAGCTGAGCCACACACCAGTGACCTCCGGGCAAGTCAGACCAGCCTCCAGGACACCAGGCCCCCGAGGGAGCATGCCGGGAGCCACAAATCATTATTATTTCAGGTTTCCCATGTATTTGGGGTGTTTTGCAGGCCCTAATGCTCATAAAGGAAGTATTCTCTAGCGTGGCTAAACTAAAATTGTCTAAATTAAAGACTTTGGGATACAACTGCAGCAACCAGGCATTTCCTAACCGCGTGTGATGCCAGGTAAAGCTTTTCAAGCCAACACATCATCCCAGCTTACACTCTGACCCACACTCCCTCACCCCATGAAAGGGCAGCTGCCAGGAAGCTGGAGTGATCCGCTGATTAATCAGTAACTGAGTGTGCAGGGAGTCAATGACACTTCAGAGGAAGGCACGCCTGCTGCCCCCAGGAAATCCCCATCACATGAGTATACTCATTGCCTCACGTCATCCTAGAAGACAAGTTTATGAAGTCTAGAAAGCAAACAGCTTCAGCCTAAGGATCCTTCTCCTTCTGTCTTCAGAGGCCTGACTTCAGCCCAGTCAGAAGGATCAGAGGGGACCTTGGATGGTACCTCATCCCTCCTAGATCTGAAAGAAATGTATTTGGTACCCCTTGGCTTAATCTCATGTCTAAGATTTGTCCCTAATGAGTATGCATTGAAAATACTGGGCACTTGGAGACCCATATTGCAGGATCTCTCTGAACTACAGGTTCCTACATCTACTCCACCCACTTTAAGAGTTCAAGTAGAAATCTATGGGACGGGGTGGGAGGAGGCAGAGCGTCAGGAAAGACAGAGAGTGGATGCTGGGCTTAACATCTAGGTGATGGGATGACCTGGGCAGCAAACCACCATGGCACACGTTTACCTATGTAACAAACCTGCACATCCTGCACGTGTACCCCTAAAGTTAAAATAAAAGTTGGAAGGGAAAAAAAGTCTATGGAAAAATACTTTGAAAAATGTAGACAGGGTTGGGCGCGGTGGTTCATGCCTGTAATCCCAGCACTTTGGGAGGCCAAGGCGAGCAGATCACCTGAGGTCAGGAGTTTGAGACTAGCCTGGCCAACATGGTAAAACCCTGTGTCTACTAAAAATACAAAAATTAGCCGGGCGTGGCGGTATACACCTGTAATCCCAGCTACTCGGGAGGCTGAGACTGGAGAATCGCTTGGATCAGGGAGGCAGAGGTTGCAGTGACCTGAGATCATGCCACTGTACTCCAGCCTAGGCAACAGAGCAAGACTGTCTCAAAAAAAAGAAAGAAAGAAAGAAAGAAAAACGTAGATCACTATATACACTTAAGGTGTGTTACTATTAGCTCTACAGGGATCATCGTTATCCAACTGTTCTTTATCTGCGTTCCTGAAGATTCAAGTTGCAAAAGACAGCAAAAATCATGTAGATATTTATGAGTCAGTTGTTTAATAAATTTGGCCCTTGCTCAAATACTGACCACCTCCTACCCCAACTTTGCCCTGCCCATCTAGGCAAAGTGTTCTCTCTTTGATGGTTAGAGGGTGCTATCATCCAACAATATGCAATGTATCAAAATGCAAAGTAAGATAAACATCCATGCAGAAAAAAAATAGAAAACTTCATGAAGTCACTGAAAGCAGTGGAGAACTGTTTGACTCACAACTCCATTGCCAAATAAGGAGGCCAGTATTGAAAAAGGGGCAATGAATGAAGGAAGAAGACTTTCAAAAGAGATAGACCTGTTAAAGGATGAAGAGAGACCCTTAGCCCTTAAATACACTTGTTAATAAGATGACTCATTTAGGAGTAAGCTGTGAATGTTCAAGTTGGAGTTTATGGCATGTCACATTGTGCTTCCACACAATTTTTTTTTTTTGAGACAGGGTCTCACTCTGTCACCCAGGCTGGAGTGCAGTGGTGTGATCTCGGCTCACTGCAACCTCCACCTCCCAGGTTCAAGTGATTCTCCTGCCTCAGCCTCCTGAGTAGCTGGGACTGCAGGTGCCCACCATCAAGTCTGGCTATTTTTTTTGGATTTTTAGTAGAGACAGGGTTTCACCGTATTAGCCAGGGTGGTCTCGATCTCCTGACCTCGTGATCCACCCGCCTCGGCCTCCCAAAGTGTTGGGATTACAGGCGTGAGCCACCGTGCCCGGCCCATACAATTTTGTTGGAAAAACCACACATGTGCACAAAACCAACACGACTTGACTCATTATTTGCTCAATTAAAAATCAGTGCAACACTGCGATCTTTAAGTCCTTTTCAATTTCTTTTTTAAAGATAATCAATTTCCCTCTCCCAACCCCTTGTCCTATGTCTATGAAATTTTGGTCTTCATTTAGAATAGAGTAACTTTTTTTCAAGATGGAGTCTCACTCTGTCACCTAGACTGGAGTGCAGTGGCACGATCTTGGCTCACTGCAACCTCCGCCTCCCTGGTTCAAGCAATTTTCCTGCTTCAGCCTCCCAATTAACTGGGACTACAGGTGCATGCCATCACACCCAGCTAATTTTTGTATTTTTAGTAGAGATGGGGTTTCACCATGTTGGTCAGGCTGGTCTTGAACTCCTGACCTTGTGATCCACCCACCTCAGCCTCCCAAAGTTCTGGCATTACAGGCATGAGCTACTGCACCTGGCCTAGAGTAGAATAACTTTAAAAAGTGGCCTTTTATTAGGATTCAAGGACTCTTCTACTTGGGTCTAAGGAACAACTGAATTTTTTATTGCACTTTGTCTCCAACCAGCAGAAGTCATTATGGTTGTTTCCAGAAGACCTTGCCTGGCACAAGAGAAAGCAACCATGAAACCAAGCTGATCTGTCCTTTTCCCTGTTTGGGGGCAACACAGGATCATGGAAGCTGGATTTATTCAGTCTAGCGAGGTGCTCCTTATTCCTCCACAGCAGAGTCTCAAAGTGTAGGCCTTGATCAAACTGACTTTAAAATTTGAGGTCTTTCTTTGATCTTTGAGAGTAAATGATGCCATTTCATAGATTTCTGTTATTACCTAAGACTAGGGGCTATGTACAAGTACCTAAGTGGGTTATTATGAGTTATTAACGTTTGGAATTTTTTTTGTTTTTTTGAGACAGAGTCTCATTCTGTAACGCAGGCTGGAGTGCAGTGGCGTGATTTCCACTCACTGCAACCTCAGCCTCCCAGGTTCAAGCAATTCTCGTATCTCAGCCTCCCGAGTAGCTGGGATTACAGGCATGCACCACCACACCCGGCTAGTTTTTGTATTTTTAGTAGAGACGAGGTCTCACCATGTTGGCCAGGCTGTTCTTGAACTCCTGGCCTCAAGCGATCCGCCTTCCTCGGCCTCCCAAAGTGCTGGGATTACAGGCGTGCGCCACCGTGCCCGGCCTGGAATTTATAAACTAAAACCAGCCATTTCTAGAGATCCCTAAAAACTCTGATTCCATTTCTCATTAGGTAATCTGAACATCATTCAAAGCTAAGCAACATTGGAAAGGTCCTACTGGGCACAAGAGAACACAGAGAACTAGAATTCTACTCCCCCTCTTAAAGGAGAAATTACAACTGATTTACTTAGGTAATTTTCAAGCAAGTTTATTGCAGGTTGCATGGTTCACTCTAAGTATATAATGACACACTTTCATGAATGAAATTGGTGGCTACTAGTTTTACTGTAACAGGATTTTAAAAATACTTTCTATGCATCAGACTTCAAATATGTTAAAGCAAATCCTGCCACCTTCAAATTTGCTTGCCTGGTATTGCTATTTAAATACTTTGCAATATACCATCAAGGTAAGAGACTGAAGTTATTTGGATAATAGTGTTTTGGAGGCAGTGTTTCACAATATAAAGTACTGAGCTGGAAGTTCATATTTCTCAGTTATAAGCTTTATGAGTGTTGCTAGCATCAAGTTTGTTGTTCTCGAATTTTGTTGTTGTGGCTGAGCTCTTTTTCCATCAGAGAGAAAGAGCAGGTGGGGAAAGTGGTCATTAGAGTCTTCTGCCCACCTTACAATACCATGTGACCCAGCAATCCAGTTACTGGGTATATACCCAGAGGAATATAAATCATTCCATCACAAAGACACATGTACATGTATGTTCATTGCAGCACTGTTCACAACAGCAAAGACATGAAATCAACCCAAACGCCCATCAATGGTAGACTGGATAAAGAAAATGTGGTACATATACACCATGGAATACTATACAGCCACAAAAAAGAACGAGATCATGTCCCTTGAGGGAGTATGGATGGAGCTAGAAGCCATTATCCTTAGCAAACTAAGGCAGGAACAGAAACCAAATACCACATGTTCTCACTTATAAGTGGGAGCTAAATGATGAGAACTTATGGACACAAAGATGGAAACAACAGATACCTGAGGCCTCCACCTGAGGGTGCAGGATAGGAGGAGGGAGAGGAGCAGGAAACATAACTAATGGGTACTAGGCTTAACACCTGGGTGACAAAATAATCTGTACTACAAACCCCCATGACATGAGTTTACCTATTTAACAAACCTGCACATGTATTGCTGAACTTAGAAGTTTAAAAAAAAAAAAAGAATAGGAGCAATTACAGAAGATTGAGAACCACTGTTCTGAGTCTATGTGCTTTAGAGAATTTTGCATGAAAAGACACCAGAAAGAGTAAACAGGACTAGAAACCCAGGCAACCTGGGACATACCTATGAGTGTCACCCAGGTACTTATAGCTACATGAGGACTGCGGGGGTCTTAACCCTGAGAGTAATGTGGGTCTCGATTGAGATTTTCTATGGTTAACTTCACTTCTAACCCCTGAAGGAGACTCATGGGACGGGTAGACTGTAAGAGCCTGCTAAGGGAGAGGTTTTGCTAACTCTCTCCGGCTGCAAAGAACCGAGGACAAAGGCAGAAATGAGTGACTTGCTTGATGGTTCTCCATCCTTTCCATCAACTCCCAACCCTTTAACTAACAAGACACAGAAAAGAGATTTTTCTTAATCTTTTTTTTTTTTTTGATACAAAGTCTCGCTCTTGTCCCCCGGGCTGGAGTGCAATGGCGCGATCTTGGCTCACTGCAACCTCTGCCTCCTGGGTTCAAGCGACTCTCCTGCCTCAGCCTCCCAAGTAGCTGGGATTATAGGCATGCACCACCACACCTGGCTAATTTTTGTATTTTTAGTAGAGACGAGGTTTCACCATGTTGGCCAGGCTGGTCTCGGACTCCTGACCTCAGGTAATCCGCCTGCCTTGGCCTCCCAAAGTGCTGGGATTACAGGCATGAGCCACCGTACCCGGCTATGTTTCATTCTTAAAGTATCTTGCATATGCTAATATTTCCTTTTCAATTATGCACATACCTCAGTTTTCCAAGCAACTCATTCATCCACTTATTCAAACATTTATTTATTCATTCATTCATTTTTTTGAGACAGGGTCTCACTCTGCTGCCCAGACTGGAGTACAAATGGTGCAATCACGGCTCACTGCAGCCTTGACCTCCTGGGCTCAAGCAATCTCCCAAATAGCTGGGACTACAAACACATGACCATGCCTGGCTATGTTGGAAAATTTTTTTGTAGACCTAGGGTCTCACTATGCTGCCCAGGCTGGCCTTGAACTCCTGGTCTCAAGCTCTCTTTCTGCCTTGGCCTCCCAAAGTGCTGGGATTACAGGTATGAGCCCATACCCAGAGCACTCAAATATTTATTAGTACCTATTGGTATGTACCAGTGTGCCTGTGTGTGCTAGAGAAATCCAGATGAACTAGACAAGTCCAGTCCTTGGGGAGTTTACAGATTAGTAGACAAAATAATAGGGAAGACAAGAGCCACAGTGGAAATATGTTAAATAAGAAAGAATGTTATCTGCTGGGTGTGGTGGCTCACACCTGTGATCCCAGCACTTTGGGAGGCCGAGGCAGGTGAGGTCAGGAGTTCAAGATCAGCCTGGCAAACATGGTGAAACCCCGTCTCTACTAAAAATACAAAAATTAGCCGGGCATAGTGGTGGGCACCTGTAATCCCAGCTACTCAGGATGCTGAGGCAGGAGAATCGCTTGAACCTGGGAGGCAGAGGTTACAGTGAGCTGAGATCGTGCCACTGCACTCCAGCCTGGGGCCTGGGGAACACAGCAAGACTCTGTCTCAAAAAAAAAAAAAAAAAAGAAAAAAAGTTATGAATGCTGTAAGATAGGTTCAGGTAAAGAGCTATGAGAGTCTGAGCGAAGGGGAAAAAAGCAGATATAGGTGAGGAGGTAAGGAGAATCTCTGTGGAAGAAAGAGGATTCAAGCTGGACTTAAGGGATATGGCAATAGGGAGCCACTGAATACTTAGGAGCCCTGCCATAACATGATCAAGTTCTCTTCAGAAAGGTTCAGAGACAATGGGCAACAGAGGAAGACCTGCCCAAGAGACTGCCACAATAGTGAGTGTAGCGAGGCTCTAGCCAAACTAGGGAAGTAGTGGGGGGAATGTTCCAGAAGGAAGACTAAGGGTGGGGGCTCCTGAAGATCAACAGGTGGTCCAAGCCATTGGCTCTTCTTGCTCCAGTTACTCCCCATTTTCTCCCTCTGCCTGTGGATTCTCTAGGACAGAGTAGCCAATGGAAACGGTTACTGTGAAGAGTAAGAAAAACATCAATAATACCCCAGACATAATACTGAGTGAAAGCAGCCATCAACAGAGTGCATGATGCCCATATAAACATGAGGGATTCCCAAATCTATCCTATGGTGATAGAGATTAGAACAGTGGCTGCCTCTGGGAGGCGCTGTTGCCTGGGAGGAGGCAGGAGCCTGTGCTAGATGCTGAAAGAGTTCTAGGTCTTGATCTGGGTGGTGGCAACAGAGATGTTTACCTAGGTTAAAAAAAAAAAAAATTGGCCGGGCATGGTGGCTCACGCCTGTAATCCCAACACTTTGGGAGGCCGAGGCAGGCAAATCGCGAGGTTAAGAGATCAAGATCATCCTGGCCAACATAGTGAAACCCCGTCTCTACTAAAAATACAAAAATTAGCTGGGCGTGGTGGTGTGTGCCTGTAATCCCAGCTACTTGGGAGGCCGAGGCAGGAGAATCGCTTGAACCTGGGAGGCGGAGGTTGCAGTGAGCCGAGATTGTGCCATTGCACTCTAGTCTGGTGACAGAGGGAGACTCATAAAAAAAAAAATCACTGAGCTGTATGTTTAAGCTTTGTGCACTTTTCTGGGAAATGAGAAGTGACAGAAACTAACAGTGGAGACTGAGAAGTCACGACTGGGGTCTGGGTGGTGTGTGAGGCACAATCTGTGAATATGCTACCTGACTTTTCAAAAGGGACTCTGCAGATGTCATTAAGTGAAAGATCTTGAGATGAGGAGATTATCCTGGATCATCTAGGTGGGTCCAGTGTGACCCCGAGTGTACTTCTAAGTGGAAGATGGATGTAGGAGCATCAGTCGTAGGAGGAGACGCAGCAACAGAGGCAGAGGCTGGCATGATGAGATTGCTGGCTGGGCCAAGAGCCAAGGAATGCAGGCAGCCTCCAGTAGCTGGAAAAGGCAGGAAAAAAGAATCTCCCCTAGAGCATCCAGAAGGAATGCTTCCCTGCACATTCATTTTTCACTTTGGAACTGTAAGAGAGTAAATGTGTGTTGCTTTAAGCCACCGAGTTTGTGATAATTTGCCAGAGAAGCAATCAAAAATGAATTCAGGTGGAAAGCTAAAAGGGTACGGCATCCGGCAGCCAGGTGAAGAAAGTGTACTGGAGGGGAGGAAGGGTGATCAATGGTGTCACCAGTTGCTGCCAGGCCATGCAAGGTAAGGTGAGCACTGACCACCGGGTGGAGGAAGGCGAAGGTCCTGGTAACGCCAGCAAGGGCTGTTTCCGTGGTGTGGTGGGTTTCAGAGCGCATGGGATGCTTATCACCTGTCTAAATAAATGAAGACTACATACAGACCAATGAGGAGCATGTGTCATAAGAAAAAAAATAAGCGAAGATGATGAATGCTGTTGCCAAAGCATCAGTCTGGGTTATTTCCCGGGAATACTTCCAAAGACAATTACTCTCATGTATTTCTAGGAGTCCTGTTTGTTTCTTTTTATTTCCTCCAGAGAATCCTAATTTTTGACCCTCTTCCCAATTCGGGGTCTCAAAGCCTCTTTATTCACTGAATTGTGGGGTGACACCAGAGAGCACTCCTGGAGCTTGTGCTGACCCTGGGGTGGCCATGGAACTGTAGTGACCTGGGCCCCGGATGCCCCACCAGCTGGCCCTAGCTTCGTCCTCCAGGTGAGACTCGCCTGGCACCACAGCAGGCCAGAGTGTAGAAGCCCCTGCAGGTGGTAGAGGGCAGTGACTGTTGATTGCTCAGGCAGGCTCCCCTGGGATGCCCCCTTAGAGGCCAAGCGATCTCAACCCCTTCAGTAAGTCGACTTCTCGGCTCTACTCTGCTCAGAAGGTGGCGGCAGTTCAGCAAATTCCCCAAGCATCAGTTTTTATCAGACCGGCTTTCCAAGATGGGCTGAGCTCAAGATGTTCCCGGTCCTGGGTAGGGTGGAAACTCCAAGTCTTTCTGCACTTAGATCTCCTCCTTATTGTCCCTCCCCATTTAATTATTCAAGCCCTGAAGCTCTGAATGGCCAGAGCCCAAAGTCTTACAGACCCATGTGTGGCTGAATCTGTGGACTTCTCAGCCATGCTGAGACAGACAAACCCTGTGGGATTAAAACATGGCATCGAGACCTTCACACATCAAGGTTACCCCAACACTAGTGGCTGAGGAGTCAGGCTTGCCTTCTCCCTAAAGTCTTCTCAAGCAGAGGGCATGGTCAGCTGGCATAGTCAAATATCTGCCCACGGTAGGACCTCTCCAGGATTGGTGGGGCATGGGGGAGTATGAGCCACCCTCTGGCAGTTATCATCCCTCTGGGTGGCAGGCTTGGGGCTCAGGAAAAACCCCAGTTCCATATTCACTTTATTTATTTATTGAGATGGGGTCTCCTCTGTCACTCAGGCTGCAGTGCAGTGGCATGATCACAGCTTATTGCAGGCTCAACTTCCCAGGCTCAGGTGATCCTCCCACCTCAGCCTCCCAAGTAGCTGGGACCACAGGTGCATATCACCATGCCTGGCTAATTTTTGTAATTTTTTCTTGTAGAGATAGTTTTTCACCATGTTGCCCAGGCTGGTCTCAAACTCCTGGGCTCTAGCGACCTGCCCACCTCAGCCTCCCAAAGTGCTGGGATTACAGGCATGAGCCACCGTGCCTGGCCCCCATTCCCTTTAAAGTGCACGTAAAAGCTTTGACTTTACTGTTATTATCGCCAAGCATGAGTACATGGAAAAATAAAGTGGCTCAATTTAAAGATAAATATTACATTATGACAGTTCAAGTGGTACACCAAATTGGTAAAAGGCGAAAGACTTATACAATCTGAAGAGTAACCAGAGTATAGTACACCAAACTGGGGGGAAAAAAACCTGGAGTGGTGATTCATGGATGCCCAGAGTCTGGGAAACACAGTAATAAAGCCTGGGAAGGAGGTTTAGACCTAAAGTCCTTTCCTTGTCTATTTCTTTTGTGAAAAATGCCGGTCGCAGCTCAATAAGTGGACTTCATACTCTGCTAACACGTGGCTGCAGCTGGGAGAGCACTGCTCTCGCCTGAGCTTGGGGTGAGGCTCTTGACCCCACCGCCCTGAGCTCCTTCCCTGCTCAGCCACGGCTCTGTCACTTGCTCAAGGTGGGCAGCTTGGCTTCACCATGTCCAAGGCCGTGGCAGACAGCATGTTGGCTCAAACAAGTTGGACTTGTTTTGTGAATGTGCCTTCGTGTGAGTGTGAATGTGTGTACATACAGAGGGTGCAGCAAAGTGGGGTGCAGGGGGAACAAATGGGTCCAGGCCTTCTCCCTGGGGGAAGGGCCAGGATTCTCCCATCCAAGGGCTAAACCAGCAGGACACGGCCCTAGGAGGGGCACCATTCAGAAACGAGCCCCAAACAACAGAGCTGGTTCATGGCACTCCCCTTCCCCAGCAAAAGCCTCCTGCTCCTCCAGAGACAGGGGGCTCTAACCACAAGGGTGTCAGCATCCCTGGTCCAGCAGGAGAGGAGGGAAGTGCAAAAGGCAGCTTGGGGCTTGCTAGAAGGGCTTAGCTAGGGAGAAGAACAGAAATTGTCTCCATCCAGGCATCTCTTTGAAAGGATATCCCACCCCCAGATTTCTCCTTTGACAACCTCTCCCACAAGTTTTTTGTTTGTTTGTTTGTTTGTTTGTTTTTGAGACAGGGTCTTGCTCTGTCACCCAGGCTGGAGAGTACAGTGGTGTGATCTGGCTCACTGCAACTTCCGCCTCCTGGGCTCCATTGATCCTCTCACCTCAGCCTCCTGAGTAGCTGGGACTGCAGGCACGAGCCACCACACCCAGCTAATTTTTTGTAGAGACAGAGTTTCACCATGTTGCCCAGGCTGGTCTCGAACTCCTGGGCTCAAGTGATCCACCCACCTTGGCCTCCCAAAGTGCTGGAATTATAAGCATGAGCCACTGTGCCCAGCCTTCCTCTCTCTCAATTTAAAGACAACCCTGTACTAGTTCTTAGGTTAGAACTCTGAAGGCAGAAGCTGGCAGCCCAGTGGAGGGCTGGGCTAGTGTGATCATTGTCAAGTTTGGGCTATGCGTCTGCAGATGCATTGTTTTGAGTTTTGTTCCACATGCTCAGGTTGGGGCCCAGAAATAAGGATGTCTGCAGCATGGCCCGCCCTCGGGCTCTTAGGCAACAGATGAGCATACAGATCAGAAGCACATGTGAGACTGGGTCCCTGGGTCCCTCTCTAAGCATCAGACAAGGCAAACCATGGTGCTAGGTGGTTAGCAGAGCTGGGAGGTGGGGCCATCCAGGGCAGCTGGCCAGGGGTGGCTGTAAGCATACTCAGGATGGTGTTGGGAGGACGAGCCACACCCTAACGCTCCTTTCTAGAGGATACGGTGACAACACAGGGCCAGCCCATGAGCCACCGCAAACCTGTCAGTCTCAACCTCTCTTATTTCCTGCACTTAGTTTTTCTTTTCTTTTCTTTTTTCTTTTCTATTTTTTTTGTGACAAAATCTCACCTGTCGCCTAGACTGGAATGCAGTGGTGCGATCTCAGCTCACTGCAACTTCTGCCTCCTGGGTTCAAACGATTCTCCTACCTCAGCCTCCCGAGCAGCTGGGATTACAGGCATGCACCACCACACCCAGCTAATTTTTGTATTTTTAGCAGAGATAAGATTTTACCGTGTTGCCCAGGCTGATCTTGAACTCCTGACCTCAAGTGATCCGCCTGCCTCAGCCTCCCAAGCAGCTGGGAGGGCACCACCACACCCAGTGCACAACCACACCCGGCTAATTTTTTGTATTTTTAGTAGAGACAGCGTTTCACCATGTTGGCCAGGCTGGTCTCAAACCCCTGACCTCAAGTGATCCACCCGCCTTACCCTCCCAAATTCCTGGGATTACAGGTATGAGCCACCATGCCCGGCCTCCTGCACTCAGTTTTTCTTATATCTTCTTCTAAACCCTTCAGCATGACCCGACACCAAACACCAACCTCTCAGATTAAACTGGGCCCTCACCACAGAATGCTGAGTCCCAGCATATGGTCTAGAGACTCTCCCAAATTCATCCCCCTTCTCCCCATGGTCACAGCCACTGCAGTGGCAGCCATGCAGCAGCATCCTGCCTGATCTCCTCACACCCACTTAGGCTGTCTCTGTTCCTCCTTGAAACTGCAGCCAGCGTCCTCTTCTAAAGATGCAAATCTGACCATGAACCCTGCCTGAACCTCTTCCCTGGCTTCCTTTTTTTTTTTTTTTAAGATGGAGTCTTGCTCTATTGCCCAGGCTGAAGTGCAGTGGCGCGATCTTGGCTCACTGCAACGTCCACCTCCCGGGCTCACCTGGCTTCCCATTTTTGTTAGAGTCAAGTCCCAAATCCTGACCACAGCCTATGAAGCCCCGTGTGATGTGGCCCCGGCCAACTTTTGGCCTCCCCTCACATCCCTGTCCTTGCGCATCAGCCTCTGGCCACGTTGGTTTTATTTGCAGTCTTTTACTATGTCAAGCTCTTCCTGCCAGAGCCTTCACACATGCTGTCCCCTTTGCCCGAAATATTCTTCCTGCTACATGTCACCTGGCTAAGCCCAGCCTACCAATCAGCTCTCAGTGTCAATGTCGCTTTCTCAAGAAGGCTCTCTATGCTCCTCCCCTCTAGATCCGTACTCTGATACCCATTAATTAAGCAACTATCATGTGATCTGTGTGTTCCCTCTCCTTCCCCATTATCCCATTAGCTCCATGAAGACAGGAACCGAATTGGTTTTGTTCATTGATATCTCCCCACACCCAGCACAGTGCTGTCAACCCATTAAGGAACCAGTTCCATGACTGAATAAATGATGGAGAAATTAGGCAGGATGACCCAATGAAAAGCCACCTGAAACAGTGGGTGCTAAGTCCTTTCAACCAAAGATCTAAGAGTAGTTGCTGGGCTCATCTTGAAAGCAAGAGTTAGAAGCAGGGGACAATTGTTGGTTTTCAGGAGTCCCCCTTATCCACGGTTTCACTTTCCATGGTTTCAGTAACCCACGGTCAACCTGGGTCCAAAAATATAATTAAATGGAAAATTCCAGAAATAATTTATAAGTTTTAAATTAGTTTTCAATAGTAGCCAATGCCACATCACCACACCTGTCATTCATCTCACTCCAACCCATCATGTAGGCATCTTATTATCTTTTTTTTTTTGAGGTGAGCTCTCACTCTGTTGCTCAGGCTGGAGTGCAGTGGCATGATCATGGCTCACTGCAGCCTCCACCTCTCAGGTGATCCTCCCACCTTAGCCTCCCAAGTAGCTAGAATTATAGCCACATACCAACACACCCGGCTAATTTTGGTATTTTTTGTAGACACAAGGTCTCCCTATGTTGCCCAGGCTGGTCTTGAACTCCTGGGCTCGAGCGATCCTCTTACCTCGGCCTCCCAAAGTGCTAGGATTACAGATGTCAGCCACCGTGCCTGGCCTCATGTTATCATCTTACATCATCACAAGAAGAGTGAGTACAGTACTATAAGATGTTTTGAGAGAAAGGGACCACATACAAATAGCTCTTATTACAGTATATTGTTATAACTATTCTATTTTATTATTGTTGTTGTTAATCTCTTCCTATTGCTCTTAATTTATAAATTTAACTTTATCATAGATATGCATATATGGGAAAAAACATAGCATATATAGGATTCGGTACTATCTGTGGTTTTAAGGATCCACCGAGGGTCTTGAAATGTATCCCCTTGGACAAGGGGGAACTACTGTATATCTAAGCATGATGGCCCCATACCAGTCCCAGAGCCAGGCCTGGGGAACATCCAGAGGGTCGCCTTGCCCCTGGCTTGAGCCTACCTGGAATCCTGTGGCCTAGGTCTGTCTCCTCCACCCGAAGATTTTTGGGATGGAGCCAGCATTGATTTTGGAGTCAGATACATGTGGCTTTCCCACTATTTAGCTATTTGACCTTAGGCGCATTAATCAGAGCCTCCCTGAGCCTCAGATTCCATATCCTGAAATGGGAATAACAAAACCTGCCCCAGGTTGAGTTAAGGACTTAAATACCATCGGGAGCTGGTACTGCACAGCAGCGTGCAGCTCAGCACACAGTCTGGTCCAAAGTGCCGGTCCCTTTTCCTTGGCAAAACTGGCTCATGCCTTTCATTTCACTCTTTTGGAGTCCCAAGCCAGCGTGTAGGACAAGAATATAAGGGAAGGTCTGAGAGGTTGGAGGACACAGTCCACCCCAGACATGGCCCAGGCAAGGCCAGGGCGGCACCAGGAAACCCAAGCTAGTGAGAAGAGTTACGGATCTGTGCCTCTTTGAAGCAGAAGTTAGGTGGGATGGGGAGGTGGGAACAGGTTGAGCCCATTATCCTAACAGAAACGGAGAGTGGTTGCAAAGAGGGAGAGGCCGATAAGTGAAGAGGAAGGAAAGCCGAGGCGTATGGGGGGCTGGGGACAGAAACGGGAATCCAGGTTGTCGGAGAGCAGGGGCTGCAGAAGGAACACGCTGGAAGGAGGGGTGCTGGGGAAATGGGAGAGCTGGCACGGAGGCGGGCCAGGCGGTAAGGGTGGAAAGGAAGAGCAAGTTCCTGGAGAGAGGAAGGAGGGGTTGGAGGGGACGACAGTGACCTGTTGCCTGGAGAGAAGAGAGGGAAAGCGAGGGAAGGGAGGGCAGAGGCTGTCACCTTGGGTCCTGCTAGAGGGCAGGTGAACGGGGCTCGCCCGGGAGTGGAAGGCTGAGGGAGGCCTGGGTTGGGGTAGGGGGCCCCGGCCCGGCTGTACCTGCTGCTCCCCGCGGAGCTCTCCCACGTAGTACTGCTCCAACCAGCGGCGCGCGTTGGCCGAGTGCCTGTGCGGCGGCCCGTCCAGGTCGGCGCTGATGTCCTGGCCCGCCCTGGCCCGCAGCAGCTGCTCGCCCCCCGGGTGGTGCCGCACGAAGCTGGAGAGGTCGTAGAGGCGGGCCCCGCGGCGGACCCAGCACGCGCCGGCCGCCAGGCGCCGCTGGACCTCGGAGGGCGAGAAGGAGGCGGCGGGGGGCGGAGCGGGGGCCATGGCCGGAGACCGCAGCTCCCAGCGCGCAGCCCGGCGTCTGCTCTGCTGCCACCCTGAGCGCCTCTAACATCCCGGGAGCCCCGGGGCCGTTCCGGGCGGGCCGCCACCGCACCTGCTCATTTGCATACCGCACTCCCATTGGCCGGCCGGGAGCCCCGGCAGAGCCGCGAGGGGCGGGCCCGGCGCCGGGAGCTGCGCGCCAGGTGGCCCCGGACAGGGAGTGCCGCGCCCGCCAGGTGTGTCCCGCGCGGGAGGAGGGTGGGCGGACACAGGCGGAGCGAGTCTCCCCGTCGCGGGTGGTTGTCTGGGCGGACATCCTCGGTGGCCTGATCGCTGCTGGAATAACTTCAACTGCTTCCAGGGAGGAGCTGGCCGCATGGGACCCTCTGGCTCCAGGAGGTGCCCGAGAGAGCGAGAGGCGAATGAGGTGCTCGCCTCGGGTGCAAATATTTGTTTGTTTTTAAAATTTCAGTAGCTTTTGGGGTACCAGTGGTTTTTGGTTACATGGAGGAATTGTATAGTGGTAAGTCCTGAGATTTTAGTCCACCTGTCCCCCGAGTAGTGTACATTATACCCAATGTGTAGGGTTTTGTGTGTGTGTGTGTTACACCCCCTCCCATTCTCCCTATTGTCCATTATATCACTCTGTATGCCTTTGCGTCCTCATAGCTTAGTTCCTACTTATGAGTGAGAACATACAGTGTTTGGTTTTCCATTCCTGAATCACTTTCACTTAGAATAATGGCCTCCAGCTCCATGCAAGTTGCTGCAAAAGACTTCATTTCGTTCCTTTTTATGGCTGAGTAGTATTCTATGGTGTATATCAACTACATTTTCTTTATGCACTCATTGGTTGATGGTTATTTAAGTTGGTTCCATATCTTTTCGATTGTGAGTTGGGCTGCAAAAAACAAACATTCGTGTGCAAGTGTCTTTTTCATATAATGACTCTTTTCCTTTGGGTCGATACCCAGTGGTGGGATTGCTGGACCGAATGGTGAATCTACTTTTTCTCCCCTCCCCTCCCCTCCCCTTCCCTTCCTTTCCCTTCCCTTCCCGTGACAAGGTCTCACTCTGTCACCCAGGCTGGAGAGTAGTGGTGCGATCTTGGTTCACTGCAGCCTCGACCTCCCGGGCTCAAGCAATCCTCTTACCTCAGCCTCCCAAGTAGCTGGCACTACAGGCATGCACCACTACGCCTGGCTAATTTTTGTATTTTTTGTAGAGACGAGGTTTCACCATGCTGCCCAGGATGGTCTCAAACTCCTGGGCTCAAGCGATTTGCCTGCCATGGCCTCCCATAGTGCACTTTTTTTTTTTTTTTTTTTTTTTTTTTTTGAGACAGAGTCTCACTCTGTTGCCCGGGCTGAAGTGCAGTGGCACGATCTCAGCTCACTGCTACCTCTGCCTCCCGGGTTCAAGCGATTCTCCTGCCTCAGCCTCCAGAGTAGCTATGACTATAGGCGCGTGCCACCACGCCCGGCTAATTTTTTTGTATTTTTAGTAGAGACGGGGTTTCACCATGTTGGCCAGGTTGGTCTCGAACTCCTGGCCTCAAGTGATCCGCCCGCCGCAGCCTCCCAAAATGCTGGGATTACAGACGTGAGCCACCGCGCCCAGCCCCAAAGTGTACTTTTAGTTTGTTAAAGAATCTCTGTACTGTTTTCCAAACAAGTTGTACTAATTTATATTCCCACCAGCAGTGCATAGCATAAGCATCCCCCTTTCACTACATCCACGCAGACATCTACTGTTTCTTGACTTTTTAATAATGTTCGAGGGCAAAATTTAATGGGGCACCCCAAAACTCAGTCACCACTATATCTAATACCTGAACGTAATATTTAAAAAATTATATTGTTGGCTGGGTGCGGTAACTCATGCCTGTAATCCCAGCACTTTGGGAAGCCGAGGTGGGCGAATCACGAGGTCAAGAGATCGAGACCATCTTGGCCAACATGGTGAAACCCCATCTCTACTAAAAATACAAAAATTAGCTGGCTGTGGAGGCACGCATCTGTAGTCCTAGCTACTTGGGAGGCTGAGGCAGGGGAATCGCTTGAATCTGGGAGTTGGAGGTTGCAGTGAGCCGAGAACGCCCCACCACACTCCAGCCTGGCGAGAAAGAGAGACTCTGTCTCAAAAAAAAAATTATTTTGTTGCACAATGTGAATGTTCTTAATGCCACTGAACTGTACACTGAAAATGGTTGGAATGGTAAATTTATATTATGTATATTTTACCGCAATACAAAATATTTAAGAATGTTTTTAAAAATCACATTGTCAAAAGACAGGGGTGAGGGGTGGGGTTAGGGGGCATGGCATTGGCCACCTGTTTTTGTAAATAAAGTTTTATTGGAACCGGGGCCAGGGATTCATGAGACAGGGATGTGAAAGTGCAGGGTTAGCTCCTGTTTTTATTTAAAATTTTGATATTTTGTCCATCATGGATTTTTTTGCATTAATTTTGAAGTTGTACAATACTGCATTAAAATATTATTTATCTTGGTTACTTTTTTTTTGTTTGTTTTTTGGCATGCCTGTAGATTTTGCACTCAGGGTTAGTGCCTCACTCCCTCACTCTAATCCTGGGCCCTGGGGAAGGACCTGAGGGGAGAACAGAGAACACTGTCTCCATTACAGAAGGGGAAGTAGGGGCCTACAGGAGTAAAGGTGGGGGTGATGCTGTGTGGAAAGGGGGACTGAATTTGTTCATCACAGTTTTGTTTAGAACAGGAAAAACTTGGTTGGACATGGTGGCTCATGCCTATAATCCCAACCCTTTGGGAGGCCAAGACAGGAGGATCGCTTGAGCCCAGGAGTTCAAGACCAGCCTGGGCAACAAAGCAATACCTCGTCTCTACAAAAAAAATTTTTTTTTAATTGAGGCCAGGCCGGGCGCGGTGGCTCATGCCTGTAGTCCCAGCACTTTGGGAGGCCGAGGTGGGCGGATCACCTGAGGTCGGGAGTTTGAGACCAGCCTGACCAACATGGAGAAACTCTGTCTCTACTAAAAATAAAAAATTAGCCAGGCATGGTGGTGCCTGCCTGTAATCTCAGCTACTCAGGAAGGCTGAGGCAGGAGAATCATTTGAACCCGGGAGGCAGAGGTTTCAGCGAGATTGTGCCATTGCACTCCAGCCTGGGCAACAAGAGCGAAACTCTGTCTCAAAAAAAAAAAAAAAAAAAAATTGAGGCCAGGTGCGGTGGCTCACACCTGTAATCCTAGCACTTTGGGAGGCCAAGGCAGGCAGATCCCCTGAGGTCAGGAGTTTGAGACCAGCCTGGCGAACATGGTGAAACCCCGTCTCTACTAAAAATACAAGAAAATTAGTCGGGCGCAGTGGCATGCCCCTGTAGTCCCAGCTACTTGGAAGACTGAGGCTGGAGAATCGCTTGAACCCAGGCGTCAGATGTTGCAGTGAGTGGAGATTGCACCACTGCACTCCAGCCTGCCTGACAGAGCGAGGCTCCATCTCAAAAATAATTGGATAAATAAATAATTTAAAAAATTAGCCAGTTGTAGTGATGCAGGCCTATCGTCCCAGCTACTGGGGAGGCCGAGGCCAAAGGATCTCTTGAGTCCAGGAGTTTGAGGCTGCAGTATCCTATGACTGCACCACTGCACTCCAGCCTGGGCAACAGAGTGAGCTCCATCTCTTAAACAGAAAACAAAAAGCAGGGAAAAGCCGCACACAGCTTTACTTGCCCAGCCACAGGGGATCCCACTTGAACTCATGATTTGTAATCAAATGCTCCTGGTACAGAGGCTAACCCATCCAGCTAGCTTTTGTCTCTTTCAGGAAAGATATTTTAAGGATCATCCCCATTTGTGCCCTTCTGGGGCCAGGCATCTGTGCTGGGCCAGTTCAAGTATGGGAAGCCTGGCCCAGATGCCTCAGGGGTCCCCAGGTCAGAAAAGCCGCCCCTCTTCCCTCTCCCTTCTCTTCGGACTGACCCTCAGGGAGTAGGTGAGAGTTTTGCTGTCTGTGGGTCTATGGAGCACCTGCCCGTCAGGCCTAGAGGCCTTACGTCAACAGAGTTGTTGCTTTTCTCAAGCGGTGAATGCATAAGTAGTCACCTTTACCCAACTTCCACACCTACTCTGCTTCAAATCCCATTCATGTGCCAAAGCAGCCAAGCACACAGTCGCAGGTGTACTCAGGTACTTCTTGCTGACAATATCTGTGGGCACTCCCATTTGGATTTCTCACCATGGCCGTGAACTCCCAGTGTTTACAGTTGAACAAATGATTTGGCCATCTGTTCAGAATTGTAACACTCACAGTTCTTGCCCTAGTTATTCCACTTCTAGAAATTTAATCTTACAGATATACTATATCAAGATGCATGAACAATAACATTAATTGCAACCTCATTTATAGACTAGAAATGATCAAATGTTCATCATGAGGGAGGACTGATTAAATAAACTATGGTATATTCAGACAGTGAAATACTATGTAGCCATTAGAAAAAATGAGGTAGATCTATGTGTACTAATTTAGAATAATCTCCAGAGTATTGTAGGGGAAAACAACAGGAATGGTGTGTATGGCATGCTAAAAACTAGTTTGCTATTTTTAATTATTTAATCTTTAAGATATTTTTATGAAAACAAAAACATATATGTAATTTTTAAAGCAAAAAGTTTCATTAACTCCTTGAATCTTCCTCCTAACTCAAGAGCTAGGACATTACCAAAAACTTGCACCTACTACTGTACCCCAAACCTTTCACCTCTCTGCCTATTGGTTACAAAGACATAAACTTTGCCCTGATGTTTATGCTCATCCTTCCTTTGAAACAGAATTGAGTTCTGTCCCCAGGCTGGAGTGCAGTGCTGTGATCTTGGCTCAGTGCAACCTCTGCCTTCTAGGTTGAAGCAATTCTCATACCTCAGCCTCCCAAGTAACTGGATTACAGGCTTCTGCCATCACACCCAGCTAATTTTTTTATTTTTGTAGAGATGAAGTTTCACCATTTTGGCTAGGCTGGTCTTGAACTCCTGACCTCAGGTGATCTGCCCACCTCGGCATCCCAAAGTGCTAGGATTACAGGCGTGAGCCACCGCACCCAGTCTGCTTTTAGTTTTAATATTTTTAGCACACCTAAGTGTGTGCCTATAGAATGTATTATTTAGATCAGCTTGGTTTTGATTTTATGAAAATCATGTGATACTCTATTTAGCTTTATGTGGCCGTGCATGCTTTATTTATTTGAAGATTCATCCGACACTCCATCCAGTGTTGAGGGTCACTTTTTTTTTTTTTTGGAAACAGAGTCTTACTCTGTCGCCCAGGCTGGAGTGCAGAGGTGCAATCTGAGCCCATTTCAACCTCCATCTCCTGGGTTCAACCAATTATTCTGCCTCAGCCTGCTGAGTAGCTGGGATGACAGGCACGTGCTACCACACCAGTTTTCACTGCTATGTCATATTCCACTATATGAATTTATTCATTTCCCTTTTCCTCTTCAAAGGAATTTTAATTGTTTCTTTATTTTTCTATTGTGAAATTTCTTATACCTATGGGTGAGACTTTCTGTAGCCTATGTACCTAGGAGTACATCCTAGAGTACGCAAGTGTTCAAATTTGCAAGAGAATGTAAATTGACTTCTAGGTGGATATACTATTTTACATCTCCATGAAAGATGCATGAAAATCTCTAGCCCTAATATTAGAAACAAGGCAAGGATGGCCAGTCTTATCACTTATATTCAACATTAGCAATGCTAGCCAGTGATGTAAGGCAAACAAAAAAAAGAAAGCCATAAAAAGAAGAAATGAAGGAGGAAAACTTTCTACTTGCAGAGACCATGATCGTTTACATAGAAAATCTCAACCAATTTGCAAAACAACCAGAACTAATAAGTAAATTTAGCAAGTCCATAGGATCCAATGTCAAAATACAAAAATCAGTCATATTTTAATTACTAGCAACAAACAATTGGAAAATAATGTTTTAGAATTTCATTTATAATAGTGTCAAAACCCATAAAGTATGCAAGGATAAATTTGACAAAAATTATCTAAAACCTCTAACTGAAAACTACAAAAATGCTGCTGAGATAAATGAAAGAATATCTTAACAAATGGAATTCACAGATATACCAAATTCCAAGTTCATATATTGCATAACTCAATATTAAGATCTCAATTATCTTCCAACTGATCTAATGATTCAACACAATTCCAATCATAATCCCACTAGCCACTAGTTTTGTGGTTGTTTTTTGTTTGTTTGTTTGTTTTTTGAGACAGAGTCTTACTCTGTCACCCAGGCTGGAGTGCAGTGGTGCAATCTGAGCTCATTGCAACCTCTGTCTCCTGGGGTTCAAGTGATTCTTCTGCCTCAGCCTCCCAAGTAGCTGGGATGACAGGCACGCGTCACCACACCCGGCAAATTTTCATATGTTTAGTAGAGGCGGGGTTTCACTATGTTGGCCAGGCTGGTCTCGAACTCCTGACCTCAGGTAATTTGCTCGCCTTGGCCTCCCAAAGTGCTGGGATTATAGGCATGAGCCATTGTACTAGCCCACTAGTTGTTGTTGTTGTTGTTGTTGTTTAGAACTTGCTTTTAACTTGCTTTTAAAATGTATATGGAAATGCAAAGGACCTAGAATATTGAAAGCAATCTTGAGAAAGAACAAACTTATGGGACTTACACTTCCTGACTTCAAGCCTTGGTATAAAGCTACATATTCAAAACAGTGTAGTACTTGCATAAGAAGCAACAAATAGATCAATGGAACAAAACAGAACAGAAAGAGACTCAAACATATAAGGTCATTTTGTTCTTTTATTGAGATTATTTACATACAATAAAATGTGGCCTTTTTAGTGTACAGTTGGGGCACCTTCTATATCCTTTTTTTTTTTTCTTCTATATCCTTCTAAAGGTCAGATTTGTCTCTCCCTTTGCTAATACATTGTCATTATTGTAGCTTTAGTAATAAGTCTAGATATCTGATAAGGCTGATACCTACACCCTGTTCTTCTTTAAGAGTGTCTTTGTTTATGCTCAGATTTTTCTTTTTTTCATATAAACTTTAGAATCATTTTGTCAATGTCCATGAAGAAGCCTATTGGGATTGTGAAAACAATTTTATTGAATCCATAGATTAATTTGGAGAGGATTAATATATTTGAGGCCAGGCTCGGTGGCTCACACCTGTAATCTCAGCAATTTGGGAGGCCGAGGCAGGAGGATCGCTTGAGCCCAGGAGTTCAAGACCAGCCTGGGCAACATGCAAGACCCCACTCTACAAAAAAAAAAAAAATACAAAAAATTAGTTGGGTGTGATGGTGATGCACCTGTGGTCCCAGCTACTCAGGAGGCTGAGGCAGGCAGATCACTTGAGCCTGAGAAGTTGAGGCTGCAGTGAGCTATGATCATGCCACTGCACTCCAGCCTGGGTGACAGAGTAAGATTCTGTTTCAAAATAAAAGTTTGCAATACAGAGACTTCCTATTTATGTACCTGAGCTATATCTCCACTTATTCATCCAGGCCATATGTAATATAATTCCATAAAGGTTAAGGTTTCTGCATATAGGACTTTCACACATGTGTTAAATGAATTCCTAAGTATCCTATATTGTTTTTCTATTATAAATAATTTCTTTTTTCTTTTTCTTTCTTTCTTTTTTTTTTTTTTCTGAGGTGGAGTCTTGCTCTGTCACCCAGGCTGGAGTGCAGTGGTGCGATCTAAGCTCACTGCAACATCCGCCTCCTGGGCTTAAGCACTTCTCTGCCTCAGCCTGTGAGTAGCTGGGATTACAGGCAGGTGCCACCACACCCGGCTAATTTTTGTATTTTTACGGGGTTTCACCATGTTGGCCAGGCTGGTCTTGAACTCCTGACTTCGTGATCCACCTGCCTCGGTCTCCCAAAGTGTTGGGATTACAGGTGTGAGCCACCGTGCCTGGCCAATAATTTCTTTTTAAATAAGCTTTTTGTTGATGTATGACATCCATAGAAAAGTACACAAATCATAAGTGTACAGCTCAATGAATTTTCACCAAGTGAGCATACACTTCTCAGGAAATAGAACACTAACAGCCCCACAGAAGTCTCCCTCAAGCCTTTTCACAGTTACTGCCTCTTTCCCAGAGAAAACCACCATGTTGATTTCCAACCCCATACGTGAGTTTTGTCTGCTTTAGAATTTTATACAAATAGGATCATGCAGTGTATATTCTGTTTAACTGCCTTCTTTCACTTATTCTTAGGTTTGTGAGATCTGTTTATGTTGTTTGGTATAGTAGTAATTTGCACATTCTTATATCTGTATAGTATTCCAGTATATGAACATGCCACACTTAATTTATCCATTCTATTATTAATGGACTTTTGGGTTGTTTACAGCTTGTGGCTATTAAGTGCTGCTATAAATATGCTTGTACATGGTTGTTTTTTTTTTTTAATTTGAATGCATTTCCGTCAGGTAGATACCCAGGAGCAGACTTGTCTGTGTTCAACTTGAGTAGGTAATGTACCAAATTATACTCCCATCAGCAGTATATGAGAGTTCCAATTTTCCCACATCCTTGCCACACTCAGTTTTATTAGCGTTAAAACAATTTTTTAGCCATCCTGGTGGGTAAATATTGGTATCTCATTGTGATTTAAATGCGTGTATCCTCAGTGACTGGGACTGAATACTTGTATTTAATTGGTTATCCCTGTTGTCCATTCTTCTGTCAATTTTTTTTTTTTTTGAGACCGAGTCTTGCTCTGTCGCCCAGGCTGGAGTGCAATGATGTGATCTCTGCTCACTGCAACCTCCGCCTCCTGGGTTCAAGTGATTCTCCTGCCTCAGCCTTCTGAGTAGCTGGGATTACAGGTGCGTGCCACCACGCCCAGCTAATTTTTTGTATTTTTAGTAGGTGGCCAGGCTGGTCTCGAACTCCTGACCTCGTGACCCACTCGCCTCAGCCTCCCAAAGTGCTGGGATTACAGGGCGTGAGCCACTGCACCCGGACCTTTTTTTTTTTTTTTTTTTGAGATGGAGTCTTGCTCTGTCACCCAGGCTGGAGTGCAATGGCATGATCTCGGCTCACTGCAACCTCTGCATCCTGGGTTGAAGTGATTTTCCCGCCTCAGCCTCCTTAGTAGCTGGGATTACAGGCACTGGTCACCACACCCAGCTAATTTTTGTATTTTTGCAGAGACAGGGTTTTGCCATGTTGGCCAGGCTGGTCTTGAACTCCTGACCTCAGGTGATCCGCCCACCTCGGCCTCCCAAAGTGCTGGGATTATAGGCGTGAGCCACTGTGCCCAGCTGAGGAACTTTTTTTTTTTTTTTAGACGGAGTTTTTGCTCTTGTTGCCCAGGCTGGAGTGCAATGGTGTGATCTTGGCTCACCACAACCTCTGCCTCCCGGGTTCAACCAATTCTGCTGCCTCAGCCTCCCAAGTAGCTGGGATTACAGGCATGCGCCACTACGCCCAGCTAATTTTTTGTATTTTTAGTAGAGACAGAGTTTCACCATGTTGGTCAGGCTGGTCTTGAACTCCTGACCTCAGGTGATCTGCCTGCCTCAGCCTCCCAAAGTGCTAGGATTACAGGCGTAAGCCACTGCACCTGTCCTTTAAAATTTAAAGTAGCTTATCAGTCTTTTATTTTATGATTATGGCTTTTGTATCTTAAGAAATATTTGACTACCCCCAAATTATAAATATATTCTTCTATATATTCTTTTCTTCTGGAAGCTTTATTTTTTTACTTTTCATATTTAGATCTAAAATCAACTTGGGATTGATTTTTTTAGTATGGTGTAAGATATGGGTCGAGATTAGTATTTTTTTCCATGTATATATCCAGTCTATTCAGCAACACTTGTTGAAAAGACCACTCTTTTCTACATGGCTCTGAGGTATCACTTTCACATAAATCAAATGTATACAGTCATGTGTCACTTAATGGCAGGTATACAGTCTAAGCAATGCATCATTAGGCTATTTCATCATTATATGAACATCACAGAATGTGTGTACATGAGCTGGGTGTGGTGGCTCACGCCTGGAATCCCAGCACTTTGGGAGGCCGAGGCGGGTAGATTGCTTGAGTCCAGTAATTCGAGACCAGCCTGGGCAACATAGCGAAGGCCTGTCTCTACAAAAATTAGCTGAGCCTGGAGGTACACGCTTGTAGTTCCAGCTACTCAGGAGGCTGAGGTGGGAGGATTGCTGGAGTCTGGGAGGTGGAGGTTGCAGTGAGTCGAGATCATACCACTGCACTCCAGCCTGAGCAACAGAGCCAGACCTTGTCTCAAAAACAACAACAAAAAACTTGCATTAAAGTTCACATAACATAAAATTCATCATTTTAACCATTTTAATACATACAACTCAAGGGCATTAGTACAGTCACAGTGCTGTGCAATCATCTTCTCCAAATATTTTCACCACCCCAAAAGGAAACCCCAGATCCACTGGCAGTCCTTCTCCATCCTGTTCTTCTCCTAGCTCCTGGCAACTACTAATCTGTTCTCTGTCTTCATGGATTGTCCTATTCTGGATATTTCATAGAAAAGGAATCATACAACATGTGACCTTTGTGCTGACTTCTTTTACTTAGCACAGCATTTTCGAAGTTCATTCACGTGGCAGCAGGTGTCAGTATTTCATTCCTTTTCATGGCCCAATAGTGTTCCATTCTATGGATATATCCCATTTTGTTTATCCATTCATCGGGTGATTGACTTTTGGGTTGTTTTTACCTTTGGCTATTACGAACAGTGCTGCTGTGAATATTCAGTTTCTTTCTGTATAAAATAGGGATCAAAAATTGCTGTCCTGGCTGAGTCAAAGGCTGTCAGGAAACTCAAATGAGATAGCACAGAAGAAAGTTTTCTGTGAGCTGCTTGGCGTCGTGCAAGTGTGGAGTGGAAGCTGCTGTTGTTATTGTTATGGTTAAGATCATGATCATGGTTATGGACATGTTCAGCTATCCTGGCATCAGGGAGGAGAGGAAAGGTCCCAGGCCTGAGCTCTCCCTCAATGCCAGCTTGTCACCCAGTGCCCAGTGTTGGTCTGTCTGGCAGAGGCCAGCTGCTCACAAGTTATATTAGTCCCTTTTCACACTGGTGATAAAGACATACGGCTGGGTGCAGTGGCTCATGCCTGTAATCCCAGCACTTTGGGAGGCCGAGGCGGGTGGATCACTTGAGATCAGGAGTTCGAGACCAGCCTGGCCAACATGGTGAAACCCAATCTCTACTAAAAATACAAAAACTAGCCAGATGTGGTGGCAGGTGCCTGTAATCCCAGCTACTTGGGAGGCTGAGGCTGGAGAATCGCTTGAACCTAGTAGGCAGAGGTTGCAGTGAGCCGAGATCACACCACTGCACTCCAGCATGGGCAACAGAGGAGACTCTGTTTCAGAAAAAAGAAAAAAGAAAAAAAGACATACCCAAGACAGGGTAATTTATAAAGAAAAAGAGATTTAATTGACTCACAATTCCATGTGCTTGGAGAGGCCTCACAATCAGAAGGTAAAAGGTGCTTCTTACATGGCGGCAGCAAGAGAGAAATGAGAGCCACGCAAAAGGGGTTTCCCATTGTAAAGCCATCAGATCTTGTGAGACTGATTCATTACCATGAGAACAGTATGGGGGAAACCACCCCCATAATTCAATTATCTCCCACAGGGTTCCTCCCACAACACATGGGAATTATGAGACACCATTCAAGATGAGATTTGGGTGGGGACACAGCCAAACCATACCACAAGTATATCTAGATATCAGTGCTTGGCCATTCGGAGATAGCAATCAGGGAAAAGGGCCAGTTAACAATAACTTGCCTTGGAGTTCTGCATCATTATTTGGTCTTGTTGCCTGTGGACTTGAGTTGGACGGAATAACTTTTGAACAAATCTGCTGGGTGCATTTAGACAGGTAAGACAGGCAGTGATTGGAGTTACTGAGAAACTCCCTAGTGCTCTAGGCTAGCTATTACCACAGTGCAGAGTAGTTTCACTTATTTACTCCCTCCATCTTTTTCAAATTCCTGCTCTCTGTCTTGAGCTGGGAACATAAAGGAAAGGGAAGACATCATTTATATGCCCCAGATTGAGGAAAAGAGCATGTGAAGCTGGAGGGCATTTGTAAAGCAACTCCCTCCAAAAAATTACCTAAACTGCCATGGTGCAGAGAGGCAGAGGGAATATACACATATTTAAAAAGAGAGGGTTTAGTGAAATTAATAGAAAAGTCTCCTGGGAAGTGAGTACTCAGGTGACTATTAGAAAAGGGAAGGCTGGGCCGGGTGAGGTGGCTCAAGCCTGTAATTCTAGCACTTTGGGAGGCCGAGGTGGGTGGATCACTTGAGGTCAGGAGTTTGAGACCAGCCTGGCCAACATGGCAAAACCCCATCTTTACTAAAAGTACAAAAATTAGCCAGGTGTGGTGGTGCACACTTGTAATCCTGGCTACCTGGGAGGCTGAGGCAGGAGAATTGCTTCAACCCGGGAGGCCAAGGTTGCAATGAGCCAAGATCATGCCACTGCACTCCAGACTGCACAACAAAGTGAGACTCCATCTAAAAAAAGAAAAAAAGAAAGAAAAAAAAAAGAAAAAGAAAAGGGAGGACTACAGATGGGTATATATTACTCCAGCAATCCCAGAGTCTCTGCTTGGGGGGTCAGGGCCCACATCCCATCTTTTGTGACATCTACCCACTTGCTGGGACATACTATGGTGTGTGGGGTTGGAGTGTTGCTCCCTGTCTGCCAAATGGCAGTCCCATCTGCACAGCAAAACACTACTATACAACCCTAGAGCCTTCTTCCCCCGTTCCCACTCCCACCCCCAGATCACATGGAAGAGAGCAATCGAGGCCAGAGCTACAGAGACTCAGGTCCTTGCAGAGAGTTGGGGGCTGCTGTATTTTCACTTCCTGCTTTGACCAGCTCTGGCCCCAATGTATTAATGGGAGTATATTCAATGGCATCTTAATTATCCGGGCTGTCATTCTGTCATTGCTCTTAGGTTGTTGAACATAACATACAACTTCCTTGTGGATCCTGACTCTCACTCCCCTAAACCTTTGCCAGCCTTTGATGGCACCTTCTTCCATCACTAGCATATTTTCTTTTTCCTGCCTCTAAGGAGGAGATATTTCCCAAGGTCGCCCGCGACACTCCACTCTTCTGCCTGTACTCTTCCCCTTGGTGACAGTATACACTTCCTCTACCTCAACAACCATCTCTAGCTGTTGAACTATACACCCGTAGCTCCCTCTCTGACCCTCTTTCAAGCTCCAGAAAGGCATTTCTGATCACCGTATGACAACCATATCCCAAACTCAACCTGGCACATCCAAACCCATTATCTTGTTCCTAAAACGAGCTTTTCTATTTCTGCATCATAAAACTTTAGATACTCAGCAAGAAACCTCAGAATCCTCTTTTATTTCTCCTCTCCCACCCTTCCCAAACCAATCCACTACCCATGTGTGTCAATTCTACCTCTGAGATGACGCTCATGTTCACCCCAGCCATCAGATGTAGATCCTTAACGTTACCATAGACCTGTGAGGACCATAGACCTCACGTGATTTCATTCAGTAAAGAGTGTTTAGTTAACTAGTTGATTACCAGGACAAATTAAAGTATGTAATACAGTCAGTCTGGCTCTGACTCACCATGAATTCCCATATTGGGAGGACTGCTTGAGCCCAGGAGCTTGAGGCTACAGTGAGCAGTGATTGTGCCATTGCACTCCAGCCTGAGCGACAGTGAGATCCTGTATCAAAAAAAATTTTTTTTTGGGCTGGGCATGGTGGTTCACGCCTATAATCCCAGCACTTTGGGATGGTGAGGTGGGCGGATCACTTGAGGTCAGGAGTTCATGACCAGCCTGCCCAACATGGTGAAACCCCATCTCTACTAAAAACACAAAACTTAGCCAGGCCTGATGGCGCATGCCTGTAATCCCAGCTACTCAGGAGGCTGAGACTGGAGAATCGCTTGAAGCCAGGAGGTGGAGGTTGCAGTGAGCCAAGATGGCTCCACTGCACTCCAGTCTGGGTGACAGAGGGAGACTCCATCTCAAAACAACAACAACAACAAAAATTTCCCACACTATTCTCTGAGAACAGAGAATGTTCTAGTTGTCCTGGACATTCTTCTCCCTTTTTAACCTGTTTTCAGTTGGAGAAGTAGGAAGCAAACCTACTAGAGAAACATGGCAGAGCTGCCTGGTTCTTTTGAGTATCTATTTGAGAAAGCTGGAAGAATTTGCACCAAGATGTTATTGGAAGTCACCTTCCTTTTCCATACCTATATTTCCTGCTTTTTTCCCCCATAATGAGCATGTGCGGACAGTGGGGTGAGAAAAAAATAACCTTTTTAAATATATTTATTTATACAAGCAACACATAGATATATTGTCACTGTATAAAAGATCTGCAGATCAGGGGCAGGGGATGACCACAAGGGGTCATGAAGGACCTTTCTTGGGGTAATGGAAATATTCTATATCTTGATTTTGGTTATAACATGATGGTACATATTTGTCAAAAGTCATAGGACTATATACCTCAAGGGGTGAATTTTACAGTATGTAAGGTATATCTCAATAAACTTGACTTAAAAGAAAAGAGTTATACTATAGAGAAGTTTACAGAGTGAGTGAGGCATATCCTCTCACAGCCCTCCCTGCCCACCTCAGTCTCCCCAGTTCCATTTCTCTGACAAGAGGCAACCACAACTCACAGTTTAGCATATTTCCTTCTGGTCTCGCCCACCCATCCCAGCCCCACATAAATTTTTTAACTACAAAAATTTCAAACTTAAAGGGAAAGTACAAGCATAACACAATGAATACCCTTAAACTCTGCACCTGGATTTGCATGATTGTTAACCTTTTTCTCTGTTTGCCTCTCTCTCTCTGTCTCTCTGACACACACACACACAGAGATAGACACACATCTATGTACATACTTTTTTTCGAACCATTTTGAGTAAATTACAGTCATTGTACACTTCACCTCTAAATACTTTAGCAGGTGTCTCTTAAGAACCAGGATGCTTTTTTCCATAACCACAATACAATTGTCATTCTCAGAAAAATTTTAACATTAGTGTGACATCTCATATATAATCCATATTGAAATTTCATCCATTATCCAAATAATGCCTTAAAAAAAAAAAAGCTGGGCCAGGCATGGTGGCTCACGCCTGTAATCCCAGCACTTTGGGAGGCCAAGGCAGGCAGATCATGGGGTTGGGAATTCAAGACCAGGCTGGCCAATGTGGTGAAAACCCGTCTCTACTAAAAAATACAAAAATTAGCCAGGTGTGGTGGTGCATGCCTGTAGTCCCAGCTACTTGGGAGGCTGAGGCAGAAGAATCGCTGGAACCTGGGAGGCAGAGGTTGCAGTGAGCTGAGATAGCTCCACAGCACTCCAGCCTGGGCAACAGAGTGAGATTCTGTCTCAAAAAAAAAAAAAAAAAAAAAGCTGATTTTGCTTTAAAGTCCAGGGCCTTATAATAAAAGATCCACATTGCATTTAGTTGTCATTTCTCTTTAGTTTTATTTAAGTTAGAAGAGTTTTTCATATCCTTCTTTTGTCTCTTGTGACATGGACATTTCTGAAGAGTCCAGGGCATTTCTGAAGAGTCAAGGTTGTTTTGTAGGAGGTAGCTCAATTTGGATCTGCCTGATAATTTCCTTATTACTAAATTCAAGTACAACATTTTTGGCAGGAATACTACATAGGAGATGTTGTGTCCTTCCTGGTGCCTCATATCAAGAGGCATATGAGGTCAGTTTGTTCCATTATTGGTGTTTTTCACCTTAATCATTTGGTTAGGATCATGTCTACCAGATTTCCTCACTGTAAAGGTATATTTTCTCTTTGGTAATTAATAAAAAATATGTGAGATGATAAGTAAATATCATCTCACATAAAGATATTACTTATCAGATCACAGATTTTTTTATCTTACTAGGAGACTTAGTAAATATCCTATAATAATGTTCTTGCCTGAATCAGTTATTTCTGATTGTAACATGGTGATTTTCTATCATGTCTTCTGCATTTATTTGCTGAAGTTATTTTATTGAAAAAAAAAACCCTAAAACTTTCTCTTGAATATGTTATAATCCATTTCTGCCATTATTCATTTTGCCACTCAAGTTAACTCAAATTTGGCCAGTGGGAGCCCCGTCAACCTGGCTGTATTCTTTTGACAAGTCTCTACTGGTTTTTTTTAACTTTTCTTTTCTTTTTTTTTTTTTTAGAGCTAGGGTCTAGCTGTGTTGCCCAGGCTGGTCTCAAACGCCTGAGCTCAAGCAGTCCTCCCACTTGGACTCCCAAAGTGCTGGGATTATAGGCATGAGCCACCGCACCTGGCCATCTCTACCAGTTTTTAAGCACTTCCTTACTTTCTGGCATAACAAGATATTATAGACTCTCCTTGTACTTTCTCTGTCCCAGCTCTGGACTCTTCCACTTCTTCAAAGAGCCTTAGTTTCTTTTAGTAGGGAGTGGGATTTCAAAAATAAGATCAGACCATTATGTGTGCTCATTGCTAGTGGAGTGTCATTGCTTCCTGGAGCTTTCAATGCTCCAAGCAAGAAAATGTATTTCTTAAAAGATCATGAGTTCATACTGATCCCTGTGGTTCAAATCCAATACTACTGGATTCTTCTTCTCCTTCTTCCATTCCATATTATTATCTACCTTATTCTACAATGGTTTCCAACCAACATCAGCATACGTACTTATTTGCATAAGCCTGCAATGGACACAAGATATGTCCAGAGTTGTTACACAAGTACTACGACAAACATACTACATCAATTTCAGAAGTTTTGGGAAGTTCTTGTCATCAGATATATCCATCCAGAATTGTATAATGACTTTTGGGGCCCTTTCTCTATAAGAAGACATTAAATATTATATTTTATGACTATACTGTTGTAAAGAATATAATCTAGACTGGATTCATCATGATATAGTAATTATTATCATGTTTCTTGTTTTCTTCTGAGTTTTTGGATGCATGTAGCCTGTTATTTTGGCCTGTATTTTTTATTGTGGCAAAATATACATAGCATAATATTTATAATTTTAACCATGTATAAGTGTACAATTCAGTGGCACTATATACATTCACAATATTGTGTAACCGTCACCACTGATATGGCTTGGAGTTGTGTTCTTGCCCAAATCTCATGTTGAATTGTAATCCCCAGTGTTGGAGGAGGGGCCTGCTGAGAGGAGACTGGATCATGGGGGTGGATTTCCCCCTTGCTGTTCTGGCGGTAGCGAGTGAGCTCTCATGAGATCTGGTTGTTTGAAAGTGTGTAGCACCTCCCCCTTCGCTATCTGTCTCTTGCCTGCCATGTAAAGACTGCCTGCTTCTCCTTTTGCCTTCCACCATGATTGTAAGTTTCCTGAGGCTTTTCCAGCCATGCTTCCTGTACAGCCTGTGGAACTATGTGCCAATTAAAACTCTTTTCTTTATAAATTACCCAGTCTCAGGTAGTTCTTCATAGCAATGCGAGAACTGACTAATACAACCACTATACCTAACACCTTTTTGTTTTCAACAAAAACTCTGCACCCATTAAGTAACAACTCCCCCTTCTCCCTCTCCCCAGCCTCTTGCAACCCTATTCTCCTTTCTGCCTCTATGAATTTGCATATTCTAGGTACATAATATAAGTGGAGTCATACAATATTTGTCCTTCTGTGTCTGGCTTATTTCACTAAGCATAATGATTTTGAGGTTCATTCATGTTGTAACATACATCAAAACTTTATTTCTTTTCATGGCTGAATAATATTCCATGTATGGCTGTGCCACATTTTGTTGATCCATTCATCTGTTAATGGACACTTGCATTGTTTCCACCTTTTGGCTATTGTGACTAATGCTGCTATGATCATTGGTGTACAAGAGTTTGTTGAAGTCCTTGCTTTCAAATCTTTTAGACGTGTGTCTAAGACTGAAATTGCTGGGTCAGTAGTCCTATGTTTAACCTTTTGAGAAACTGCCTGTTTTCTACAGTGGCTGCACCATTTTACATTCCCACCAGCAGTGCACAAGGGTTCCAATTTCTGCACATCTTCACCAATAACTGCTATTTCTGTTTTAAAAATCGTAGCCATCCCAGTGTCTCTTATGATGTTAAAGAAAGTAAAATTGGCTGGGCACGGTGGCTCATGTCTGTAATCCCAGCACTTTGGGAGGCCAAGGCAGGTGGATCACCTGAGGTCAGGAGCTCGAGACCAGCCTCACCAACATGGTGAAACTCTGTCTCTACTAAAAATAGAAAAATTAGCTGGGCATGGTGGTGCATGCCTGTAATCCCAGCTACTTGGGAGGCTGAGGCAGAAGAATCACTCGAACCCAGGAGGCAGAGGATGCTGAGAGCCGAGATCACTCCCCTGCAGCCCAGCCTGGGCAACAAGAGTGAAACTCTGTTGCAAAAAATACAACAACAACGACAGAAGGAAAGAAAGTAAAATTAACACCTGTTCGTGGCTCTTAAAAGTATTGTGAACTGGGGCCGGGTGCAGTGGCTCATGCCTGTAATCCCAGCACTTTGGGAGGCCAAGGCGGGCAGATCACGAGGTCAGGAGATCGAGACCATCCTGGCTAACACGGTGAAACCCCGTCTCTACTAAAAAAATACAAAAAAATTAGCCGGGCATGGTGGCGGGCGCCTGTAGTCCCAGCTACTCGGGAGGCTGAGGCAGGAGAATGGCGCGAACCCAGGAGGTGAAGCTTTCAGTGAGCCAAGATTGTGCCACTGCACTCCAGCCTGGGTGACAGAGTGAGACTCTGTCTCAAAAAAAAAAAAAAAGGTGTTTTGAATTGGACTTGGTGGTGCATGCCTGTAGTCCCAGCTACTGGGGAGGCACAGGTGACAGGAACTCTTGAGGCCAGGAGTTTGAGTCCAGCTTGGGCAACATAGCAAGACATCCAATTCCCCGACCAAAAAAAAAGCATCATGGGACCTGCCTGATGAAGTTAGTCCTACATCTCACTGACAGTACCTGATAAAGTACAGTGCTCAAAACAAATACTGACTCACTGTTTCTTCAGTGTGGTTGTCATCAGTTTGGTATACATACAGTCCTGTGTTGCTTAACAATCCGAATACATTCTGAGAAATGCATTGTTAGGTAATTTCATCACTGTGTGAACATCACAGTATGTACTTACACAAACCTAGGTGGTGTAGCCCACTACACACCTAGGCTATGTGGTAGGAGGCTGTGAACTTGTACAACATGTTACTGTACTGAATGCTATACACAATTGGAATACAGTGGTAATTATTTGTGTATCTAAACATAGAAAAGATACAGTAAAAATATGGTAAAATCTTATGGGACCACTGTCATACATGCAGCCTGTGGTTGACCAAGATACGTCAACTTCCATATGTAGTACAAGACTATACTTAGTTTCCATTGTTTCTGTTGTATTCAGTTTTAGGGATTTCCCTCCTATGCTTGTGAATTCAATATTATTATTATTGGTTTTGTTTTGTTTTTTTTTTTGAGACAGAGTCTCTCTCTGTTGCCCAGGCTGTACCGCAATGGCGTGATATCAGCTCACTGTAACCTCTGCCTCCCGGGTTTAAGCGATTCTCGTGCCTCAGCCTCCTGAGTAGCTGGGATTACAGGTGTGCAGCATCACGCCTGACTAATTTTTGTATTTTTAGTAGAGACAAGATTTCCAGTAGAGACAAGATTTCACCATGTTGGCCAGGCTGTTCCCGAACTCCTGACCTCAAGTCATCTGCTCGCCTTGGCCTCCCAAAGTGCAATATTATTTTTTAAGTATGTAAAGAATTAATCTGGTTCAAGACTATACTTAAAAATCCCCTCAGCGAAGTCCATTCACTTCACTTCCCTATACCTTCCACCCTGTTCCATTTCCCATTGTAGTTAAACTGAATTCCTTAGTTTCTGGCTTATGTTCCCTGTGTTTCATCTTGTTATGTATTTGTTATGTAATTATATGCTAATAATAAGCATATATATATATATATATACACATATTCTTATTTCCCTTCCTTTCTTACACAAAAGAGTGGCTACTATAAATATTCTTTTGTACTTTTCTTTGTCCTCCGAATGAGTTAGATTGTAAGTCACTCCATGTTAATTTATTTTCTCTCATAGCTTCATGGTATTTCACTGTGTGGATACAACATAGTTTATTAAACCAATCTCCTCCCTGTGTATGTACATTTAGATTAGTACTGGTATTTTGCAATTATAACTTATTCCAGAATAAATGTCATATGCATATGATTTTCATATGACTTTGATGAGTATCTTCAGGGAACATTCCTAAAAATGAAATTGCTGGATTAAGGGGTAAATGCATGTATAGTTTTGTTAGACAGGGCCACATACCCTTCCTTAGAGGTAGTACCCTTTTGTATTCCTGCCAGTAATATATGAGAGTCCACAGAGTATGTGGTTAAGCTTTAGAATGCTTGTCCGTCTGATAGGGAAGAAATCGTGTTGCCTTAATTTGCCCTTCTTTTATTATGAATCAGATTTTAATCTTTTAAAAGCCTTTCTGCTGTGAGTCTCTTTCTACTTAAATACATCCTTCATTCTGACTGTTGCCAAGTTAAACATATTTTAGCATTTCCTAAAGCTTTCTGTATCCCTCCTTCTAGCATCAATTTCCTCTACCATCTGTCGCAATCCATATTTCAACTATATCTCCAACTCTTGTCCATGTATCAGAAGAGCAGACCGATTCAATTCATTACCCCTAAATACACTCCACCTTTTCTGGCCTCTGAGGTTTTGCCCATTTGTGGTAATGCCATCTTTCTGGGATGGCAAATATTCTATTTTCATGGGTTGATATTTTGTCTATATTTCAGGGTCCAGCTCAAACATCCACCCTGATTTTCCCATTGATATTTGTTTTATCTGTGTATAAGCTGTACTCCCTATCAGACTTTAGATGCTATACCAATGACTTTCTCTAGGGGAAAGGGGACATATCAAATCACTCGAAGAGGACTTTTCTTTTAACATACATGCTCATCAGTTTGGCTCATCTCTCAACCCCAGGTGTATAAATGTTTCTGGAGCAATTTGGCATGTTCTAGGGGATGTGGTGAGGAAAAAAGATAAATTCTCTTCTAAGGAGCTTAAATTCTTGGTGAGGCAATCGTTAAATAAATTATTAAAAAACAGGAACTTAGGGAGTGAAAGTCACCAGAGAATTTAAGCAGGGTGAGATGGTGACTTTCTTTTCCATTCAAGATGGAAGAGAACAAATTTATCTTTCTGCATGAAACAGCCAAAATACTGGGCAAAATGCATGAAACAATGGCCTCAAGACTTTGGACATCAGGCAACCAAAGGCAGTGATCCCTGAGAAGTGGGGTAATAAATGAGGTGAGCTTCTTGATTGACCCAGTTTACTACCTGGAAAGAGTTTCCAGGTCATAGTGCATGGGTGGGGAAGTGAGGTTTGGGATGGGGAATATAGGCAGAGCTCAGTGGTCATCCTCAGTTGAAGAGATGGAGCTGGGAGTTGGGGGACACTCAGGTGGCTGGAGTTCTCAGGGGAAAATACCAGAGTGGAGAGAGATGCACAGAGAACTCCAGAGATCTACAGAGTGTTTCCCTCAAGTATTTAGCTGATATTGATGAACACATGTGTGTGAAGAAACTACTGAGAATCAGTAAAAACCAACTGAAAGTGTTAGAGGGAACAATCCTTGAAGCTCACACAATGCAACATTCCACTGACCAGACTGGAAAAATCTCATAATTCTCAGGACATTGGGTTGAATACTCAAAGTGCTTTTACCTTAGTTGTGGAAAATAATTAGCTTCTCTTGTCTCTACTAAAAAACCTTAAAGGCAAGACCCCCAAAGGACAAAGAAGAAGAAAAATACTGCCTCTTTGGCAGTATTTTAACAGGATATTGGTAAACAATTATGAGAAAAATTAGAAACTGTCCCACAAATGACAAATGACAAAGCCGACAGAATCAGTAGAAAGGAGCATTAAGACAATTATTGTAAGTGTTCTCACATGCTCAAGAAGCTACAGGAAAGACAACATCTTAAGTAGACGCACTGAAGACAGAAAAGAAAATATCCAAATCAAACTTCTGAGTTGAAATCTACAATGTCTGAGATGACAAATACACTGGAGAGGATGAAGGACTGTTTAGAAATTGCAGAAGAAAAAAGCAGCGTTCACCGAAGATACATGCTTCACTATGAAGCTATAGCAATAGAAATTATCTAAAATGAAATACAAAGAGAAAGAAGACAGAAACAAAATCAGTAGAGAGTTGGTGAGCTGTGAGACAATTTCTAGCAGGCTAATATATGTGTAATTGAATTCCCAGAGGGAGGGAGGGAAACAAAAATATTTGAGGATATAAAGGCTGATAGTTTTCCAAATACGATGAAAACTATATATTCCCAGACCCAAGAATTTCATAAAACCCCAAGAACAAGGGGCATTAAGAAAATTATATTAAAGAACATTATAAGCAAATTGCTTAAAACTGGCAATAATGAGAAATATCCTAAAAGTAGCTGGGGAGGGGAATGGGCAGGGGGACCCATTACATACTAAAGCAGCAGTCCCCAGTCTTTTTGGCACCAGGGATTGGTTTTGTGGAAGACAATTTTTCCATGGACAGGAGTTAGAAGGATGGTTTTGGAAAGAAACCGTTCCACCTCAGATCAAGAGGCATCAGTTAGATTCTCACAAGGAGTGTGCAACTTAGATCCCTCACATGCACATTTCACAATAGGGTTCAAGCTCCTACGAGAATCTAATGCCGCCACTGATCTGACAGGAAGAGGAGCTCAGGAAGTAATGCTTGCTCACCCACTCACCTCCTGCTGTGCAGCCTGGTTCCTAACAGGCCACAGACCAGTACCGGTCTGCAGCCCAGGGGCTGGGGACCCTTGTTTAAAAAACAAAGATAAGGATGACAAGAGATTGCTCATTGAAAACAATGCAAGCCAGAAGACAATGGAGCAACATCTTTAAAGCACTGAAAGAATAAATCTTGTCAACCTAGAATTCTATACTCAGTGAAGATATATTTAGAGAATAAAAAAGAGTAAACAAAGACCTTTTCAGACATAAAAAAACTGAAGGAATACACTTATAGCAGACCTATACTATAAGAAATAAAGTCTTTCAGACAGAAGACAAATGATACCATATGGTAATACTGATCTATTTAAAGAAATGAACACCAGACATGATAACTATGTTGGAAATTAAAAACAAATTATTATTATTTAAATATCTTTTAAAAATATTGTTTAAACAAGAAAAATAGCAATGTATGTTGGGGATTATAACATATGTATAAGTAAAATATATGACAAAATGAATTTTATGAAGGCAGGAAGAGGAGAAATAGAAAGATACTGTTGTAAGGTTCTCATAGTATATGTGAAGGTTCATAACATCACTTGAAAGTAGACAGTTAAATATGTATTCCATAAATTGTAAAATAACCACTAAAATAACAATATGAAGAGTTATAGATAATAAGCTAAAAAAATGGGATAAGTGGAAACATAAAAAACACTCAATTAGCTGGATGTGATGGCTCATACTTATAATTCCAGCAGTTTGAGAGGCTGAGGCGGGTGGATTATTTGAGGTCAGGAGTTCAAGACCAGCCTGGCCAACATGGTGGAAACTTGTCTCTACTAAAAATACAAAAATTAGCCAGGCATGGTAGTGCATGCCTGTAATCCCAGCTCTTTGGGAGGCTGAGGTGGGAGGATCACTTGAACCTGGGAGGCAGAGGTTGCAGTGAGCCAAGATTGCACCACTGCACTCCAGCCTGGGTAAGAGTGAGACTGTCTCAAAAAAAAAAACAGAAAACAAAAAACAAAACACTCAATCCAAAAAAAGTCAGTAAGATAACAAAAGAGGAACAACAAGCAAATAGGACAAATAGAAAACAAGGAGCAAGATGGTAACCCTAAACCTAACCATATCAATAACCACATTAAGTGTAAATTTCATCTGGGTACAGTGACATACTTGTAATCCTAGCACTTTAGGAGTCTGAGGTGGGAGGATTACTGGAAGCCAGGAGTTTGAGACCAGCCTGGGCAACATGGTGAGACCCCCATCTCCACAAAAAATAAAAATAAAAATTAGGCAGACATGGTAGCATGCACATGTAATCCTAGCTACTCAGGAGGCTGAGGCAGGAGGATCACTTGAGCCTAGGAGATTGAGGCCGCAGTGAGCTATAATCATGCCACTGCACTCCAGCCTAGGCAACAGAGCAAGGCCTTGTCTCTAAAAAAGAAAAAATTTACGAGATTGGGTAGTTAAAATCCAACTATATGCTGCCTACAAGAAATCTCACCTTAAATATGAAGACAAAAATAAATTCAAAGTAGAATGATGGAAGATCTACCACACAAACACTAACGACAAGTAAGCTGAAGTGGCACTATTGCTATAAAACAAAATAGATTCCACAGCAAAGAATATTACCAAGAATAAAAAGTAATCATAATAATTATTAATATATATGATTAAAACAATAAAGTAGCTAATAATCGAGAGACCATAATCTTAAATTTAAAAGAGTAGTAAGATACGCATAACATAAAATTAACCATCTTAAATATTTTTAAATGTACAATTCAGTAGTGTTAAGTATACTCACCTTGTGCAACCATCACTGCCATCCATCTCCAGAACCTTTTCATCTTATAAAATTAAAACTTTATACACAATAAACACTTATGTTTTTCTTCTTCCCTCAGCCCCTGGCAACTGCCATTCTATTTTCCGTTTCTATAAATTTGGCTACTTTAGATGCCTTATATATGTGGAATCATACAGTATTTGTCTTTATTTATCTGGATTATTTCAGTAAGCCTAATGTTTTCATGGTACATTCATGTTACAGTGTACATGAAAATTTCATTCCATTTTATGGCTGCATAATATTCCATTGTATGGATATACCACATTTTATTTTTGATGAACATTTGGGTTGTTCTCTCCTTTTGGCTATTGTGAACAATGTTACTATGAATTTCAGTGTAAACAATCCTAAATTTTTATATCCATAATAGCAGAAATTCAAAATACAGGAAGGAAAAATTGACAGAACTGCAAGGAGAACAAATTCATAATTTGTTCATAATTCAAAAACAAATTCATAATTATAGCAAGAGACCTCAGCACCTCTCTCTCTCAATGATTGATACATTATGTAAACAAAATCAGTAAAGGTATAGAAGACTTGAACAATGTTATAAAAACAACTTGAACTAATTGACATTTATGGAACACTCTATCACACAGCAGCAAAATACGTTTTTTTAAAGTTTGCGTGAAACTTTTATCAAGATAGACCATATTCTGGTCCATAAAGCAAGTTCAGTCAATGTATAAGGACTTAAGTCATGCAAAGTATGTTCTCTGACCACAATGGAATTAAATGAGAACTCACTATCAGAAAAATATCTGAAAATACCCTAATATTTAGAAACTAAATATGCTTCTAAATAACTGATGGGAAAAAAAACTCAAAAGGGAAACTAGAAAGAATTTTGCATTGAATGAAAAAGAAAGTATAACTCATAAAAATGTGCTAGATGCAACTAAAGCAGAACTTTCAAGTTTACAGCACCAAACACCAAACATCAAACACCAAACACCTGCACTGGAAAACATGAAAGTTCTCAAATCAATGACCTCAGGTTTAGGAAAGTAGAAACAGAAGAGCAAATTAAACTCAAAGAAAATAGAAGAAAAGAAATATTAAAGATTAAGGCAGAAATCAATGAAGTAGCAAACAAAATTTAAAACAGAGACAATGAAACCAAAGTTAGTACTTTGGGAAGATCAATAAAATTGGGAAATCTCTAGCCAGACCAATAAGGAAGAAAAGAGAAAAGACATAAATTACCAATATCAAGAATGAGAGAGGTGGCTGGGTGCTGTGGCTCACATCTGTAATCCCAGCACTTTGGGAGGCTGAAGTGGGCAGATCACTTGAGGTCAGGAGTTCAAGACCAGCCTGGCCAACATGGTGAAACCTCGTCTCTACCAAAAAATACAGAAATTAGCCGGGCGTGGTGGCACATGGCTGTAGTCCCAGCTACTCGGGAGGCTCAGGAAGGAGAATTGCTTGAACCCAGGACGTGGAGGTTGCAGTGAGCCAAGATCACACTACTGCACTCCAGCCTGGGTGACAGAATGAGACTCCATCTCAAAAAAAAAAAAAGGGAGAGGAGAGATCAATAGAATCCATCACTGTTAAAACATTAGTAAGGGTATATCACAAACAGATTTTTCTCCAATAAATTTGACAATGAGATAAAGTAGACTAATTGTTTGGAAGACACAAACTACCAAAGCTTATTCAAGAAGATATAGATCACCTAAATAGCCCTATAACTGTTAACAAAATTGAATTTATAGTTTAACATGTACACACAAAAGAAATTTTAGATGGCTTCACTGGTTAATTCTATGGAATATTGGCTTCACTGGTAGTTTTACCAAATTTTTTTCAATATCTCTCATAAGGAGAAATACCAAATATGTAAGGAAGAAATAATACCAATTCTACGCAAACTCTTCCAAGATTCGAAGAAGTAGCAATACATTCCAACTCATACTTTGAAGTCAACATTACTCTTATACAAAACCAGAAAAAAAAAAAAATTTTAAAAGGCTAGGCATGGTGGCTCATGCCTGTAATTCCAGTGTTTTGGGAAGCCAAGGTGGGAGGGTCTCTTGAGGCCAGGGGTTTGAGACCAGCCTGGGCAATATAGTGAGACCCCGACTCTATAACAAGTAAAAAAATTAGATAGCTGTGGTGGCACATACCTGGTGTCCCAGCTACTTAGGAGGCTGAGGCAGGAGGATCAATTGAACCCAGGAATTTGATATTACAATGAACTATGATCATGCCACTGCACTCTAGCCTGGGTGACAGAGCAAGACTTTGTCTCTAAAACAAAGCAAAACAAAAAACATTACAAGGAAGTAAAACTATGGACCAACTCATCAACATTACTGCAGAAATTCTTAACAAAACTTATGCAAGTAAAATACAACAATATTTTCAAGAGATAATACATCATGAATTTCAGGAATTGAAGCTTGGTTTAACATTAGAAATTTAATAATATTCACCATATTAACAAACTAAAAAATGTAAAACCATGCAATCCTCTCAATAAGTACAGAAAAAGCATTTGACAAAATCCAGTCAAATCCATTTCCGTCATCCAATCATATCTAGTTATCAAAGGAGGAATGGAAGGGAACATCTTCAACCCAATAAAAGATATCTACAAAAATCCAATAGCTAATATCAAATGTAATGGTAAATGATTGAATATATTCCCCCTAATTTCAGGAAGAATGCAAGGATTTCACTCTTACCACTTTTATTCAACATTATACTAAACGTTATATTCAATGCAATGGGCAACAAAAAGAAGTAAAAGACACTCAGATTGGAGAGATGACATGACTCAGTCTTTCATGATTAAGTATGATGTTAGCTGTGGGATATCTGTAGAGGTCCTTTATTAGGTTGAAGAAATGCTCTTTTAATCCTAGTTTGTCAAATGGTTTTATCATGAATGGTATTGAATTTTGTTAAATGCTCATTTTGCATCTACTGAGTATGTGTTTTTTTCTTTATCCTATTGATATGATATAGTATTCATTTTCAAATGTTAAATGAACTTTGCATTCCTAGGATTAATCCCATTTCATTGTGTTGTATAACCCTTTTTAAATGCTGCTGGATTTGGTTTGCTAGTATTTCATTGAGGTTTTTGTTTATAAGTTCATAAGAGATATTGGTCTATAATTTTCTTTTCTTGTGATGCCTTTGGTATCAGAGTGGTACTGGCATCATAATGAATTAGAAAGTGTTACCTCCTCCCCTATTTTTTTGATGATTTGCAAATAATTGGTATAAATTCTCTAATTGTTTGGCAGAGTTCACCAGTGAATCTGAGCCTAGGCATTTCTTTGTGGATAGTTTTCAAAATTACTAATTCAGTACCTTTATCTATTGTAGGTCTATTCAGATCTTCTATTCCTTCTTGAGTCAGTTTTGATACTTTGTGTTTTTCTGGGAATGTATCCATTTTATATATGTTATCTAATTTGTTGGCATACAGTTATTCTTAGCATTTCCTAATAGTCCTTTTATTTTATTTCTGTAAGGTTGTAGTAATGCTCTCTCTTTATTACTGATTTTTGTAATTTGAGTTCTCTATCTGTCTCCCTCCCTCCCTCTTCAGTCTAGCTAAAGATTTTTGTAATTTGAGTTCTCTGTCTCCTTCCCTCTCTCTTCAGCCTAGCTAAAGATTTGTCCATTTTGTTGATCTTTTCTAAGAACCGACTCTTGGTTTTGTTGATTTTCTCTATGGTTTTTTATTCTCTATTTCATTACTTTCTACCTTAATCTTTATTATTTTCTTCCTCTGCTTGCTTTGGGTTTAGCTTACTCTTCTTTTTGTAGTTTCTTAAGGTGTAAATTTAGGTTATTGGTTTGAGATCTTTCTTCTTTTTAAATATAGGTATTTATAGCTATGAATTTCCCTCTAAGCATTGTCTTCACTATATCCCATAAGTTTTGGGATGTTGTGTCTTCATTTTCATTCATTTCAAAATATTTTCAAAACACTATGTACCCCATAATATGTACAATTGTTGTATGTCAATTAAAAAGAAAAGAAAAAGATACTAATTTCCCTTGTCATTTCTTAATTGGCCCACTTGTTATTTAAAAGTGTGCTGTTCAGCTGGTGCAGTGGCTCACACCTGTAATCACAGCACTTTGGGAGGCCGAGGCAGGAGGATCACCTGAGGTCAGGAGTTTGAGACCAGCCTGGCCAACATGGTGAAACACCGTCTCTACTAAAAACTACAAAAATTAGCCTGGTGTGGTGGCGGGTGCCTGTAATCCCAGCTACTTGGGAGGCTGAGGGAGGAGAATCGCTTGAACCTGGGAGGCAGAGGTTGCAGTGAGCCAAGATTGCACCACTGCACTCCAGCCTGGGCAGAGAAACTCTGACTCACACACACAAAAAAAGTGTGCTGTTCAATATCCACATATTTATGAAGTTCTCAATGTACTTTTTGTTGTTAATTTCTTTCTTTCTTTCTTTTCCCTTCCCTTCCTGTCCCTCCCTTCCCCCTCCCCTGTCCCTCCCCTCCTTCTCCCCTCCCCTCCACTCTCCTCTCCTGCCCTTTCCTTTTGAGATAGGGTCTTGCTCTGCTACCCAGGCTGGAGTGCAATGGCATGACCATGGCTTACTGCAGCTTCAACCTCCTGGGCTCAAATGATCCTCCCACCTCAGCCTCCTGAGTTGCTGGGACTACAGGCACATGCCACCACCCCAGGCTAATTTTTAAAATTTTTGTAGAGATGGGGTCTCACTATGTTGCCCTGGCTAATCTTGAACTCCTGGGCTCAAGTGGTCCTCCCACCTCAGCCTCCCAAAGTGCTGGGATTACAGATGTGATCCACTGCACCTGGCTGTTAATTTCTAATTTTACTCCATTGTGATTAGAGAACATACTTTGTATAATTTCAATCCTTTGTGAAATTACTGAAATTCTTTTTATGACCTAACATATGATCTGTACTGGAGAATGTCCCATGTGTACTTGAGAAGAATGTATATTCTGCTGTTGTTAAGTGGAGTGTTCCAGGTATGTGTCAGGTCTAGTTGGTTTATAGTATTATTCAAGTCTTCTGTTTTCTTGTTGATCTACCTAGTTGTTATATCTTTTGTTGAAAGTGAGGCATTGAAGGTTCCAACTATTATTGTCAAATTATCTACTTATCTCTTTAATTTTTTAAAGTTTTTGCTTTATATGTTTTGGGCCTCTCTTATTAGGTGCATATTTATTTGACTGACTAATAAAATTGTATATATTTATCATGTACAACATGTTTTGAAATATGTATACATTATTGAATCACTGAGTCAAGCTAATTAACATATGTATTACTCACATACTTTTGTGGTGAGAACATTAAAATCTACTCTCTCAGCAATTTTAAAGGATGCAATACATTGTTGTTAACTATAATCACCATGTTGTACAACAGAGCTCTTGAATTTATTTCTTCTATTGAACTGAAATTGTATACCCTTTGACTAACATTTCCCCAACTGTTCCCCTACCCTAGCACCTGGTAACAGTCATTCTACTCTTAATTCTATGAGCTCAACTTTTTTAGATTCCACATATAAGTGAGATCATTTAGTGTTTGTCTTTCTGTGCCTGGCTTATTTCAATGAAATAAGTCCTATTTCATTGGACTTTTCATAGTGTCCTCCAAATTCATCCATGTTGTCACAAATGACAATATTTCCTTCTTTTTAAGGCTGAATAGTATTCCAATATGTATAAGTACCACATTTTCATTATCCATTTATCTGTTGATGGACAATTAGGTTGATTCCATAACTTTGCTATTGTGAATAATGCTGCAATGAACATGGAATATATAAATGTTAGACCTTCCTGATGGATTGACTGAGTTTTAATTGACAAATAAAAATTGTATATATGTATGGTGCTGTGAAAGGAAAATAAATCTTGGGGCCCCCAAATCACTAAACTAAAGGGAAAAGTCAAGCTGGGAACTGCTTAGGGCAAACTTGCCTCCCATTGTATTCAAATCATCCCTCTGCTCACTGAGATAAATGCATATCTGATTGCCTCCTTTCGAGAGGCTAATCAGAAACTCAAAAGAATGCAACTGTTTGTCTCTTACCTACCTGTGACCTGGAAGTCCCCTCCCTGCTTCGAGTTGCCCTGCCTTTCTGGATGGAACCAATGTGCATTTTATATATATTGATTGAGGTCTCATGTCTCCCTAAAATGTATAAAACCAAGCTATGCCCCAACCACCTTAGCCACATGTCAGGACCTCCTGAGGCTGTGCCATGGGCACATGTTCTCAACCTTGGCAAAATAAACTTTTTAAATTAACTAAGACCTGTCTCAGATATTTGGGGTTAACATTTATGGTAACCACAAAGGAATTCTGAGTGGAGATGCCCCTGACCTTTGACAAATCTCCTATTGGTGCTTGGTATCAGCTTGAGCTATCTTTATGGCTCAAACCAATAGGACAATTTGCTGAGGCCTGGAAGTGTTATGAGATCTTTGGGGTGTTGATTTTTCTTTCCAGAAACCTCTGTGGTTGGTGACGCTTTTGCCCGAGTTTTTGTCCTGCATCCAGGAAGAATGAGGTATGCAGAGAAGTGAATGGTGATGAAGATGAAGAAGAACTTTATTTAGTGTTAGAATGGCTCAGAAGAGACCGGAAGTGAGTAGCTCCTCTCTGTAGGCAGGTCATCCCATGGAGTGTTCAGCTCTCAGCAAAGAGGAGGCCCTGGAGGGGGCAGCTCTTCTCTGCCTACTGGTCATCCTGCTGTCTGCTGTTCTCAGCAGAGAGGAGGCCCTGAAGAGGGTGGCTCCTCTTTGTAGGCAGGTTGTTCAGATGTCTCTGCAGGTCTCTGAAGCTCTCAGCAAAGAGGATAGCTCCTCTCTGCAGCTAGTTATCCCCTTCCTCTCTCTGTCCTCTGGTCTTTGCCCTGCTGTGGCCGAGCCCAGGGCTTTTATGGACCTGAGCGGGGAGGAAATGCATGCCAATTGGTGGATGCGCAGCCATGGGCAGGCCCAGAGGAGGCGCTTCAAGTCCCTACTCTGGTCTGTGTGACTGGCAGCCCGCGCCCAGCTGTCAGGCCCTCCCTGGTCTGAAGGTGGGACCTTACTGGGGATCCGCCTGCTTCTGCCCAGGACTCTGCCTCCCGCTGCCATTCAAGGCTCCAGGGCTCTGCCCCAACCCTGCTCCAAGACCATTGCCCTCCCCAGGAGAGGAGAGAGGCCAGGCAATGGGAGTAAACACCCCCCAAGACAGCAGGGAGCACAGGAGGGTAGGCCTCCTTCCTGATCCATAGAACAGGAAGGCCTAGGTCTGCAGTTTGGGTGGCTGCAGCGGCACCCAAGGAGCTCCCGCCCCAACTCAGAAGGAGTGGGGTTCCCATGGGCTCCATGGAGTGTGCAGCCCCAGCCAGCCTCCCTCCTGCAGCCACTCAGAAGCACCTCCTCCAGAGAATCCCTGATCTCCCAAAATTTGGTCAAGATCTAAAGTTTATTTTTCTGTACAATTCCTTTTTTTTTTTTTTTTTTTGGAGTTTTACTTGCTTTCAACACAAAGAAGCCAAGTTTTTCCTGTTTTCATGACAATGGACGGCAGGTAACTCCTTTATGGAGTATGAACTCGCGCCCAACAGGGAAGATGAGTTTGAGTTTTTCCTGCTTCTAGGATGGTAGAGAGCAGGCTTTGGCCTGAGACCCATCCCTACGTAAATAACTGAATTGGGGTTTATCTTGGCTAAAGTTAAAATTAACAACCAGCTGGTCTTAATTTCTCCTTGCCATTAGAGTGCTCCGCAATCATATAAGTTGTGCAATCATTTGTTTCGCTTAACTTTTTCTGTTGTTTGTTTGTTTGTTTCTTTTGTTGTTGTTTCAGTCTTTTTCCTATTGGGTTTGACCAACTCTATCCAACTTGATCATATCTGAAGGAAAGTTCCAAATTATGGGGAACAAGGCCTTTGAAGTGGCTAAATTCCCCCACCCACAATAAAAGGTGGTGTGGTGGGGGGAGAAAAATGGCCAGCAAAAGGGGAAAAAAGGGAAAGATTTTTTAATTTTGACTACTTAAGGCTTTCTTTATTTACATAACAAGGCCTAAAGGAAATGTTTTCTTCCAACATAATATTCTGTGCACTGCAGAAGGTCTTTTCTTTGGCCTTTTGGTAACTGGCCTAACAGATTTCATGTCTTATCAAATAATTCTTATCCCATTATTATTAAGTTTTGCTTTGCTTAGAAAAAACAGATCAAAAATTTTTTTCAATTAAGGTTATTACATCCGTGTATTTTTCTGTATGTGCTTTTAAAGTCCTTGTAACATTGAGTTGCTGGGCTTTGACTCCTGGGTCTAAAAAGGACACCAAATCATGCTAACTCTTAAACACTGACAGCAATTAAAGCATCGTATTCAGGTCTGGTAGAAGATGCCAATCAAAATAAACTGCATCCTAAGACACAGGGCCAGAAATTAAAGCTATTCAACTCCTCAAGGTCCAGGGACTATAACAGATGAGGCAGGTGCATGAGATTGTAAGGGCCAATTTTGAGAGATAAATGAAGTTCAGTTTCTCTATAAATTAACCATTAATGTCAAAGGCATACTGATGCAAGACCAGCACATGAGGCCCTATGTCAGATTAACAAGGTTTTCTTGAAGTATTAACCAACTCCTTATTAAAGGTTATAAAGGCTATAAAAAGACTTATGGAAGTTATATGTTATGGTCAAAATTAACATTTTAGAGATTGTTTAAAAATTTGAAAAACAAATTTAATTGGCTTCATGCTATTTTTATTAGGGCTTATTGTTTGGAAAATTAAGTCTCCTCTCTCAAAGAATGAAGGTTGTCACCTTTTTAGAAAACCCTTGAGTTATCACTTTGGTTAAATGAATCACTTATTTTACGATGACCTGTGATCCTATTTTGTGATATCAAGTGTTTTAAACCTTTGATATTTGACAAACTTTTCAAAATCAAATTACACATGTCTTTTTATGATCTAATTAATCTTTTTAGATATTAGGTTCCCTAAAGCCCAAAAATGACATATTTGGCCTATTTGGTATAAAAATTATACAGGAAGCATTGTCAAACATGAAATGGTTTGGTTTTCTTTGGGCTATATTTGTATAAATATGTTATTGGTATGTGTTCCAAAATTATGGGAACTCCTATAATTCTGATATGACTTAGTGTACATAGTTAGTAGTAATAATAATAATTGTTATGTTAAATTTTTGTGTGCCACAGAGGTAACAGATTTCCTTGTCAATTGTGTCTTTGACTATAGCTGCCCTAAAACATTTTGTCATCCATGGACAATTGTTGTCTTGTTTTGGTTCTCTTTAGAAGGTGGTTTTATAATCTACTATAAAACTCTAATAGGGGCTCCTGAATGGAGGTTTCTGATAATTTTCGAGATTGTGACATCAGAACAGAGGAAAAACTTTCAGGACTCAAGGAGAGCTGAAATGTTCATGAATATCAAGCAGAACAGGAATTAACTACAAAGACTGAAATAATAGATGACTGAAGTTATCTTTTTGACTTTTTGCTTAAAATGTTACTGATCTTTCATTTTTCAGAGTCAAGGAAACTTTTCTTTTGTGCTATTGACAGCTTTTAACAACTAAGTATACTCCTGCAAACAAAATTTGGAGTATATTTGTTTCTCTCCACCTGATTTCTCCAGAATTTGGAAACTATTTTAAGTATTCTTAACTTACGGCTATATAGTTATTTGCATAAGTGCAATAAGAATCTGTTTTCATTTGTAACAGGACATGATTGGAGCAACTGGTTATTTTACCAAGTTTTGACTGGAATGGTGTACTTTCCTTTAAGGAATCAAAGTTGTCTTTTAGAGCCAATAAAAGCCCCTGGGGAAAACTGGCCTCATACCTTATCTACACAGTCCCTGTACACGGTTCTTGACCTGTGATAAGAAATGAATGTCACTTTCTGACTGGCCTGGGAACCCCAAGTTATCTTGAGACTTCAAGGGGAGAGGAATTCACCCAACTCATAGGTATTTGATGGTACAAATCCATGGCTGGGCTTGGCTTTAAAAAAGTCGTATCTGAGATTCCTTCTATGGAACAAAGTTCCATCAAAGCCAATTTAAAAAGCCTATGTGAAGAATAATTATTCTAGCTGCACTTTATACAAAGAATTTGGCCAAGTATAATAAAGCAAATTGGTCCTACCATGATTTGTCTTTAGTAAAAATGGGAAACTGGAGAGAGAAAAATTGTTTCAAAAACTAAAGTACACCTGTTGTTAGATTCTAGTCTTGCCTAATGTTTTTCTGTTTTTATTATTTTCTACAGTCTGGACTGAATTCTAACTTTTCCTGGCTACAAGTCTCCAAAATAATGTTTTCATTTTTTTCTTTCTTTGCCTTTTCCCTACATTTTTCCTAATTTGAAACCACTGAAAACTAAGCTGTGCTTTCTTAAAGTCCTGCAAACTGAAACTAGACAACTTAAACTTCAAAAGAAAATAACAGCAACCTTTTACATACATAAGCCACTTTTATACCTGCCTACTGATGTATGGACTTCAGGGTAAGGTGGTCTATATCAGTTTTGCAGGATTGTTCTTTTGTTTGTTGTTGTTTTTCTCCCTTCTTTCTCCTATTTTCTCTTCATAGGACATAAGACTTCAGAACCTGCTAAAAATGAGCTTTCCCAATAACTTGGAACTTATCTGTCTAGGAATAAACTGTCTTAGCTGTGAGACAGCAGATGAAACCTGAGACCAGAGACTCATTTTCTTCCGATAATGCTTTCTCCAAAAGATTTTAGAAACAAAAGGGGGGAAATGTGAAAGGAAAATAAATCTTATGACCCCAAAATCACTAAGCTAAAGGGAAAAGTCAAGCTGGGAACTACTTAGGGCAAACCTGCCTCCCGCTCTATTCAAAGTCACCCCTCTGCTCACTGAGATAAATGCATACCTGATTGCCTCCTTTGGAGAGGCTAATCAGAAACTCAAAAGAATGCAACCATTTGTCTCTCACCTACCTGTGACCTGGAAGCCCCCTCCCTGCTTTGAGTTGTCCTGCCTTTTGGGGAAGAACTAATGTTTATCTTACATATACTGATTGATGTCTCATGTCTCCCTAAAATGTATAAAACCAAGCTGTGCCCTGATCACCTTGGGCACATGTCAGGATCTCCTGAGGCTGTGTCATGGGAACATGTCCTCAACCTTGGCAAAATAAACTTCCCAAATTAACTGAGACTTATCTCAGATATTTGGGATTCATAGTGTACAATATGTTTTGACATGTGTGTAGACTGTGGATTGACCCATCTCATATTACAAAATGTCCTTCTTTATCTCTAGTAACATCCTAGGGACACAGCATTATGCTGTTAGAAGCCATACTAGTATTTCATTTAGGTGCTCTGCATTATTTAGTGCAGAGGTTTGTAAAAAGTTCTTATGTGTGAAGTGTTCTGTAGTTCTTAACACACACACACACACATGCTTGCATTCTCACTTATTATCTTAGCTTGCCCTCTAAGCTACCAGATCTGTATTCAAATTCTTTCTGTCCTTTGGAAATCCTATAGGTAAGTCTTAAACAGAGCAACATATAACCCTGAGGGCCAAATCCTGGCACAGACCTCAAGACAAGTGCCTGCTGAGGAAATATGTCGTCCACACAATGAACTTGTGGGCAGGATGCCCAGTACCCAGACAAGATCATGGCCTTGCTCCTTCTATCTGCTACCACACCCAGCTCTGTAGCTTCCCTGAGCCCAACTACAAAAATAACCTGCCACTTATGCAGGGGGTACACCAAGTGGCTTCCCCACTGAAGCTGAGGAAGGAGAATCTCCAGATCCACTTGGAGGAAAGGAGAAGTCCTCCAAAATGCCCATTGAAAGTAGAGCCTATGAATAACCCGTCCCTCCCAGCATCCAGAACACCTACCCCAGGGCCTGGCCTGCATTGCCAGCCTCCCAAGGTGCGGTTATTGAATACTGAGAAGCTGCCAAGGACTCAGCCTCATCTCCCTCTGTGTTCTCCAAATGGTGGGATGATCTTCCTGTAATAACATTGAATGCCAAAGTTTAGAAAAGCCATCCCCTTTTCAGTTTTTTCCCCAAGTCATTCCAATCATGTCAAACAGAAAGCCTTTGTTTGAGGCTACTAAGTCTTTACGCCTAGCTGGAATTGATTAGCAGTAACAGAATTGTTTTGTCTTTGTTGTATTTGTCTTTATAGTTACCTTATATTTGTGGCAAAGTATACTGGGTTTTCCATTTGCGATAGGGATGTAAACTTTCCATTTTATATGAATTAATTTCAGGTAAAAAGTGAGTTCCTTAAAGAAAGTTATTGCATATTTAAATAATAATGGGGTGGCAAAATTCACGAGGGTTGTGTTGACTGTGCTCAGAAATCAAAGCTGGGTGTGGTGGCTCACGCCTGCAATCCCAGCACTTTGAGAGGCTGAGGTGGGAGGATCGCTTGAGGCCAGGAGTTTGAGAGCAGCCTGGGTAACACAGCGGGACTCCATCACTACATTTATAATAAAAGAAAAAAAAAGGAACGCCCCTAAATATGACATGGGTGAATAGTTCCCACCAAGTGATCCTGGCCATGTATGCCTGAACCCGAAGAGGGTTGCAAAGGAGGACATTTAAATTTGGGGCTCTGCCAATGTTCCTCCGTTTAGGGGGGCCTGGGAGCAGGTATCGGAGTGAGGGCACAGGAACAGCAGCCCGCTGTCTGTGACACCTGGGCTGGCTGTGACACCTGGGCTGGGCCTGGGCCTCGCCAAGTCTGCGGAGCGCAGCGCCGCGCTTCACCACTAGGTGGTGGACGCACGCTCCCAGTACGAGCGGCGCTGACCCCGGGAGCAGCGTGGCCCTTTGCAGCCGGAGCTGCTGGAACAGGCTGGGACACGCCTGCCCTCTCGCGACCCCCTGCCCGAGGGGCCCTGCACACCCGGAGCCGGGCTTGGCGAAGTCAGTCTCAGACCCCCTCAAAACCAAATCTCAGAGCTGCTTGAGCCACAAGGAAATGAAATAACCCCTAATGGAGACTCTTAACCTTACTTTGTACACAGACTGGTTACCCTGTGGCGCTCCTCTCAGAATAACCTTTTTAAATGCGTGAACTAGATGGGAATAAATAACAAGATCTAGGAATTTGGAAAAAATGAGCACAAGTGACTTTTCCAGGTCACTGTAATGACTGTAATATGACATGAACATACCTTCCATTTCTATTGGCACTGCTAATACCACTATGGTTTATTTGCTGCCTGCATTTACAATTGAAGAAAATCCCAAATATCACTTAAAGGTGAGTGAGAATAAGATTTAATTATTTTCCTTTGCAAGTTCAGGGACCCCATAAATTCTATGCCCACGGTTAAGAAACCTTTAGTGTCTGGCAGTTTCCAGATGGGGCGAAAAAAAAAAGAAAAAAAAAACAAACCTTAGTGAAAATCGAGGCAAGATGGAAGACATTTAAACAGCACAACAGACTTCCCTGTCCATTTCCTGTTTTGCCCCAGCTTTAGCGCTCAGGGTCTCCTCAGTATCCACTCTCTGCCTTGACCGTCAGGAGCTATGAGCAGCACGGGGCATGCATGATCGTAGGGTAAGTGGGGACTGGGAGGGGGCTAAGATATCATCCAGGCTCAATTGTTCAGTTTCCAGACACTGAGACAGAGAAGGGAGTCGGCACCTAGCATCTCCTACTCATTCAGGTCAGAGCTAAAGATCCACGCTCCATACCCATTTCCCCATTTCAGCCTGGGGGACAATTGGGAGGGGACTGGTAAGCCTCCGCAAGAAAGTGACACAAACTAAGACTTGGAGGAGGCATGTGGATCTCAGGGGAAGAGCATTTTCCTCTTCCCCTGAGAAGAGGAGGCGTGGTGGGAGCCATTCCCTCAGGTCATATATAGAGGCCTTGCTTTTTTTTCTTTTATACAGAGATGGAGTCCCACTAAGTTGCCCAGCCTGGTCTCAAACTCTCAGCCTCAAGTGATCCTCCCACATTAGCCTCTGAAAGTTCTGGGATGGCGGGTGTGAGCCACCATGCCCAGCTGGACATTGCTTTTGATTTCTGAGCACAGTCAACACCACCCTCATGAATTTTGCCACCCCATTATTTTTATTTATCATCATTATTTTTTTTTTTTGAGACCGAATTTCACTCTGTCGCCCAGGCTGGAGTGCAGTGGTGCGATCTCAGCTCACTGCAACCTCTGCCTCCCAGGTTCAAGCGATTCTCATGCCTCAGCCTCCCGCGTAGCTGGGATTACAGGCGTGCACCACCACGCCCGGCTAATTTTTGTATTTTTAGTAGAGGTGGGGTTTCACCATCTTGGCCAGGCTAGTCTTGAACTCCTGACCCCAGGTGATCCATCCGCCTCAGCCTCCCAAAGTGCTGGGATTACAGGCATGAGCCACCACGCCCGGCCCCATTATTATTTAAATATGCAATAACTTTAAGAAGAGGAAACAGCTGGTGCAGCAGCCCTGGTGGATAGGCCTGGCATGCTTCCAGAAGGAAGCCGTGTAGCTGAGGCGGAGTGAAGCGTAAATGAGGTCGGAGAGGTAGCTGGAGACCCGATCTAGAAAATCATCCTCTTATAAGGACTTCAGCTTTTATGCCGTGTGAAACGTGGACCTGGCATAGAGTTGCTGGTGTTTGAATGTGTCTCCCAAAAGTCCATGTGTTAGAAACTGTGCCCTCATGAATGGGTTAATGGATTAATGAGGATTCTGCTCTCATGAATGGATTCATGTTGTCACCATCAGGGGAGTGAGTACTCATGGGAATGCCTTTGTTATCAAAGTGAGCTCTCTCTTGCACATGCTTCGTTTTGCCCTCTTGCCATGTGGTGCCCTCTGCCATGTTAGGATGAAGGTAAAAGGCCCTCACCAGATGCTGGCACCACATCCTTGGAATTCCCAGCCTCCAGAATTGTGAGCTAAATAAACTTCTTTTGTTTATAGATTACCCAGTCTGTGGTATTCTGTTACAGCAACAGAAAACGGACTAAAAGAGGGTTTTGAGCAGAGGAGGAACGAAATCTGACTTAGTTTTAATTAAGGTGATCACATGTTCTGGATTGCCAGGGCCAGTACCGGCTTACTCCTGTTATCCATTGTAATTATCAATAGCATTTCTTTTTGCCTCAAAGAAGGAGTCAATTATGGTTGCTTTAACAGCATGGCCTGGCTACTGTACTGAGAATGGACTGGAGGGGGCAAAGATGGGAAGAGGGAGACTAGTCGGGATGCCATGGCAAATGATCCACACAAGAGACAACAGCAGCTTTGACCAGGGTGGCCGCAGTGGAAGTGGTGAGAAATGGAGAGAGTGCCAGAATTTAGCTTTTGTGATGTGAATTCAAGACATCGATTAGACTTCGAAGTAGTAGCCATTGGCCAAGAGGCAGATGCTGACTGTCCGTGATGAGCCCCTGGTTCCTGTGCTCTGTCCCTTCTGCCTGTTACTACCTGGCTGCCACACACTTGCTGAGGATGCAATTGGATGTAGGGGAGAAATGATGCTACAATCTGGAGATGATGGGGACAGACCTGGCTGTCCTACCCAGAGCCTGGACCAGAGACTCTCATGTCTAATAGTGACCCAGCTCCAGGGAGCTGTACTCTCCCATCATTTTCCTGTCCCAAGCAGAAGCCCAGGGTTTAGAGCAAACAGTATGTGGGGCAAGTTGTGTTCATAGTTCAATATGCAAATGTTCGCTATAGCCTTTTGCTAGGATTTCACACACCATATATCCAGGATCAGATACATAATTTGCAGGGCCCAGTGCAAAATCAAATTGCAGGGCTCTTTCTTCAAAAATGATTAAGAATTTCAAGATGGGGACAACAGAGCATTAAACCAACCACAGGGACCTGTGTGATTTACACAGGTCACACATCCACAAGCTCAGCCCTGCCTATAACTGAAAGATGTTTCATAATCACTTCTGGAGCTTAGGAGCGAAGCTCCTGTTGTCTGTGAGAAAGAAGAGGACATAATCCCAGATTAACAGAACCTTAAATGACAATTTCCACTTCTACCACCTGAATTGGAAATACTTACTTGTCTGGTGGACACCCCGATGAAAGTGGATATTATAAGAAAAGACTGCCAGAGCCTTCCAGGTGATCTTGAAATCTGGGTCAAGCAGTATTCCCGGATAGGATGCCTACAGAAACCCTGGGGCAATGCATGAGGAAACTGCTGGAAGGAGAAAGTTCTTTGTGGCAACCCAGGGACAAACCAAGAGAAGTAACCGGGTGATGTGCCAGGTAGTAGTGTTGCAGCAATGAACAAAGTGCCAGCAGCCCCCACACTGAGCTAACCCAGTCTGATATGGTGACCATAAATAAGTCCTGTGAGGCCTGAGGGTGGGAGGAGATGAACAGTGACATAAGTGTGCAGAAATGAGGACAAGACAGGGTCCTGCCACAGGTGAAGGGGTGGGGTTTTAGGGATGCTGCCTAGGAAGGGACTGGAGGGACAAGATGAGTTTGGGGGTCTTGTAGAGGATTTGATGCTGAAAATAACTCTTTAGAGATAGTAATCCTTTCAGATGCTTCCCATAGTCCACATGGGATTCTCTCTCCCAGCCAGGCAAGTCTGGCCTGACCCTCTCCATTTTTTCCTTATGATCTTTGCCCTAGTCTCTCCCATTTGATCTGAGGTCCTCCAGAAGCCATCCATGGCCCCACTGAGCCCCAGGAAGCTTTGAAATGTTTAGTAAGCATATCAATCATGGTCCATTCAGGAAAACAGCAACCACAATAGTTATCTTGCCAGAAAGAATTTAATAGAGAGAATTAACAAATACTGGAGGAAAGGACAAAAAACAGACATTGTAACTTCAGGAAGTAACTCCCACCCCAAGGACTGGGAGAACAAGGGGGAGAGGTGGGTTCATTAGAACCTAGGAATAGATAGGGGAGTCTAGGGGGAAACCTCAGCTCAGGCTTCCGAGGAGAGGGCACTGCCAGGCGGGTGCTGGTGCCTTAGAAGGTGGATGGATGGTCCTGAGAGCCAGGACCCAGATCCCTATGGAGTGGGCGCTGCCTGGCTGATGCTGCTTTCTCTGATGGGGGTGATGAAGCTGGCTTGGGGAGCACACAAAGTGTCACTCTCAGAGGGCCAGGCACAATGGCTCATGCCTCTAATCCCAGCACTGTTGGAGGCCAAGGCGGGTGGGTTGCTTGAGTCCAGGAGTTCAAGACCAGCCTGGGCAACATGGCAAAACCCTGTCTCTACAAAAAAACAAAAACAAAAATTAGCCAGGCGTGGTAGATTGGGCCTGTGATCCCAGCTACTTGGGAGGCTGAGGTGGGAGGATCGCTTGAGTCTGGGAGTGGCTATAACCGACACAGTGCCACCGCACTCCAGCCTGGGCGACAGAGCCAGACCCTGACTCAAAAAAAAAAAAAAATGTCACTCTCAGGGTAAAGAACAGACGCTGTGGTGACGTTGGCGGGAATGGAGAGCAGAACAGGATGAAGCTGCTGCCTTCTCCCGTCTTCCAGCATTTCAGTCTCCCTCTAGTGCCACTTAGTGGTGCTTGGGCTCTGCCGAGGACCCAAGGTGGAGCCGCTGAGGGCAGAAACGTGGATTCCAGAGTCCCTTGATCTTGATCTGAATGTGCCCCATGCCCCTAGCTGAGTGCACATCTTCTTGTCCTCTCTGATAGCCAGGGCCACACAGCCGCTAGCTCCCTATCCCCCACCCCAAGAACTCCAAGCATTACTGCCTGCCCTGCTTCCAGAAGTAGCACACCCAAGAAATTCAAGCGAGAGCCCCTATCTCTAACAGACCCTGCTCTGTCCCTATTTTGGAGCACTGAGAGTTTTTCTATTCCTCCCCCTCCCTGTTCCTTCTAAACCAAAAAAGTTCATGGTCTTGTTGAAAAGCCCATTTCCCTAAGAAACCTCCTCTACTCTATATACACACATTGGTCCTGACTTCATAGTCTAGTAACCTCAAGATGAAGTTTCCCCTTCATCTTATTTTAAATTAATACATAATAATCATATTTATGAGGTACATAGTGATGTTTCAAACATATAATACGTGGTGATCAGATTAGGATAATTCCATATTCCACATATCCATCATCTCAAGCATTTATCTTTTATTAGTGTTGTGAATATTCAATATCCTCCTGGCTATTTGAAACTACATATTCTTGTTAACTATAGTCATCTTACAGTGGTATATTCAGAGAACTGATGAACTTTCCCTCCTATCTAGCTGTAATTTTGTATCCTTTAACAAAGGTCTCCTTTTGCCACCCTTTCCCCACCCTTCCCAGCCTCTAGTAGAAAGTCTTACTTTCAACTTCCATGAGATCAACTTTTTTTTAGCTTCCACATGAGTGAGAAAATGCAGTGTTTAACTTTCTATCCCTGGCTTGTTGCACTTAACGTAATGTCCTCCACTTCCATCCATGTTGCCACGAATGACAAGATTTCATTCTTTTTATGGCTGAATAACATTTCATTGTGTACATACCACATTTTCTTTATCCATTAATCTGTTGATGGACACCTAGGTTGATTCCATATCTTGGCTATTGTGAATAGTATTGCAGTAACCATGGGGATGCAGATCTCCTTGATAGACCGATTTCCTTTCCTTTGGATAAATGTCCGGTAGTGGGATTGCTGGATCTTATGGTAGCTCTACTTGTGGTTTTTTGAGGAGCCTCCATACTGGTCTCCATAGTGGCTTTACTGGTTTACTTTTTTTTTTTTTTTTTTTTGGAGATGGAGTCTCGTTCTGTCACCCAGGCTGGAGTGCAGTGGTATGATCTCAGCTCACTGCAACCTCCACCTCCCAGGTTCAAGCAATTCTCCGGCCTCAGCCTCCCAAGTAGCTGGGATTACAGGTGCTTGCCACCAGGCCTGGCTAATTGTTTATATTTTTAGTAGAGATGGGGTTTCACCATGTTGGCCAGGCTGGTCTTGAACGCCTGACCTCAGGAGATCTGCCCGCTTTGGCCTCCCAAAGTGCTGGGATTACAGGCATGAGCCACTGCGCCCAGCCTTACTCATTTACATTTTCACCAGCAGTGTATAAGAGTTCCCTTTTCCCCACATCCTTGCCAGCATTTGTTTTTTGTCTTTTTGATAACAGCCATTCTAGCTGGGGTGAGATGATACTCCACCGTGGCTTTGATTTGCATTTCCCGGATGATTAGTTACGTGGAGCATTTTTTCCATCTATTTGTTGGCCCATTTGTATGTCTTCTTTTGAGAATTATCTGTTCAAATCACCATTTTAAAATCAGATTTGTTTTTTGTTTTTTTGCTGTTAAGATGTTTAAATTCCTTGTATATTCTGAATATGAATCTCCTGTCAGATGAATAGTTTGCAAATATCTTCTCCCATTCTGTAGGTTGTCTTTTCACTATATTGTTTCCTTTGCTATGCAGAAGCTTTTTAGTTTGATGTAATCCCATTTGTTTATTTTTGCTTTTGTTGCCTGTGTTTTTGAGGTCTTATTCATAAAATATTTCTGCAGACTAATGTCCTAAAGCATTTCCCCTATGTTTTCTTCTAGCAGTTTTATATTTTGGGTCTTACCTTTAGTTCTTTGATCCACTCTGAGTTGATTTTTGTATAGCATGAGAGATGAGTGTCTAGTTTTGTTCTTCTGCATATGGATATCCAGTTTTCTTGTCACTATTTATTGAAGAGATTGTCCTTTCCCCAGTGAGTGATCTTGGCACCTTTGTCAAAAATCAGTTGGCTATAGATACATGGATTAATTTTTGCATTCCCTGTTCCACTAGTTTGTGTCTATTGTGCTGTTTTGGTTACTATAGCTTTGTAGTATGTTTTGAAGTCTGGTAGTGTGATACCTCCAGCTTTGTTCCTTTTGCTCAGGATTGCTTTGGCTATTTGGGGTCTTTTGTGATTCCATACAAATTTTAGAATTTTTTTTTCTATTTCATTGAAGAATGTCTTTGGTATTTTAATAAGAATGGCATTGAATCTGTAGATTGCTTTGAGTGGTATGGTCATTCTAACAATATTGATTCTTCCATCTATGAGCATGGGAGGTCTTTCTGCCTGTTTTTATCCTCTTCAATTTCTTTCATCAGTGTTTTGTAGTTTCCTTTGTAGATGTCTTTCACCCCCTTGGTTAAATTTATTCCTAAATATTTTAATTTTTGTAGCTACTGTAAATGGGATTGACTTCTTGATTTATTTTTCGGTAGTTTGTTGTTTGTGTATAGAAACACTACTGGTTTTTGTGTGTTGATTTTTGTATCCTGCAGCTTTAGAGAATTTATTTATTAGTTCTAAGCGTCTTTTGGTAGAGTCTTTAAGTTTTTCTATATATAAGATTACGTTGTCTGCAGACAGGGACAATTTGACTTTATCCTTTCCAATCTGGATGCCCTTTATTTCATTCTCTTGCCTAATTGCTCTGAATCCTCTTCATCTTGATAAGGTATCTCCAAGATAATTTCTCTCTACCTTAGAGATAAGGAAAATGTGACATGAGAACAGCCAGATGAATATTTGTCCAAAGAGTAGTCTGATTCTCATGTAGCCTTGGGGAGAAGCCATAGACAGGACTGAGGTGCCATGCTGTCTTTCCCAAAGTGTGACGGTAGCAGACCTGGTGCCCTGCCCGTATTTTCTTTCCTGGGCTGGTACACCTTGCCCTCTAGCTCCTGGGTGTTGCCACTGCTTACACCTACCTCTTTCTATTGCTCTTGGTGGATAGAGCGCCTTGCCTGGAGATGCCTTGAAGGTTATGCACCATCTTCAGGGCGCAGCCTGTGGCCAATGACTAATGGAGGTGGGTATGTAACAGCCCAGCCCCCTTATCTTGGCAGGGGTACAGGGGCAACCTCTGTAGTAGAGTTTATTATACTCCAGTGGTCCCTGTGGGGTTGGGCTAAGGCTAAACTTAGCCTGAACTTGCATCTTTGCTTGGCTTATTCCCTGCCCTATACAAGTTTCTCCAGAGATCCCTCCCTCAAAAATCATGTACACAAGAATCACCATTTCAGGTCTTGCTTCTGGAAAACCCAAACTATAACAGTGTCCCGTCCAACACCAGTCCTCTGAGATATTGATGAGAAATAAATTTAGTGGCCAAGTAAATTTGAGCAACTCTGCAATTTTATTCTTCTCCTAGAGAGTCAAAATACCTATTAAAGGTCCTGAAAAATCCTGCAATGAAGAAACCTGCTTACCCTTGTTCCGTCCTACCAACATCAGACACTTTAGGGAGACCCATCCAGGCAATGTGCCTCAAGGAGCCAGTCAAGCTCAGAAGGAGTAGGAGAGGGGATAGGAAAGGGGTATTGGGCAGAATCACTATTCTAGAGTATTCTAAGAAAACAGTCTATTCTAAGACTGGCTTTAAGGTTTGGATTGGGTTTGGTTGAGGATTAGAGAGAGGGTTTGTTCTGTGGCTGGCCTGTAACCCTGGGGAAGCTTCCAGACCAGTGGTCTCTCAAGTCCAACCCTGAACACAAATGATGAGGTTAGAGCCAGCCCGATCCCCAGCATATGGGTGTGGAAGCCTCATGTGTCCTGGCCTGCTGGCTTTACTGTTAACCATTGTTATGACTCCCTCAGACCTTACTCTGCCCAAAGACTACACAGCATGACCATCTCTTCTCCTTTCACTGCCAAGCTGGAAGAATATTGTTTGACTAGAGAAAATTGGTAACTTTTTGTTAACTGACAAAGTCCCAGATCCAAATTCAGTCTAGGAGACCAGTTTATCCTAATCCAGCTTCTCTTTTCTCTTCTCCATGAGGGTGTATGGGACTTAGGGTCTATTAACGAAGAGGGTTGACAGTTCCGCGGTGATGGGGAAAAGTGATACCAACACAAACATGGCGGATCTGTTCATCGTGGTAATCAGGTCACAATGTATACAAATATCAAAACATCATGTTGTACACTTTAAATAAATATATACAATTTTTATTTGTCAGTTATACCTCAAGAAAGCTGAGGTGGCTGGGCGTGGTGGCTCACGCCTGTAATCCCAGCACTCTGGGAGGCTGAGGTGGGTGGATCACTCAAGCCCGGGTGTCCGAGACCAGCCTGGCCAACATGGCAAAACTCTATCTCTATAAAAAATATTACAAATATTAGCCGGGCATGGTAGCAGGTGCCTGTGATCCCAGCTACTTGGGAGGCTGAGGTGGGAGGATTGCTTAAGCCAGGGAGGCATAGGCAGAAGTTGCAGTGAGCTTAGATCGCAGCACTGCACTCCAGCCTGGGTGACAGAGTGAGAACCTGTCTTAAAAAAAAAAAAAAAAAAAAAAAAGGAAAAGAAAAGAAAAGAAAAAGAAGCAAGCAAGCTGGGGAAAGAATTTCACAATTCCACTTAAGATTATAAATCACATATGAAGCTTGCTTGAATAAGCCAGCTTATACTTCACAAATAGTTGAATTATCCCCAGATATTAAAAAAAAAAAAAGCCATGAGAATCAGTGGCTTGGATGTAGGAAAAAAATGTCCAGAAAGAAAAAAATAAAGGCCAGGCACCGTGGCTTACACCTGTAATCCCAGCATTTTAGGAGGCCAAGGCGGGTGGATTACTTGAGGTCAGGAGTTCGAGACCAGCCTGGCCAACATGGTGAAACCCTGTCTCTACCAAAAATACAAAAAATTAGCATGCGCCTGTAGACCCAGCTACTATGGAGGCTGAGGCACGAGAATTGCTTGAACCCAGGAGGCATAGGTCACAGTGATCCAAGATTGCACCAGGGTACTCCTTACTCCAGCCTGGGTGACATAGTGAGACTCTGTCTCAAAAAAAATAAATAAATAAAATAAAGAAAAAAATAAAAATATACTTGATGAGAATACCAGCCCGTGTTGACTGATGCACTAGCACAGTGAACTTGAATCATCCTGATTTTTGTAAGTATGAGATGACCGATTGCCTAGGGCAGTGCTTTCAGAGGCCTGAGACCAAGAAGATGGGAGTACAAGAGGAAACCTGTGGTGTGGACATGGAGGCCTGTATGTACTGGAGAAGACTTATTGCGTGGACATGAAAAGCTTTGTGTACTTGAGAAGACGTGTGGTATGGATGTGTGAACCTTGGGGACTAGTGGTATGGACAGGGAAGGCTGTGTGCTTCTGAGGGAACATGTGGTTTGTTTCCAGAAGGCTGTTAGACACAAGGAGACTTGTGATGTGGATACGATGTTTGCCTGTGACCCAGAGACCTGACAGTGTGGACACAGAAGGCTGTGAGCACCTAGGGGACTGGTGGTGTGGACACTGATGGTTAGTGTGTGGAGGGGAGACACTTGTGCTGTGGCCACAGAAGACAGTATGTGTTTCAAGAGGACTTGTGGTGCGGGCAGAGGTGCCCTTGTATCCCTGAGGGAACTTCTGGAGTGGAGGTAGGAGGCTGTGTGTCCCTAAAAGGACTTGTGGTTGTGAAAGTAGAAAGCTGTCCATATGTGAAGTGACTCGCCTGGGCACAGTGTCTCATGCCTGTAATCCCAGCACTTTGGGAGGCCGAGGCAGGTGGATCACGAGGTCAGGAGATCAAGACCATCCTGGCCAACACCATGAAATCCCGTCTCTACTAAAAATATAAAAATAAGCCAGGCATGGTGGCGCGCACCTGTAATCCCAGCTACTTGGGAGGCTGAGGCAGGAGAATTGCTTGAACTCAGGAGGCGGAGGGTGCAGTGAGCCGAGATTGCGCCACTGCACTCCAGCCTGGCGACAGAGAGAGACTCCGTCAAAAAAAAAAAAAGAAAGCTATCCATATGTGATGTGACTTGTGGTGCAGACACCGAAAATCGTGTGTTCCTGAGGGGACTTGTGATGTGGACAGAGAACATAGAAGGCTACATAACTTGAGAGTACCAGGGACTTGGGAGTTTAAAAAAACAAGGCTGTGTGAACTTGAAGGGACTTCTGGTGTGGACCCTGGATGTGGACCAAGAAGGCAGTATATACCTGCGAGGGGTTGTGACGTGCACACCAAGGTATGTAGACTCAAGACAACTTGTGGAGTGGATTAGAAAGCTGTTTGTTCCCAGCAAGACTTGTAGTGTAGACACAGGAGGAGGTTATACACGACGACATGTGTGATGTGGCACAAAGGCTGTGTGCACCTGAGGAGACTTCTTGTGTAGATAAAAGGCTGTGTATGCCTTAGAGGCTTGTGGTGTGGACATAGCAGTTTTGTGACACTGAGGAACTTGTGGTGTAGACCAAACAAAAAAGAAAGAAAAGACTGTGTGCATCTGAGGGGACTTTTCATGTCCAGGGGAATTGTGGTGTGTGTGGGTTGGGTAGGGAGGCTCTATGCATCTGAGGCCCCATCTGTGTTAGACGAGAAGGCTGTGTATATTGGACGCAACTTGTAGTGGGAGGTAGAGCTCCTGTGTACCTGAGGTGCCCGGTGGGGTTGGTGCGCAAGATTCTGTATACCTGGGAGGGTTTGTGCTGTGGACACAGGAAGCTGTGTTAACTCAAGGGACTGGTGGTGTGAACCCAAACACTGTGTGTGCCACAGGGACATGAAGTGAGGAAGTTAAAAGCATGAGGGAACTTGTGGTATGGACACAGCTCTTTGGGATTTTTTCTTTTTTTTTTTTTGAAACAGGGCCTCACTCTGTCACCCAGGCTGGAGTGCAGTGCCACAAACATGGCTCACTGCAGCCTTGACCTCCCAGGCTCAAGCCATCCTCCCACCCTCAGCCTCCCAGAGTGCTGATATTACAGGCATGAGCCACAACACCCGGCCTGGACACAGTTCTAATAAAAAGAGAGATAATAACAAGTGTTGGCAAGGATGTGGGGAAATGGGCACCTCTTATGCTGCTGATAAAGTATATTGTACCAGAAATTAGGTGGGAGCCACAAAACATAAGCGACTCATAGAAACTTAAATTTTCTTATAACCACATTTAAAAAGGTAAGAAGAAACAGGTGAAATTAATTTTAATACTATATTTCATTTAACCCAACATACTCCAAATATGATCAAGGCAATATGTAATCAATATAGAAACTACATTTCACTAAACTATAGAAACCTTATTTCACCTGACTTGGAGCTCGCCCTATAGGGTAAGGTAGGGGGAGCCTTTTCCCCAAGTGCATTTGTCGATAACATTTAGAAGCAATTGCTTGATTTCACAGCTGCCTGAGATCATGGTGAGAGATTTGATTTTATTTTTTAATGAAGACCTTTTTTTTTTTTTTGAGATGGAGTCTCACTGTTGCCCAGGCTGGAGTGCAGTGGCATGATCTCAGCTCACTGCAACCTCCACCTCCCGAGTTCAAGCGATTCTCCTGCCTCAGCCTCCCAAGTAGCTGGGATCACAGGCCAAATCCATCATGCCAGGCTAATTTTTGTATTTTTTAGCAGAAACGGGGTTTTGCCATGTTGGTCAGGCTGGTCTCGAACTCCTGACCTCAGGTGATCCACCTGCCTCAGCCTCCCAAAGTGCTGGGATTACAGGCATGAGCCACCGCGCCCTGCCCTAAATGTAGTTAAGTCTTTAGAACCCAGTGCATGTTTCCTTTTACGCTTACAGCACATCTCAATCCAGATAAGCCACATATGTAGTGCTCAGTGGCTACCATATTGAGCAGCACAGATTTAGGGCATCTGCAAAATACAGTCGTTATCATGCTGAGCCCTTTATACCCACATCCTTGTGACACAAACGATTAGAATCAGCCTGCTCTGCCTGCCTCGTGCTTCTGCCACCCTAGGTGATCCGCTAAAGGATTCACTGGAGTATTGTGTTTAATCTTCCCAGCAGTCCTGTAAATAAACACCATTATGATACTCACTTTCCCCATGAAGACACTGAGGATTAGAGATATTAGGAAACTAGCCCAAAGCTGCATAGCCACTGAGTGAGGTAGCCAAGCCAGAAAGCCTTAGGCAGAAACTTTTCCCACAAACCGCCTCCACATGGTTTCCCCAAAGCCCCACAAGCACCTTCTAAAGCAGGTTCCTATTACAGGGCATTTTGAAATAGAAGCCTATCTGTACCTTCTTTCAGGCTGAGTTAATAAAGATTTAGCTCTAAATATGCATGCATTTTGGCCAACTGAATTCTCACCACCACAACATCATTGGATGCTTAAAATGTTATTAAGAAATCAGGCATGGGCTTGATTGCAACCATCTATCCACTTTTAGTTCAGAAGTTAAAAGGTTGTAATTTACTTTCCTATTGATTTGATTTATGATTTCCAGTTATGCAGGCTGTTGTTTTTCAAGCAGAGATCAGAACAGGAAATGGCTGTTTCGACTTCTATCCATGTTTTGCAATGTGATTTAAATTGTTCTGAATTTTTGGCTTAGATGTGCCAAACTGCATTACCTTCAACCTTCTCCAGTAGCTTGCAGGGTGCTATAGAACTAGCCACAAGCAGCGTCGTTCAGAAGCAGTTTAGGGAAAGCAAGGACCCCAAGTTCTTGTGGCAATTTCTATGCTATCTGGCCATGGGATTCCTAAGATTAGTATGTTTTCTGTTTGCTTTGGGAAGGGGTAGAGAAAGCAAGGAAAAAAGTGATATGATCCTTGTCTGCAGATTCTAAAGGCCTTAAAATTTCTGGTATCATTTAAATTCTGTTGTTTTGCTGGCTCAGTAAGGTTGATTTTTTAAATGTGGCGACCAAACAATGACTTTACGTAGCAGTTTCTCAAATTTTAGGGTTTGGTACAAATCACTTAGATGCTTATAAAAATACAGATTTTTCACTCTAACCCTCTGGAATATTGATTCAGTATATTTGAGGTGGGGCCTAAGAATCTACAGAACTTCCAAAAATTCTGTTCTCAATAGGGCAGTGAGAAAACTGGCAAAAATCATCAGGATCAACTTTTTTTGGAATTCTAGAAATTAACCAAATGGTTGCAGCAATCCAGGAAGCATTTATTCAAGAAAAATAGCTCTTGGTAAGGATAGCTAGCATTGTGGTGTTTTTACTTGCTCCGGTCTTAACCCCTTCTCTCCAACTCCATGGTAACCTTGAAAACCAACAGCTTGCACTCATGAGGAAATCCAGTGGTCTGGCAGCCACCAGAAGGGGCTGAGGTTGGAGCACCTTTGAAGTCTATTTCCCAGAGAATTCTCATGATTTGACCTATCTAGTTGTTCCCTAGAAAACTACTTGCAAAGCTTTCTTTATTTCACCTGACTTGGAGCTCGCCCCATGTGGTAGGGTAGAGGGGGGCCTTTTCCCCAAGTGCATTTGTCAATAACATTTAGAAGCAATTGTTTGATTTCATGGCTGCCTGAGATCATGGATAACAGCCAGGTCAAACAACAGGCTTAACAAAAAGGCTTAAGAGGAAAAGCCTGGGAATGAGATTTTCATAGAGCTTTGATAAGCTCTGATATATTCCCAGGAATCTAGAAGGCCAGGCATGTGTAGAGTTGTGTCCATGCTCAAGAATGACATGAGAAATCCCTAGGTTGTCACCTCTGGCTGACTTTGAGGCTCTGCACAAATGGGAAGTGAAGGCTAAGGTGGAGTTGCCAATTGTACACTCCATTGCTTATTGAAAGCACACTCCAACATGCACACAAAACCCCTTAACAAAGACTTATTGGTTCCAGTTATTTAAGGAAGTCTCTGTCCAATCACTAGTTAACCACTAAACAAACCACACAGAAGCTTCAGTGGCTAACACAACCAAGGAATACAGACTTTATAAAATTACTTCAGAAATGTCAAACAAATTAACAAGAATAGCAGCAACAACAAAATCTGGTGGGAGAGTGAAGAAAGATCTTATTTCCAGAGTTGCCATATTATGTTACTTAAAATATCCAGTTTTCACTTAAAGATGAGACACACAAATAAACAAAAAAGTATAATGCATACAAAGGGAAAAATAATCAATAGAAATTGTCCCTGAGGAGGTCCAGATGTTGGACTTACTAAAGATTTCCAATTAGTTACCTTCAACATGTTCAAATAAATGAAGGCATTTACAATGAACTAAAGAAAAGTTTGAGAATAATGTCTCATAAAATAGATACTATCAAAAGATAAAATTATAAAAATAACCAAATATAATTTCTGAAGTGGAAAAGCACAATAACTGAAATGAAAAATTTACTAGAGGAGCTCAACAGCAGATTTGAGTAGCCAGAAGAAAGAATCGGACAACCTGAAGATAGATCAATTGAGACTATCCAGCCTGAGGACAAGCAAGAAAAATGAATGGAAAGAAAAATGAGCAGAGCCTTGGAGACCTGTAGAACACCGTAAGTATCCCAACAAACACATAATAAGACCCAGAAAAAAGGATAGAAAGGAACAAAAAGAATATTTGCAGCCTGGGCAACCTGGCAAAACCCCATCTCTAAAAAAAAAAATACAAAAATTAGCTGGAGGTGGTAGTGCACACTTGGGGTCCCAGCTACTTGGAAGGCTGAGGTGGGAGGATTGCTTGAGCTCAGGAAGCAAAGGTTGCAGTGAGCCAAGATGGCACCGGCCTTGGTGACAGTAAGACCTTGTCTTAAAAATAATTTTTCAAGAAATAATAGCCGAAAATGCCCCAGTTTTTTAAAATTTGCACATCCAAGCCCAACAAACTCCAAGTAGAATAAACAGAAAAAGAACCACACCAAGACATATCATAATGAGATTGTTGAAAGACAAAGCGAGAATCTCAAAAGTAGCAAGAGAAAATTGACTCTTTACATTCACAAGAGCCTTGTAATATCAATAGCTGATTTCTCATTAGGAACCACAGAGGCCAGACAAAAGAAAAAACACTGTCAACTAAGAATTCTATATCTGACAAAACTATCTTTTAAAAATGAAGGAGAAATTAAGATGTTCTCAGATAAACAAAACCTCAAAGGATTCATTACTAGCAATCCTGCCCTATAACAAATATTAAGAGAGTCCTTTAGCCTGAAATGAAGACTCTAGACGGTAGTAACTTGAATTCATTTGAAGAAATAAGAGCATTTGTAAAGAAAACTGCTTAAACATAAAAGGCAGTATTAATGTATTTTTGTTGTAACTCTTTATCTCTTATCTGAAAAGACAATTGTGTAAAGCAAAATTATAAATCAGTGTTAATGTGCACATAATCTATAAAGATATAATCTGTAAGACAATAATGACACAAAGGAGGAAGGGGAGAATAAAGATTTTGTGTAATACTGACATAAAGATGTATTAATCAGATCTAGATTCCTATAAGATGTTCATTATAATTACTGGGGCAACCAACTCAAAACATATAGAAGTGACAAAAGAATTGAAATGGCACATTAGAACATATCTATTTAACACAAACAAAGGCAGTAATGGAGATGTGTTTGAGTAAGCAGACCAAGGATCTTGGGGAAGAGAACGTGCAGTGTGAGAAGATAAGTAGGAGATTTGCGCAACATTCTAATAAGTCAGACCCAGCCTTGTTAGCTAAGGCAGGGAGTTTGGAGTCTGTTCAAAGGGCAAAAGTGCGGTGGACTCTGTTGTCTCTATCTCTGTGTCTCTCTCTAATCAAGAGAATGAACAGCAGGCAGAGTCTTGAGTGTATCTCCTGTCTTCTAGAGACCTCCAACTGATGCAAGCATATTTCTTAATGTTATTTTTAAAATTATTTTATTTCATTTTTTGAGACAGGGTCTTGCTCTGTTGCCCAGGCTGGAGTACAATGGCACAATCACAGCTCACTGCAGCCTCAACTTCCTGATCTCGGGTGATCCTCCCACTTCAGCTTCCCAAGTAGCTGGGACTACAGGGACACACCACCATGGCTTGCTAATTTTTTGTAGAGATGGAGTTTTCTCATGTTGCCCAGGCTGGTCTCCAACTCTTGGGCTCAAGCAATCTCCCCGCCTCGGCCTCCCAAAGTGCTGGGATTACAGGTGTGAGCCACCACACCTGGCTAATTTTCATAGAGATGGGGTTTCACCATGTTGCCCATGTTGGTCTTGAACTCCTGGGCTCAAACAATCCTCCCACCTTGGCCTCCCAAAATGTTGGAATTACAGGCGTGAGCCACTGAGCTCGGGTCTGATGCAAATATAAACAAACAGTGTGTAGAACCAAACTAAGAAAGTCCAGCTTGGTTTAGACCATCAAATAATTATTCAAGGAAGAACAACTTCTTTGAATGCATAAGAATAATTTATAATGAGCTACTGTGGTATGTTTTTAGAGAGGTGAACCTTTTGTTTCTGTGTAAGTTTCAATGATTTTCCTGCATTCTTGCTCACACTGTTCGTTTATTGATTTGCATTTTGTGTGAAGTCAAATGTCTACTTGGATTTCTTCTGGATTATCACAGTGCTGAATTAATGAAGCTTAACTTCATAAAATACATCTTGCTGATGGCCTGACCCAGGATTTATCCTTTCTTAATCTCTTGGTGTGACTCATCAAAGATGGAGCCCCACTAATCCTCGCTCTTCATCCCTGTTGCCAGAAGCAGGGACATGGGGCAGGTTCCTGCAGGCATGTCACCCTGAGTGCTGAATAACTAACGACCTGGACAGGGAGAGGGTTACCATGCTTGAAAAGCAGTTGTGGAAGGACTCACAGTGGAGTTCATAGGAAGCTCCCAAGAGAGTTGAAGGCTTACACCTCACACTTCACAGAGGGATATCCCTTTCTTTAATCGCACTTCTAAGAATGAAATTTCATTTCCCAAGCCCTGAATTTTTTTTTTTTTTTTTGGAGACAGGGTGTCACTCTGTTGCCCAGGCTGGAGTGCAGTGGTGCAATCATGGCTCACTGTAGCCTTAAATCCCTGGGCTCAAGTGATCCTCCCACCTCAGCCTCCTGAGTAGCTGGGACCACAGGCACACACTACCACGCCCGGCTAATTAATGTTTTGTTTGTTTGTTTGTTTGTTTTTGTACAGAAGGAGTTTCGCCACATTGCCCAGGCTGGTCTCAAACTCCTGGGCTCAAGAGATCTGTCTGCCTCGGCCTCCCAAAGTGCTGGGATTACAGCTGTGAGCCACCACTGCCTTGTCTATCAGAGCTTCTTACAAGCACACCTAGCAAGTGAAAAGCAGAAAAATTTAATGGGAAACTTCCTCTCCACCCCACTTTCTACAATTCTAACATATTGATTTTCCTCCTATTTCCCACTTTTAGTCTTTCCTTCTATAAAAGGTATGTTGACCGCTTAAACGTTTTCATTTATTTATTCCTTCAACAAGAATTTACCAATGCACCACCCCACCCTTTGGGTATGCAAAGATGACTATGTTAGTCATAACTCTTGGCTTCAAGCCGCAGAAAACAACTCTACACAGAAAGGGAATATTCTGGAAGAAGCAGATGGGCGTCAAGAGCTTGGAAAATGATCAGGAAACAAGACTGCGGCAGAGGACTAGGGAACAGGAAGATAACCACTATTTTTCAGCAGAAGCCATTTGGTCAGGATGCTACTACCAATGCCACCACAGGGTACCACTGCTGGACACCACCATCCCTGTGAATGATGCCCAACTGTTTGTCTTTGTGCCACTTGTTCAAGATTCTGTGCCCCAGGAAGGAGAAAGTGATTGGCCAAGCCAGGACCCATGTCCACGCCCTGGTCACTTGAGACAGGGAAAGGGTGTTTCTTATCCTTTCATACTTCCAAGGTGGGAGGGAAAACATACAGTGGTGGGGGAGCTCAAATTTAGGAAGGGAGGCTGGGCGCGGTGACTCGTGCCTGTAATCCCAGCACTTTGGGAGGCAAGCAGATCGCTTGAGCCCAGGAGTTCAAGACCAGACCAGCCTTAGCAACAGAACGAGAATCTCTACAAAAAAAATCTCTACAAAAAAATACAAAAATTAGCTGAGCGTGGTGGCATGCACCTGCAGCCCCAGCTACTCCAGAGGCTAAGGTAGGAGGATCACTTGGGCCCAGGAAGATGGAGGCTACAATGAGCCATGATTGTGCCACTGCATTCCAGCCTGGGTGACAGAGTGAGATCCTGTCTCAAAAAAATATAGATAGATAGATTAGATAGATAGATAGATAGATAGATAGATAGGAAGGGAAGTTTGGAGGCTTGGCAACCAAAAACAACAATGACACATTTCAATAAGCATGGCACTGACCTTGTCCTTGAAAAGTGCCCCATCTTGAAGGAGAGAAAGACAGTAAATAAACCAAACCCAACACAGAATAATAAACGCTGTGCTAGAGACATGATCAAGCAAAGCTCCCCGGAGTCAGATGAGCAGGAGATAAATCTTGGTTCTGTGAGGTGTAAGCTGTGTGAGCTTGAAAAGGCGTTTAACCTCTAGTTACCTTCTCACTTGTAAAGAGAAGTTAATAATAGTAATGCCTTCAGAGGCTATAATGAAGTATGGCAAGCAGACAGCATCATGCCTGATACACTGGATCACCCCAATCAATGTTAGCAATGACGGGTACCTCAGAGAGCTATGGGCACGCTATAGATTTTCGCTGAAAGGTCTTTTTGTTTTTTTTGTTTTTGTTTTTTGAGACAGAGTCTTGCTCTGTTGCCCAGGCTGGACTGCAGTGGCATGATCTCGGCTCACTGCAACCTCCACCTACCGCGTTCAAGCGATTTTCCTGCCTCAGTCTTCCTTCCGAGTAGCTGGGACTACAGGCACGTGCCACCATACCCGGCTAATTTTTTGCATTTTTAGTAGAGACGGGGTTTCACTGTGTTAGCCAGGATGGTCTCGATCTCCTGACCTTGTGGTCCACCCGCCTCAGCCTCCCTAATTTTTGTATTTTTAGTAGAGATGAGGTTTCACCATGTTGGCCAGGCTGGTCTCGAACTTCTGACTTCAAGCCATCAGCCTGTCTCAGCCTCCCAAAGTGCTGGGATTATAGGCGTGAGCCACTGCACCCAGCCTTGCTGAAAGGTCTTTTGTTCACTCACACAAAACTGAGGCCCTGGGGCTCTATCTACTCACATTTTCCTAGAAAACAGATTCATTTGAACTTGATTTGCCTTTGGAAGTGGGTAAGTGACTCTGCCTGAAAGCGAGGCATAACTGCAGTCATCTCTTCCAGATTTCTTCCCAGTTCCTTGTTTAATTCAGAAAGTGGAGTGGGTGCAGCAGTAGCTGGTCATGATACTTGCATCAGATTCTCAGAAGGTTGGGCAACTTCCAAAACAAAGTCGGAGCCTGGGCAATATCCTGAGTCCTCATCTCTACAAAAAATGTTTAAAAAGTTATTTGGGGCCAGACACGGTGGCTCACGCCTGTAATCCCAGCACTTTGGGAGGCCAAGGAGGGAGGATCACAAGGTCAGGAGATCGAGACCATCCTGTTGAACACAGTGAAACCCCATCTCTACTAAAAATACAAAAAAAAAAAAAAAAAATTAGCCGGGCGTGGTGGCGGGCGCCTGTAGTCCCAGCTACTCGGGAGGCTGAGGCAGGAGAATGGCGTGAACCCGGGAGGCGGAGCTTGCAGTGAGCCAAGATCACACCACTGCACTCCAGCCTGGGAGACAGAGTGAAACTCTGTCTCAAAAAAAAAAAAAAAAAAAAAAGAGTTATTTGGGTATGGTAACACATGTTTGTAGTTCCAGCTATTGCGGAGCCTGAGGGAGGAGGATCACTTGAGTCCAGGAGTTCGAGGCTCCAGTGAGCTGTGATCACACCACTGCATTCCAGCCTGGGTGACAGAGCAAGACTCTGTCTCAAAAAAAAAAAAAAAAAAAAAAAAAAAAGCTGGGAGCCTCTACATTCTGCAGTAGAAGGAAGCTGTGCAGAAGGAGCCGTCAAGAATCAGGATGTCAGGGGAGGACCTGGAATGGCAGGCACATACCCAAATATGGACGTCCAAAGAAATGAGCTGAAGTTGAAGAATATTGCCCCCCTCCCCAATGGCCCTCCACCACCCAGCCATTATCTAATATTCTGGGATTGTTTAGGGGAAATGTTTTTCTTCATTTCCACTGGCTTATTTTATGATCTCTACTAAGTCAGAATCACTTCACATCTTGGTTTGGTTCTCCAAAGCAGCACCGTCCAGTAGAACTTTCCAGTAGACTATTTGGAAATATTTTATATGTGTACTCTCCAGATATGGTAGCCACTGGTTATTATTATTAGTTTTTGAGACAGGATCTCACTTTGTCGCCCAGGCTAGAGTGCAGTGGTGCAATCACGGCTCACTGCAACCTCGACCTCCAGGGCTCAAGTGATCCTCCCACCTCAGCCTCCCAAGTAGCTGGGACTACAGGTACACGCCACCATATCTGACAAATTTTTTTGTATTTTTTTTTTGTTGTTGTAGAAATGAGGTTTTGCCACGATGCCTCGGCTGATCTTGCTCAAACTCCTGAGCTCAAGTGATCCTCCTGCCTCAGCCTCCCAAAGTGCTGTGATTATAGGCATGCAGCACTGTGCCCAGCTGACGCTGATAATTAAGCACTTGAAATGTGCCTTCTGTGACTGAGAAACTGAATTTTAAATTAAATTAAATTTAACTTAATGTAATTTTTTTGTTTTTATTTTTAGAGACAGGGCCTCTCTCTGTCACCCAGGCTGGAATGCAGTGGCACAGTCATAGCTCACTGCAGCCTCAAACTCCTAGGCTCAAGTGATCCTCCCACCTCAACCTTCCCAGTAGCTGGGACTACAGGCATGTGCCATCATACCCATTTGACTTTTTTCATTTTTGTCTCACTTTGTTGCCTGGGCTGGTCTTGAACTCTCAGGCTCAACTGATCCTCCCACCTTGGCCTCCCAAAGTGCTGGGATTACAGGCATGGGCCACTGCGCCCGGCAAAACAGGCCATTCACCCTCTGTGGAGTCCAGACTTTCTTGCTGTCTTGTTCTTTGCCTCATTGACTTTATGCTGTATTTTCTGGGCCAGAGGAAAAAGCTACAATGCCTTTTGTTTTGTTTTTTTGGCTTAACACAACACAAATTTGTTTATCTCAGAAGTCCAAAGTGGGTCTCTGGGGCTAAACTCAGCAGAGCTGCTTTTCTTCCAGAGGCTCTCGGGGAGAATTTGTTTTTTTGCCTGTTCCAACGTCTAGAGGCCACCCACGTTTCTTGACCTATGGCCCCTTCCTCCACCTTCCAAGCACATCACTCCAACATCGATTCCACCTTCCTATCTCCTCTCTGCTCTGATCCTCCTGCCTCCTTTTGAGACAGAGTCTCGCTCTGTCACCCAGGCTGGAGTGCAGTGGCATGATCTTGGCTCACTGCAACCTCTGCCTCCCGGGTTCAAGTGATTCTCCTGCCTCAGCCTCCCGAGTAGCTGGGACTACAGGTGCATGCCACCACGCCTGGCTAATCTGGCGACAAAGTGAGATCCTGTCTCAAAAACTAATAATTTTTTAGTAGAGACAGGGTCTCAAATGTTGACCAGGCTGGTCTGGAACTCCTGACCTCAGGTGATCTGCCCACCTTGGACTCCCAAAGTGCTGGGATTACAGGCATGAGCCACGGCACCTGGCCTCCTGTCTCCTTCTTAGAAGGACTCTTATGATTACACTGGTCCCACTCAATCCAGGATAACCTCCATTTTAAGGTCCTTAATTTAATTGCATCTGCAAAGCCTTTCCTACCATGTAAGGTGACATGAATTCACAGGTTGCTGGGATGAGGCTGTGAGTATCTTTGGGGGAAGAGGGGTGCATGACTGTTGTCCAGGTGGCCTTGGACCAATTCAGTTCCTCCCTCTTTCTCATTTCCAGTTCTCAAGAACGATTGTAGAATGTGCTGAGAATGCAATACCTTCAGATAAAAAGGAACCAGTAGAACAGCCCAGGCTCTTTTTCTGTCCCTCCTAGAAAAGGATGTGCTCCTTAGCCCAGCAAGTCTCATGACTCCCGAGGTATAAAACCCAGGACAGCCTCGTTTCCAGGGTCCCTCAGCTGTGGCGCAAGTGGGTTCCATCCACCCCAGGAAGCTCTCCTGAGCCTCGGGGGACTGGCTCTCTATGAATCCTACGCTTCTGCCATCCTTTGCTGCCTATCTGTGAATAATAAAGTTGCTTTGTGGCTGGGTACAGTGGCTCATGCCTATAATCCCAGCACTTTGGGAGGCTGAGGCAGGCGGATCACTTGAGGTCAGGAGTTTGAGACCAGCCTGGCCAACATGGCAAAACCCAATCTCTACTAAAAATATAAAAATTAGCCAGGTGGCAGGGTGGTGGCAGGTGGCTGTAATCTCAGCTACTCAGGAGGCTGAGGCAAGAGAATCGCTTGAACCCGGGAGGCAGAGGTTGCAGTGAGCTAAGATCATGCCACTGCACTCCAGCCTAAGTGACAGATTGAGACTCCATCTCAAAAAAAAAAAAAAAAAGTTGTCTTGTAAGTTGTGTGACTGTTCTGTCTCATTGGACTCACCCAAGTAGTAGAAATTGCAGCTGAAATGCAGTGGGCTAACGTGGTGCCAGTGCATAGGGAATCAGCCTTGCAGGGGGCATCGTTAAGCGTACCAGAGGAAGATTTTCTGCTGTAAGCTGCGTACAACAAGGCTTTTACAAATGAAGAGAAAATAGAATTTTAATTCTGGTCCTGATTTTTTTCGCTCAGCTCTTGTTTACCAACTTGGCATCTTGTGGCCAGAGCGAGCCGGCATGGGAACTTCAGAGAGTTTGCAAAACCCCTTTAAAACTAAGCTGCATAAATATCATTTGAAAAGGTTAGAGACAATGGGTGCTTATGGCCTCTCTTCTCTGTGAGCTTGCCAAGGCACGCCAGGTTTTACTCCTTTGGGATGTTTCCAACTACAAAGTACTTTTCCACTCCCAAGATCACACAGCCTTCCAAATGAAATATTTTTTTAAAAAATCAGAGTCTGTGAGAAAAAAAGAAAGCTATTACAATCAGGAAGAGAAATAACAGTCCTTTTTATAGTCACCCCTATACATATAATTAATGTGCCAAACTTGAATGTCATCATATAAATTCTATCTGGCATTTTCATTTTAAACAAGCATCTAGAATGTTTTTAGCCAAGCATGGTAGCATGAGTCTATATTCCGAGCTACTTGGGAGGCTGAAGTGGGAAGATCACTTGAGCCCAGGAGGTGGAGGTTGCAGTGAGCCGAGATTGTACCATTGTACTCCAGCCTGGGTAACAGAGTGAGACCCTGTCTCAAAAATAACAACATAAAATAATAACATAAAATTAATAATAAAATTTTTTTAAAAAATTAACTACTGTACAGAATTGGGCCATATATATATTTTTTAATTAAGTCCAAACTTTACAAATTAAGCAATATATATGTATATATATATATATATTGCGTTTGTGGTACACAGATGTCACAATCAATTTGTTTCATTATAGTTTTTTTGTAAACTTTTTTCCATGATCTTTCACCTATAGAGATACGAAGAAATAGAAGAGTAGAGGCAGGCAGTTGAAGGATGAACGAGACAGTCACCTGCAGATGCCCAACAGCAGCCAAGTCACACATTGTCTACTCTTGACCTAGTCAGATGGTGGAAAAGCAGTGCTGATTATAGCCCTGGCCTTTCAACTGAAAACTTGTAATGAGAGACACTTGCTTCATTTCTCAGTGGCTATTTCTTTACCTGAAAAAAATACCAATAGGGATCAGAAACTGAGCAAGGGGACACTCTTCACGTTTTGTTAGAAGTTCTGAGTTCAGTTTGTCAACACTGCAGGATGGCGGCTGATGGATGGATGCCCTCAACATAAGGAGAGTGCAGGATTCAGCTCACTCTTAACAGGCAGCAGGAAGAAACCCAAGTTGGGGGCAGGGGGAGAACTGCTGAATTCCATCAACTGAAATCTGAAAAGCAAAATTGGTAAGAATGACATTTGAAAGATCGTTGGAATGTATGATGCACTGGGTCGAGAAATTTACAATAAACTCCAGTTTGAAGATGTGGCCTCAAGAAACACACACTGAGAATGGATCACGCTGGTCCGCCTCCAGTTTGTTGAACCCAGGTTCCTGTGTTCCCGCTGCCTTTGGCCAGTAGCCCTGAGTCACCCTTTATCTGTCAAAGAACAGGTTTTCTTCATTCAATGAGCAAATAAACTATTGTTTCCTTGCAATTTCTTTCTTTCTTTTTTTTTTTTTTTTGAGATGGAGTCTCGCTCTGTTGCCCAGGCTGGAGTACAGTGGCGCGATCTCGGCTCACGGCAAGCTCCGCCCCCTGGGTTCACGCCATTCTCCTGCCTCAGCCTCCCGAGTAGCTGGGACTACAGGCGCCCGCCACCACGCCCGGCTAATTTTTTGTATTTTTAGTAGAGACGGGGTTTCGCCGTGTTAGCCAGGATGGTCTCGATCTCCTGACCTCGTGATCCACCCGCCTCGACCTCCCAAAGTGCTGGGATTACAGGCGTAAGCCACCGCGGCCGGCAATTTATTTCTTGAATTGTGAAGAACATTTGTCCTGTAGAGTTTTCTATATTCTAGACCTTTCTGGTTGCATCCCTACACACTTCCTGTGAACTGGTGTTTACAGTACAAGCTCGAGACACTCACTCAGCTCTGCTTAAGTGGATTCATGAATTAGCAATCCTAGAAAGGCATAAGAAATAAGCATAGGCTGGGCATGGTGGCTCACGCCTATAATCCTAACACTTTGGGAGGCCGAGGCAGGAAGATCACTTGAGCTCTGGAGTTCGAGACCAGCCTGGGCAACATAGCAAGGCCCCCAAAAATAAAAATTTTAAAATTTTAAAAATAAAAAACAAAAAAACAAATAAGCATATAGGTGACAAAGAAAATAAGTTTTAACACAAACTGTATCAATCCTGATGTGAAAAGTTGTGTAATCATTGTGTTTCTTTTTATATGCTTTCTTCAGTTTTCAGTGGTTTGAAACATTTCAGGCAATCTGACATACTAGAGAATTTAACATACAATATTAATTGTAATTCTCAGGAAGCTCTAGCTATTTAAGCGTGCAATCAACGTTTAAATGCTAAAGAGTTCTGACTTTCTAAATAGATAAGTTTGATTTTCAACATCTAGAAACACTTTAAGGTTTTGATCTTACTAAAGGTACATTTTGATTAATGTATATTTGACTTATAAGACTTATCTAAATCCCTATCAAGATTTTATTCTTCAATATGTAAGGCTCTCTCTTAGGTGCCTGCAAAATTCAGATTTAAAGAAAGAGCTGAAGTTTCCTATGTGAACTGCAGGGTAAGTTCTTCTTTTAGAAGAATATAGACTAATGAGTGCAGGAGTAAAAGCCATTCCACAAACGCTAAGAAAGTAATGATTCTAGACCATCAGCTGCCAAAACCATCAGGTGGAAAGCCAAGGGGACACACTCACAACAGATGCATCTGGCTGAAAAAAAAAAATTTATATATATATATATATAATTTTTTGAGACAGAGTCTCACTCTGTCACCCAGGCTGGAGTGCAGTGGCAAAATCTTGGCTCACTGTGGCCTCTGCCTCCTGGGTTCAAGCAATTCTCCTGCCTCAGCCTCCCAAGTAGCTGGAATTACAGACATGCACCACCACACCTGGCTAATTTTTGTATTTTTAGTAGAGACAGGGTTTCACCATGTTGGTCAGGCTGGTGTCGAACTCCTGACCTCAAGGGATCCACCCGCCTCGGCCTCCCAAAGTACGGGGATTACAGGCATAAGCCAGTGCACCCGGCCTATCTGGCTGATATTAATAAAACCTGAATCCATTCACCTTCACATCACATCACAAAAAGAGGAACAGCCAGACATTCGTCTCCTGCTGGAAGTACACAATACCACCTAGAACACAGTCCTGCCAAAAAACCACTCCTGAGTGTGATCACTTCTCTAGCTTAAAGTTGTCAAATTTAGCAAATAAAAATGCAGAATGATTAAAAAAAAAATACAGGGGCTAAGCGCAGGGGCTCACGCCTATAATCCCAGCACTTTGGGAGGATAAGGCGGGCATATTGCTTGAGCTTAGGAGTTCAAGACCAGCCTGGGCAACAGGCGAAACCCCTGTCTCTACAAAAAATACAAAAATTAGCCAAGCATAGTGGCATGCACCTGTAATCCCAGCTACCTGGGAGGCTGAAGTGGGAGGATCACTTGAGCTCAGGAGGTTGAGGCTGCAGTGAGCCGAGATTGCATCACTGCACTGCAGCCTGGGTGACAAAGTGAGATCCTGTCTCAAAAGAAAAAAATACAGGATGCCCAAATATTACAGGGGGCACACTTACACTAATAAAATTATTCATTGTTTAGCTGAAATTCAAATTTAGCTGGGCAGCCTGAATTTTATCTAGAAAACGTACTCTAAATCTAAACACCAGTTCACAGGAAATACATAGAGACACAGCCAGAAAAGTCTAAAATGTAGAAAACTCCGCAGGACAAATGTTCTTCAAAAAATAAATTGCAAGGAAACAATAGTTTATTTGCTCACTGAAAGAAAAAAAAAAACCCTATTTGTTCTTTGACAAATAAATTGCAGGAATGAAAGAGGGAGAAAAATCTATAGATTCTTTAGATTAAAAGAGACTTGGGCCAGGCACAGAGGCTCACCCCTATAATCCCAGCATGTTGGGAGGCCAAGGTGAGGTGGGCAGATCACTTGAGGTCAGAAATTCCAGACCAGCCTGGCCAACATGGCGAAACCCTGTCTCTACTTACAAAAATTAGCCTGGTGTGGTGGCATGCACCTGTAGTGTCAGCTACTCAGGAGGCTAAGGCATGAGAACTGCTTGAACCCGGGAGGCAGAGGTTGCAGTGAGCCAAGGTCACTCTACTGCACTCCAGCCTGGGCAACACCATGAGAGGAGAGGAGAGGAAAAGAGAGGGGAGGGGAGGGTAGGAGAAGGAGGAAAGAAAGGAAGAAAAGGAAGAAAGAAAGGAAAGAAAGGAAGGAAAGGAAAGAAAAGAAAGGAAGGAAGGAAGGGAAAAAAAGAAAAGGAAGAAAAGAAAGAAAAAGAAAGAAAGAAGACTTGAGAGGTATAGCAATAAATTTAATGTGTGGACTTTATTTGGACTTAATAAACATTTATGATACAATTAGAAAATTTGAAGACCAATAGAATATTTAGGAGTTCTTGTTAAAAATTTTAAGTATCATGGTTGTGTTTTACAAAAGAATTTCTGTCTCTTAAAGATACACCCTGAAGTACTATGAATGAAATGATACAGTGCCTGAGATTTGCTTCAAACCAATCCTGTGGCAAGGTGGGAGGGGAAGAGAACACAGATGAAACAAGGTTAGCCGGTGCTGGTGGGCACAGTGGCTCACACCTCTAATTCCAGCTCTTTGGGAGGATTGCTGGAGCCCAGGATTTCAAGGCCAACCTGGGCAACATAGTAAGACCCCATCCCTACAAAAAAATTTAAAAATAAACCTGGCATGCTGGCACGTGCCTGTAGTCTCAGCTGCGAGGTTAATCATGCCACTGCAACCCAGCCTGGACAACAGAGTCAGACTTTGTCTCAAAAAAAAGATTAGCAGGTGTTGATAATTTCTGAAGCTGGGGGAGAAGTATGTGAGTTCACTATATTAGCCTATCTTTGCACATATGTTAAAAATTTTTTAAGTTTTTAAAAGGGGGGTTAAGAAAAACTAAGATTTAACTGTATAACTTAATAAATTGAATATTAAGACACCATCATCTGTAAGTTTGCATGCCTTCATAATTGAAATAAATGAAAATTTAAATTAGAATTCACTGAAAAAAATGCTATTTTTCCAATCTGTTTACAGACCGTTTGAATCTACCCAGTGATTCCTCTGGAAACCTGGGGGCATGTGAGGACACTGCCCTACAGAAAGTGAAGCACGGCCAGAGCTGCCTGGAGCCCTGCCTGCGCCAGCTCGTCTCCTGCCTTGAGTCCTTTGCGGTGGGAAGCAGGAAACTGTCATACCAACTTATGCTTTGGTGTTTTGTTTTATTTCTTACTCCTAAAATCATGGATTTTCTGGTTTTGTAATGTCGGGTCTTTATTTTGTAACTCAGCTTTAAGACAGATTGTGGATTTTTTTTTTTTTTTTTTTTTTTTTTGAGACGGAGTCTTGCTCTGTCACCCAGGCTGGAGTACAGTGGTGTGATCTCGGCTCACTGCAAGCTCCGTCTCCCAGGTTCAAGCGATTCTCCTGCCTCAGCCTCCCGAGTAGCTGGGATTATAGGCACCTGCCACCACGCTCGGCTAATTTTTGTATTTTTAGCAGAGACGGCGTTTCGCCATGGTGGCCAGGCTGTTCTTGAACTCCTGACCTCAGGTGATCCACCCACCTTGGCCTCCCAAAGTGCTGGGATTACAGGCGTGAGCCACTGCACCCAGCCTAGTTTGTGGATTTTTAAATTTCAGAACCAGGAAGACAGCGCTTCCAGCAACCGGTTTGCACTCCCCAACTCTGTCACACCCCCTTACTGACATTTGCACGGGTGACCACGGCCTACGGGTCATACCAGGATGCCAACATTCCCTTTCCTAGGACTTCTGGGGCCAGGTTCTGTAGATCAGGTGGGTCTCTTTGGTTCTCTGATTCTAGATTTTGAGAGGGAGCAGCTAAGAATGTCATAGATTCTGTATAAACATCTTCATCAGAAAACATTTGCTTTTACTCCAGAGAACTCAAAGGAGACTTTCATAGTAGTGTGGCAGGGTCTGAGGCCCAGTCGGTGTCTGTGGACTTATCCTAAGAGTGTGCACCAGAATGGTGGTCTTAACTTTCTTCATTCTGATGAGCTTGGATTTCAGTCTTTACTCAGAGCCCTGATTCTTAGCAGGGGGCAGTCCCCTGGTAGGGAGGCTTAGAGTCCCGCTGATGACTCTGCCCAGTCCACATACATCCTCTCTCCTGGACCCTGGAGTGCTGACCTTTGTTCCTGGTAAGGGTCACTGCAGTCATGAGTCTTGCAGCTTATGAAAATGTGTCTTACCCTCAGGTGTACAGAAATAGAAGAAAGACTGGCCAGTCCTGCCTCAGGATTTCCCACGGCCAGCTTGTTGACACTGATGGCTCATGTGATGTCTCCTTCTTTAGGTTACCTGGTGTATTTCACAAGGCCCATGACGATGCATCGGGCGGTGCCTCCCACAGAGCCTACTCCGAGGTGAGTCAGGGAGATGCAGAAGCTGCTCTACGTTCCCAGGGCCAGAAGTGGCCAGAGACCTGGGAAGGACCACTCAGTCTGTCTTTGGACAATGCGTTTTAGTTCTTCAGTAAACTCCCATTATAAGATTTGAGAAAGATGGAAGTTTATTATAAAAAAGCTGAGATTTCTGCTCTAAGGTTTCTATCGAACCATTTGAAGTAGCTTGACAAAAGCTATTGTCAAAACAAGGCAAATTCTTTTTAAATGTGTTTTCTCCTATTTTTTGTTTTTTGAGATAGGGTCTCACTCTGTTGCCCAGGCTGGAGTGCAGTGGCACAATCATGACTCACCGTAGCCTTGAATTCCCTGGGCTCGGGTGAGTTTTAAGTGTGCCTTTTTTTTTTTTTTAATGTGCTTTTCTCCTTTTTTTTGTTTGTTTGTGATAGGGTCTCACTCTGTTGCCCAGGCTGGAGTGCGGTGGCACAGTCACGGCTCACTGCAGCCTCCAACTTCGTGGGCTCAGGTGATCCTCCCACCTCATCCTCTTGAGTGGCTGGGACTACAGGTGTGCACCACCATGCCCAGCTAATTTCTTTGCTTTTCTTTCTTTCTTTTTTGTAGAGACAGGGTTTCACCATGTTACCCAGGCTGTCCTATTGTTAAAGTATTATTTATTTTTTAAAATTATTTTAATGTTATTATTTAATTAATATTAAATACGACCAAAAAAAAAAAACAGAATAATCATCTGTAGTTCCATAACACTAATATGCCACTTCTAACCTTACCAAGACATGTAATTTTTAAAAATTACATAAGTAGGTGAGGCCCAGTGGCTCATGCCTTTAATCCCAGCACTGTGGGAGGCTGAGGCGGGCGGATAGCCTGAGGTCAGGAGTTTGAGACCAGTTCTAGCCAACATTGTGAAATACTACTAACAATACAAAAAAATTAGCCAGACGTAGTGGCGGGCACCTGTAATCCCAGCTACTCGGGAGGCTGAGGCAGGGGAATTGCTTGAACCTGGGAGGTGGAGGTTGCAGTGAGCCGAGATCGCGCCATTGCACTCCAGCCTGGGCAATAGAGTAAGACTCCGTCTAAAAAAAAAACAAAAACAGAAAAACAAAAAAAAATTACGTAAGTATGTTGGGAAAACAAACAATGAGGAAATTTTAAATTACAATGTGAAAGCCCTTATTTTCCTTTTCCATGTCTCTGAGAGAGCCATGTTTAATAACGGAACATATATCTGTCCAGTTGTCATTATTTTTCTGTGCTTTCTTTCTTTCTTTGTTTTTTTACAGATAATCTAGTGCAGCAGATAGGAGTGTGGATTTCAGAGCCAGACTGCTGGGTCCAAATTTTGGCCCTGTCATTTTATGACCTTGAGCAAGTTATCTCAACTTCAGCTTCAGTTTCTTCAACAGTAACATGGGGATGATTGTAGCACCTACCACCTGCAGTTGCTGGGAAGATTAAGTTCCTATAAAAACATTTTAAAGGCTGGGTGCAGTGGCTCACACCTGTAATCCCAGCATTTTGGGAGGCCAAGGTGTGAGGATCACTTGAGGTCAGGAGTTCAAGATCAGCCCGGCCAACATGGTGAAACCCGTCGCTATTAAACATAACAAAAAAAGTAGCCGGGTGTGGTGGCACATGCCTGTAATCCAGGAGGCTGAGGCAGGAGAATCACCTGAACCCAGAAGGCAGAGGTTGCAGTGAGCTGAGATCGTGCCACTGCAGTCCAGCCTGAGTGACGAAGCGAGACTCTGTCTCAAAAATAAATAAATAAATAATAAAATAAAAATAAGAAAAGCATTTAAAACACCACCTGGCACATTGGAAATGCTCTACGTTTCCTGTTTCGATTACTGGCTTTTAAAACTTTAGGGTAATACAGTAGACTTCTGGTTCTGCAGTCTGGTGACCAAGATATAATAACTTGCAGACCTCCCTGCTGCAAACCCCTGAAGGTGCTGGATACAGTATAATCAGCATAGTTGTGAACTATGAGCTAACAAGAAAGAAAGGGGACTGAGTGAGGTGTGTGAGCAGACACTGCTGCTTTGCCGAGAGGCAGCCAGTCTCTGCAGTAACCCGGGCAGATGACACCTGGGCCCCATGAGAACTGGGGTTCAGTACTAGGGAACACCTGCATCACTCCCAATTCCTTATTGGAGTAGAAAACAGTCCCCTTTTCTCAAAGGAAAATAAAGAATATCTATATCTGGACTTTGGATTAGAGGGAAAATTGTTCCTATTAGAATGTTTTTCAACTGACAGTCCTTTACTGAGGTATAGTTGACAATACACAAATCTGAAGATTATAGCTCGGTGACCAACACTCATATTAAGATATAGAACATTGTCCTCACCCCTAAATGTTCCCAGTCCCTTTTCCCTAGCCCTTCAGCACCCAGAGGACACCACTATCTTGACTTGTCATCATAGTTTAGTTTTGCCTGTTCTTGAACTTCACTGAACTGGAATCGTGCAGCATGACCTGTTTTATGTCTGGCTTACTTTGCTCAACTTAATGTTATTGACATTGATCCACATTGCTGCAAGTGTCAGTATGTCCATCGTACAAATAGAACACAGTTTATTCATTGTCTTATTGATAGATATTTGCATCATTTCCAGTTTTTGGCTGTCATGGGCAAACCTGGACACATATGTTCATAAAAAGACTTGTATATTAATTCCTACACCTGACAAGAATTCCTCAGTCATTGGATAGGTGTATGTTTAATTTGAGAAATTACCAAAAAGTTTGTGCCCAGCAGTTGTGCCATTTACCCTGTCAGCAGCAATGTTTCAGAGCACTGGTTGCTACATGCTCTCTGCAAAACGTGGTACTGCCAATCTTTTTACACTTGATCTTGGCCAACTGGCCGAGAAGAGAGTGCTCATCTTTTCAACTTTTAGCCACTGTGGTGATGAGAGAAAGAGCACGCTAACAGGAAGCAGCAGTGTGTTTATAACCCAATCTCAGAAGTGAGATGGTATCACTTCCCCCATATTGTATTAGTGACAGGGATCAAAACAAAAGAATACAGACACTCAATTCAAACAGATACTTGTCCACCAATGCTCACAGCAGCTTTATTCCCAATAGCCAAAAGGTGGGAACAGCTCAAGTGTCCATCAACCGATGAATGGACAAACAGAATGTGGTGTATCCATGCAATGGAATATGATTCCTCCACATAAAGGAATGAGGTTCTGATACACACTACCACATGGACGCACCTGCAAAGCCTCATGCTGAGTGAAATAAGCTACACACAAAAGGACAAATATTATGATTTCACCAGGTATAGGAAAGAACTCAGAACAGGCAATTCATAAACACAGAAAGTAGAGGTTACCAAGGGCTGGGCAGTGCAGAGGGTGGGGCATTCTTATTGAATGGGTATGGGGTTTCTGTTTGGGAAGATACAGTCCTGGATTTGGATAGTGGTGATGATTGCACAACATCATCAATGTACTTAATGCCACTGAACTGTACATTTTAAAATGGTAAAAATGGGGGAAAATGTTTAAAATGATAAATGTTTATGTTATATATATTTTACCACAATAAAAAAAAGCAGCTATTCACAAAGTGGGTCTGTGCTGTGCACTAATTAAGGTCCACTTGATAGAAATGCTCTTTTTATAATTAATTTTTAAATTCTTTTTTCTTTGTATTTATTTTGTTTTTACCACAATAATGACTAAGAAATGCTTTTTTTTTTTTTTTTTTGGATTGGCTTCCTCAAATGCTGGGGAGCAAATGCCGACTCCTTTTTCCAGAACGCCTGTACTCTCTTTGCCTGTGAACAGTAACAACAAATGCTTATATCTGGTGTCTTGAACGTCAACTTGGAAAAGCTAAGTGATTTTTCAAAATTATTACCAAGGCTTTCTTGTTATTGCCTAAGAAATTCCCATAAGCTCAAAACAATCATTTCTGAAATCTTAGAACCAGGAGATAAAAATCACGATACATTTGCCAAAGTCTACCCCCAGGTTTTTGCTGTAACTTAGCTACTGGTCATTCAAGGCATAAAGGGAGGAGCAGGCGGGAGGCTTGAGCCCTCAGCCACAGGTCCACTGTGTGTGCATGTCAGTTACACTACCAGGGAACCAAGAAATGAGTATCCTACGCAAGGGAGAAAAAAGTGTGTACGGCTTTTATCGTGAAGGAAATGTTAAAACTGAAACCAGGCTGGGCGCAGTGGCCCATGTCTATAATCCCAGCACTTTGGGAGGCCGAGGCAGGTAGATCACTTGAGGTCAGGAGCTCGAGACCAGCCTGGCCAACATGGAGACACCTCATCTCTACTAAAAATACAAAAATTAGCCGGATGTGGTGGTGCATGCCCGTAGTCCCAGCTACTTGGGAGGCTGAGGCAGGAGGATCGCTTAAACCCCAGAGGCAGAGATTGCAGTGAGCTGAGATTGCCCCACTGCACTCCAGCCTGGGCAACAGAGCAAGACTCCATTTCAAAAAATAATAATAACTGAAATCAAACATTGTGATTGTCTAATCCAGATGGAGAGGCCTTACATTACAGTAGGCAGATTAGAGGTGGTGAGTGATACAAGCGGTGAAGGGTGGGCTTCCAGGAGCTGCTCAAATTTGTGGGGCCTGGAAGCCACACAGAGGAAGCCGCAACAAAGCTCCTCTAAGCACAAGAGGCAGTGGTCATCTGCTGTGTCAGACTGCCATGTGGCCAGTGGGTCACCAGCACACCACAGGGTCCATTCACAGGTGGGTCCCCAGCCAACGGGCTGGAGCCGGGAAGGAGGGGTCCATGCCTAGGCCAACGTAGGTTTTCAGAATGAAAGAAGAATGGGTTCGTTCAGGAATCTGACCATGTGCCTCTGACTCCAGCTCTGCCAAATACTAGCCTAATGGCCCTGGGCAACGCTCTTAACTAGGTCTCAGTTTCCTCATTTGTAAATGTGGGAAGAAAATACCTCCCGTTCAGGGTTGCTGTAAGGATGAAAGGTAATGAACTATTTATAAAGTGCCTGTTGTTTGGGGTGCTCAGATGAATGGGGGCCACCATGCTGAAGTCTGCCTGACTTTGTTATTTAAAATAGTTTTAATGATATGCTCTATGGGAACTCTGTCCTTTCTGCTCAACTTGCAGTGAACCTAAAACTGTTCTAAAACACAGTCTATTGTTTAAAAAAGCAAGGTTCCCTTTGAGCATCACTGCCAACCTTGGTCTTCCTGTTGCTCTGAGGTAACCAGTTATCGGTTTGGTGTGTCCTTCCAGAACATTCTCTATGTATTTACAGATATATACATGTACCATAGCAGACATAAGGCATCATTTCGAGTTTTGTTTTGTTTTTTGAGATGGAGTCTCTCTCTGTTGCCCAGGCTGGAGTGCAGTAGCACAATCTCTGCTCACTGCAACCTCTGCCTCCCGGGTTTGAGCAATTCTCCTGCCTCAGCCTCCCGAGTAGCTGGGACTACAGGCATGTGCCACCATGCCTGGCTAATTTTTTGTATTTTTAGTAGAGATGGGGTTTGCCATGTTGGTCAGGCTGGTCTCAAACTCCTGACCTCAAGTGATCAGCCCACCTCAGTCTCCCAAATTGCTGAGATTACAGGTGTGAGCCACCACGCCTGGCCCATTTGGCGTATTTGTGTGTGCTTGTTGATACGGTTTGGCTCTGTGTCCCCATCCAAATCTCATGTTGAATTGTAATCCCCAGTGTTGGGGGAGGGACCTGGTGGGAGGTGATTGGATCATGGAGGCAGATTTCCCCCTTGCTGTTCTCGTGACAGTGAGTGCGGAGAGAGAGAGCGAAGTGGAGTGGGGGAGGGTGTTACACACTTTTAAACAACCAGATCTTTGCTCTGTCTCTCCTGACACCACGTGAAGACATGCCTTGCTTCCCCTTTGCCTCTCACCATGATTGTAAGTTTCCTGAGGCCTCTCCAGCCATGCGGAACTGTGAGCCAATTAAAACTCTTTACAAATTACCCAGTCTCAGTCACGTCTTTACAGCAGGGTGAGAACAGACTAATACACTCACCTCAATCTCCTTTCTTGCTGTCATCTGACTGTTCTATGAATCTTGATTAAAAGTATGTGATCATTAAGATACTGACTTCTACATCGTTTGTTGGAAGGAAGAAAGAAAAGAAGCAAGAGAGGAAGAGACAAAAAGACCAGAGAATAAACAAAGCTACCAAGATGCTAAGGATTTGGCTGAGTAGATAAAAACTGGGTTTGTTACTTTGAAAGTGGAGTTCGCCTGACAAAATTTGTCATAATTGCGCGTGAGACAGAGGAAGGCAGCCCTGACACCCTCGGCTGTGTGTTGCTGTTCTGCTGGTGAGCACACACAATTTCACACAGCGTCTACATCAGACAAGGATCTCCACGATGGTGACAGATCAAGACAAAAATCAAGACCACCTGGGTATGGTGTTTGAACACAGACAAAACCTGAACATTTTCGAAGCCACAAATACCAACCATTGCCCTGACTTCTCCCAGCCAGTAATAGGGATGGCTACTTCTTTACCAATTGCAGCTGTAGCCTCATTCTCATCTACCCTTCCTATAATTAAGCTTTAGTAAGATATCCAATCATAGAATTATCCTTGCTTCCAACAGCAACATCTAACCCTGAGCAAATCTCCACTTCCATAAACCCACCCCCAAATCACCAGCCAGAAGTGCAAATCCTGTAACAAGGCCCTTAGAGCACTTTCTTTCTGAAATACCCCAGGTTTCCATGGTGCAAGGTTTTCCTTCTCTGAAATGAGCAATAAACCCAACTTGCTTAACCGCAGGTGTGTTCCTGCTGGTCTTCGGCTGGAGGTATTTACAGGGATTTTCTTTAAAACTTGAAAAACAATGGATCCAATGGCTCACACCTGTAATCCCAGCATTTTGGGAGGCCGAGACAGGCGGGTCACCCGAGGTCGGGGGTTCAAGACCAGCCTGGCCAACATGGTGAAACCCTATCTCTACTACAAATACAAAAATTAGCTGGACATGGTGGTACATGCTCGTAATCCCAGCTAATCGGGAGGTTGAGGCAGGAGAATCGCTTGAACCCAGGAGGCGGAGATTGCAGTGAGCTGAGATTGTGCCACTGCACTCCAGCCTGGATGACAGAGCAAGACTCCATCTCAAAAAAAAAAAAGAAAGAAATGAAAGAAAAACAATGTATCCTGCCCTAAATACTCATAGGCCAACCCTCATTAATAACTGCTTCCCACAGTGGATTTAACGACCTCCTTCCCGATACCCATTTCCCATTTCTCTTGGTAACCACCACTAACCCCACTTTTCAAGTAACCCCTCCCAATCAGCCTACCTGTCCAACAAGTTGACTTCCAGGAGCCCCCAAGACCCAGGCACTTAGAGACGAAGCCAGAGTAGATCTCCTTTCACAGGGCCCAGGAAACTTCCAGGCCCACCTGCAGGGCCCTGAGCTGACTGGCAAGCACTTAAACCTTGCTGGTGGGCGGCCCAAGGCCTCACTACACCTGTCAGCCCTTAGACCTCAGCAGCCGATTGGTATAGGAAAAGCAGATGGATGGACTGGAATTGTGAATGGGATTATTTTTCCATGATTTAAAATGTGTACATGTGCAGAACTTTGGTTTTTTAAAGAAAAACTACGAACATAGATGTATGTTCTTTGTCATGTCTTTTTTTATTTAATATATTATCATTATTTGCTCCAAATTATTCCAAATCCCTTGCACTCAAATCTCTCAGAACTGACTTCAGCTGGCCTGTTTGAGTTATTAACAAAACCTCTCTTCCCTTTTACTCTCTGCAATCAGCTTTTGAGACTATTTAGAAGAAAAGTCAAGTTTTCTTGGGTGACACTATTATTCCCATGGACTATGTAATATTCAGAATGCCAAAACTCTTTAGGGAGGGACTTTTCAAATATAATTTTAATTGTCACTATCTATTAAGTAAGCTACTAACCTTAATGTCAGGTTGATGACTTCTGGCCATATTGGCATAACATTTGAAATGTCAAACACACCCATAAAAGCTGCCTCGTAATAAATCTGTTGATAAGCACACATTCTTTGGGTGTGTGCTTTATTTGACCCATATAAACATTTGGCTCCAGGTGTAGCCACCCCTATTAAAACAAAGTGGAGGAATGACAGTGGTTTGCACCCAACAATGGGTGCTGAGTGCTGCCTCCAATATGTGTCATTCTCAAGAAAAAAAAGAAAAGACTGGCCAGGTGCGGTGGCTCAAGCCTGTAATCCTAGCACTTTGGGAGGCCGAGGCGGGTGGATCACGAGGTCAGGAGAACAAGACCATCCTGGCTAACACAGTGAAACCCCGTCTCTACTAAAAACACAAAAAAATTAGCTGGGCACGGTGGCAGGTGACTGTAGTCCCAGCTACTCAGAAGGCTGAGGCAGGAGAATGGCGTGAACCTAGGAGGCGGATCTTGCAGTGAGCCGAGATCACGCCACTGCACTCCAGCCTGGGCGACAGAGTGAGACTCCATCTCAAAAAAAAAAAAAAAAAAGAAAAGATTAATAATAAAATACATGTCATTCTTCTTAGCCACGCACTGAGCAGCCTGCAAAAACTTCCCTTTTTATGTTTAAAAAAGTTTTGTTTTGGGTTTTTGTGGCAAGAAAACCTCACAATATTTAACTAGCTTTTGTTTTGTTTCGTTTTTGTTTTAAGACAAGGTCTCACTCTTTCACTCTGTCACCCAGGCTGGAGTGCAGTGGTGCAATCATAGCTCATTGCAGTCTCAACCTCCTGGGCTCAAGGGATCCTCCCGCCTCAGCCTCCCAAAGTGTCAACTAGGTTTTGTTTGCATGTAAAAACTCAAAGAATCACTAAAAAATCAAACAGAGCCAGGTGTGGTGGCTCATGCCTGTAATCTCAGCACTTGGGAGGCCAAGGCAGGTGGATGGCTTGAACTCAGGAGTTCAAGACCAGTGTGGGCAACACGGTGAAACCACGTCTCTACAAAAAATACAAAACAATTAGCTGGGTGTGGTGGTCTGTGCCCGTAGTCCCAGCTACCTGGGGGGCTGAGGCAGAAGGATTGCTTGAACCCGGGAGGTCGAGGCTGTAGTGAGCCGAGATTGTGCCACTGCACTCCAGCCTAGGTGACAAAGTGAGACCCCGTCTCAAAAAAATAAATAAATAAAATCAAACCGTACAAAACATTAAAAATATAAAAGTAAAATTCTGTTCCCACCCCAACTCCCTCAGGCTGATTCGCCAGAGAAAATTCCCATTAACAATGTGGCCTTCCAGAAATTATCTATGTATTTATAAATGTTTATTTATAAACATTTATTTATAAATGTTTATTTATAAACATTTATTTATAAATGTTTATTTATAAACATTTATTTATAAATGTTTATTTATAAATGTTATTTATAAATGTTTATTTATAAATGTTATTTATAAATGTACTTAGAAATGTACATTTATATGTAACTGATAAGTTACATATTTATATATCATTTATATATATTTAAACATTGATATAGTTTATATATCATATATCATTTTTAAGAAATAGAACCACACTGGCTTGGCACGGTGGCTCATGCCTGTAATCCCAGCACTTTGGGAGGCCGAGGCAGGCAGGTCACAAGGTCAGCAGTTCGAGACCAGCCTGGCCAACATGGTGAAACCCCGTCTCTACTTTAAAAATACAAAAATTACCCAGGCGTGGTGGCAGGCGCCTGTAGTCCCAGCTCCTCAGGAAGCTGAGGCAGGAGAATCACTTGAACCTGGGAAGCAGAGGTTGCAGTGAGCCGAGACCACGCCATTGCACTCCAGTCTGGGTGACAGAGCAAGACTCCATCTCAAAAAAAAAAAAAGAAAGAAAGAAACAGAAACACTTTTTAATTTTTTTAATTATTATTATACTTTAAGTTTTAGGGTACATGTGCACAACGCGCAGGTTTGTTACATATGCATACATGTGCCATGTTGGTGTGCTGCACCCATTAACTGGTCATTTACATTAGGTATATCTCCTAATGCTATCCCTCCCCCCTCCCCCCACCCCATGACAGGCCCCAGTGCATGATAGAACCAGTTTTATATGTACTTTGTCTGTGTGTTCTTTGAACAATATTTACGGCAGCACATATAATCCGGATCCATGTTTTCCCAGTGTTTTGTAGTATTCCATTGCACGAACATATCCACAATTTCTTTTATCATTTCCCTGTTGATGAACATTTATTTAGGTTGCTTCCCCTTTTTCTCACTGTAATAAACAAAGCGAAAGTAAACATTCTGGCCAGGTCCAGTGATTCTATAATCCTAGCCCTTTCGGAGGCCGAGGTGGGAGGATTACTTGAGCCCAGGAGTTCAAGACCAGCCAGGGCAACGTAAATGACACTCCCCCATCTTTACAAAAAATAAATTAAAAAAAAGTAGCTGGGCACAGCAGCTCATGTCTGTGGTCTCAGCTACTTGGGAGGCTGAAGTAGGAGGATCGCTTGAGCCCAGGAGTTCAAGGCTGCAATGAGCCATGATCTCGCCACTGCACTCCAGCCTGGGCAACAGGGTGAGAAAGAAAAACATTCTGATACAAACATTTTTGTGCATTTGCGTAAGCACATCGATGGGGTCAATTCCCTCTAATGAAGTTGAATGAAAGGATTGAGTATTGAACATTCAGAGCACTGTTGCCAAAGTGTTTTCCAAGAAGGCTTCCCCAATTCACACATCCATCAGCAGCGTACAACTCTGCATGCTTCCCCACACACTTGCAAACACTGTGTTTTCTCAGCTTTTAATCTTGCCAGCCAGGGAGGTAGGAACTGCTATTGCCTATGTACCTGCGTGTGCTTTTAGCCAGTACGCAGTGAGTTCAAGGTTGCTGCCATTTCTGAATACAGGGGCCCAATTAAATAAATGCAGAGTACTAACAGGTATAAATGCTATTTCAAAAGTTTGTCTTTTTTTTTTTTTTTTTTTTTAGAGAGTCTTGCTCTGTCACCCAGGTTGGAGAGTGCAGTGGCACAATCATAGCTCACTGTAGCATTGATCTCTTAGGCTCAAGCAAACCTCCCGCCTCGGCCTCCCTGAGTAGCCCTGAGGCGCGCACCACCACACCTGGCTAATTTTTAATTTTTTTTTGTAGAGACCGAGTCTCACTGTGTTGCCCGGGCTGGTCTTGAACTCCTGGCCTCAAGCGATCCTCCTACTTTGTCTTCCCAAAATGTTGGGATTACTGGCGTTAGCCACCATGCCCGGCCTATCCTTATTTCTAAGCATGACTAATTGGCTTTGCAGCCTAAATTGGAAAGATTTTCATGTACTAAGTAGCACTTTTGTGCCATTTTCTAATTACTCCTTGATCTCAAAATGTCAAGCTAAGAATCAAGAGAACCTCAAGATAACATAAAGAGTAATTACAATTTTGATTCAATTATTTAGAAAGGCCACCTCATGTACAGGCACGGTGGCTCACACTTGTAATCCTAGCACTTTGGGAGGCTGAGGCAGGAGGATCACTTGAGCCCAAGAGTTCAAGACCAGCCTTGGCAACTTAGTGAGATGCTGACTCCATTAAGAAAAAAAGACAAGCCGGGCGTGGTGGCTCACACCTGTAATCCCAGCACTTTGGGAGGCTGAGGCAGGTGGATCACAAGGTCAGGAGATCGAGACCATCCTGGCTAACATGGTAAAACCCCATATCTACTAAAAATACAAAAATTAGCCAGGCGTGGTGGCACGCGCCTGTAGTCCCAGCTACTTGGGAGGCTGAGGCAGGAGAAACACTTGTACCCAGGAGGAGGAGGTTGCAGTGAGCCGAAATTGCACCACTGCACTCCAGCCTGGGCGACAGAGCAAGACTCTGTCTCAAAACAAAAAAAGAAAAAAGTCAGCACAAGTCATTTGAAATTATGGTAATGGTAACAATTCATAGGGGTCACCATATTGTATGTTTATACAAATATTCTCAAGAATATGCTAAATAGATATCAAGTATAAGTATGATAAATCTTACACCTTTTCTTTACCTCTAATGAACAGCTTTGGAAGAAAGTAATTACTGTCGTCATGGGAAGTCTTAAAACCTTAGTGGCCAGGCGTGGCGGCTCACGCCTGTGATCCCAGCACTTTGGGAGGCCAAGGTAGGTGGATCACCTGAGGTCAGGAGTTCAAGAACAGCCCGGCCAACATGGTGAAATGCCATCTTTACTAAAAATACAAAAATTAGCCAGGCGTGGTGGTGGGCGCCCGTAATCCCAGCTACTCGGGAGGCTGAGAATTGCTTGAACCCAGGAGGTGGAGGTTGCAGTGAGCCGAGATCGTGCCATTGCACTCCAGCATGGGTGACAGAGCAGGCGACAGAGCGAGACTCTGTCAAAAAAAAAAAAAAAAAAAAACCTACCAATAAACTTTTTATTTTAGAAGATTTTTAGATATACAGCAAAATAGCAAAGATGTACAGAGTTCCTATATCCCACGCCCAGTTTACCCTATTTGTTAATATCAGACATTAGCATGGTACATTTGTCACCATGAATGAATCAATATTGGAACATGATTACTAACTAAGACCCACACTTTACTCAGATTTCTTTAGTCTTCACCTAATGTCCCTTTTCTGTTCCAGGGTCCTATCCAGGATCCCACATGATATTTAGTTTTCTTCTCTCCCTCCGTAGGTTCCTCCTGGCTGTAAGTTTCTCAGATTTTCCTTGGTTTTGATGATCTTGACAGTTTTGAGGAGTGCCAGTCAAGCATTTTTTGGACTGTCCCTCAGATGGGATTTCTTTCTCAACGAACCCAGCCTGAGGTTCTGGGTTTAGAGGATGGCCGTAGCGGCAAAATGCCTTCTTCACTGCATCATACCTACTATCATATATTATCATACTACCGACATGACTTTTATCACTGTTGGCGTTGACCTTGATGGCCTGCCCGAGTGAAATACATTTCTCAACTTTCCCTGTTGGCATAAACAAGGATACAGGGCGTGATGAGTTGAGTCCTGACGGTTTCCAAAGTAAATCATGGTGGCGAGGCTGAGTATTAAGGGGCAGGAAAGGCACATTCCTTCCAGGAGGCCCCATCAAGAGAGCAGGAAGAACTCTACGCCAGAGCATAAAAAACCTCAAGGCGCCGGCACGGTGGCTAATGCATGTAATCCCAACACTTTAGGAGGCCAAGGCGGGCAGGTCACCTGAGGTTGGGAGTTCAAGACCAGACTGACCAACAAGGAGAAACCCCGTCTCTACCAAAAATACAAAATTAGCCGGGCTTGGTGGCGCATGCCTGTAATCCCAGCTACTTGAGAGGCTGAGGCAGGAGAATCGCTTGAACGCGGCAGGCGGAGGTTGTGGTGAGCTGAGATCGTGCCATGCACTCCAGCCTGAGCAACAAGAGGGAAACTCTGTGTCAAAACAAAAACAAAAACAAAAACAAAACAAAAAACAAAACAAAACTTCAAAGCATATTAGAAATTTAGAAATACATTCTTTGAATGTATTGAGATAAGACTATTACCCGCACTTTACAGAGGAGGAAACTGAGGCACAGTGCCAAACACACCACCAAGACAAGATGCAAATCCACATTGTCTGGCCACAGGGTCCAGGCTCTTAATTACTACCCACTGACTCACCAATGCGATCCTTTGTCTTAACTTGCATTTCCCTGATTACTGGTGAGAATGGGCATCTTTTTTGATTGATTGGCTATTGGACTTCTGTTCGACACCTCGATTTGGAGAGGTGTATAAAGGGGGACCCATGAGGAACAGGTTCAGGGTGGGACAGCAAGTTTTCAGAGTCAGAGCTGGCAGAGACCTGGTCGGGGGCCATCGCCTGCTCAGAGTCAGGGCTGGGTAGCATCGCTGGTATCAGCACCTAGAATCATCTCAGAATATAATTTAGGCAATCAGCCACCTTGGCTAGGGTGGCCAGATTTTGCAAATAAAAATACCAGATGTCCATTTAAGTTTGAACTTCAGGTTAAGAACAAATAAGTATGTTCCAGATGACATCCATATTTGCCTGAGGATCCTGTATTTTATCTGACAGTACCCACACTGGCTGCCTTAGCCTTCAAGCCTGGTTTTCCAGCCTCCCTGGAATTTCTGTGAATTACTAAGTAACTTTTTTTTTTTTTTTTTTTTTTTTTGAGATGGAGTCTTGCTCTGTCGCCCAGGCTGGAGTACAGTGGCATGATCTTGACTCACTGCAACCTCCACCTCCCAGGCTCAAGCGATTCTCCTGCCTCAGCCTCCCAAGTAGCTGGGATTACAGGCACGCACCACCACACCTGGCTAATTTATTTTTATTTATTTTTAGTAGAGTCGGGGTTTCTCTGCGTTGGCCAGGCAGGTCTTGAACTCCTGACCTCAAGTAATCCACCAACCTCAGCTTCCCAAAGTGCTGGGATTACAGGCACCAGCCACTGTGCCCGGTTCAGTATCTCTTTCATAAATCTCTTTCCTGCTTAACATAGCTGTAGTGGAGATTGTTGTGTGCCACTAAAACCCCTTATACTGTGTCTCTATCAGTGTGGAAAAATAAATGAAAGATCTAGAAGGCTGAGTGTTTTAAGAAAAATGGGACGGAACACAATTTTATATATATATATATTTTATTATATATTAGTTTTCTTATATATATATTAGTGGTATATTTTATTTTAGATTCAGGGCTACATGTACAGGTTTGCTATTTAGGTAAACTAGTGACTTGTGGGTTTAGTGTACATATTATTTTGTCACCCAGGTACTAAGCGTGGTACCCAATAGCTGGGTTTTATTTTCCTGAACTTCTCCCTCCTCCCACCCTCCACCCTCAAACAAGCCCATGTCTGTGGTTCCCCTCTCTCTGTCCATGGAGAACACAATTCTCTATGGAAGAGAAAATAGTGCAATATGCTTAACATGCAAAGTGCCTGCCTGAAGAATTCTACTTAATGTGGTTATGAAACAAATCATAACACCTGCTTGCTTCATGTACTTACATTACGTGCCTGAACCCCGTAGGCTGTGGAGTTTGCGACACCTGGAATAGTTCTGCATTTTTATCTTACAGATGAGTAACTGGAGATTCACAGAGGTTCTGTGTCTTCTCTCAGTCATACAGCAAAGCTGGAGTGAGAACAAAGGTCTCCAGATTCACAGATGCTATTCCCACTGCTCCAAATTCCTGATCCAGAAAATTCATTCCAGTAAGTTTTGTGCGTACAAAAATGTATCACAAAAGAGCAGGAATCATGTCTAATTAACAAGTGTGCCCCCACAAAGGGTAGCATAATTGCCTGAAACTGAATAGATACTCCTTAAATGGTTGGATGGAAAAGTAGAATCAGGCCTTTTGAAAAATAGTCAGTGATTTAAATATTAATTTATTGAGTACCGTGAAATTTTTGCCAACCCGAAGTTGACCTTTGAATGATAGAACATAATCAGGCAGGTAAAAGGAAAGGTGGTCAGCTTCTTTCATAAGGATCTTAAAATTTTTATTTTATTTTTTGGAGATAGGGTCTCACTCTATTGCCCAGGCAGTTCAGTGGTGTGATCATGGCTCACTGCAACCTTGACCTCCTGGGCTCAAGTGATCCTCCCACCTTAGCCTCCTGAGTAGCTGTGACCACAGGTGTACACCACCATGCCCAGCTGTATTTTTTTTTTCTTAGAGACAGGGTCTCCCTATGTTACCCAGGCTGATCTCAAGCTCCAGGGTCAAGCAATCCTCTCACCTCAGCCTTCCAAAGCGCTGGTATCACAGGCATGAGCCACTGTGCCCGGGTTTCATAAGGATCTTTATAGCTCATTGGTGCACCCTCTTAACCAATGCAAGAATTCCCTCTACGACAGCTTTGACAGATGTTCGCAAGAGAACTCTTCCAGTGAGGGGGAGCTCACTACCTCATTACTGGACAATTTTAAGTCTCCTCTAGTGTAATCTAGATACCCTCAACTCCCCCGTCCTGCTGAAGTCATCTTTATCTTTCAGAACTAAGGAAGGCAGATTGTGGGTGGCCTCCTCCAGTTTTTTCCGTATTGAGCAGTCCGTCCAGGCAGCCACTTGCCTGCCACCACTGCGTACAGTTCAGTGTCCATGTTCATCGTCTTCTCTCCGGGGACCCTCCATCCACCATGAACTCCAGTCCTCTTCTGTCACTTCTCCCGCCAAACACCACTGATACAAGGTCACTGTGTCTGGCAGATTTTTCTGAAGAGCTAGCGGTCGTCGAGGGTAATTATGGCACCAAACAGGAAATAATTTCAAACTTAATGAGAAAATAGCCATTCCCCACCTTGGCAAATTTTTCACTCCATGAGTCCTGGACTTTCCCCAGCCCTCCTCACGTTTCTTCCTTCCTTCCACAGCTCCCTGGGGAAAGCAAAAATTCTTCCTACCTTACAAGGCAGTAGAATTGGACTTTATTTTTTGTATCTTCCTCCTCTGACTGTAGCCAGAGGCAGCTCACCTTGCACAGCCAAAGAGGCTCATTAAGGTTATTTCCCTAAACAGAAATACTCTCAGGTGAGTTATGTTATAGCCATTATATGTGAAAGTCAGTACTATCGATTGATTCAAGTTATTTTTTTCTGCTACACTTAAACTGAGCTGAAATCTATATCCTTGTAACTTGATTCCATTAATCCTACTTTTGATTTCTGGAACTACAGAATAAATCTAATTTACTTTTAGACATTAAAAGTCAGCTTTTCAGGCCAGAGTTGGTGGTTCATGCCTGCAATTACGGCAGTTTGGGAGGCCAAGGTGGGAGGATTGCTTGAGGCCAGGAGTTTGAGAGCAGCCTGGGCAACAAAGCGAGACCCTGTCTCTACAAAAAAATTTAAAAATTAGCCAGGCATGGTGGCACGTGCCTGTAGACCTAGCCACTTGGGAGGATCACTTGAGCCCAGTTTAAGGCTACAGTGAGCTGTGATTGCACCACTGCACTCCAGCCTGGGCAACAAAGTGAGATCCTGTCTCTTAAAAAAAAAAAAAAAAAGTCAGTTTTTCATATCTTCTCTATATCTTCCCTTTACCAGGTTAAAATTTTCCAATTTTGCAGTAATTCTTTTTTTTTTTTTTTTTTTTGAGATGGAGTCTTGCTCTGTCGCCCAGGTTGGAGTGCAATGGCGCCATCTTGGCTCACTGCACCTTCCGCCTCACAGGTTCAAGTGATTCTCCTGCCTTAGCCTCCAGAGTAGCTGGGATTACAGGCGCCTGCCACCAAGCCCAGCTAATTTTTGTATGTTTTAGTAGAGATGGAGTTTCTCCACGTTAGCCAGGCTGGTCTCGAACTCCTGACCTCAGGTGATCCACCCACCTCGGCCTCCAAAAGTGCTGGGATTACAGGCGTGAGCCACCACACCCGGCCAGTAATTCTTCATTGTATATAGTTTTCAAATTTGTCACCACCTTGCCCATCCTTTGAACTGTCCCTCTAACAATGTCCTAGAATTGAACGCAATGATTCACAAGTGGGTTAATAAAGTAGAATAAATGGGGCTATTTTTCTCTCTCCATTCAGCGAACTGTGAGATTTCATTGACCTTTTTGATCATAAATGCACATTGTTGCTTCATACCAAGCAGTTCGCTAAAACCTCTGGGTCTTTTTCATGGGAACGCCCTCATCCTGCACTTCTACAGTTAATTCCAACCAACTGGAGACTTTGCATCCATCCTTCATAAAACCTTTTTTTTTTTTTTGAGACAGAGTCTCGCTCTGTCGCCCAGGCTGGAGTGCAGTGGTGCAATCTTGGCTCACTGCAACCTCTGCCTCCTGGGTTCAAACGATTCTCCCGCCTGAGCCTCCCAAGTAGCTGAAATTACAGGCATGCATCACCATGCCCAGCCAATTTTTGTATTTTTAGTAGAGACTGGGTTTCACCACGTTGGCCAGGCTGGTCTCGAACTTCTGACCTCAGGTGATCTGCCCACCTCGGCCTCCCAAAGTGCTAGGATTACATGCGTGAGCCACCGCACCCAGCCCCTTTGTAAAACTTGTCTTTTCAGCCTGGATCTACAACCATCATTTGTTGAGATTTTTTTCATCTGGATTCAATGCAATTATCCAGCACATGAATTACCTATCTTATCTCAGCTCTCTGGCTTTGACCCATCTTAAATAGAAGGATAAACATAGTCTGTGAACTGTCCCCACCATGGTAGCTACACATTCTTGCTGTTAAAGCAACGTGATAGAGCAAAAGAAGTCAGGCTCACCTATAGGAGAGCTGGGTTCCAATCCTAGCTTTGTTGTTCTTCCTGCGAACTGCGGCAAAAGTCTCTGAGCTTTATTCTCACAGAACTGTCAAATGAGCTGTGTCTCTGATGGGGCTGGTTTGAAGGTCAACAGTGAAATACACAGAAAAACATGAACCTGGTTTCAGCTCATTGTTTTTATTTTTTTTATCTTTTATTCCTTACTTCAGTTCCACCTTTGAACTCCAATGCTGGACTCTATGTTGTTGGAGTCCCCCTACCACCTTACTGACCAAGCTCCTGGATTTGATGTGACCACATCCATCTTCCTTATTTATATGTGCACTGTAACTATGTTTCTCATTTTAAAATGTAATTTCAGGCCGGGCACAGTGGCTCACTCCTGTAATCCCAGCACTTTGGGAGGCCGAGGTGGGCAGATCACCTGAGGTCGGGAGTTCGAGACCAGCCTGACCAACATGGAGAAACCCCGTCTCTAGTAAAAATACAAAAAAATTAGCTGAGCATGGTGGTGTGTGTCTGTAATCCCAGCTACTCTGGAGGCTGAGGCAGGAGAATTGCTTGAACCCGGGAGGTGGAGATTGTGGTGAGCCGAGATTGCGCCATTGCACTCCAGCCTGGGCAACAAGAGTGAAACTCTGTGTCAAAAAAAACCAAAAAGGTAATTTCATGTTAATGTCAGAGTTCTGATTTTAGCAATAATATGTAAGACACATTCATGACCAACAAGGTGAGAGGCAGGATTTCAAACGGCTTTTCTGATGTTATGTTTGTTCAATCATTGCATCAACAAATCCAGAATGAATTATAAGTGAGCTGATCTTTCATTTCACAACTAGAGAAGCGAGTGTAGACTAGACTGAATTAACCCTTAACCTTATCTACATTTCAGATGGATGACGCGCTCACCTGCACTAGGTCTCTGCTGCCACCTAGTGTTAATAATTTCTCAGCTTTAAAGATGTCAATGTTCAGGAAGAGACCAATGTTCTAAAAATTACACCTTCAGCTCTAAAAATTACACTCCGAGCTCTTGCAGCCGTCTCTTATGGGATTTCCAACTCTTTCAAAGCCTTTTGTGGGAAAAACAAGAAAGAGCGTATCCTCTATTTATACTGCACAAGCAACCAGAAGCTTGGGCCAGTTAATGCTGAAAGAACTTTCAATCCGGAAGCACCCAAGGGGGAAAGAAAATGCTCTCCCGAATGGCAATTCAGGCCTATGACAGCAAAGAGCTGAGTTCAGTGAGAAAAGAGCTGCTATTTCTATTTCATTGTTTTTTTCATCTTTTATATTATATCTTGGATTCACGTAGCAAAATAAAGTCAGTAGTTAGAGATTGTGTTGTAATTTATGTTGCTGTCAGAGAAAAAATATTTATGATAGAAGAGGAGCTTGGTCCTCATGTCTTCCTTTGTTTTTTTTTTTTTGAGACAGAGTCCCGCTCTGTCACCCAGGCTGCAGTGCAGTGGCTCAATCTCTGCTCAGTGCAACTTCTGCCTCCCAGGTTCAAGTGATTCTCCTGCCTCAGCCTCCTGAGTACCTGGGATTTCAGGCATGCACCACCATGCTTGGCTAATTTTTTTGTATTTTTAGTAGAGATGGGGTTTCGCCAAGTTAGCCAGGCAGTCTCAAACTCCTGACCTCAGGCGATCCACCCACCTCGGCCTCCCAAAGTGCTGGGATTACAGGCGTGAGCCACCGCGCCCGGCTGTGGCTGTGGTTTTCTTACGTTTTCCAGTTAGCCCACTGTGAAGACAGCTTATCCATGGGCCTTCCCATATGCTAATAGGCATTCTCCCTGATGGCATTCTCCCTGACGGCAGCAGTGGGATTTTCTGATATCTGGTTTGGGAAGAAATAACCAGTCCCCTGAGATGAGTTGTGTATTTCCAAAGTGACGGCGAACACCATGGTTGTCCGCTATTCCTGAAAGTTCTATTGCTTTTCAACCACAAGTGTAACTGGAAAATAATCACCACTACCATAAGGGAAAAGTAGAAAAAGAACTCAGAACACAAACTAGATGATACAGCTTGGTTTTGTGTCCCCACCCAAATCTCATCTTGAATTATAATCTCCACGTGTGGAGAGTGGGATTTGGTGGGAGGTGAATGGATCGTGGAGGTAGTTTCCCCCACGCTGTTCTCGTGATAGTGAGTTCTTATGAGATTTCATGGTTTTGTAAATGTTTGACAGTTTCTCCTACGCACACACTCTCTCACCTGCCACCACGTAAGACGTGCCTGCTTCTCCTTCTACCATGATTGTAAGTTTCCTGAGGCCTCCCCAGCCATGCAGAACTGTGAGTCAATTGAACCTCTTTCCTTTATAAATTACCCAATCTCACGCAGTTCCTTGCAGCAGGGTGAAAACAGACTAATACACTTTATGCTCATTATTTAACATCAGACATCCCTTCTAGTAGTGGCAAATCAGGCCTGAACTCAGTCCCACTGAGTCTACCACCTAAGTATCTGATTCTTTCCCCTTCTCTCCATTGCTACTCCTTATCAAAAAGAGTTTCACTCACGACTGTTACTCCCTTTACTCAAAGGAAAAACAAAAATTTTTACCATGACCCACACAACGAGCTCCTAGTTTCTTTGCTTGTCAGGCAAGGGAGCGCACACCATGCATGGCTCTGCCAGAAGACAGAGCAGCTGGGGTGTTGGTGTGTGTGTCAGGGGGTGAGTGTGCTAATTAAGGATCAATTCCTGCTCCCTAGGTAGGACAGAATGAGTCTATAAGCCCCTGTGCAATTCGTTAAAACAAGTCCCACTGGCCAGGTGTGTGGCTCACACCTGTAATGCCAGCCCTTTGGGAGGCCGAGCTGGACACTTGAGGTCAGGAGCTCGAGACCAGCCTGGCTAACACGGTGAAACCCCATCTCTACTAAAAAACACAAAATGGTAAAACCCCATCTCTACTAAAAATACAAAAATTAGCTGGGCATGGTGGCAGGCACCTGTAATCTCAGCTACTCAGGAGCTGAGGCAGGAGAATCACTTGAACCCGGGAGGCAGAAGCTGCAGTAAGCTCTGATTGCGCCACTGCACTCCAGCCTGGGCGACAGAGTGAGACTCTGTCTCAAAAAAAAAAAAAAAAAAGAAACGGTCTTCAGTTACATCCACAGAGGGTCTAGCACAGCTAAGCTGATGTTCAAAATTCAGAGTTGTTCATAGTTGTTTATCAGACCCAACTGTGGTGAATCACAGTATCCAGTCTTTTTTTTCTTTTTTTTTTTTGAGACGGAGTCTTGCTCTGTTGCCCAGGCTAGAGTGCAGCGGCGCGATCTCGGCTAACTGCAACCTCCACCTCCCAGTTTCAAGCGATTCTCCTGCCTAAGCCTCCCGAGTAGCTGGGATTACAGGCGCCTGCCACTGCGCCTGGCTAATTTTTGTATTTTTAGTAGAGATGGGGTTTCACCATCTTGGCCAGGCTGGTCTGGAACTCCTGACCTCGTGATCCACCCACCTCGGCCTCCCAAAGTGCTGGTATTACAGGCGTAAGCCACCACGCCCGGCCCACAGTATCCAGCTATTAAAAAATAATTACATTTTTTATTTTGGGAGAATTGTAGATTCACATACAGTTTTAAGAAATAATACAGACAGCCAGGCGCAGTGGCTCACACCTGTAATCCCAGCACTTTGGGAGGCCAAGGCAGGCGGATCACCTGAGGCTGGGAGTTTGAGACTAGCCGGAACAACATGGAGAAACCCCATCTCTACTAAAAATACAAAATTAGCCAGGCATGGCGGCACATGCCTGTAATCCTAGCTACTCGGGAGGCTGAGGCAGAAGAATCACTTGAACCCAGGAGGCGGAGGTTGCGGTGAGCCAAGATCTCACCATTGCACTCCAGCCTGGGCAGCAAAAACGAAACTGTCTAAAAAAAAAGAAGGGAAGGGAAGGGGAGGGGAGGGGAGGGGAGGGGAGGGAGAAAGGAAGAAAGGAAGAAAGCAAGCAGGGAGGGAGGGAGGGGGGTGGGTGGGCAGGCAGGCAGACACTCTGTGTACGCTTTGCCCAGTTTCCCCCAATGGTAACATCTTGCAAGACTACAGTACAGTGTCACATTCAGGATATTGACATTCAGACAATCCACCTATCTTCCTCAGATTTCCCCAGTTTTACTTGCACTCCATTGTGGGTACTTAGTTCTGTGCAATTTATCACGTGTAGGTATTCACTCACCACCACGATCAACATATGAAAAGGTCCCATCCCCACAAGGGTCCTTTGTGCTGCCCTTTTATAGCCACACCTCCCGACCTCCTGCCCCTGCCGACCGCTGACCGCCCAACTCTTCTCCAGCCGTAACCACCCAACGGGTTCATTTGCCTACTGCCCAGACAGAGCCCATTTATCAAGACGGGGGAACTGTAATAGAGAAAGAATTTAATTGGCACAGAGCTGGTTGAACAGGAGACTGAGGTTTTATTACTCAAATCAGTCTCTCCAAAATCTCAGAGCCTAGGGTTTTTCAAGGATAGTTTGGCAGGCCAAGGTGCTGCTGATTAGTTGGGGGTGCAATCCTAGGGGTGTGGAACATGGTCCTTGTGCATGCTGAGTCTGCTTCTGGGTGGGGTCACAGGACTGGTTGGCTGGTAGGAATGGACCCATCAATAGTCAGAAATGCAAAAACCTGAAAAGATGGCCAGGCGTGGTGGCTCACGCCTGTAATCCCAGCACTTTGGGAGGCTGAGTCAGGCGGATCACTTGGTCAGGAGTTGGAAACCAACCTGGCCAATTTTTGTATTTTTAGTCTCTATTAAAAATACAAAAATTAGGCTGGGTGCAGTGGCTCATGACTGTAATCCCAGCACTTTGGGAGGCCAAGGCGGGTGGATCACGAGTTCAGGAGTTCGAGACCAACCTGAACAACATGGTGAAACCCCGTCTCTACTAAAAATACAAAATTAGCTGGGTGTGGCAGCACGTGCCTGTAATCCCACCTACTGGGGAGGCTGAGGCAGGAGAATTGCTTGAACCCGGTAGGCAGAGGTTGCAGTGAGCCAAGATCATGCCACTGCACTCCAGACTGGGCAACAAGAGCAAAACCTGTACCCTCAAAAAAAAAAATTAGCTGGGCATGATGGCAGGTGGCAGTAATCCCAGCTATTCAGGAAGCTGAGACAGGAGCATTGCTTGAACCGGAGGTTGCAGTGAGCCGAGATCGCACCACTGCCTGGGCAACAGAGTGAGACTCCATCTCAAAAAAAAAAAAAAAAAAAAAACCTGAAAAAACATCTCAAAAGACCAACCTTAGTTTTTTGAGGTGTTTTTGAGACAGGGTGTCTCTGTCACCCAGGCTGGAGTGCAGTGGCGCAATCTCGCTCGGCTCACTGCAACCTCTGTCCACCTCTTGAGCTCAATTTATCCTCCCTCCTCAGCTTCCTGAGTAGCTGGGACTACAGGTGCACGCCACCATGCCCAGCTAATTTTTGTATTTTTTATAGAGATGGTGTTTCGCCATGTTGTCCAGGCTGGTCTTGAACTCCTGAGCTCGTGCGATCTGCCCATGTTGGCCTCCCACAGTGCTGGTGTTACTGGTGGAGGGTCTGGACTGCAAGTTTTCCAGGTTCTTGGCGTTTTGAACAAAGAATTGGATGAAACACACAAAGCAAGAGAACAATGAAGCAACAAAAGAGATATATTGAAAGCACACTCCACGGGGTGGGAGCAACCCAGGAAAGAGGCTTAAGGGCTCTGGTTACAGAATTTTCTGGGGTTTCAATACGCTCTGAGGTTTCCCATTGGTTACCTGGTGTACGCCCTGTGTAAATAAAGAGGATATTTCCTGTTATTGCTGAAGTGTTTCCATTTCATTTTGTTCTAGGAAGCCCTTAGGTTCCCTACTTCCAGGCCCTATTCTCTTGCCTCACTGGTATTATAGGCTTGAGACACTGTGCCCAGCCCCAATCTTAGTTTCTACAATAGTGATGTTATCTGCAGGAGTAACTGGGAAGTTACAAATCTTGTGACCTCCAGAATAATGGCTGGTAATCGTTTATGTCTACATCGTAGCAGAATTCAGGCTCTTATCCTCCTAACCTGGTAGTCTTCTGTTAGCTTTACAAAGGCAGTTTAGTTTTGGAGAAGGGCTATTGTTATTTAACCTATAAACTACCTGTGTCCCAAAGTGAGCTTGGCCCAAGCCCAGGAATCATTAAGGGCAGTTTGGAGGTTAAAGGCAAGATGGGGGTTTGTTAGATCAGGTCTCTTTCACTGTCATCATTTTCTCATTGCTCTAATTTTTGCAAAGGCAGTTTCACAGCTCTACAGTTTTGCCACTTCAAGAATGTTATATAATAACAGTTAATAGCCAGGCACAGTGGCTCACGCCTGTAATCCCAGCACTTTGGGAGGCCGAGGCGGGTGAATCACCTGAGGTCAGGAGTTCAAGACCAGCCTGGCCAACACGGTGAAACCCCGTCTCTACCAAAATACAAAAATTAGCCAGGAGTCAGGTGGCGAGTGCCTGTAATCCCAGCTACTTGGGAGGCTGAGGCAGGAGAATCGCTTGAATCTGGGAGACGGAGGTTGCAGTGAGCCATCATCTCGCCACTGCACTCCAGCCTGGGCGACAGAGTGAACCATCTCAAAAAAAAAAGAAAGAAAGAGTCATGTGGAAGGTAACCTTCTGGGGTTGGCTTTTTTTCACTCAGCGTAATTCGCTTGAGAGTCATCTAGATTGCTATGTGTATCTGATGATATAGGAGTGAAGAAGAAATTATTAAGGCAGATAGTGAGGGTATGGGAGTCCTCAGTAAGGTTTCCTTTTTAATGAAAAGCAGCTCCCGAATCATTTTGTTTTCTAATAAAGAGCAGCCTGTAAAATCGAGCTGCAGACATAGATAAGCAAACTAGAAGCTTGCACAGGTGAATGCCAGCAGCTGTGCCAATAAAAAAAAGCCACCTGGGACTAGGCATATTCAACATGGCGGCTCCATCTTCTCTTCTCTTTGCCAAACCACGCGTACAGTAAGGAAGAGACAGCATGGCGCCAGCCAGGCAAAGACCCCATCTCCATAATAAGATTACGGTGGGGTGCCCCGCTTCCTCTTGTGCTAAACGTCACACCTGGTCCACCCCATCCGTGGGCGCTATGTAAATCAGACACTGCCTCCTCAATCCTGTCTATAAAATCTGCTGCACTCAGCCTCGGGCCAGAGTTCCCACTCAGGTGCCCCTCTCTCTCGCAGGAGAGAGAGCTATTCTCTCTTCTCCTTCTTTCGCCTATTGAACCTCCGCTCTTAACCTCACTCCATGTGTGTCCGTGTCCTTGATTTCCTTGGCATGAGGCAATGACATGCCAAGACACGCCCGGGACCACAACACCGCTTCATTTCTGGGGTTCATTCCCTTTTATTGCTGAGTAGCATTCCGCAGGACAGAGGCTAGAGTCTGTTTAACCATTCGCCTACTGAAGGACACCTAAGAGAATTTCAGTTTGGGGCTATTAAAATCTGCCGTTTTAGTCTTTGTTTTCTGTTTATTTCCTGTGTTTCTTGTTCTTCTGTTTCTTTTGTCTTGCCTTCCTGTGGGTAGAAAGACTTGCCCTCACATATAAGCTCCTACGCTTTTTTTTTCTTTTTGAATACATATTTTTAAAATACAGAGATAGGATCTCACTATGTTGCCCAGACTGGTCTGGAACTCCTGGGCTAAAGTGATCTGCCCACCTCGGCCTCCCAAGTGCCGGGATTACAGGCGTGAGCCACTGTGCCCAGCCTCCTGTGCTTTTTCTTAACTCTAGCTGCTTTCTCTCCCTGGGAAGCAGTGCTGAGGCTCCCTATACCTTCTTCATAAGGAGATGGCTTTCACCTCGTTTTGGCTTGTGTCTGTGTTTTTCTGATTTGTGAAAATAAAAATAAGCCCTACTTATGGAAATCATATGGAATCAAGGCAGACAGAACAAAATAGTAACAATATTTAAAGTGCTTCTATAATTAGAAAAAACAATCAAGATATAAAAATCTTTTCTTAAAAATGTGTGGGTCAGATAGACCTGAGTGTGAGTTGAGACACTGCTTTCCTTTTCTGGGTGTGATACTGTGATTGAAAAAGAAACGTATATCCGGTCTCTGCCCTGGTTCCTGACATAGAACTCCTCAACCCTGTCATTTCCTGAGCAATAGGGCTGCTATTTAGTCTTTGATCTGGGTTCCTAACACAGCTCCTACGACCTTTGTAATTTCCTGAGTGATGAGTGTCTGACACAAAGCTACTAAATCCCTTGGAATTTTGTGAGAGGAACAGCTTTTGTTCTAATGAGTGGACTCTTCGTGGGCTCCCGGACAGCCTCAGGATGGGGGCTGGTTGCCAGGGGAACCAACCCTGTGTGACTGTCCAATGTATCTCTTCATCTGGCTGCCCACCTGTATCCTTTGTAAGGCCCTTTATAATACGTAAGTAGCGAGGTGCAGTGGCGTGCAGTGGCTCATGCCTGTAATCCCAGCACTTTGGGAAGCTGAGGCAGGAGGACTGCTTGAGCCCACGAGTTCAAGACCAGCCTGGGCAACATAGACTCCATTTCAATTAAAAAAAAAAAAAAAAGAAAGGAAGGAAAGAAATTCGGCACGTCTCCTAGTGAAACCTGAGTAGGATGTCATTGGAACCCCCAATTTAGAGCCTGTAGGTCAGAAGGCACAGGTCACACAACCTAGGACTTGAGACTGGCATCTGAAGTGGGGGGCAGCGTTGTGGGGGTGAGCCCTCAGCCTGTGGGATCTGACACCATCTCCAGGTAGATGGCGTTACAACCTGGGACTTGAGACTGGCATGTGAAGTGGGGGGCAGCACAGGCTCCACTAAAAAACTCTACACAGCACCCCCAATGCCATGCTGTCTTGTCCTTGGCACGGTCCTTCCCTGTGCCCTCCCGCTCTTCCTCACTGAAAACACCCTTCATATGAACTCAGCCAAACCCCTCTCCTCTGTGCAATCTCGGCCCTTGGTGGAGTTCCTTCTTTCCTCGGAGGCCAACAGCACATTTTGGTGTAAGCACTTACATATTTAAGTTTCCCGCTAGACTCCACCTCCAGCAGGCCAGAGACCACATTCTGTATGGTTCATCTTTGCCCAAGTGTCTATTTGTCATGTCCAGTACTTGATGAATTGTATCAGACCTTCTCAGATTTGAAGAAGAAATACTAAAATAGTGATATTGTGGCAACATAAACTTGCCAATGTGACAGAATGCCAACATGGGAGATTTAGTTCTGATTCTGACAAAGCCATTAGATTCTAAGAAGGATGCAGAAAACCAAGTGTGTTTCCCCCACGCCCAGGACCCACCACTGGATGCGTGAATCATACCCCATGGCTGGTGCCACCTTGAGGCTGGGCACGCAAAGATGAGCCATAAAAAAGAGGGTGTGATTTGTCACCCTGTTTGCTGAACTATTTTGCCACAATTAGCAAAACCAACCCTTTAAGAAATTGTTCAGGGCCAGGCATGGTGGCTTATGCCTGTAATCCCAGCACTTTGGGAGGCCGAGGCGGGCAGACCACTTGAGGTCAGGAGTTGGTGACCAGCCTGGGCAACATGGTGAAACCCCGTCTCTACTAAAAATACAAAAAAAATTAGCCGGGTGTGGTGGCGCACGCCTGTAATCACAACTACTCAGGAGGCTGAGGCACAAGAATCACTTGAACCTGGGAGATGGAGGTTGCAGTGAGCAGACATCACGTGTGCCACTACACTCCAGCCTGGGCAACAGAGAGAGACTCCATCTCAAAGACCCCGACCCTAGGGTGGCTATAGCCTAGGTCCTCTCCTGAGTTCCTGCTGCACTAAACCACTAAAAAGGAGCTGGCTTTCTCCCCAATCCTACCAGCCACCCAGGGAACCACTGAGTAAGGGAAGGAGCTCCCAGTAGGTGAACTTGGCGTCTTCAGACTGAATGCATTTTTGTATTAAATTAAAGAAAACATTGTTGGCTGGGCACGGTGGCTCACGTCTGTAATCCTAGCACTTTGGGAGGCCAAGGCGGGCAGATCACTTGAGGTCAGCAGTTCGAGACTGGCCTGGCCAACATGGTGAAACCCCGTCTCTATTGAAAATACAAAAAACAGCTGGGCATGGTGGCACACGCCTGTAATCCCAGCTACTCAAGAGGCTGAGGCAGAAGAATCGCTTGAACCTCGGAGACAGAGACTGCAGTGAGCTGAGATCGCACCACTGCACTCCAGCCTGGGTGACAGAGCAAGACTTTGTCTCAAAAAAAAAACAAAATTGTTAAAGCAACATCAATTCTATCTATGTGACATTACCAAGGAAAGCATTATACCATTTGTGTCTTGGGGGGGTTAGCGACAGGGACAAATAGTCAACCTGGTGGTTGCCCTGAGGCTCGCCCCTTCCCCCATCCTTTTCAGTAGCCTGCCTGAGCAACCTTTTATTTCTGGTGCACAAATACGACTGCTGGGCCTGTTTTCTTGCAAAGGTACTTTCAAACATAGCTTGTATTGCCTTTATTCATTTTTTTTTTTTTTTGAGACGGAGTTTTGCTTTGTCACCCAGGCTGCAGTGCAGTGGCGCAATCTCGGCTCACTGCAACCTCCGCCTCCCGGATTCAAGCGATTCTCCTGCCTCAGCCTCCTGAGTAGCTGGGATTACAGGCAACCGCCACCACACCCGGAAAATTTTTGCATTTTTCATAAAGACAGGGTTTCGTCATGTTGGCCAGGCTGGTCTTGAACTCCTGACCTCAGGTGATCCACCCACCTCGGCCTCCCAAAGTGCTGGGATTACAGGCGTGAGCCACCCCACTTGGCCTTGTATTGCTCTTAAAAACAAACAAACAAACAAAAGACTCAGGTGCTTGTAATCATCTATTCTGCGGCTGAGAGAATATCGGCCATGGCCCGCAACCAGACAACCAACCTGTTTCGAAACATGAATATTTTAAAATATTAGACTTTTGTTCTGGTAACTTGGAAATTCAAAAGGAATTTCCATATTGAAGGATGACATTATGTAATATTTTAAACTCGAAATTTCTTCACACCATTAAGGTTTTTCAATTTTGAAACTCAATGTTCCTCCAACAATAAAACAAGAAAAACATCTCATTCTTGATGGGGACAGATAGGGACAGGTTTTTACATTAACTTGAGCAGTGGGGAACAGGAAAAGATTGCTCTCTGCAAATGGTGTGATTTCACTGAGGAATACAACAGATCCTTTCTCTCTGTGTAAATCAGCCAACTTATTCTGTGATCACCATTACAACAGAATTTGGGTGTGCAAATTCCCGGCTGGGCCTTCTCCTGTCATCCTCCCAGTGGCTCCCCTGCCCTGCTCACGCTACTGAGACACTGGCACCTTACCTCAGACCAGAGCCCAGCACTAAACCTCTGGTTCCACTGCACAGGATCTAAGTTCTTTCTTACATCATGAAGTTTCGTGCCCAGTAACACAGGGGACGAGGTATAAGCTTCATCCAAAACAGTGTTGTGAAAATGTTTTAGACTACAACTTTCAGTAAGATATGAGTTTACACTATGATCCGGTATACACCTGTGCACACGTGTGCTGCACACACGTAAACAAGTTACACAAAACATTTTCCTTAGCTATGTATGGTACATTGTGATCATTTTTCTCTTACACCATTTCATTTTTTTAAATGCTGGTTTTCCGCACTAGATCAATGTCACAATCCACTAATGGGTCCTGACCTGGAGTTTGAAACACATGAATACGCAATAATCTCCCATTATGAGACATGTCCTAGTCCCTAAGTTAATCTACTTGGAACTGTAAAATTCTAAGAAACAGAAATAGATATTTCAGTAGAAATAATAAAAAAAGGTTTCTTTTCACTGGCATATACAAAATGTGAAGTTGAAAATCATTCTGAAATTAGCCAGGCATGGTGGTGCACACCTGTAGTCCCAGCTACTGGGGAGGCTGAGGTGGGAGGATCACTTGAGCTCAGGTGATAGAGGCTACAGTGAGCTATGATTGCATCACCACTCTCCAGTCTGGGTGACAGAGTGAGACCCTGTCTCTCTCTCTAAAAAAAAAAAAAATTTAACTTTAAAAAAGAAAATCATTCTGAAGCATTGGTGGACACAGGTGTTATAACTACTCAGAACACAGGCAAACACAGGCAGTTTGCGAGGGAGCCTAAAGGAAGAGTGAGGGCACTCACTGGAACCCAGCCCATCTGAACAGAGGCAAGGAAGACTTTGGTTTATTGACAGGGTCTCACTCTGTTGCCCAGGCTGGAGTGCAGTGGTGCAATCAAGGCTCACTGCAGCCTCAACCTCCTGGACTCAAGTGATCCTCCCACCTTGGCCCCTCAAGTAGCTGGGACCACAGGCATGTGCCACGACACCCGGCTATTTTTTTAACTTTTTTTTCGTTTTTTTGAGACAGAGTCTCACTCTTGTCACCCGGCTGGAGTGCAATGGCATAATCTCAGCTCGCTGCAACCTCTGCTTCCCAAGTTCAAGCGATTCTCCTGTCTCAGCCTCCCCAGTACCTGGGATTACAGGTGCCCGCCACCATGCCCGGCTAATTTTTGTATTTTTAATAGAGATGGGGTTTCACCATGTTGGCCAGGCTAGTCTCGAACTCCTGACCTCAGGTAATCCTCCCACCTCGGCCTCCCAAAGTGCTGGGATTACAGGCATGAGCCACCGTGCCCGGCCTATTTTTTAAATTTTTTGCAGAGATGGGATCTCCTTATGTTGCCCAGGCTGGTCTTGAACTCCTGAGCTCAGGTGATCCCCTCACTTTTGCCTTCTAAAGTGTGGGATTACAGGCGTGAGCCACGGTGCCTGGCCAGGGAGACTTTTCTATCCATGCTGCACGGCAATCTTGTCCTCCTTTTGCTAGAAGAAATAAGACTCTTGGGGCTAGGAAGAACCTTAAATGTCAAATTCTATTTTCTCTTGTCAGATGACAAAAGTAAATCAGCATTTCCTTTAAAAATCGGAGCACTGACTTTGGTCCTATTCAAAATAGCTACCTTCAATTAGAAGTAGGGTAAAAAATGATTCGCCAAAATGTTGTTTAACTTTCTCTCTTTTTTTTTTCAAATAATTACTAGAATTGTATTAGCCAACGGATAGCAGCTGGAGGAGAAATAACAAAAAAATACATCTTAAGAATCCTTAAGTACAGTGCATATTTACAATTTAAGTGTCATATTTTAGAAGGCCACTGTCCATCAGCTCAGTAAATGTACCAGCTTCTAAAGCCATGATGCCATAGGTCCATTTGTTGATGAAATTCCTACCCACCGTCCTCAGGCATCTGACTCTGGTCTCTGCACTGGCATCAAGAGAACGCTGCTCGGTGGTTTAAGGCTAACACCTTACAGGGTAACACTGTAACACTGGCCCTGGAGCCAGGTGCTTTTCTCCATGAAAACTTCCACCTTGGTAGCTCAGCCGACATAGACAACACACAAAGCGCAGCTCTGCACTTCTGTCCTTATCTTCACACAGTGACATCCACACCAGGTGGCCAAACAGAAGAGAAGGCAGAGGCCCGCCAAGAGCTGATGCTGCGCAGTCCTTGGGGGATCATCCTCCGGTCTCACTGGGGACGAACCCAGGTTCTGGAGCCTCTCCCCTGACAGACAGCTTGTCACCGGCACTTATGGGTCCTCTGGGATTTCAGACAATACCCAAGGTCTGTAGGTTCAGAAAGTGCTTTCAAGCAGGCAGTGGCACCCACACCCAGTGGGACACACCTCCTGGGTCCGAAACCACTCCATCATGTGGCTGGTGTGGCCACCGTGCCCACAGGTCAGGCAGAAATTGGACGATCCCCGCACAGCCACGTGACAGATGGCACACTGGAACGTGAAGCCTTTGCAGATGGCACACTGCGTGCCACGGACCTCACTCCGGCAGTGGCTGCAGTACACGCCGAACTCTGGAAATGGGCAGGGACGGGCAAAACAAGAGGCAGCATGAGTTAAGTTCTGAAAAAGGAAACTGGGGCTTGCAGGAAGAAGGAAGTCTTCCTCTTAAGACTCTAGCAGATTCTCTTAGACCAGTGGTTTTCATTTTCTGTTTATTTTATTTTTTTTTTCTTTTTGAGACAGAGTTTTTCACTCTTGTCACCCAGGCTCGAGTGCAATGGTGCAATCTTGGCTCACGGCAACCTTCACAGCCCGGATTCAAGTGTCCTGCCTCAGCCTCCCGAGTAGCTGGAATTACAGGCACCTGCCACCACGCCCAGCTAAGTTTGTATTTTTAGTAGAGACGGGGTTTCGCCATGTTGGCCAGGCTGGTCTCGAACTCCTGACCTCAGGTGATCCACCTGCCTTGGCCTCCCAAAGTGCTGGGATTATAGGCGTGAGCCACTGTGCCCAGCCTGTTTGTTTGTTTGTTTGTTTGTTTTTTACACCAGAACTCCTTCTTCTGAGCCACTGCACCCGGCTGCTGAGTACTGTATTTTCTCAGGGGCTCCGCATGGAAACCCAGTGCCCCACAGCAGGGGGCAGCTGCGTCTGATGCCTCTTCCCACCCCGACGGCTGGCAGGGCCTGGCACGCAGGAGGTGTTGAACAGGTATCAGTTGAAAGAACTGAATGACTCGGCAGTAACACTTCAGCAGAGGGCAGACTGGCTTTACCAACGCCTGATACTGCCCACTCGCCACTGGCCCAAGTCAGGACACCGGGATGCCGCTCCACCGCCGGGCGAGGACTGGTTCCACTGGGCTACCCTGAGTAAAACCTGCTCTATCTACTCTGCTGGCAATAGTCCCCTCATCACCTGACCCTCCTGCCTCTGCCGGCTTTTGGATGAAAGGACATTTCTTGCTTAAGTCCTCTGACTGCAGGGGCAGTGGGTGGGGACTGGGTCCCATCGCTGCCTCCAGACCATGACCTTTCTGCTGGAGGCCAATGTCATCCAGCTTCACCAGCCTTTCCCCCTTTTCTCTGTGTCATCTGAGGACATTCTGGAGACACACCCCCATTCACTGAAGACTTGTTCTTGGCTCTCAATTTTCTCTCTACCCCAGTTCTTAGATGATCCTGGAGGTCTCCCAAACCTACACCACTAACCCAGTGCCCACCTGGCCATTCAGGTCTTTGCCCTCATCCCTAACCCATCACCACTAACCCTTCAGTCCACCTGCCCCTTTCTAGCTGCAATTTGCCCTTTGGCCAACCTGAATTACATGGACTCACTTTATAATCACTTATTTTGCAAATGCCTTCAATTCCTTTGCCCATCTCCTGCACCACCTGGCAAAACCTCTACCCTGGATGACCCATATCACCTGCCCACTCCATGCCTTCCCACAAGAGGCTGAGCAATCCTGAAGAAAGGCCCATGTTCAAGAAATGCATCTCACTTCATACACGCGATCACCAACGGACACAACACCTAGCCCTGCGCGGAGCCTGTGTTTCCCTTCTGTCCCCGAGATGGTGACTTCGGGCCTCCACCACGTTCTGCAAACTCTTCCCTCATGCCTTTTCTCCCGGCTCCTGCACCTGCCAGCCTCGTCTCTCACTTCCCTTCGTCGTTACACCAGGCATCTTCCAATCTCCCACCTCTCCTTCCCTCTTACAACAGAGGGAGGGTCCTTTCTTCTAGCAGAACTGGCTGCTCTGTTGAATGACAACTGGTGGTCAGAAAAATACGCCAGTAAAAACTCCTCTGATATGTGGTACCTAAGGGCATACTTTATGATAGTTCCAATTAAGGCAAATCTTGAGACAAATCAGACTGGTTTGAAAATTTTGGTTTAAAAATAGCTATGTCTTCTCCCTCTAAGCATAATTTTTTATATTATGTACAAACCTTGGTTATGTTCTCATGAAAAGCCTAATTAGTTGAAAACTCTCAAATTTTCATTACTGGTTTTATTGGCCAACATTATGAGAATGTAAATATTGTGTGTTCAGGTAAATTTAATTCTAATGTTTAAAAGGGTTTGTTCCCTGGTACTTGAGATAACTGTAAACTTAATTATTCTCCATATCTATCTGGGTAAAATTATTAAAATGTCATCTCACAGTATCATTAATAATTGTGTTTCTCTACAGTGAATTGGATTAAATATAGTTTTCAAGATCCTTATTAACTTTAAGACCCTGAACTAATATTTCATTTCGTTAATTAGCGAATGATCTTTGGGGGGATCTGGACAATTTCTAAGGCGATCTAAATTCACAAAGACAGAAAACATAAAAGCCCCAGGACGCTCTCCCTTGCCTCTGCCCTGTATATACACAATGGAATGGCTCAGCGTATGAACCGATTGAGAAGGATAGGCAGATGCCCGTGGGCCTTGCTGGTGCGTGCTTCCTCTCACCACTTCAGGGCATACAAAGGGATGTGGAGTGTGTTCCCAAAAACAGAGCTGGCAAGGTGTGTCTCACACCTGGCTGCCTTTGGAATTTCCCTGACAATCCACTAATCGTGCCGGTCGCTAACGGTTCCAGGTTTTCTCTGGGTCTCTGAGGGAAGAATGACTCTGGGAGACTGGGGCTACACTAGATACAAATTGCAAAGCAGATACCACTTGCAAGTATGAGATATGAATCTGTATTCAAGATAATTGATGTGTTCTATTAGTTCATCAAGGGAAATGTTCCAGTTTTATTAAAACGATCAATCAACGCGGTGAGGGTATTGTCTTACTGAATGTGCGATAAGTCAGTATATTTTAAAGTTAATAAATTTGCTGGTTTTGTGTATATCTCAAAACACACACACACACACACAAACACACAAAGGTATCTTAACATTTTTAAACAAAATTAAACGATATACACTTTAAGAGGAAAAAAACAATAATTCCAAAGAAAACTGTTCAGTGACGAAGAAAATGTCAAATGTGATTCTGTGCCTGGATAAGAGAGGTTCCTTACAGCACCAAAATTATCTCACTTGACAGCTGGTTAATTTTTGGTGTTTTTTGTCATGCTTTTGAATCACATTAAACAAAAGTCTACTTCTGAAAAGTCTAGGGTTCTTAATTATTTACTGCTGTGTTTATTTATTGATTGATTGATTTTTATTTATTTATTTTGAAACGAAGTCTCGCTCTTGTCACCCAGGCTGGAGTGCAATGGTGCGATCTCAGCTCACTGCAACCTCCGCCTCCCTGATTCAAGCGATTCTTCTGCCTCAGCCTCCTGAGTGGCTGGGACTACAGGCGCCTGCCAACATGCCCGGCTAATTTCTGTATTTTTAGTAGAGAGGGGGTTTCACCATGTTGGCCAGTCTGGTCTCGAACTCCTGACCTCAGGTGATCCACCTGCCTCGGCTTCCCAAAGTGCTAGGATTACAGGCGTGAGCCACCGCGCCCCGCCTGCTGTGTTTATTTTAAATAACATCATTCTGAACCAAGTATGTTGCAATGTCTTGTCTTTAGGCATGTAATAACTTATGCTTATATCCAATCACCTCTGACAACTCTTTCTCAAACTGCCTTTTCCCAAATTTGGAAGAATAAAGCTCTCACTGTCTACTATAAACGTCAGCTACCTGTATAACTCCCCAAATGACAAGTGGCCAACACTACAGATTTGTTCCCTCACTATAGGAAGGAGGAAGCCAGACATGATTGGGAATGTCTCGTATTCGCTATACTTTTAATTGGTTTAGCATTATTGTAAGAGCTCTCGTATCTATTAAACCCACAATGTAAGAAATCAAATAGGGAAGTTCAACCTCCCTGGGGAACTGTATTCAAGTACAAGATTATTAATGGGAATTTTTCAGCAACTTCTTTCAAGATCAATTGAAGGATACTCATATCTATTACAAAGACTGGCATATCTTTCAACAAATTTATTTTTTAAATTTGTTTTATGTTTACAATAAAAATACAGTACTTGGTCGGGTGCCGTGGCTCTCGCCTGTAATCTCAGCACTTTGGGAGGCCAAGGTGGGTGGATGACCTGAGGCCAGGCATTCGAGACCAGCCTGGCCAACATGGCAAAACCCATCTCTACTAAAAACACAAAAATTAGCTGGGCGTGACGGCGCACACCTGTAATACCTGGAAGGCTGAGGTAGGAGAACTGTTTGAACCTGGGAGGTGGGGGTTACAGTGACCCAAGACTGTACCTCTGCACTCCAGCCTGGGTGACAGAGAGAGACCTTGTTCCCACCCCCCCGCCAAAAAAAAGAAAACAGAAGTAAAAAGAAAATATAGTAAGTACTCCTTTCGTTTGGCAATAACCTTACAAACATTTTACGGGATGAATTAAAAGAGCCTGGAGATTTGTCAACGTCCTCAGTGTCCAAAATATTTTAGTGTTGGGGAATCACTGACTGAATCCTTAGGAAATGATTCTGCTCCATAGGATATTGTTATCATAAACTAGCCAGAGCCATTTCGCTTTATTGCCAACTGCCGGTTTCTGCTTTTGCCTCACACTTGCCTAAAGTCGCTTCCTATAAACTATAGGTCAGAAACAGAAACTTAGAGAAAACATGTCAAAATAAAGCCTCTTTAGGCACTATTAAAGGTACTCTTCACTACTGATATTACTGAAGAGATTCCTGAATACCAACTTTCCAAATAAGCTGACACTGGCCAGGAGCAGCTTCTCATGCCTGTAATCCCAGCACTTTGTGAGGCCGAGGTGGGGGTATCGCTTGAGCCCAGGAGTTGGAGACCAGCCTGGGCAACATGGCAAGACTCCATCTCTACAAAAACATTTTTTAAAAAATTAGCCGGGCATGATGGTGTATGCCTGTGGTCCCAGCTACTTAGGAGACTGTGGTGGGAGGACTGTTGAGCCCAGCAGGTCGAGGCTGCAGTGAGCTGTGATCATGCCTGTGCACTGCAGCCTGGGTGACAGAGTGAGACCCTGTCTCAAAAAACAAACAAACAAGCCAAACAAATAAGCTGACACCATTACCACCAGGAGACACTTGTCAGACTGTGGAATGGATCAGGATTTCTAGGACTTTTTGGTTCAGAAGCAGATGACTTCAGTGAAAGTAGATGGGTAGAGAATCCAAGATAATTAGAACAAGAATTACTTAGCAGGGACTGAATACAACTGATGGAAAAATTTAATTCTGGCTAATGATCTATTTTCTACTAGAAAGGAGAAAACATTCTTTCTTCTTTCTTGCTCCATCTCTACCCTCAGTTTAACACGTTATATACATGGAAATGAAACACTCTGGAAATGGTATCTTGTTCTAATTACCTTTAGGAGAAAAAAAAACCAAAAAAGATCTTAATATAGACTATAAGATATCAAATCACCAGGAAAACCTTAGAACAACAACCCCATAGGAAATATCATATGTTGATTAACCTCATCTGCAAAAATGCTCAGAACAATGGGTAAGTACCACACAAAGGCCTTTTCTTTTCATGACAAAATATACAGGTTCAGTGAGAGTCTGCTGGGGCTGGGTGTGGCAGCTCATGCTTCTAATCCCAGCACTTTGGGAGGCTGAGGTGGAAGGATCACTTGAAGCCAAGAATTTGAGACCACAATGGACAACAAAGTGAGACTCTGTTTCTATTTTATAAAAATTTAAAAAATTAAAAATAAAAGAAGCTGCCTTCCTCCTTATCATGATATACATGGATAGATCAGATTTACAGCCAAGGTCATGCCCAAAATGTCACATTTAGATTCAAATCTCATTTAAATTAGGTATGATACGGCCGGGTGCGGTGGCTCACGCCTGTAATCCCAGCACTTTGGGAGGCCGAGGCAGGCAGACCATGAGGTCAGGAGATCGAGACCATCCTGGCTAACACGGTGAAACCCCATCTCTACTAAAAATATAAAAAATTAGCCAGGAGTGGTGGCAGGCGCCTGTAGTCCCAGTTACTCGGGAGGCTGAGACAGGAGAATGGCGCGAACCCGGGAGGCGGAGCTTGCAGTGAGCCGAGATCGCGCCACTGCACTCCAGCCTGGGGGACAGAGTGAGACTCTGTCTCAAAAAATAAATTAATTAATTAATTAAAAAAATAAGTTAGGTATGATAAGCCATTATGAAGGGGAGGAGATGGCCTCATATGTGGACATGAAGCCCACAAGTCCTCCCAGGAAACTTCTTTGGCCTATGGAATCCCAGCCTTGCACAAAGTACAGATGTCATTTCCTGACAGGCCAGAAACACTGACTACCCTGAGGATCACAGGTAAGAGGCACAGGACGACAGGATAGGTTTTGCAGGTGAAACTTGATAGATGTGAAATGAATCATTCTTGGGTCCTAACGGACAAACTAATGAAGACCATAAAAATACTCCCAGCACATAGAACAATCAAAGTATGATTCCAAGGCTTTTCAAAACTTCCAGGAGGAAGCAAACTCCAAAGGTGCAGGGTCATACGGCTCCAGTTTGTTAACCATACAACAAAAAGTTTTGTGTATTAATCAACATCACCTATTACACAAAAGTAAATAAAACTGGCCAAATAAATAAGACGTTAAATTAATATACTGAACCAGTAAACTGTTGAACGAAATTTAGGTGAGCAGATCTGTACCTCTATGGAGGGAATTCTCCCCATGGGGAGGCTGGGAAAGCGATCGCTTTGCTCTGCCACCATTAAGACCAAGCGCATCACATACCACAGTCAGAAACAAAAACAAAAAAGTCATCTTATATCCTGAGACTTTCTTTAAGGGAATACTCTATCTAGCAGTATCCCCACAAAATGAATGAAACCATGAGCCCCGTCTGTAAATATTGAATCCCAATGAAACTAACTCAAATTTGCTATGCTGAAGTCTGTGGATATGGGATGACCCTTGCAGACAAGATTAGCACAGAGGAAACTAGCTGCCTTTCCAGTGCAAAGAGAAGACCTGTGGCCTTGACAGCCTTGGGGTATTTTTCTTTTTTCTTTAAATTTTTTTTTTTAGACACAGTTTCTCCATGTTGCCCAGGCTTGTCTCGAATTCCTAGACTCCAGCAATCTGCCTGCTTCAGTCTCCCAAAGTGTTGGGATTACAGGTGTGTGCAGCTGCACCTAGCCTATACTTTTCTTTCAATACCTGCTGTGTCCTGTATTGAAGCAGCCCAGTTCCTCCAAAGTCAGGACTACATTGTAAAACTTTGCAAATGAAAATACTTCTTGGCCGGGTGCGGGGGATCATGCCTGTAATCCCAGCACTTTGGGAGGCCCAGGTGGGTGGATCACGAGGTCAGGAGCTTGAGACCAGCCTGGCCAACATGGTGAAACCCTGTCTCTACTAAAAATAAAAAAATTAGCTGGGCGTGGTGGCACATGCCTGTAATCCCAGCTACTCAGGAGGCTGAGGTGGGAGAATCGCTTGAACCAAGGAGGTGGAGGTTGCAGTGACCTGAGATTGTTCCATTGCACTCCAGCCTGGGCGACAGAGCAAGACTCCGTCTCAAAAAAAAAGAAAAAAGAAAAAAAGAAAATACTTCTTTTACTGCTTTTGTCTGTGAGTCCATCTTTCACAATCCTGCCCTGCTTTATAAATCTTGTGACATTGGTTTTATTGGAATTAGGATACATTATTCATCCTTAACTATCATTAAGTCTTCCTGAGTTTATATTTCATTCTCTCTGACTGCACTACAGACATCTTGACCCACCAAACCACACTTTGTATTTCTTTGTACATCCCACAGAATCCAGCATGACACTTTATAATAGCAGATGTCAATAAGGGTTTAGCTGACTGATGGTTTGATACATCAGCTCTGTATCTCCATGATTCATGTGTTTTCCTGAAAACTAATTTTTAAAAGACAAATTGCTCCAGGCCATCATTAATCTTTTCCTGAGATACTTTCATACATTTAGATGCTCTGAAAAAATATGTTGCCCAAATAGCATTTTGTGCCTTTACATTTCTTCAAGTACGTATACCAACATAATCCCTATTAAAATAATCCTTGAAATTCACTACCTAAACCTACGTATTATTCTAGTTTGTTTCTTCAAATAGCAATTACCAGGTATGGTGTCTCACACCTGTAATCCCAGCACTCTGGGAGGCCGAGGCGGGCACATCGCTTGAGGCCAGTAGTTCGAGACTAGCCTGGCCAACATAGCGAAACCCCGTCTCTACTAAAAATACAAGTGGTATTTGTATTGTATTTTAGTATCGCTACTAAAAATTCCTATTAATTGTATTGTATTGTAGTATCTCTACTAAACATACAAGTGGCGTGGTGGCGGGCGCCTGTAGTCTCAGCCACTTGGGGAGGTTGAGGCGTGAGAATCACTTGAACTTGGGAGGCAGAGGTTGCAGTGAGCCGAGATCGCATGACTGCAGTCCAGCCTGGGCGACAGAGCAACACTGTCTCAAAAAAAAAAAAAAAAAAAAAGAAAGAAAAGAAAAAGAAGGGAAAAGAAACTATACCTACACAACTTAAAAGAGTCAAATCATTCTATGCATCTTATTACAAAACCCAGCATTCCCTGCCACTGCCCACCCCATCACTCCCTAGATGAAATCCTTTCCATTTATTTAACTGTTTCTTTCGTTTTTTTGTTTTTTGCTTTTTTTTTTTTTTTTTTTTTTGAGACAGAGTCTCACTGTCGCCGAGGCTGGAGTGCAGTGGCACAATCTCGGCTCACTGCAACCTCCGCCTCCCGAGCTCAAGTGATCCTCCTGCCTCAGCCTCCCGAGTAGCTAGGACTACAAGCACGCGCCACCACGCCCGGCTAATTTTTGTATTTTTAGTAGAGATGGGGTTTCACCATGTCGGCCAGGATGGTCTCAATCTCCTGACCTCGTGATCCGTCCACCTCAGCCTCCCAAAGTGCTGGGATTACAGGTGTGAGTCACCGCACCGGGCCACACCCCTGTTTTTAATCTCACTGTCAAAGCCACGTCCAGAGGTCCCTGAGCCACGTGAGGGTTCTGCAGTGTTTTGTACTTCTGACAACAGTTCAGGGTTCAGCTTTATCAGGCCCTGCAAAATCAGCTGCCACTAAGCTATCCACTTCCCAGATTCCAAATGTTATTGCCAACATTACTTCTTGTACAATTAGGCTTTTCAGAAGAGCTCTGTACAGACATTTCGGTGAGGTCCTGGAGAAGAGGAAATCAGTGTATGTTTAGTCCACTACATTTGGCAGCCTTCCATTTCATTCTGTAAAACACCTCTCTCTGCTCAGTCTTGCTTTTCCTCAACACTCACTAGGGCCTCATTCTAACTCTCTCTGCGTTGCTCTTCCTCTACGACCCTAGCTCCAGGTGTTGGTTTCTCTCAAGGCCCAGCGCAGATGGCCTCTCCCTGCACTCTTCCTTCCCAGCCCCAGCTCCAGGGTCAACACACCCATTCCCACAGCTGGAATGCCATCCACATGCTGGGGATCCCCAAATTCCCAGTTCTAGCCCCAGTCTCTTCTCTGAGAGCCCAACTCACATCCAACCGCCTATGCAACTTCTCCAGTCCGATATCTCACACACATCACTGACTATCCCAACCTAAGCCCACAGTGTTCTTCCAGTCGTTTCCATCTGGGAAGCTGGTACTGCCAATGACCCAGTTGCTCATGCTGGAAATCTAGGAATCGTCCAAGTTTCATCTTTCTTCCTGATCCCACATCCAAGTTATAAACAAGTCACACTGAGTCTAGCTCTAAAATATATTTTAACCCATCCATCATCTCTCTCCAACTCTAGCGATGCCACCCTCAGACCGGGCTGTCTGCCTCTGACCGCTACAACGTCTCTGAACGGGCTTCCTGCTTCTGATCTGCCCTCCTCCCATCCTTTCCTCATAGGAAGGCCACACCCTCTTAAAACACAACCCAAAGCACACTGCTTACTTCTTATGCCCTTGGAAGCTTACCACTGGACTTGGATACAATTGAAATTCTTTTTGTTTTTTGAGACAGAGTCTCGCTCTGTCACCCAGGCTGGAGTGCAGTGGCGTGATCTTGGCTCACTGCAACCTCTGCCTCCTGGGTTCAAGCGATTCTCCTGCCTCAGCCTCCTGAGTAGCTGGGATTATCGGTGTGCACCACCACACCTGGCTAATTTCGTATTTTTAGTAGAGACGGGGTTTCACCATGTTGGCCAGGCTGGTCTCAAACCCCTGGCCTCAAGTGATCTGCCTGACTTGGCCTCCCAAAGTGCTGGGATTACAGGCGTAAGTCACCACGTCCGGCCAAATCCAAATTCTTTACCACAACTTACAAGCCCCTGCCTGATATAACCCTAAGTTCTCTACACTCTAATTTGATATCACTCTTCTCCCCACTGTACTCCAGCCACACCCGCCACCTTCCTTCGCTTGTTCACAACGACAGTCATTTCCCTGGGGCCTGTCCCTCAGTGTGGGATGCTCTTTTCACCACTCTGCACCGATGGCTCCATGGTTCCTTTAAACCTTCAGACCTCAGCTCCTTGGAGGCCTTCTCAACACACCTCAATTCCTCTAAGATTCTCCCTCTCTGTTCTCCCTGCCCCCACATCGTTTTTGTTTGCTTGCGAATATTTATCACAATTTGAAATTATTTAATTTTCCCCCCTACTCAGCTGTAAGCTCCATGGGGGGAAAGAATGTGTGGGCACTGTGCCTAAGAGGAGTTGGACACACAGTGGAATAAATGAAGAAATATCCATCCCTCTCATCCGTGCTGGAGTACTGTATATAAACTACTTCTGTTGCAATAGAAATTGCATCCTGGGCATGCGCCATGGCTCACACCTGTAATCCCAGCACTTTGGGAGGCCGAGGCAGGCAGATCACCTGAGGTCAGGAGTTCGAGACCAGCCTGGCCAACGTGGTAAAACCCCGTCTACTAAAAGTACAAAAATTAGCCAGGCATGGTGGCAGGTGCCTGTAGTCTCAGCTACTCGGGAGGCTTAGGGAGGAGAAGTTTGAACCCAGAAGGCAGAGGTTCAGTGAGCTGAGATCACGCCACTGCACTCCAGCCTGGGCAACAAGAGTGAGATTCCATCTCAAAAAAAAAAAAAAAAAAAAATTTCATCCTGTTACGAAATGCAAGGGCTTTTCAGAAGCTTGGAATAGACTCAAAATGCCTCAGAAATTTCTGCTTAGGAATGAGAAGCTGAAACTTCATTCCAAGTCTGAGGCTGTGGACATATTAAATTACAGGATCTTTCAGACAGTGAAAGGAAGAGAGAGAAATTCATACTCACCGATCCCTTTGTGAGGGTCAGGAGGACAGGAGACAAACTTCAACACTTCAGCTCGCTTCTCTCTCAGACCCCAACGGTAGAGGATTTCCCCATAGCATTTCTTAAAGTCATCAAATTGCTGGGTATTGGCGGGGTCCAGGAGCCTGGATAAAGTTAAAAAGATTTCCTGTCAGTTCCTTTAAGAAAAAACAAGCTTCATCCTAAATGGCACTTAATATACCCTTCTTGAAGCAACAGTCCTGGCCAGGCACGGTGGCTCACACCTGTCACTCCCAGCACTTTGGGAGGCTGAGGCGGGTGGATCACTTGAGGTCAGGAGTTTGAGACCAGCCTGGCCAACATGGTGAAACCCTGTCTGTACTAAAAATACAAAAAATTAGCCAGTCATGGTGGCGTGTGCCTGTAATCCCAGCTACTCAGGAGGCTGAGGCAGGAGAATCACTTGAGCCTGGGAAGCAGAGGTTGCAGAGAGCCGAGATCCCGCCACTCCACTCCAACCTAGTGACCGGGTAAGATTCTGTGTCAAAAAAAAAAAAAAAAGCAAGAGTTGTGATTGTGGAGAAATTGGAGTCCTGCCTGGAGTCCTGGCATTGCAGCTCTCACCTGGGAGGGTGGTTACCTTTTATTTTTATCATGCTGGTCGCGTTCTCGCTCACGGGGATCACTGTAGGTCAGACTCCCAAAGCGGAGCTCTTCTGGTGAGGATTCTCCCCAAGGGGAGGACAAGTGCTCTGCCTCTCTTCCCGCTGAAGAAAATCAAATGGGAAGGGAAGATGGCAATCAGAGAAGGCATGGAAAATATCTGAAGAGTCTCATAAGACAGCATGTGGCCAATGGATTTCCCAGAAGAAAAGTTAAGAGAGGCTGAATATTCTGAGAAATATAACTAAACAGAACTCTTTCCTACCCTTGCCTTTTTGCGCAGGTATTTATTACTAAGAGAACTTGATCACTAAGTACACACACATGATGCTAACGCAAATGATGGGCTGGGCGTTGTGGCTCATGCCTGGAATCCCAGCACTTTTGGAGGCCCAGGCAGGCAGATCACCTGAGGTCAGAGGTTTGAGACCAGCCTGACCAACATAGTGAAACTATGTCTTTACTTAAAAAAATACAAAAATTAGCTGGGCGTACTGGTGCATGCCTGCAATCCCAGCTACTCAGGAGGCTGAGGCAGGAGAATCGCTCGAACCTGGGAGGCAGAGGGGGCAGTGAGCTGAGATCATGCCATTGCACTCCAGCCTGGCGACAGACCAAGAGTCCATCTCAAAAAACTTAAAAAAAAAAATAAATAAAGCAAATGATGGCACAGAGATACAGTAGAACATTACATAGTCATTATTTACGAGGACTTTTTGAACAATATTTGCTCATGATATAACGAAAAATAGAACACAAAGTCACCTATATCAAATGACCACACTCCTGCACACAAAGAATGGATGAAAATGTTCTAGAATGTTAATGGACGCTATTCCTAGGTGGGAGATCAATGATTACAATTTTCTTCTCTAATACTTTTTGCTTGCTTTTCTTCACTGGGCATGAGCTACTTTTGATATCAGGAAAATTAAGATCATTTTTAAAAACTTTTTTTTTTTTTTAATCCAGGAAACACAAATACACCTTACTCAGCAAACAGCTTTATGATCAACTGGAGTCAGGCCCAGCTGTATTTGTCTACACTGAAAGCATTCATGGGAAGCGGTAGGTGGCAGATGAACATGGAAAGAGCATGTGAAGGAGAAAGGAAAAGGGTTAGGTTTTGGGGGTGAACAGTGGGAAGTCCCATTGTCAGTTTCTCAAGGTTAAGAGATGAAAAGCAACACCGCAAGGCACAAAGACCCCCAGAACGTGGCCTGTTCAACAAGCAAAGTCAGGCCTCCAGCAAGAGTATCCCTATCACAGTAAATGCAAAGAGAAATAAGAAATAAGAAAAAATATGGAGACTAAGCATCAACTAAAGGTTACATATGCACAGCTCTGGGAGAACTAAAAATCCAGTGTGGGCTAAGTCATTTCCATACAAACCTATGTTCCAGCCGCCAGTGTTGAGCCCTGGGTCTGACATACTGGAGCAGGAACCAGAAGAGGTAAAGCTAGGCTACAGATGGGAAGAGAAGAACCAACAGGACTAGCATGAGAATACCATTCCCCATGACAGTTCACATTAAGAAAACAGCAGGCCAAGCACGGTGGCTCATGCCTGTAATCCTAGCACTTTGGGAGGCCAAGGAAGGTGGAACACCTGAGGTCAGGGGTTCGAGACCAGCCTGGCCAACATGGTGAAACCTCATCTCTACTAAAAACACAAAAATATACCAAGAGTGGTGGTGCATGCCTGTAATCCCAGCTATTCAGGAGGCTGAGGCACGAGAATTGCTTGAACCCAGGAGGCTGAGGTTGCAGTGAGCTGAGATCATGCCATTGCACTCCAGCCTGGGCAACAAAGTAAAACTCCATCTCAAAAAAAAAAAAAAAAAAAAAATCAGACAAAACCAGGAAAGGACAAACTTACATATCGACTATGGGACACCACAAGATTAGAAGAACGGTTGGGAAAAGGCCCAAAGGGGTTTGGTAGCCCCTGAGGCCGAGACTGGGCTTCAAACACGCTACAGAGCATCGCCAGTGTCTGAACATCCCGGAGCCGGCAATAGTGAGCCAACCTGAGGAAAAGATGAGAGGAAAGAAAACAAGTCAGGAGGAGGGATTGAGGAGGAAAGCGGTCACAGTCATGGTGTGTTACTGCCACAGGGGTGGGAAGGGAGGAGTCTTTATTCTGCCTCAAAAACCCATCAGGAAATGGGGCTTTCTACAGATCCAGCGGTTTGACCTACTTTGAGTTTGCCTAAACTTCTTTTGGAATATAAGGCATCGACGTACTACAAATGATCTAGAGAATGCATCTCAAAGCCTCTGGCTAACTTTCAGGCATGGGCTTAAACATGAATGTGGCTTCTCCAAGAACTAAGTGGACTAACCTGACATCTGAGCGAGCCAATACATGCTCTGTCTTCCCAGCTCCAAGGAAGAATCACACTGCTTTTGGGGGATTCCCACACATGTCATTTATATAACCTAAAGCTACATGAAGGAGCTCAGAGGACACTGGACCGCCACAGCATGCTAGCAGGCAATCAACTCTGGAGGTGCAGTTATGAAGATGAGCTATTAGGTAAGAACAACAAGGAGTGTTTCTGTCCTTTAGGTACTCATATCCCCTTTGTCCTTTCAGGAAGATTATGCTAGAATATGAGTAAGGAATCAGAGGGGCTTTGCCTTTAAGAATGAATAATATTAATGTCTTCCTATCACTCAGTGTCTAATATTTGTGTTTTCACACTCACTATCTTATTTGAGTCTTACACGAAATAAGTAGAGTAAACCTTATCATCCCTGTGTTAGTGACAAGGAAACGGAAGCATGAACACGTGTCCCAGGGGTGGCCTTAATGCATAAATTAAGCAAACCTCAACTTGAAGTCAGGAGCGTTTCTCTCCCCAGGCCCTGGGCCTCCAAGTTATGGAGATTCCAGCGGTTTTACTTGGTGTTAAATTATTGTGTATAGTATAGCCCAGTTTTCCATATGTCAGTGCAATAAACTGAACGCAAAGGCAATGTTTTCTCGAATTGCCTAACAGGGTGAAAGCGTCGTGGTCTTTGGCAAACATGAACACCAACATGCAGTTCTCTAATCCATTCTCAAGGGTGAGACCCTAGAGCTTTCAAGAAGAAACTTACCATCTCATGAGCTCAAACTCCTGTATTCAGACTGATGTGATTTATGGACTAAAGCATGAATCTCTAAAGGATACATGAGTCTCAGGGGTCTCAAATCCTTGTTATAAATGACAAGTATTGTATAGTTCTGTCTGCTCTAAGAAGTTTGTTCTGCACAGAAATTATTTCAGCACTGAAAGGAAAGATCCTACTCCTTCCTTTCATTCCTCGGGCCTCTGCACCTTTCTCTTAGGTGGTGACATTTCAAGTGTTTACAGACCAAAAATGGACATCACTCATTTTTCTCATTTTTAGCTCTCAAAACCTACAGGGACTCCAGCAGCTGCCGCCCAAATGGATGTCGAGCCCAGGGTGTTTCCAAATCTGGGTCAGATTTCGGACCAAGGCAAAGATCTGTAGCTACCGTAGCCAGCGACCAAACCTGGACAGATCAAAGAGAAATACAAACTCAAACTGGCAAGGACAAGAACCGAAACCGTGAAGCAATCCCACCTGTCTTCCATATAAAACCTGATGCCTTGCTACATTGGGGGCAGCAAAAGCTGGATCCTTATTGAAATGCATAAGTTTAGGCCCCACTTAGACCTACTGAATCAGTGTTTACATTTTAACCAACTCTTTAGGGGAGTTATGTGCACTCTAAAGTTTGAGAAACACTAGGCTTAAAAATTTTTCATTAAGCAAACTTCAGAGAAATGACACAGTGTAATAATTTCAGTGGGTCATCTACTTAACCACTAACTCATATGACTTTTTATTTTATTTTACTTTTTTGAGACAGAGTCTCGCTCTGTCGCCCAGGCTGGAGTGCCGTGGCACAATCACGGCTCACTGCCACCTCTGCCTCCTGGGTTCAAGCCATCCTCCTGCCTCAGCCTCCCGAGTAGCTGGGATCACAGGCATGTGCCACCACACCTGGCTAATTTTTGTATTTTCAGTAGAGACGGGGTTTTGCCATGTTGGCCAGGCTGGTCTCAAACTCCTGGACTCAAGTGATCCACCTGCCTCAGCCCCAAAAAGTGCTGGGATTACAGGTGTGAGCCACTGCGCCCGGCCTCGCATGACTTTTTAAAATGCTGTTTCATCAGTAAGTTGGGTTGGCAGAGAGGAAAAAAAGGCAGTCTATAACACATTTAAGATCTGTCCCTCTTTACCTAAATAATGAAAGACTTTGTTGCCTTCATTATAAAAGTTTCAGTATCCTCTCTGAAGCTAAAAAGTAACAGTAATAACAATAGGCCAAGACAAAATGGATTTGGCTTTCTTTTTGTTGACACCACATCTGAGGAATACCTCCCCGACTTGAAATCCCATGGGGCCTGGAGCTATTGAGCAGAAACCAATAGCCTCTAAGTGTCTATTAAGTCCAAGGCACAGGCTAAACCCATCATGTCATAAGCAAAGTTCCCACCCCCTCAATACCTTTAAAAATCAAATACGGCGGGCCCTGTGGCTCACGCCTGTAATCTCAGCACTTTGGGAGGCTGAGGTGGGCGAATCACCAGGTCAGGAGTTCGAGACCAGCCTGGCCAATATGGTGAAACCCTGTCTCTACTAAAAATACAAAAATTAGCTGGGCGTGGTGGCACACGCCTGTAGTCCCAGCTACTTGGGAGGCTGAGGCAGAAGAATCTCTTGAACCTGGGAGGCTGAGGTTGCAGTGAGCCGAGATCACGCCCTGCACTCCAGCCTGGGCGACAGAGCGAGACTCTGTCTCAAAAAAAAAAAAAAAAAATCAAATACTATTTTCTGGAAAACCTTTCTCAGTAGCAGCACATCATTGTATGCCCATTAACTTGAAAACATTATACTAGACTCTGAGATGCTCAAAAGAAAGAAGATATGGACTTTGAATCAAGGAGTTTACAATCTAAGGAGAAAGAATAAGCCAACAAAGATACTGAGAAACAGGTCGAGAAGCATTAGGCATGCAAAAACAATGAAATCATGTGGCACCAACATACTTGAAAAATATACAGAAGCTATTGTCGAAAAGGAGAAACTTGAAGTTCACATTCATCTCTATAATCAATAACCTAGTGAACCAGCACTAGAGGAAGTTAATGACTTTCTGGGATGAGATAAGATGTTTACTACCCTGGCTGACAATTTAGCCATGTTATTTCCTCACTGATAATACACATTTCCTGAATGCCTTCAACAGAAATAGTGACTCTTGCATTTACTTCTGCAACTCTTTGCAAAACAGTAAACATATCTTCAACATGAGCATAAAGAGCAAAAAGACTGGGTGTGGTGCCTCACGCCTGTAATCCCAACACTTTGGGAGGCCAAGGCAGAAGGATCACTTGAGGCCAGGAGTTCAAGACTAGCCTGGCCAACATGGTGAAACCCCATCTCTACTAAAAAGTACGAAAATTAGCCGGTCTTGGTGGCATGCATCTATAATCCCAGCTACTCGGGAGGCTGAGGCAGGAGAATCGCTTGAACCTGGGAGGCGGAGGTTGCAGTGAGCTGAGATCGTGCCACTGCACTCTAGCCTGGGCGACAGAGTGAAACTCCGTCAAAAAAAACAAAAACAAAAACAAACCACTGAATGGTGTATTTTAAATGGGCAAATTGCATGGTAGATGGGCTATATCTCAGTTAAGCCGTTTAAAAAAATACAGAGATAGTTTGTTATAATACACTGATATGTTGCTGCAAAGATCAAGAAAATTTAAATATTTGTCATATTAAATCATATTTTAAAACTGAACATCTCTATCTAAAGGAGCACTTTGGTAAATATTTCATAAAATGAAGCATTTTAGAAAGAAGGTACAAATGACAAAGAAATAGACACCCAAGTTTAGCTACACAGCAATCACTGATACTGGAACAGAAAAGAGATGTATAATAAAAAAAATTCATCGATGCTTTAGGACCTTCCCAACTAAGCACCAGGAAGAAAAAATCTCCAGCATTTGGAAAGCCACTCTAACCCTACAGACTGGCAAAGAAAATGGAAAATGAATTCCAAATTAAGACACACACTTTGAAAATGTCATTAAATGCCAATGACAAAGTAAAAACAATTTGCTCCTGAAGAAAAATCCAAATCTCCACCAAAAGGGATGGGCAATACCTGGACGAGATCCTTTCTTCCAACGAGCAAGGCAGAGGCGGCATTCTTCTGACATGTTTCCTGAATATCATTCACATTCAATCTGAAATTTTTTTAAAAGAATTAAACATTTCTTTCTAGTGTAACTTCCCAAATCAATGACTCCCAGTTTAACAAACAGATGAGAACCTGACTCTTTGGTTGTCACTCAAAATGTTTTATTCCGTGTTGGCCTTGGGCCCCCTTTCTATCTGACTCAGAGGAAAAGCTTAACTAGAGCTGAAGCTAATACATCTGTGGGTTCCAGCCTGGGGAACTTGAAATTGCACACCTCTTTAAAGTCAGGAGGGGAGGCCATACTCAAATACCAATTTACCAACCAGCTTTTCTATGGAGTTCCCAAGCCTTGAGGGTTGAATAAAAATGAATTGAAATACATGCGACACTGACTATGGTTCCTAACAGAAAGAGTAGTGTGCTGTGTGTAGACTACAAAGGAAACACTTTCTGTTATGAGTTCGAGTTTAGGAAGAAGCAGGGGAACTACAGGTGGCCTCTGCATGCCAATTACTCACCTCTCACTTCCGTCCAAACAAAAGTAGCCCTGCTTTGTATAACAGCTCTTCTGCTTTGTAAAGTAGCATGCCTTGTACAATACTCCACCCCCTTTGAATGTGGGTGACACCAGTGAATATTGATGGGATATCACTTCTGTGATTATGTTATTAAGCAATTGACTTTGAAGTCACCTACAGAGAGACTATCCTGGGTGGGGCTGACCTCATCAGGTGAGGCCTTAGAGGGAAGGTAAAGCATGTGTGAGCCATTCCTGCTGGTCTCAAGACGAAATTTACAGATGAGTTCTACAGCTGCAAGGGTATGAATTCTGCTGACAACCTGAACAAGCTTGGAAGAGGAGCTTTGCATCGGATGAGACCACTGCCTGGCCAACACCATTTCAGCCTGCTGAGACCCTAAGCAAGGACACAGAAAAGCTGTGTCCAGACTCGCGACCCACAAAAACTGGAAGATAAGAAATGAATGTTGTTGGAAGCTGCTAAGTTTGTGGGAATTTGTCCACAGCAACAGAAAGCTAATACATTGGGCTTTTCCTAAAACTGCTTTTAAAGAAAGGACTCCCACACGCAAAAAAAAAAGTTTTGCTAATCCTGGCTAAATGACGAGTGCAGCAGACTTGAAATTTTGTACTTACATGTACAGCTCTCCCAGCGATTTGTGAACAGGCAGGAGGCAAGCAATATCCTGGATGATGACTTTCCCAGCAGCCTTGATCTGTCGATTGCCAGAGTCTGATCCCTCACGCTTACTTTTCCATCGTCTTGATTTCTAGGGGTAGATGACAGGATGTAACTAATGGGGACTTTGACAAGTGGAAACCAACAATTGCAGAGCTCATCATATTGGGGTCATTGGTAATTTGCACTTTTTAAAAATTACATCATGCCCACAATTATGGGAATCAGCATCTGTAGGAAATAAAAGGATGAGCTCTTGATCCAAAAATCCTAACAGGAAAATAAGCACCTACTGCCAGGCTAGATACATTCTGCAGGTGCTCAAAAACACATATCAGGAAGCCAGGATTAATACATTAATTAATGAATTTGAAAACAGCAAGTAAATAAGTTAGTAAAGGCCACAAAAATGTGGGAGAACAATTTTTAGATTGAATTCAGTCCTAGGTTCAAAATTCCTGCCTGAAACTCATCAAAATTTTTTTCCTTAGGCAGTTTGAACAGGGTTTGTGGAAAATTTATTGCAGACATAGCAGTGTGGGCTCTGCAAACCTTAATCTATATGGTAGGAAAACAGAGAAACTTTGCAGCTTGAGGAGAATTACCCCGTTTTTCTGGCAGACTTGAATTATTTCTAAAAGTGATCGTTCTCAATGTCAAAAATACCTGATTCGAGGGGCTTGGGTAGTAGACATGGAAGATTGTGGGCAAGTATTCCATTTCCCGACGCTTACCTATGGGTGGCTACATGTGTGAGGAGCCTGTATGTGTGAATTGAGAGATGTCCTGAAAAACTTGAATTATCAGAGCACAGCCCCATCTGGAATCTTTAAAATGACAAACCAAGGAGCAGGATTCCATTTTATTGCAGGAAGTTAAAAAGGGGGTCACCAAAGTGATTCAACTAAGGAAGGAGTGACATATTTATTAACAAAAAAAGGCAAAAGGAGCTAGTAAAAAGGCCTCCAATTTGGAATCAGAAAACCCAGATTTCCAGGTCTTACTACTACATGTACTGGCTCAGCAGGACCCTCGGCAAGTTTTTATTTGTTATGAATTTACTCTAAGGCATGTGAATTTGTTTGCTCACTGACAACTTATGGCCAATCATGACCTCTGTTGTTCCAATCTCACAAGATTAATGAGCGTACAATGAAGAGGTAGGGGTGCAAATTAAATGGAAAAGTGTACTCTAGAAACATGTAATTATTATGAATGTATATAAACTCTCAGGAATTTAAATTGGATCATTATTTAGATTACTCACAAATAAATTCATTTTCTGTAAGTGATTTTTATACAATCATTCTTCCATAAAGGGTTTCTGACCACTGATATCCCATTTAATACCTAAAGTTGTCCAATGCATGTAACTTCCTATAGGGTTATCATGTGTCTTGGAACCTACTAAATTCAGGACATGTGGAGTTAGTTCAGGGCAGGTAAATGAAGAAGTTTAGCTGAAGTATCTGTGAACTGTTTATCATCATTTGTAAATGCATGTTACACTATCAATTTGGAACTTTAACCCGTTTGATCTTTTTATTTTTTTTTCTTTTGAGACAGAGTCTCGCTCTGTTGCTGAGGCTGGAGTGCAGTGGTGTGATCTTGGCTCACTGAAATCTCCACCTCCGGGGTTCAGGTGATTCTCCTGCCTCAGCCTCCCGAGTAGCTGGGATTACAGGCATGCACCATCATGCTCAGCTAATTTTTGTATTTTTAGTAGAGACAGGGTTTCACCATATTGGCCAGGCTGGTCTTGAACTCCTGACCTCAAGTGATTCACCCACCTTGGCCTCCCAAAATGCTAAGATTACAGGCGTGAGCCACCACGCCCGGCCCCATTTGATCTTAAGAAGCAGTTCAGTGATTATTTACCATTTATCCATACCCAAGTCATTATTCTGCAATACAAGGGGAAGCTTTATCAATTATTATGGGGTAGCCCTTCCATTCCTACTTGCCCTGGTTTTCTAAAAAATTATGTGCATACACACAAAAGTGCTATCCTTTTAGACACAATCATCCTGACATGGGTGTAAGTAAGGGGAGGATACGTTAAAGAGCAAATAACCTGTCAGAATGGGCTGGAGCCAGGCAGTGTTACTGACCTAAGACAGACGTAGTCACATGTGCACTAAATACTATGGCAGGGCCTGTTTTAGGGAGGGTCATTTAGCCTATGTCTACCCTGCAGTGACAGTGAACAGCACAAGGGGCTTAACGAGAACAGGGAAATTACAAGGTACACAAGCTCATTCACTGTGATTTTCATTCAGGTTTCCAGGACTTTAAAAAGCCCAGGAAACAACACACCCACAGGCCCCACATAATTGGTCATCTCAAGTGAGACTCAGGGCACTGGATTAAAAAAAAATAAAATCTATGCCAGAAAGATTCCACCTAGAATGGAATATGATCCATCTAATTTGGTCTTCTGGATAGGGTGGAAGGCTTCTAAAACACCGATCCAGGCAGTCACTCTGGTTCTTTATTCCAAAAAGAGAATGAGAAGCACTTAAACAACTGAGCAATTCACTATCGTTCAGTTTAACTACACAGCTGAATTGAAGGCCTCAATGAAGGATGAGGTCTACCAGCTTACAGAACACACTGAAAATAACCATGGGCCAAGTGCAGTGGCTCACACCTGTAATCCCACTCTTTGGGAGGCCAAGGCAGGCAGATCACTTGAGGCCAGGAGTTCGAGACCAGCCCAGCCCTGGCCCACATGGTGAAACCCTATCTATACAAAATATACAAAAATTAGCAGGGCATGGTGGCGTGGACCTGTGGTCCCAGCTATTCGGGAGGCTGAAGCAGGAGAATTGCTTGAACCCGGGAGGCAGAAGTTGCAGTGAGCTGAGATCGCGCCCCTGCACTCCAGCCTGGGCGACAGAGCAAGACCCTGCCTAAAAAAAAAAAAAAAAAAAAAAAATTCACAATTTCCTGACCTTTAAAACAAACCTAATAAAAGCATATTATTAATTAAGATTCATATGCCCAAAGCAGTTCATTTGCAAAACAGACTAGCCCATTTGAAATTGACAAATGACACAAGTCCAAGTATACAAATGTTTGACTGAGGACTTACAGTATCAGCTCCTGCTCCTGGATTGCTCATTCTGTGCTAGTATAAGCCTCACTTATGACAGCTCTGTGACGAGGGATACTACTTCCACTTTACAGATGAGGACATGAGGCTTACTCTAGGTCACAGCCATCAGCGCTGAGATTTGAACACAGGCCTGTCAGGCTGCTAAGCTCATTCTTGTTAACTTGATTTTCAGTATATAATTTTATATTAAAAACTAATAAATAAATTCTAAGCTCCCTGTTAATATGGAAATTGCTTGGTCCATTTTTTAATGGATCCATTTCTGCATGAAGGAGATTGGCACTGGATTCCAGCGATGCCTGTCCAGCTCCACCCTTCTACGATGACTCACTTCTTTAGTCACTTTCTGTCAGCATCGTGACTCTGTTCTGCTCAGCCCAAGTGTCTACTGAAGATCTGCAGTTCCTGCAGCTACATGGCTTCACAGCGGGGCAGGCCAGATTCAGACCAAGATGCTGCATTTCAGGCCGGGCACCTCACAGTGTTTAGGCTTTGGGGTTTGTTAGGATTAGGCACATTCAGACAGAAGAAAACTAAGAGTCTAAAGAGATGTCTTAGGGACTCTTCCCCCATTTGCAGCTTTGGATTACAAAGATCAGTAGAAACAAACCTACGTGACCCATCCATACTTGATGCAAATATAGACAGTGGTCTTTGCAACTTTTTGCAATGATTCTTCAATGAATTATGAAAATCACAGTCTGTATTTCCTGGGACTTCTTGAGACACCAGGCTTCTAGGTACTTCTGTTTGATCCGTATTGGATGGATAAGAGGTGCTTTATGAAACCTCACTCAGCTGCCTTTAAGCCTGCCATAAAGGAGGTTCCCCAACAAAGGATCACCCTAATTAGAGTTGCTACCGGAACCAAACTGTAAAAGCAATTACAGGACAGTGCTGTAAATTTTTTTAATCCAGCAAGAAATAACTGCAAAACATTGTCAAAAATCTTTAAGGGGCTGCAAAATACTGTCACTGTCGGTTTTTTATAATGTGTTGGTTAGTGGTTTTTAAACATAAATATCTCCCCTTCAGGCTTCAGGGGTCACTTGGTAATCCTGCCTACTGGCCAATTACTCTAGGGATTCTAATTTAACGAGGCTGTCTAGCTGGAGAGGTGAAATCTCAAATCAGATCAGATACTAGTTGGGGTCTTAGGCCCTTGCTGCTAGCTAATGAGTAGATGGACATCTTTTCAGGGTATTTTCCCCAGTGCTCTGGCAATAAGAACCACTCATGTTCCATCCACATCTCTCCTAAGAAATTTTCCCCTTAATATCTTGCTGGCAATGTTTGGAGTCTCTCTTGTCTCTGCAACTGCCAGGTAATAACATACGGATTTCTTTTATGATCCTCTGGTTCCAGAGCATACTGACACATGAGGCTAAGGTGTGGTTAATCTTTCTGCACTGGGGAAGGGCGCCATGGTCTAAAAGCCCCTGAACCTCCTGCATTGCTCCAGTCCCACTCTGACGGGCTTAAATATGGATACCTCTCTATGCAGTAAAGTTAGTACCTCTGGGAGGAAAAGGATTTGATCCTTTCAATGCTGCATCAATAGAAAATGTCCTGTCCCCACAGATTTCATGAGAAGAAATTGAGGGAAAAGAGACAAAGCAAGACAGACAAATTATTACATGATGAGCACCAGGCTGCCCCTCTGAACAAACCAAGAAGGTGTTCATGGAGTTAAGGCAAAGAGGACAAGGAAGAACGGAGTGGGGGGGGGGGGGGTTGGGGGGCAGGAGGGAGGCATTGGTGCAAATAGCACTGAATGACAACCAATAGCCAGCTTGCGACTGTACCACCAGTGTTACTGCTACGATCAGAGGCAACATTGATGCCACTAAATGGGTTGAATGTAAAAACAGCCCAAGAATAAGCCACCAACTGCTTCGCAGAAACCCCATTAGCAATGCATAATCCGCAGAGCGGGCAGGGAGTCTAAATGAGTCCCTATTTAAATAGCAGTGGGAGCAGGGACTTTTGGACAATCAGTGGAAATTCAGCAGTCGGGTTGGCTGGGACAGGCTTTTGGAAGGTGGCCCCGTTGGTGGCTCCACCTACAAGTTGTTGGCAGCAGTGGTACTTGCTAATCGGGGCTTCTGATTCCAACTGGTTTTCTATGACAAGGCTATAGGATGATTCCCCTGAATATTCTTTATACCAAATGAAATTTATACAAAGCCTCACGGCTGCCTTGCACAGCGTGAGGTCACCTTGGCACTACTGAAACATGAAGGGATGGGAGAGGAAGACAGAAGAGGTGAAATGGCCAATAGGAGTAAGAAAGAAAGAAAAGGAAGAGAGGATGTCCACAGCGGAGGTTTTACTGTCTACACAAAATATTGATGGTAAGGAAAAAAATTTGTTTCAGAAACTTCCCAAAGGATAAAAGCTAGCTTCCGTGTTATGCCAATGAAGCAGGTGGGCACCTCCCTCTGTGAACTAGACCAGGACTGTAAAAGCAGAGACAAAATAGTGGAAGCCTCTTATATCTTCCTCTGCTCCCCCCATGCCAAAGGTAGGCTTTTGAAAGCTCCAAAAAATTACACAAATGCTCCAAGTGAAATTGGGTGAGCTAACGGCTTACAATCAGGGTTCTTTCCAAGAAACCCAGTATTAAGTTTCCTTTGCCAAAAGAGTCCATTCAGGATCCCTGACAATATTAGCCATTTGAAACTCTGTGATTGGACAAGGAGGCAGCCCTTGGTGCCTGAACTCCCCCAAGCAAAAAATTGACTGTTGCTGGTCCTGAAAGCAGCTCGCCTGTCATTTCAGGTTCCTCAAAGCCAGGCAGGTGGCATTTTATTCTTGGGCCTCGGGTAGAGACAGGATTAGTTAAGGAGAGCATTTGCACAGCGCACAGTACCGGGAAGTCGTTAATTGCTTGTATGGACCAACGCCGCCGGGCAGAGCGAGGAGACATCTGTGCATGAAAACGTTACACCCAGGAGGAGGGAAGAAAAACACCAAGAAAATTAAAAGGGAAAAATATAGAATAAAATGAAAGCTTCCCACACATCCGATGGATTCAAATGTACCATAATACACTGTACAGTTGGGATTGGAACGACTAAAAAATCTGAACCTAAGCACAGCGGAATTCGGCTTCCCTCACCTCCCTCCCACCCCATCACACTCCAAACACAGCTTCAATTTCATTGTTCTTTTAGTCACATTTCAAGGTATATGGAGGCTGACATCAACACAGTTCTGACAAAGGAACTACAAATAGGTTTGAGGAACACTAACACACACTGAGATCATTGTGCAAGTGGAGAAATAGGCAGAAGCCTGTTTTCCCCTGTAGTAGGTAACAAGGAGAACATATATTGAGAGCACATACTCATTCCTAAAAAGAAGACATTCTTGAATAGGCTCAATACCAAATTTTTTCTGGTAAGTGTTTGGGGGGTGATGAGGGAATTGGGTGTCTTGACATTGGGCCGGCAGGACTATCTTCAGAGTGACACCATGGGGAAATGGGAACCCTGGAGAAACGGGGGGAAGAAAGGGGCTAATGCTGAGGAGAGACCTTCTTGAAAGCACCTTCGCTAACAATATGAGTATCTGTTTACGGAGATCAGAAATTATTCTATTAACTTAAAGATCTCTCTAGTTATTTACATGAGAGCTATTTAAGTAACATAAACTAAAGCAAGAGTGGGAGGTTGCAACAATGTTTAAATGTATGCAAGGCAATACCTAAAGCTTAGCCTAAGTTCTGGGCCTTCTGATCTACCCTAGGAATGAACAACATTTCATCAGCTATTAAGAGTTGGTTCACTTGTCAAATGAATGTTAGCAATTTGATGGCTTTTGAGGCGTCACACGTTTTAAAATTTTTAGGAGCCAACCTTGGCATTCCATCTACAGAATATTTGGGTGAACATAACAATATAACCTAAGTAGGGCAGGTTAAAAACACACAAAGCCACAAGAGAAACAAACAATAATCTCTAAATGGCTCTAAAAGATGTTTTGTTATCTCAAAAATACACTACACTGGGCCGGGCGCAGTGGCTCACACCTGTAATCCCAACACTTTGGGTGGTCAAGGCAGGTGGATCACCTGAGGTCAGGAGTTCGAGACCAGCGTGGCCAACATGGTGAAACCATGATTAGCCGGGCATGGTGTTGGGCACCTGTAATCCCAGCTACTTGGGAGGCTAAGGCAGGAGAATCGCTTGAACCCGAAGGCAGAGGATGCAGTGAGCAGAGACCGCGCCTTTGCACTCCAGCCTGGGCAACAAGAGCAAAATGCTGTCTCCAAACAAAAAACAAAAAAACTCTATACTGGCTGGGTGAGATGGCTCATGGCTATAATCCCAGCACTCTGGGAGGCTGAGGTGGGAGGACTGCAAGAGCCCAGGAGTTTGAGACCAGCCTGGGCAACATAGCAAGACCTCATCTCTACAAAACACAGACCAAAAAAAGCCCCCAAACCAAAAACCCACTATACTTCCCTCATTGCTATGCCTTAAGGCAGTCACATTCCATTCTGTTACTCTCACTCATTTAAAGCTCTCAGGGGCAGAGATCTACCACGGAATAAAAATATGTAGGAGAAAAATTTGGGCTAAAAATGAAGACCTAAACACAGAGAAATCCAGCCTGGGCAACATAGCGGGACCCCAGCTCTATAAAAATATTTGTTTTTAATTAACTGGGTGATGTGGTGTACTCTTGTAGTTCTAGCTACTCAGGAGGCTGAGGTGGAAGGATCACTCGAGCCCAGGAGTCTGAGGTTGCAGTGAGCCATGTTCACACCACTGCACTCTAGCCTGGGCAATGGGCAACAGAGTGAGGCCCTGTCTCTTAAAAAAAAAAAAAAAATTCCAAAACCACAAAACACAAACAGAAATTTAGTAGACTGGAATCATTTCCAGAACAAAAGCAACAAAAGCGACATCATTTGACATGTGAAACTAGGCAGCTGAGGATTAGAAAATGCTCCTCAAGGATTATCAACCTTTGTAAGGGAGGTAAACCTTTGTAAGGGAGGTAAGATATCATGGCCATATCACGCTTATGTAATTCCCCCCTTGGCCCCTACATAAACGGGATGGATGTGAACAAACTTCAAGGAGAGAGAAATTTATGTCAAATTCATCACAAAATGACTGACTTATTCATTTTTATCTTGTTAACCTATTAAGTTGAACCACATGAATCTTTGTTTAGGTCAAAAATGGTCAAATATCAGCAATTTCATATGATTTAAGCCAATAATCCAAGGTTTCTGAGGTTCCTGAAATGTTCTATTTCTTGACCTGTGTGATTATTAATTCACTGAACTATACATGACTTTGATTTGTGAACTTTTCTGTATTTGGTATATATCAATATAAGAGTTTCATATGAAATTATAATCAAAGCATCACCCCAGTTTATTTGGTCACTATTTGAAATAAAACATAAAAGGCCACTTACTATGTCTATTATGGGGCTCGAACCGCCCACTTTCTGTGCAGAACAGAACACTGGGAACCACCCCAAACTGAAATTTCACAACTCTTCTCCACTCCCCTGCAGATACGATCAGATATTCTCTGATGAGAGAATTATCCACGTGCTCTTGGTTCCTCTTTATAATTACGGTGTTTGCAGTAAAAAAGGCCATACCATCAAAAACATGGACACAGGCTTAAAAGAGGCCTCATCTTGGAACTGGAGTTATTTTGATTAGAGTGGGCTTTACATACCCCCACAAAGTGAAAATTACTAGTCAATCTATTCTGCCCAATCTGAACCCAAGCATGGGTGGCACGCGACACAAACTGGAGAGGAATTCAGAACTGCCTCTTGGACTGAAAGATCTCCTTGACCTGGACCTGACACTAAAGAAAACCCCACATGTACCCAACCATGAGCCTGGCTTTCATCTCAACAAAATGTCTTAGTTCCAACCTGTTTATCAAATCATCTCTCCAGTTACCTGCAAACATGTGGGAAAAAAGAACTAACAATTTTGAATGGAAAGGACTTGGAGATGATATAGATTAGTGGGTGTTCCAAGGAGGTCTGTACTAGCCAAGTGGGCAGAATTCCATCAGAGATGTGAGGAAGGGGACTATAGGAAAGTGTCCAGAAAAAAAAAAAATCATTTTCCCTATTCAACTAAATGGTTTTGCTCAAGACTGGTCTGGTCTCAAACACCAGTTGCTGCCACTCATTTTAGTCACATACAACCCTAAAATAAAGTCAGAGATGGTCAACTCTCAGTGAAAACCAAGAAGGTTGGACATTCTACTGCAATTGAACTGAAGGAACTTCTAATACTTCCTAGAAATGGGTGTTTTGTCCAAAATAATTCAATTTTTAAAAAACAAATATTAATTACAATCCATTATTTCCCACTGAGCGAGAGATAACAACAAAGAATTCCTAAGGACTGAGTTTGTGCAGTGCTCAGTGGTAACTCTGTTTAAAACATCATGTCAGCTAAAAGTCTGTTTAAGCCAGACCTGCAATCTGTCAACACAGAAAGCTTTCTCTGCCAACATTCTCTACATGGTTGGCACCAAAGGTTTCTGACAGCTTAATGATAACTACTTTAGGGACAATGAGTTATTTAAGAAACTAGGCACATAAGGACAAGCTCAGGTGATTTTTGTATCATCTGGTCCACTCAGATAGGTATTTCCATGTAGACTTAGTATAAAAAAAAAAACAAAAAACCTTTCAGACATTAACTTTAAGACTTCTCACAACCATCAAGTTCCAAATATATTGAGATCCCAAGACTTCAGAGGCATCCCTTAATTTGCTGACAAACATCAGAATACCATGGAAGACTTGAAGCTAAGGTATTCTACCCTGAAATAATGGGAATCAACTCAGGGAGTGGAGATTACAAGGACAAGGCTAAATGGGGAGTAAAGATTATGGACCATAAGAACTGCCCCCCGACCTATACACACACAATTTATAGCAGGTAAAACCAACTGAAAGGAACAAAGCAATGACTTTCTTGAACAAACTGATTATGAAAGTGAAAGGCTACAGGGTGATTACTAATCTAGCTGCTGCGCCAGGCAGGAGATGAGGAACAAGAATCCAGGAGAAGGGGTAAGAATCAAAGGCTGCGGCTCTGGCACTTACCCGCTCCTTGTAGTAGAAGGAGCTGATGGAGACCTGCTCTTTCTCGCTGCGAGTGGGGCTCCCACTGTATAAACGAAGGTTCCCAGGGGCCTCTGTGCGGATCTTCATGGGCGCGATCAAGCCAGTGTGATAAGCAGACAAGGCTGAGAGAGATCTGTAGTTGAAAATGATAATTATCCACACTGGCTGCAGTCCTGTCATATTTCCAAGTGGTGCTATTCTTAGCACTTGATACCAACAGGAGAAGACAAAATGAGAAGATGGAAACTCCAGAAAAAGAAGTCAAAAAAACTTTTAACACTGAAAAATGCTTTATCTGCAGAAGCATAGAATGCTTCTATGATTACAGACATAAAAAATTCAAAGGAATCTACAAACTACTAGAATAAGTGAATTTGAATACAAGGTCAACCTACAAATATCTACTATAGTTCTATCAATTAGAAACAAATATTTGGAAAATAAATATTTTAAAAGCTCATTTATAGTAGCATTAAAACACGTCAAATACCTAGGAATAAATTTAATTTTTGAAAATGTGCGTGAAAATACAAAATGTTGATGAGAGAAATTAAAGGAGACATACAACGATGGAGAAATATACCACGCTAGTGGATTGGAAGAGTCCATATTCTTAAGACATCAATTTTCTCTAAATTGATCTACAGAGTCAACAAAATTCCAATCAAAATACAAGCAGGCTTTTTAGTAGGAACTAATAAGTTGATTTTATAATTTTATTTAAAGACCTAGAACAGCCAACCTGAACTAAACAAGAATAATATAATTGGAGGACTTGACCTATCAGATTTAAACACTTAACTATAGAAAAGTACATTATGAATGTAGTGTTGGCATAAAGGATAAATAGATCAAAGGAAAAAAGAGAGTCCAGAAAGACCACAAATATATGGTCTATTGATGTTCACCAAGGCATCAATACAAATTCAACAAAGAAAGGAAATCTTTTCATAAATGGTGCTAGAACAACTATTTTTCTCTACAAAATAAAACAAACTTTGACCCCTTAACTCACATTACATGCAAAAATTAATTTGAAATGGATCACAGACCTCAAATAAGGAATTTAAATCTATAAAGCTTTCATTTTTATTTATTTTTCTATAAAGCTTTTAAAAGAAAACACAAGGCCAGGTGCGGTGGCTCACGCCTATAATCCCAGCACTTTGGGAGGCCAAGGCGGGCAGATCACCTGAGGTCGGGAGTTCGAGACCAGCCTGACCAACGTGGAGAAACCCCGTCACTACTAAAAATGCAAAATTAGCCAGGCGTGGTGGCGCATGCCTGTAATCCCAGCTACTCGGGAGGTTGAGGCAGGAGAATCACTTGAACCCGGGAGGCGGAGGTTGTGGTGAGCTGAGATTGCGCCATTGCACTCCAGCCTGGGCAACAAGAGCGAAACTCTGTCTCAAAAAATAAAAAATAAAATAAATAGGCCGGGCACGGTGGCTCACGCTTGTAATCCCAGCACTTTGGGAGGCTGAGGCAGGCAGATCACGAGGTCAGGAAATTGAGACCATCCTGGCTAACATGGTGAAACCCCGTCTCTATTAAAAAATACAAAAAATTAGCCAGGCGTGGTGGCGGGCGCCTGTAGTCCCAGCTACTCGGGAGGCTGAAGCAGAAGAATGGCATCAACCTGAGAGGTGGAGCTTGCAGTGAGCCGAGGTTGCGCCACTGCACTCCAGCCTGGGCAACAGAGCGAGATTCTGACTCAAAAAATAATAATAATAAATAAAAAATAAAAAAATAAAATAAATAAAATTAAAAAGTGATAAACTGGACATCATCAAAATTAGGAAAATTTGCTCATTGAAAAACATTAAAGAGGGAGAAAGACAAGCCACAGATTAAGAGAAAATCAATACATACATCTAGCAAAGAATTTGCAACCAAAATAGATAACAACCAGTAACAAATAAGATACAGTTCCCCCAAAATGGGCAAAATACTTAACAAGCACATCACAAAAAAAGATACCCAAATGGTCAATATGCACACAGAAGCTGCTCGACATCATTCATCATCAACATGGAAATGCAAATTAAAACCACAGTGAGACGGCCGGGCGCGGTGGCTCACGCCTGTAATTCCAGCACTTTGGGAGGCCGAGGCAGGCAGATCACGAGGTCAGCAGATCGAGACCATCCTGGCTAACACGGTGAAACACGGTCTCTACTAAAAATACAAAAAATTAGCCGGGCGTGGTGGCGGGCGCCTACAGTCCCAGCTACTCGGGAGGCTGAGGCAGGAGAATGGTGTGAACCCGGGAGGCGGAGCTTGCAGTGAGCTGAGATCCAGTCAATACACTCCAGCCTGAGTGACAGAGCAAGACTCCGTCTCAAAAAAAAAAAAAAAAAAAAAAACCCACAGTGAGATACTAGGACACTCACAACACAATGGCTAAAGTTGAAAGGACTAGCAATACCAAGTTTTGGAGTGGATACAGAGCAACCAGTGCTCTGAAACATTGCTAGTGACAGGGTAAATGGCACAACCACTGTGCATAAACTTTTGGACAATTTCTCAAGTTAAAAATACATCTATCTGATGACTGAGGAATTCTGCTCCTCAGGTGCAGAAATTAATATACAAGTCTTTTTATGAACATATGTGTCCAGGTTTGCTCATAATTGCTGAAAACTGGAAAGGATGCAAATATCTATCCACAGGACAACGAATAAACAAACTGTGTTGCATTCATACAATGGACCTACTGACACATGCAGCAATGTGGATCAATGTCAATAACATTAAGTTGAGCAAAGTAAGCCAGACATAAAACAGGTCATGCCACACTATTCCACTTCAATGAAGTTCAAGAACAGGCAAAACTACGATGACAGAAGTCAAGAGAGTGGTGTCCTCTGGGTGCTGAAGGGCGGGGAAAAGGGACTGGGAACCTTTGTGGGTGAGGACAATGTTCTATATCTTGATATGAGTGTTGGTCACCAAGCTGTACACTTCATATTTGTGTATTGTAAACTATCTCAGTAAAGGACTGTCAGTGGGAAAACATTCTAATAGGAACATTTTCCCCTCCAATCCAAAGTCCAGATACAGTTATTCCTTCTTTCCCTTTGAGAATACAGGACTGTTTTCTACTCCAATAAGGAATCGGGTGTAATGTAGGTGTTCCCTAGTACTGAACCCCAGTTCCCATGGGGCCCAGGTCACATCTGCCCAGGTTACTGCAGAGATTGGCCATCTCTTGGCAAAACAGCAGTGTCTGCTCACACAGTTCTCTCATCCAGTTCTCTCTCTTTCTTGTTAGCTCAGCTATTCATTCATAACTGATATGGTTAGGCTTTGTGTCACCACCCAAATCTCATCTTGAATTGTAATCCCCACAATCCCCACATGTCAAGGGAGGGACACAGTGGGAGGTGATTGGATTATGGGGGCAGCGTCCCCCATGCTGTTCTCATGATAGTGAGTGAGTTCTCATGAGATTTGATGGTTTTATAAGATCTGACAGTTTCTCCTTCACATATACACTCTCTTTCTCCTGCCGCCATGTAAGAAGTGCCTCTTCCCCTTCCGACACGATTTTAAGTTTCCTGAGGCCTCTCCAGCCATGTGGAACTGTGAGTCAATTAAACCTCTTTTCTTTATAAATTACCCAGTCTTGGGCAATTCTTACAGTGTGAGAATGGACTAATACAATGTCTATGCTGATTACACTGTATCCAGCGCCTTCAGGGGTTTGCAGCAGGGAGGTTTGCAACTTATTATATCTTGGTCACCAGACTGCAGAACCAGAAGTCTACTGTATAATCCTAAAGCTTTAAAAACCAGTAATCGAAACAGGAAACACGGAGCACTTCCAATGTACCAGGTGGTGTTTTAAACATTTTTAGAGGGACTTAATCTTCCCAGCAACTGCAGGTGGTAAGTGCTATGATGATCCCCATGTTACTGTTGAAGGAACTGAAGCTGAAGTTTAGATAACTTGCCCAAGGTCATAAAATGACAGGGCCAAAATTTGGATCTGGGCACGTTGGCTCTGAAGTCTATATTCCTATCTGCTACAATAGATTGCCTATAAAGAAAAACTTTTTTTAACGCACAGAAAAATAATGACTAGACAGAAACATGTTGTGTTGTTAAACATGATTCTCCCTAAAACAGGGAAAATGAAAAGAAGGGCTTTTGCATTGTAATTTAAAACTTCCAGGCTGGGCATGGTGGCTCACACCTGTAACCCCAGCACTTTGAGAGGCTGAGGCAGGTGGATCGCTTGAGCTCAGGAGTTTGAGACCAGCCTGGCAACACTGCAAAACCCTATCTCTACAAAAAATCATAAAAATTAGCCAGACATGGTGGTGCACACCTGTAGTCCCAGCTACTTGGGAGGCTGAGGCAGGAGGATCACTTCAGCCAGAAGGCAGAGGCTGCTATAAGCTATGATCATGCCACTGCACTCCAGCCTGGGTGACAGCCAGATCCTGTCTCAAAAAAAAGAAAAAAGAAAAAAACTTCCACGTTTGTGTTTTCACAATGTACTACTTATGGAATGTTTTAAAATTACATATTGTTTGGTAATATTAGAAGTGGCATATTAGTGTTGTGAAACTACAGATGGTCTTTTGTTATTTTTCCAGTTTTATTTAATGTTAGTTAAATTGAATAATAAAATAATTAAAAACAAATAATAATATGCTAGCAATAGGGGAAAGGCACATTTAAAAAGAATTTGCCTTGTTTTGACAATAGCTTTTATCAAGCTACCTCTTCTAATGGTTTGGTAATAACCATATAGCAGAAATCACAGCTTTTTTGCAATTTAATTGACTTCAATCTTTCTCAAATAAATCTTACAATGGGAGTTTACTGAAGAACTGAAATGTACTGTCCAAAAGCAAACTCAGTGGTCCTTCCCAGGTCTCTGGCCACTTCTGGCCCCGGGAACGTAGAGCGGCTTCTGCATCTCCCGGACTCACCTCGGAGTAGGCTCTGTGGGAGACACCGCCCGATGCATCGTCATAGGCCTTGTGAAATACACCAGGTAACCTAAAGGAGGAGACATCACATGAGCCATCAGTGTCAACAAGCTGGACGTGGGAAATCCTGAGGCAGGACTGGCCAGTCTTTCTTCTATCTCTGTACACCTGAGGGTAAGACACATTTTCATAAGCTGCAAGACTCATGACTGCAGTGATCCTTACCAGGAACAAAGGTCAGCACTCCAGGGTCCAGGAGAGAGGATGTATGTGGACTGGGCAGAGTCATCAGCGGGACTCTAAGCCTCCCTACCAGGCGACTGCCCCCTGCTAAGAATCAGGGCTCTGAGTAAAGACTCAAATCCAAGCTCATCAGAATGAAGAAAGTTAAGACCACCATTCTGGTGCACACTCTTAGGATAAGTCCACAGATACCGACTGGGCCTCAGACCCTGCCACGTTATCATGAAAGTCTCGTTTGAGTTCTCGGGAGTAAAAGCAAACATTTTCTGATGAAGATGTTTATACAGAATCTATGACATTCTTAGCTGCTCCCTCTCAAAATCTAGAATCAAAGAACCAAAGAGACCCACCTGCTCCGCAGAACCTGGCCCCAGAAGTCCTAGGAAAGGGAATGTTGGCGTCCTGGTATGACCCGTAAGCCGTGGTCACCCGCGCAAACGTCGGTAAGGGGGGTGTGACAGAGTTGGGGAGTGCAAACGGGTTGCTGGAAGCGCTGTCTTCCTGGTTCTGAAATTTAAAAATCCACAAGCTAAAAACCACAACCTGTCTTAAAGCTGAATTACAAAATAAAGACCAAGTATGACAAAACCAGAAAACCCATGATTTTAGGGAGAAAGAAATGAAACAAAACACCAAAGCCTAAGTTGGTATGACAGTTTCATGCTTCCCACCACAAAGGACTCGAGGCAGGAGACGAGCTGGCGCAGGCAGGGCTCCAGGCAGCTCTGGCCACGCTTCACTTTCTGCAGGGCTGTGTCCTTCAGGATCTAGAAAAGGCCCAAAACACAGTCAAGAAGAGGAACACATTTCTCTGGCTTTTTTTTTTTTGTTTTTTTTTTTTTTTTGAGACAGAGTCTGTCTTTGTTGCCCAGGCTGGAGTGTAGTGGTACGATCTCGGCTCATTGCAACCTCTGCCTCCCGTGTTCAAGTGATTCTTGTGCCTCAGCCTCCCGAGTAGCTGGGACTATAGGCACCCACCACCATGCCTGGCTAATTTTTGTATTTTTAGTAGAGAAGGGTTTTCACCATGTTGGCCAGGCTGGTCTTGAACTCCTGACCTCAAGTGATCTGCCCATCTCGGCCTCCCAAAGTGCTGGGATTACAGACATGAGCCACTGCGCCCGGCCCTGATTGGCTTTTCTTCTGCAAAGTGGTCAGACACAAGGGTGATGTTGGGAGCCAGGTGCATGGTTAAGTTAAGGCTTCCAACACAGTGTAATAATCTAATTTCTACCTCTGCCGAGGTTAAAACAGGTTAAAACGTCAGTACCTTAGAAGTAATACTCACTGGCCTGGATTGAAATTGCTCTCAGTGATATAAGACAAGAGGAATGGATTTCACTTCAGTGAAAACTATAATGTATATTTTTTGTCCTTCAAAAGTATAAATCCTAACACTTTAAACCCATTTATGCCTAATGTTCCATTATTGGAACACTAAGCTTGTGGGAGTTATTTATATTCTACTGCTGAGTCATCGCCAAGGTCTGATTTTTCTTTTGCTTTTTTGAGAAGGAGTGTCGCTCTTACTGCCCAGGCTGGAGTGCAATGGCATGATCTCCGCTCATTGCAGCCTCCGCCTCCCGGGTTCAAGCCATTCTCCTGCCTCAGCAGTCTCTGTTGCCCAGACTGGAGTGCAGCCACGTGATCTTGGCTCACTACAACCCCCACCTCCTGGGTTCAAGTGATTCTCCTGCCTCAGCCTACCGAGTAGCTGGGAATACAGGCATGCGCCACCACGCCTGGCTACTTTTTGTATTTTTAGTAGACATGGGGTTTCACCATGTTGCCCAGGCTGGTCTTGAACTCCTGACCTCAGGTGATCTACCTGCCTCAGCCTCCCAAAGTGCTGGGATTACAGGAGTGAGCCACCGCACCCGGAAAAGGTCTGATTTTTCACACACGAAAAAGTTTGCAACTTAATCGTATCATTTTATACTAACAGAAAAATCTATCTTTTTTGTATGTCCAAACTAGGCAACGGCATATTCAGATTCCAAGTTTAACATGTCAAATACCACAAGATCTGAGTTACTGGCATTTCAGAGGTCCTTAAGCCACTTGAAAATTTCCTGGTTCCATGTGATACCCCCAACAAGGTGGAACAATCAAGTGTTCACGACCCAAACTGGACAAAAAATGAGCAACATTCAGGTTGGCCTGGGTTTGTCAGAATACTTCAGTCCCTTCACTTGTGACACTGCTCAGACTGAACGGGTACGAAGAGGCTCATGGGGCTTTGTCATGGAGATTCCACCTGATTTGCTCTGGATGAACTGATGCATTAAATCTCTGAATCTGCGGAATTAAACACAGATGCCAGGCTGTGGTGCCTCCATCTGGACACCTACTGTGCAGCTAGCCAGCCTATCTCTAGGATAACACCAGCTCCTTCTATGGGATAAAATTTTTTTTATGACCTTACATATTTTTTTTCTAATTATAAAGTATCTTTTAGCTTCAGAATACATCTTGCTTGTTGTTTTCAGGTAAATGAAATTGGACTGCAGGGCTCCTAACCTGGGCTGCTAAATGAAATTGGACTGCAGGGCTCCTAACCTGGGCTGCTAAATGAAATTGGACTGCAGGGCTCCTAACCTGAGATGAATGCATAGCATTAATGAGATCTGTGGGCAGATTCTATGCACTTCACATATTTATAGGCAATATTTCTCAAATCATATGCAATCATTGTGCAGATTTTTCTGAGGAAGGGCCCATAATTTTCATTAGACTTCAAAGGAAGTCTATGACCCAAAAAAGGTTAAGAACCACTGCTCTGATGTTTTCTGCACAAAGTAAATGGCAAGTTCAGAGGTTACGTTGCTAATACTAGTGTGTGTATGAAACAGATGACTTCCAAATCTCATCTACTGGAGTTTTCATTCTTCTTTACTAATCCATCTAGACAATGATGCAGAACAGCAAGGAGAATTTGGGAACTCAGACCCCCACCTTCAGCAGCTTAGCTTTCATGGTGGATGTGATGGTTGTGGGGTTAATAAACTGGAAGGAAGGGGCGGCGTTGTTTGGGTACTGCGCAGGGAACTTCACCAGCATCTTGACACGATGGTTGCTGCAGTGCACAGACACTGTGCAGCTCCTGTCTGCCGCATCCATCTGCAAGAGACAAATCCACAATTGCTGTAGAAGCAAACCATAAAGCGTCTTTCGATGCAAGCGCATTTAACTGAACGCTCCATGTTCCTGGTAATTGAGTGAAGGGAAAGAGTCTACAAAGACAAATGTGTGTGGAAGACAATTCATTTTCAAAAAGATTCTTAAATTTTCATACCAGATTCTTAAAATTTTCATACCAATGGAATAGCTCAAAGTTGCCAAGACCAGCTCGGTCGGGGTGACCCTAAACCAGCAGTGCTAGAGGAATTAAAGACACATACACAGAAATATAGAGGTATGGAGTGGGAAATCAGGGGTCTCACAGCCTTCAGAGCTGACAGCCTTGAACAAAGATTTACCCATGTATTTATCCATAGCAAGCCAGTGATAAGCATTGTTTCTATAGATTATAGATTAACTAAAAGTACTCCTTATGGGAAACAAAGGGATGGGCCGAAATAAAGGGATGGGCTATGGCTAGCTATCTGCAGCAGGAGTATGTCTTTAAGGCACAGATTGCTCATGCTATTGTTTGTGGTTTAAGAACGTGTTTAAGCGGTTTTCTGCCCTGGGTGGGCCAGGTGTTCCTTGCCCTCATTCCGGTAAACCCACAGCCTTCCAGCGTGGGCATCACCGCCATCATGAACATGTCACAGTGCTGCAGAGACTTTATGGCCAGTTTATGGCCAGATTTGGGGGAGGGGGGGCCTGTTCCCAACATGTCCCCCTTCTTTGATTTGCAAAGTGATAAAAGCAAAGGCAGCTTTGTCACGGTGAGCTACTTCTTGCAGGAGTCAAGATCCACATCTGCAGACTATACAAAGACAAACAACACAGAGGGTCAGTTTATGGCCAGATTTCAGGGGGCCTGTTCCCAACACAAAGTATTCTTTTTTTTTTTTTTTGAGACAGGGTCTCACTTTGTCACCCAGGCTAGAGTGCAGTGTGGCACAATCTCAGCTCACTGCAACCTCCACCTTCTGGGTTCAAGTGATTCTCCCACCTCAACCTCCCAAATACTGGGACTACAGGCCACCATGCCCAGCAAATCTTTGTTTTGTTGTTGTTGTTGTTGTTGTTTTGCTTTTTGTGTTTTGGTAGAGATGGGGTTTCGCCATGTTGGCCAGGCTGGTCTCAAACTCCTGACCTCCAGTGATCTACCCACCTTGGCCTCCTAAAGTGCTGGGATTACAGGCATGAGCCACCACGAAGTTCAAAGTATTCTGACTTTAACAAAGCTTCCTCCCTCCCAAAGCTGTGGGGTAGACTGAAACTTGTTATATTTACTTTGAGATGGGAAAATAAAGCAGGAAGAAGTTAAATACCAGACTCAACTTAAAAAGTGCTCCTGGGAAAATCCGTAGGGGAAGAAAGTAGATTCGGGATTGCCAGGGGCTGAGGGAAGGGGAAATAGGGAGTGACTACTCATGGGTATGGGGTTTCTTCTGGGAATGATGAATATGTTCTGGAATCAGACAATGGTAATGGCTGTACAACTTTGTGAATATACCCACAACAGCCAGATTATATACTTTAAAAAGGGGAATTTTGGCTGGGCACAGTGGCTCACGCCTGTAATCCCAGCACTTTGGGAGGCCAAGGTGGGCAGATCAACTGAGGTCAGGAGTTCGAGGCCAACCTGGCCAACATGGCAAAAACCCCATCTCTACTAAAAATACAAAAAAAAATTAGCTGAGCGTGGTGGCGTGCGCCCATAATCCCAGCTATCTGGGAGGCTGAGGCAGGAGAATCGCGTGAACCCGAGAGGCAGAGCCTGCAGTGAGTCACGGTAGCACCACTGCACTCCAGTCTGAGCGGACAGAGCAAGGCTCCATCTCAAAAAAAAAAAAAAAGATGAACTTTATACTGTGGGAATTATATCTCAATAATTTTTTTAAAGTACTCTCGAAGAAAGGAATCAAGATCTTAAACTAGATCACTAGGTATCCACACTGTCCTCAAATGGGACAAAGGGAGTATAAACTGACTTGATATAGATCACTAATTAAGCAAAGAATCCTTTATATCTTTTCATTTCTTGTGTTGCCAACTAGAGACAGCAGCTGGAGTAAAGAGAAAAGAACCACATGTGGCAAATCTGGAGACCGGGATTCACATGTTGTTTCTTCCACCAAATAGCTGCTGACCTTGGACATTTCTTCTCTTGATGTCTCCGTTTCCTCAGCTGTAAAGTGAGGCTAAAACCACTTACAGCAGACTTTTTTTTTTTTTTTTCAAGACGGAGTCTTGCTCTGTCGCCAGGCTGGAGTGTAGTGATGTGATCTCGGCCTCACTGCAAGCTCTGCCTCCTGGGTTCAAGCGATTCTCCTGCCTCAGCCTCGTGAATAGCCGGGACTACAGGCGCACGCCACCATGACCAGCTAATTTTTGTATTTTTAGTATAGACGGGGTTTTACCATGTTGGCCAAGAAGGTGTCGATCTCTTCACCTTGTGATCCGTCTACCTTGGCCTCCCAAAGTGCTGGAATTACAGGCGTGAGCTACCGCACCTGGCCAGCAGACTTGTTTTAAAAGCCACATGAGATAGTTATGTAACAGCACATATTTGGGTAAAGGAAAAACTAATCAAGCTTTAAAACTCCTTTCTGGAGAGATACTCAATTTTCTGAAGCAAAGACTTTCAATACCTGCCCCCAAAAAAGTAACTGTTCCACAGGCTAAGCGAACAAAGAAGTTTTGGTTGCCTTCTTACTGTGAATCTAAATTACCAGGAAATGGCCAGCCTGTGAGAGAAGATGGCACAGCCCAGCCCAGCACAGCACAGCACAGCACAGCACAGCACAGCACAGCACAGCACAGCACAGCACAGCACAGCACAGAGTGCCCTGGACGGGCTGGAGGTTTGGCTTCCCAAGTCAACTCTGCCCCTAACTTCAGCAGCAACCTCTGCCAAATCACTAAGCCTCCAGGGCCTAAGTATCTTCCTCTACAGTAAAATGAGATGCTGGAGCATCTAAGGAGGAGCTAAGGCACACGAGCATCAGGTTCTCCTTTGGCTCATCTTAGGAGAAAAGAATAGGGGTAGAAAGAAAGTCTGCATCTCTTTATTTATTTATTTATTTTATTTTTTTATTTTTTTTGAGACAGAGTCTTGCTCTGTCACCCAGGCTGGAGGACAGTGGTGCGATCTTGGCTCACTGCAACCTCTGCTTCTCAAGTTCAAGTGATTCCTGTGCCTCAGCCTCTCGAGTAGTTGGAACTACAGGCTAATTTTTTTTTTTTTTTAAGTGGAGACAGGGTTTCACCATGTTGGCCAGGCTGGTCTCGAACTCCTGGCTTCCTGGTTTCAAGTGATCTGTCCACCTCAGACTCCCAAAGTGCTGGGATTACAGGCGTGAGCCACCACGCCTAGCCAGAAAACCCAGGAAATAAAAAAGCAAGCAGAGAGAGTTCTGTTAAAGCTGCAAAGCTATTTGCTAACTGAAATCATTGCTGAAATGGTTCCCTCTCCCACAAACTGCCATCAGCAAACATGAGATACAGTTGATTAAACTAAGTACCTCCACATTGACATTCCGGATTTGCACATTGATCAGGGAGAATTCCTGCTGCAAGGTCTGAGGCAGCCCCAGTTGATCTGATTTCCTCTCTTCCAGGAGATTTCTAGGGGGATCTTCTTTTAGGGCTAGCAGGAGAGAGAAGTTCAATGTTGGAAAGCATTTTTGAAAATGAAACAGAGAACAGGTCTGGGGTATCTGCCACAACTCTGCAATGCGTAGAGTGGCACCTTACCTGAGACATCAGTTTGACAAATTACCTTCTTCCTCCCCATGGCTTGCATTGTGCTGGTGATCTGTATCTTCAGCGTGCAGGGTCTTCTCAGGTTCCGGCAGAAGGGAAATACTCTCAATGAACTCATCGACACCATCTAATATGTCATTTGCACAAAGCTGCAACAAAGGGTAGAAGATGTAGTTCTAGAGAAGTCCGTGGAAATGATCGTCATGTCTGATTAAAGAGTTCTGACTTAAAAATGGGAATGGCAAAGGATGGGGATGTGTCAGCCAAGAGCTGACATAATCAAAATAGATTTTACCCATTGCCAACTCTCCCTGGTTAAACACCGGGGATAATAGACTCTATTATTCAACACTGGAAATTTTTTCATCATGTTCAGAGTTTATGCAAGCCTCAGAAAAAAAATTAATTTAAACTCCAAGCTTTGATGGAGTTATTCAGCTAATCCAGGAGCAAAAATATCATAACCGGCCAGGCGTAGTGGCTCATGCCTGTAATCCCAGCACTTTGGGAGGCCGAGGCAGGTGGATCACCTGAGGTTAGGAGTTTGAGACCAGCCTGGCCAAGAGGGTGAAATGCCGTCTCTACTAAAAATACAAAAACTAGCCAGGCATGGTGGCGGACGCCTACGGTCCCAGCTACTCGGGAGGCTGAGGCAGGAGAATCACTTGAACCCAGGAGGCGGAGGTTGCAGTGAGCAAAGATCACGTGGCTGCACTCCAGCCTGGGCAACAGAGAGAGACTCCATCTCAAAAAAAAAAAAAAAAAAAAACCATAACCTCAAGGCATTTGGTGCAAACTGTACCTTTCGGAAAAAACAGATTGAAAATGCAATAAGGTAATGAGATTTGATCAAACTGCTCAAGAGTGACTTCATACTAAGCAGTGTTGAAATTTTTATCCAGTATTTTCTATTCATTCTGTGCAAAGCAATGTACCAAGCGCTGTGGGAGATCCAATACAAGTGAGACACCTTCCCACTGTCAAGAAATTTAGCCATCAAATGAGGAGAGGACAGAACCCTGTGATAAGGCAGAGCAGAGCAAAGGCCACCAAAGCAGCTCATGCCAGGTACTACTGTGTGTGGTTCATATAAGAAACAGATATCATTTATCGGGAAAAAATTACAAACAGCTTCATAAAAGCACTGTTGCTGATGGATGTAGAAGCCTCCAAGCATTTGCAGCGTACAAGGGTAGGCTTCTTAGCCCATATAGAATAGAAAGAAATGAACCCACAGGGCACATACTCAGGGAGCTACCCATACTATCTTATGCTAGAATAAGGAGGGGAAAGACATTTAGAGGCTCTCTGGCCTTAAGGTGCTGAATACTGAAGTTGGTTCTTAAAGACCTCAAAGCCTTGGTGTGGTACACACCAGCCACTCAGCCAACTAGTAAGTATGTATTAAATGTCTATCCTGCTGGGGAAGGTGGCTCACACCAGTGATCCCAGCACTTTGGGAGGCTGAGGCAGGTGGATCACTTGAGGTCAGGAGTTGAAGACTAGCCTGGCCAACTTGGTGAAACCCCGTCTCTACTAAAAATACAAAAATTAGCCGAGTGTGTTGGTGGGCACCTGTAATCCCAGCTACTCAGGAGGCTGAGGCAGGAGAATCGCTTGAACCCGGGAGGCAGAGGTTGCAGTGAGCCAAGATCGTGCCACTGCACTCCAGCCTGGGCGATTGAGTGAGACGCACTCTCAAAAAAAAAAAAAAAAAAAAAAAAAATTGTTCATCCCGTAACCTCTAATTTCTGCAAATCCTGAATCTTACACTTTTTGGTGGATTCAGGTACATTTCTCCACAATAGCACTGCATACATACCCTCTGCATCTGGGAATCCACCCGCCACATTCTCAAGGTCTGATCCCGGGACCACGTCACCAGTTGATAGTCCTTGGACCCTAGAAATCACCAAATAAGAATCCTGGAAATTCTTCTGGATTCAACGTCTATTTGCTAGAGGTTGAAATGGAGTGAGATTCATCCATCCATTCAACAAACGTCTACTGAACATCTCTCATATGCCAGGCACTATTCTAGGTACCGGGACTACAGCATGAATAAAATAATTTCTATCTTTATAGATCTCGCATTCCAGTGGTAGAAAGAGACAAATATCTGATAAAACATCTGGTATAAAAAATAACACAGGATAAGAGGACAGAGACTGATGGTGGAACTATTTTTAGATAGAACTCCCCAAGGAAATCACATTTGAGCAGAAACTTAAATGATGTGAAATACTAACTGGCAAATTAGCAGGTAAAGAGCGATGCTGGGATTTAATGTCACACTAAACTTTCACCTCTGCAAATGTTCGTCCTTTTACATGCTCTCGAAGAGCTGGAGATGAACATATTTTTGCAAAACGGGTTATTTCAAATGCATCATGGCATCTTACCATTCAAAAGAATTTTTTGGTAAAGTGATGTATCTCTTTGTAAAATGAATAATCAATCCTTAATGTACTTAATTGACTGAATCATATTTTCATCTTAACTCTGGTCAAAGGGAAATTATCCTGAAAAGCTTCAGGGTGCTTTATGAAATAACTTCATGAAAGATCAGGACATTTGCGGATAATTATGCAGTATCTAGAATCTCCTTCATGGCCACCTTCAGAGAGCAAAGAATTTAGAAATAATTTCATCCAATTTCTTAATTTTATGGATGGGGAAACTGAGGCAAGAGAATATGATCTGTCCAAGGTCACAGGGTGAGTGGGCAGGAAAACAAGGGCCAGTTCTTATTGGTTCCTTCTCTGCGTCACCACCTTCAACCAAAAATTCACTCCTCAATATTTCATACATCACTAGGCACAGCCAGCCAGACAGCAACTATTCTGAACCACGACTTGTTACAAGTGCCACCATCTTGCCTCATGTCCACATCAACAATCTTCTGACCCTACATCTGGCTTCTCTTCATGCCCCTGACTTTGACGAAAAGGTATGCCTAATTCCTTTCTAAATGTTATAAATTAACTCAACCCCTCGACCTGTGCCTCCCCCGCTGGTCCCAAGGGGCCCTTTGCTTCCCCGACTCCCTTGTATCTTCTCCCTGCCTTCCAACAGAGAGGGCAGCAGCCTCTCCCAACTGGCTAATTCTACGCCTTGCCTTTGAGGGTTACTTCATTCACTAAAACCGGTTCCTGCTGCCCCTGTTCATGCCACCCTATGATCTGGCTTCTCTCCTCAATTTGCTCTTGGAACGCCTTTTTTTTTTTTGAGATAGGGTCTCACTTTGTCACTCAAGCTGGAGTGCAGTGATGCAATCTGAGCTCACTGCAACAACCTGCGCCTCCTGGTTCAGGCAGTTCTCCTGCCTCAGCCTCCCGGGTGGCTGAGAGTACAGGCACGCGCCACCACACCCGGCTAATTTTTTTTTTTAATATATTTTGGTAGAGATGGGGTTTCATCAAGTTGGCCAGGCTGGTCTCAAACTCCTGGCCTCAAGTGATCAACCTGCCTTGGCCTCCCAAAGTGCTGGGATTACAGGCGTGAGCCACCGCACCTGGCCTGGAACTCCTTTCTTAATGATTATATGGCTTCCTATTTGGTCAGTTAAATGCTTTTCTCTTACTCTACATTTTGATCTATCAGCAACACCTGAAACCAAGGACTACTGCTTCCCTCAGGAGGCATCCTTGTTCCCTGGCCACAATATCCTGACTCACTTCCTACCTCTTTGAGAAATCCTTCCCCACAGTGAAAATCAAAGCATGAAGTAGTCCAATAAAAATTGATGACTACCAGCCTGGGCAACATGGTGAAACTCATCTCTACAAAAATACAAAAAATTAGCTGGCATGGTGGCACACTCCTGTAGTGCCAGCTACTCAGGTGGCTGAGGTGGAAGCACTGCTCGAGCCCAGGAGGTCGAGGCTGCAGTGAGCCATGCTCGTGCCTGCACGCTAGCCTGGGTGACAGAGCGAGACCCTATCTCAAAAAAAAAAAAAAAAAAAAAAAAAAATTGATGTCGAAGACATGGCAGTAAAAGTAAACTGGAACAACCTTCAGTTGAGAAAGAAGTAAAATACAGATGGTTCCCAATTTACAATGGTTCAACTTACAATTTTTTGACTTTATGATGGCGTGAAACTGTCACAATTTTAACATAATGCACAGTATTCAATAAAGTATATGAGATATTCAACACTTTTTTTTATAAAATAGGCTTTGTATTAGAGGATTTAGCCCAAATGTAGGCCGATGGAAGTGTTCTGAGCATGTTTAAGGTAGGCTACTTAAGCTATGATGTTCAGTGGGTTAGGTGGGTAAAATATATATATATATTTTTTCTTTTGAGACAGTCTCGATCTGTCTCCAGGCTGGAGTGCAGTGGCACAATCTCAGCTCACTGAAACCTCTGCCTCCTGGGTTCAAGAGATTCTCCTGCCTCAGCCTCCGAAGTAGCTGGGACTACAGGCATGCACTGCCACACCTGGCTCATTTTTGTATTTTCAGCAGAGATGGGGTTTTGCCATGTTGGCCAGAACTCCTGGCCTCAAGTGATCCGCCCACCTTAGCCTCCCAAAGTACTGAGATTACAGGTGTAAGCCACTGTGCCTGGCCTAAAATACATTTTCTACTTATGATATTTTCAACTTACAATGGGTTTATCGGGACATAACCCCATCATAAGGAACACCTGCATAAAAACACACGCATAATAATTAAATTTGCAAAAGGTTCAGAAACAGGCAAACCTAAACTACTTTTAGGGATTCAAAAATAGGCAGTGAAACCACAAAGGAAAAATCCAGCAATGGCTATCATAAGCATTAGAGGAGTCACTACTCTCAGGGAAGGGAGGGGATGGTGACCAGGTAGTTTCGGGGCTCTTGGCATCGTTTTCTTTCTTGACCTGCATGGCAATTACGTAGATTTTCACTTTATAATTATTTGTTACACTATACATGTTCCATATAATTTTCAAATACATGATATATTTCACAGTAAAAAAAAATTTTTTTTTAATTTAAACTTTCACTTTAGCTTCAGGGGTTCATGTGCAGGTTTGTTACAAAGGCAAACTCCTGTCATGGGGGTTTGTTGTACAGATTATTTCATCACCCAGGTACTAAGCCTAGTACCCAATGGTTATTTTTTTCTGATCCTCTCCCCCTCCCACCCTCCGTCCTCAAGTAGGCCCGAGTCTTTATTATTCCCCTCTCTCACAGTTAAAACAAAAAAAAAGTTAAATAGTAACTCGCACTCAAAATTTTGCTACTGGCCAGGCAGTTCCAATTTACACAACTCACCCACCAGCTTAAAGACAACATGGGTAACTAACAATGGGTTCCTAAAAACTTTATTTCCATCCAAAACTACCGGTCAACCCCTCCCCACTGGACTGAGGCAATCACATCATCTGTTTTCTTTTTTTTTTTTCTTTTTTGAGACGGAGCACTACATGCTTGTGAAGACAACTGAGGGTATGTAGTAGGCAGTACTAAAGACCACCTTGGGTCTCCCTCATCAACAGAGTGGCAAGGGGCAAATGCCCTGGACTTCTGAGCCCAGAGTCTTTCAGTCCCAGAAACAATCCAAAAGCAAATCTCTATCTTCCGTCTCTTACTGGAGCAGATCTCTTCCAAGCAAGAGAGACTACGCTGACAGTTGTGGAAGAGGACAGAATTTGGAAGAGGAACAGCAGCCTTATATAGTCCCTTTACTCACCTATGACGAAAGGTGGCAACAGCCCTGGCTCTCTGGTTCCTAAAGCCCAGCTCTCTCTATGTCTTCTTTACTAGACTCCATGGCAACACTGATTGGCACCGCTGTCACCAGAGCTCAGAAGGAAAGTGGGCAGCAGGCCTCTCCCACTCACCTTCCTTCTGCTTCCTCCACTGGAACTCCAGCACCACATCATCATGCCCCACGAAGGTGTGGACTGGGGTGTTCAAGTCAAAGACATTCCACAGGAGAAGGCTGTTTTCCCTCCGCAGCTGGGGAACCATCACGGTCACCAATCCATTGCTGAAAGGCTAAGGCAGGGAAGGGAAAAGCAGGTGATTAGATTATTTCAGGGAGAATCAGCTGAGTCTTGAGTTTCCAAACCTGGAATTCTTCCTAAGTAAAATAAATTAGATAATGGAAGGCCCCAACTCATCTGGAGAAATTTTTCCCAAACACCATAGGCTGCACATCGAGTCTACTTTTCTCTTTGCTTATGGAAGGGACCACAGCAAGTAAAAACTCAGGCTGAGGCAAGCGCTTGAAGAACTTTGAAAATTCTAAAATAAGCAAATGGTACTGATTGCTATGCACTGAAACACACTGTTTCACATCCTAGCTACTCTCCATGAGTTACCACTCAAGAGTTACTGAGTGCTTTCCCAGAATGAGCATGCAGGGCTGACAGGGAAAATCCCTGGAGCAGCAGACCTAATTCTTGCCACGGGGAAATGCACCAGAAACACGCCATCCACATGAAGCATCACCTTCCCGCCCCGCCAGCACTGCAACTGCTCAAAGGAAAACTTGCTCGCTTCAGGACTGACATGTTTTACTTGGCAAAACCCAATCTACTAGGTAGCTAAGGGTTCCATTCAGTTGATAATTAGACTCTGTTATGTAAGGAATAAACCACAGTCACCGAAGAGCACATTTATCTTCACCGCCCCTCCTGGTAGCACTCTTGGACTTTTCTGTTTATTTTTTAAAGCAAACATATTAATCCAGAAAAGTATTTCAATTCCTAAGAAGAGTGTCTGATTTCTTGGCAAGCGATTCCAGGTAGAAAACCAACTTAATACCCAAATTACCTTTTTTGCTCCACAATGCTCCATGGTGACAGCCCAATGTATAAAGGTAGCTCTATCCATCCCTGTGCTAGCTTTCAGATTGACATTAAAGGAAATACATTATCTCTCACCCGTGTGGCAATGGAAAATTACTAGAAGGTTGATAACAGCCTACCCACTCTATTTGTAGCATTTAATGGTTTAAAAAGCACATTCATATAAGTTATTTCAAAAGAAAGTCAGCTTGTGAACTACAGAATTGTATACTTTAAAATGGTGGATTTTATCACAATTTTAAAAAAAGGAGGGCATAGTAAAAATTACTATTCATATTCTACAGTAAAGGAAATTTCTGCTCAAAAACATCAAATGGCTTGCCCAAGGCCACACCAGTATTAAATGATAGAGCATGGCCCGCAGCCCAGGTCTTCTGAATTTAAAGCCAGAGTTCCTTCCACCACAATTCACAGACCTCAAGTCTCCTGACCCTCTCCTCCATCTACCCTGCTGCCGGCCCTACCATTAGTGAGTATCTTTACATGGCCTAGCTTCTCTGTGGAGCTTTGATCAGCAATTCCGATGTAGATACTTACCCAACACTCCAGGAATAAATTTATTTTATTTTATTTATTTATTTTTTTTGGAGATGGAGTCTCGCTCTGTCACCCAGGCTGGAGTGCAGTGGGGCGATCTCAGTTTACTGCAAGCTCTGCCTCCTGGGTTCAAGCGATTCTCCTGCCTCAGCCTCCCAAGTAGCTGGGACTACAGGCATATGCCACCACACCTGGCTAATTTTTGTATTTTTAGTAGAGACGGGGTTTCACTATGGCCAGGATGGTCTCGAACTCCTGACCTCAGGGGATCCAGGTGTGAGCCACTGCGCCCGGCCAAGAATAAAATTTTAAATAGTTAACAGCATTTAAGCCATCATTATCACGTTTGTCCCACCACTAAACCAACAGAGAAAGAGAAAATCACCTCACAAAGAAAATAAGAGAAAATGTCCCCGGGCTCCTTGTTTTTGGAACACCCAAAAAGAAGTTTCTTATCAAGAGGCAGGGTGGCTCACTCACTGTGTATCTGGCCTTCCAGACAGGCACCTGGCAAGGAAGAATATTGAGGTATTTCCGAGGCTGGCGGTAATCCCAGAACTAGAAGAGAGCAAGCAAGATCATTTGTGAAATAAATGCCATTAAAAAATTCTACTGAAATAAGGACAGCCTTTGAACTCATTGCTTCTGGTCCTCTAAAGATACACTTCAACAACATATTTTTATTTCAGCTCCTATAACCATGCACTGTGACAGAGACACAAAGAAACCTCCCTTTCTATTTCTAAAACATTACAGGAGAATTTCTGGACTTTATGAGGACCACTAAACGCGGCAGGTGACTGTCAACAGGCTTGATTACGAAATGACCTTTAGAGCTGAAAATTAAAAGTGACGTGTTTGATTTTGTATCACGTTTACATCTTGCAGGTAATTTAAGAACAATAGCTGAAGTGTCCTGACTACTCATTACATTTCAGACATATATTGAGAACTTTTTTTTTCCCATTTAATCTTTGTAACAACCATATATGTTATTAATCTCTTTTTCAAATGTAGAGGCTATATAAAGAAACGACATAATGTGCAAGGTCACAAAGAAAAAAGGCAGCTGTGTGAAAACCTAGGAGCCAATCCATTCAAGTCCACACCTGCTGTCATTCTCCAACATCTGAGGTGCAGTTCTTGAAATTGTAGAGCACACAAAGTGAGCCACACAAACTACCTTAGAGACACCTATGCTTCTAACGTGAGAGGCACATACGCTTAGAACTCCAGCATTTGCCACAAAGGCAGGAAAGCCAAGAGTGAAACTCGGAACTGTTTAAGTTTAGGAAATTTTTTCAAAAATAGATGACAGCAATCACTCTGGAAATCGCTATGGCAATTTCTTTTTTTAATAGAGATGGGATCTTGCCATGTTGCCCGGGCTGGTCTCGAACTCCTGAGCTCAGGCAATCCTCCCACCTCGGCCTCCCAAAGTGCTGGGATTACAGGTATGAACTACCACTCCCGGCTACTTTGGCAATTTCCTATAAAGTTAAAAGTACACATACCATATGACCCAGCAATACCACTCCTACATAACTGCCCTAGAAAATTGAAAATATCTGTTCACACAAAAACCCATACATGAATGTTTATAGTGGCTCTATTCACAATCACCAAAAACCAAAAATGGTCCAAATGTCCTTAAATGAGTCAACAGAAAATTATTGGTGGCATATACATAAGTGGAATACTACTTAGTACTAAAAAGTCTATGCATTATTAATTTTTAAAACAACTTAGATGACTCTTAAAGGCATTACGTTGAATGAAAAAAAGACAACCTTGAAAGGTTATATACTAGTCCAGGTGTGGTGGCTCATGCCTGTAATCCCAGCACTTTGGGAGGCCAAGGCAGGCAGATCACTTGAAGTCAGGAGTTCAAGACCAGCCTGGCCAACATGGCGAAACCCCATCTCTACCAAAAATACAAAAATTAGCTGGGCATGGTGGCACACACTTGTAGTCCCAGCTACCCAGGAGGCTGAGGCACAAGAATTGCTTGAACCTGGGAGGCAGAGGTTGTAGTGAGCCAAGATGGCACCACTGCACTCTAGCCTGGGCAACAGAACAAGACTCCATCTCAAAAAAAAAAAAAAGCATTCTCAGAAAGACCAAATTATAGTGACAGGGAACAGACAAGTGGTTGCCAGAGGTTAGGGGTAGGAAAGGGTATGAGTGCAAAGGAATAACACGAGGTAGCTCTTCAGTGTCATGGAACTGTTTGATACCCTGTGTGGGCAGTTATATGCAACTCTGCATATGTTATATTTCATAGGTTTTCAGTGCTGGTACAGTGGCTCATGCCTATAATCTCAGTGCTTTGGGAGGTTAAGGTAGGTGGATCACTTGAGGCCAGGAGTTCAAGATCAGCCTGGGCAACAAAGCAAGACCCCGTCTCCTCACCTAGCTGATTGGGAGGCTGAAGTGGGAGGAATGATTGAGTCAAGGGGTTCAAGGTTACAGTGAGCTATGATCATACCACTGCACTCCAGTGTGGGCAACAGAGCACGATCCTGTCTCAAAAAAAAATGTTTTTAATATAAAAAAAAAGTATATCAGACTATATGGAAAACAGTGAAAAAGTCTAATAATTTTTTTTTTTTTTTTTTGAGAGGGAGTTTTGCTCTTGTTGCCCAGGCTGGAGTATAATGGTGTGATCTCAGCTCACTGCAACCTCTGCCTCCCAGGTTCAAGCGATTCTCCTGCCTCAGCCTCCCAAGTAGCTGGGATTACAGGCACGCACCACCACGCCTGGCTAATTTTTTGTATTTTTAGTAGAGACGGGGTTTCACCATGGCCAGGCTGGTCTTGAACTCCTGACCTCAGGTGATCTGCCCACCTCGGCCTCCCAGAGTGCTGGGATTATAGGCGTGAGCCACCGCGCCCAGCTGATGTATAATTATTGTTCCAGAGGAAAGGAAACAGAAGGGATGGAACAGAAGTAATATTTGAAGACAGAATAATGGTTGAAAATTTCCCCAAAGTGAGGATGGCCAACAAGCCACAGATGTAAGAAGTACTTTCCTCCTTCTTACAAAAGAAACCAGTTTTGATAATGGCCTTTAATAATCATAACCTTTTCTGTAGAAGGGGATGATCCACACGTGTACTCTCACACTGGCCTTCTCTGTTTCAAAACTTTTAGAAACTTAATAAAGTATAGGGATATATATTCAGGCCCAAAAATCTCTTACTAAACTTTAAAATATCAAAATGTTTTAAAACTGGTTTTACATTGTTTTAGAGCAAAAGAAGACACTTTCCAAAGGTTTTGCTTGGTTTGGTTAATAATTTTGTGAATAAGCCTGAATGGAAATGGAAATGACTTGTCTGGAGTTTCATAACCTTCTGAAAAATCTAGAGTTCGAAGTGGGTGACTTTTTCTCCTCTCAAAAGAAAATGAGGATATCCCAAAGAAATATATAAAGGAGCCAAGCTGGAATGCAAGGGAGCGTTCTATGTGCCAGCAATGAGGTGTTAATAAATCTTAGAAGCTGTTCCTCTACTTAATGCACAATATGAATGAACAAGCATTACAGAGCACAGCACATATGAACAGGCAAACACCCAGCTGTAAAATCCTGCTTAGTTCCCCAGCCTGCCTGAGGGCTGGATGAGGTTCTTCCATTGAGTACGTGGGAAGAGGTGAATGCAATCATTTCTGAGCAGAAGTGTTAGCATAATTTTGCCTATTTCCAAAAAAAAATTAATGATTTAGATTGAAAAGTTTAGATGGCATAACTGTTAAATTTAATGGCATCTCTGTTTTGATTCACTATGAAGACTAATAATCAAGTAGCTAAACATAAAATGAGAAAACTCAAGAATTTCTAGGAAGAAGCCAGGCACGGTGGCTCACACCTATAATCCCAGCACTTGGGAAGCTGAGGTAGGCAGATCACCTAAGGTCAGGAGTTAAAGACCACCCTGGCCAACATGGCAAAACCCCAACTGTACTAAAAATACACAAATTAGCCAGGCATGGTGGCACACGCCTGGAGTCCCAGCTACTTGAGAGGCTGAGGCAGGAGAATTGCTTGAACCCCGGAGGTGGAGGTTGCAGTGAGCTGAGACCGCGCCACTGCACTCCAGCCTGGGCAATAGAGTGAGACTCCATCTCAAAAAAAAAAAAAAGAATTTCCAGGAAGAAAATAAAAAAATAAAACTTCTAATAAACTTCTGATGTTTTAGATTTGCTGCTCTTTAAAACACACACACACACACACACACACACACACACAAAAACTCAGCTTTCTCATTTTCAGTCCAAGGGACACACTTGGTGGCAGCAAGAGAAACTACTCCATGGCTGTTTTTTTTAAAAGATCGTTTCCATGTCACATGAGATGTGTATTTAAAGAACCAGATGCTGGACTTGAAGAGGAAAGTATCAAGGATTCCTTTTTTTCCCCTTTTCTTTATTCTTTCTTTTTTTTTTTTTTTTTTTTTGAGACGGAGTCTTGCTCTGTTGCCAGGCTGGAGTGCAGTGGCGCGATCTCGGCTCACTGCAACCTCCGCCTCCCAAGTTCAAGCGAATCTCCTGCCTCAGCCTCCCGAGTGGCTGGAACTACAGGCATGCACCACCACGCCCAGCTAATTTTTGTATTTTTAGTAGAGACAGGGTTTCACCATGTTGGCCAGGATTATCTCGATCTCTTGACGTCGTGATCCACTCACCCCAGCCTCCCAAAATGCTGGGATTACAGGTGTGAGCCACTGCATCCAGGTTTTTTTTTTTTTTTTTTTTGAGACAGAAGACAGAATCTCACTTTGTGGCCCAGGCTGAAGTATAGTGACAGGATTATGGCTCACTGTAGCCTTGACCTCCCCAGTTCAAGTGATCTTCCTGCCTCAGCAGCCTTGTGAGTAGATGGGACTACAAGGGCACACCACCACACCCGGCTAATTTTTTTTATTTTTCTATAGAGACGAGGTCTCCCTATGTTGCGCAGGCTGGTCTTGAACTCCTGGGCTCAAGTGATCTGCTTGCCTAAACCTCCCAAAGTGCTGAGATTACAGGTATGAGCCACTGCGCCCAGCTTTTTTCCCTGTTCTTGTAAGGCCAGATTTACCTTATGTGGGATAGCTACATTGAAAGAAGTTATGCAATTATCCTTAGTTTTATGTTAAAATACTCCAATGAAATGGGTGCACTGGCTCATGCCTGTAATCCCAGCACTTTGGGAGGCCAAGGCAGGCAGATCACTTGAGGTCAGGAGTTCGAGACCAGCCTGGTCACCATGGCGAAACCCTGTCTCAATTGAAAAAAGAAAATACAAAAATAAGCCGGGTGTGGTGGTGTGCATCTGTAATCCCAGCTACTCAGGAAGCTGAGGCACAAGAATCCCTTGAACCCAGGAGGTGGAGGCTGCAGTGAGCTGAGATCACACCACTGCACTCCAGCCTGGATGACAGGGCGAGACTGTCTCAAAAAAAATAAAAGAGACAATACACAGAATGGGAGAAATGATCTGCAAACTATCTATGTGACAAGGGATTAATAACCAGAATATATAAGGATCTCAAACAACTCAATAGGAAAAAAATCTAATAATCCAATTAAAACATGGGCAAAAGATCTGAACAGACATCTCTCTTTTCTTTTCTTTTCTTTTCTTGAGACGGAGTCTCGCTCTGTCGCCCAGGCTGGAGTGCAGTGGCACAATCTCCGCTCACGGCAAGCTCGGCCTCCCGGGTTCATGCCATTCTCCTGCCTCAGCCTTCTGAATAGCTGGGACTACAGGCGCCTGCCACCACGCCCAGCTAATTTTTTTGTATTTTTAGTAGAGACAGGGTTTCACTGTGTTAGCCAGGATGGTCTCGATCTCCTGACCTCGTGATCCACCTGCCTCGGCCTCCCAAAGTGCTGGGATTATAGGCGTGAGCCACTGCGCCCGGCTGAACAGACATCTCTCAAAAGAAGACATACAAATGGCAAACAGTATGTGAAAAGATGCTCAACATCACTGATCATCAGAGAAATGCAAATCAAAACTACAATGAGATATCATCTCACACCGATTAAAATGGCTGTTATCCAAAAGACAGGCAATAATGAACGCTGGCAAGGATGTGGAGAAAAGGGAATTCTCATACACTGTTGGTAGGAATGTAAATTAGTACAGCCACTATGGAGAACAGTATAGTGATTCCTCAAAAAACAAAGAATAGAACTATCATATGATCCAGCAACCCCACTGCTAGGTATACACCCCAAAGAAAAAAAACCAGTATAGCGAAGAGACATCTGCATGCCCGTATTTATTGCAGTATTACTCACAATAGCCAAGGTCTAGAAGCAACCTAAATGTTCATCAACAGACAAACGGAAAAGAAAATGTAGTGCATATACACAATGGAGTACTATTCATCCATGAAAAAGAATGCAATCCTATCATTTACAACAACATGGAAGGAACTAGAGGACATTATGTTCAGTGAAACAAGCCAGGCACAGAAAAATTAACTTTGCATGTTCTCACTCATTTGTGGGAGCTAAAAATTAAAACAATTGAACTCATGAAGATAGAGAGAAGAATGATGGTTACCAGAGGCTGGGAAGCGTAGTGGGGTAGAGCGGGGGGAGCCAGAAGTGGGGATGGTTAATGGGTAGAAAAATATAGTTAGGCAGAATGCAAAAGAGCCAGTATTTGACAACACAACAGGGTGATTATAGTCAACAATAATTTATTGTACATTTAAGAACAACTGAAAGGGTATGATTAGAATGTTTATAACAGAAAAAAATGATAAATGCTTGAGGTGATGGATACCCAATTTGCCCTAATGTGATTATTACTCATTATATGCCTGTATCAAAATATCTCATGTACCCCATACATATATACACCTACTAGTTACCCATAAATTTCTTTTTAAAAAATGGAAACAGTAAAACAAAAAACAAAACAAAACAAAAAAGTCTCAAATCCTTGCTGAAGGTGTACCTCAGGGAAAAAGCAGCAGTGAGTTAAATTAATGGCTGTGAATGGTAGAATATAAAATAAGAAGCTTGACAACATGGTAAAAACAAAACACAAAAATCAAATAAAGAAAAATGGAAAAAAATTCCAGTACCTTGAAACAAACTTTAAGAAAGTTTTTTTTTAATTAATATATAAACACAGAAAAAAGTTCTGCCAGGAACGCTGGCTCACTCCTGTAACCCCACTACTTTGGGAGGTCAAGGTGGGTAGATCACCTGAGGTCAGGAGTTCGAGACCAGCCTGGCCAACATGGTGAAACTCTGTCTCTACCAAAAATACAAAAGCTAGCCAAGTGTGGTGGCACATACCTGTTATCCCAGCTACTAGGGCGGCTGAGGCAGGAGAATCATTTGAATCCAGGAGGAGGAGCTTGCAGTGAGCTGAGATTGTGCCACAACACTCTAGCCTGGATGACAGAGAGAGACTCCATCTCAAAAAAAAAAAAAAAAAAAAAAAAAAAAAAAACAGAAAAGAAAAGAAAAGAAAAAAGTTCAGGTAATGTCTCAGAGCGAGACTCCATCTCCAAAAAAAAAAGAAAAAGGGAAGAAAAAAGTTCAGGTAATGTTCTAATGAAGATGAATCCCTGGAGAAATCAGACTATGTAGTTTGATAATTTGGATTTATAAATATCTATGTGTGTTTTCCTGACTTTATCACAGTATAAATATTGATTTTTAACATACTATTCTAACTTAAATAAGCCATGGGTTTATTTTCTCATGGAAAGCTTAATTAATTTAAACTTCCTAAATTATGTAACTATTTATATGAATTACAGGAGTTATCATTTCCACAAAATATTTAAAATTATTAAAATATAAAAATTACATTAAATCGAATGAATGAAAACAACTGATGCTTTTAAAAAAATGTTTGCTCTTATGAACTTTCTTTTTTCTTTTTTGAGAGATGGTCTCCCTTTTTCAGGCAGGTTGGAGTGCAGTGGCATGATCTTGGCTCAATACAACCTCGACCTCTTGGGCTTGAGCTACTCTCCCACCTCTGTCTCCCAAGTAGCTGGGACTACAGGTGGTTGCTACCATGCCTGGCTAATTTCCTGCATTTTTTGCAGAGATGGGGTTTTGCCATGTTGCCCAGGCTGGTCTCAAACTCCTAAGTTCAAGCAATCTGCCCGCTTCAGCCTCCCAAAGTGCTGGGACTACAGGTATGAGTCACTGCACCCGGCTGAACTTTCTATAATAATAAGGATCACAAGAGCTGAGTCTACAGCCTGGTGAACATGGGGAGACCCATCTCTAAAAAAAACCTCAAAAATTAGCCAGGCATTGTGGCTTGCACCTGTAGTCCCAGCTACTCTGGAGGCTGACATGGGAAGATCGTTTGAGCCCAGGAGGTCAAGCCTGAAGTGAGCTGTGACTGTGCCATTGCATTCCAGCCTGGGTAACAGAGCAAGATCTTGTCTCAAAAAAAAAAGAACAACTTAGCTATTCCATTACAGTATCAAGGTAAATATGTTTAATATTTCTCTAACAAACTCTTAATATAAACTTTTGCTTCTGTGTTATATCAACTTAAATTATAATTTCAAAATCTTTAATTTTAAGACCTTGAACTGATATTAATAACCTTTGAATATATAATGTTTAAGCATAATTTTATATATATACATATATATATTTATGTTTTTTTTTTTTTTTTAAGAGATAGGGTCTCACTCTGTCACCTAAACTGGAGTGCAGTGGTCTGATCACAGCTCATTGCAGCCTCAAACTCCTGGGCTCAAGCAATCCTCCTGCCTTAGCTTCCTGAGTAGCTGGGATGACAGGTGCATGCTACCAGCCCAGCTATTTTTTTATTTTTTAGAAACAGGGTCTCACTATGTTGTCCAGGCTCATTTCAAACTCCAGGCCTCAAGGGATCCTCCCACCTCGGCCTCTCAAAGTGCTAGGATTACAGGCATGAGCCACCACACCCAGCCAAGAGTATCTTTTGAAAATTGAGTCATGAAACATAATTTTTACACACACACACACACACAACTATCCTTGCTCCTTATTTTGATACTATTTATTTATCTGAGACAGGGTCTCACTCTGTCACCCAGGTTGGAGTGCAGTGGTGTGATCACAGCTCACTGCAGCCTCAACCTCCTCGGCTCCAACAATCCTCCTACCTCAGCCTTATGGGTGGCTGAGACTACTGGTATGCACCATCACACCAAGGTAATTTATTTTTTGTAGAGATGGGGTTTCACTATGTTGGCCAGGCTGGTCTCCAACTCCTGGGCTCAAGTGATCCTCCCTCCTCAGACTCCCAAAGTGCTGGGATTACAGGGGTGAGCCACCATGCCCAGTCTTGATTGTTTATTGATTGTCCACTTAATAGGGTGAAAGGATTTACAAATACCTTTTGATCACATTAGTATACATGCTTACTTCTGCTGCTTTAAAAATGTCAAATGTTATCTATGATTGTAAGAGGATGTGTTTGCAAGATAATACATGTGTTTCTTGATTTATCAAGGAGAAAAGTGGAATAATTTCGCCTAATATATTACGTGTTGACAAAGCTGGCCAAATGTTATGGATTTTCTTGTAAAACAAAAATGCCATTCCGGGAAGACTGTGTGGTAGATAGAGCTCCCTCTCCCCTCTCCCCTCTCCCCTCTCCCCTCTCCCCTCCCCCCTCCCCCCTCTCCCCTCTCCCCTCTCCCCTCTTTCCACGGTCTCCCTCTGATGCCGAGCCGAAGCTGGACGGTACTGCTGCCATCTCAGCTCACTGCAACCTCCCTGCCCGATTCTCCTGCCTCAGCCTGCCGAGTGCCTGCGATTGCAGGCACGCGCCGCCACGCCTGACTGGTTTTCGTATTTTTTTGGTGGAGACGGGGTTTCGATGTGTCGGCTGGGCTGGTCTCCAGCTCCTAACCGTGAGTGATCCGCCAGCCTCGGCCTCCCGAGGTGCCGGGATTGCAGACGGAGTCTCGTTCACTCAGTGCTCAATGGCGCCCAGGCTGGAGTGCAGTGGCGTGATCTCGGCTGGCTACAACCACCTCCCAGCCCCCTGCCTTGGCCTCCCTAAGTGCCGAGATTGCAGCCTCTGCCTGGCAGCCACCCAGTCTGGGAAGTGAGGAGCGTCTCCGCCTGACCGCCCATCGTCTGGGATGTGAGGAGCCCCTCTGCCTGGCTGCCCAGTCTGGAAAGTGAGGAGCGTCTCTGCCCGGCCGCCATCCCATCTAGGAAGTGAGGAGCGCCTCTTCCCAGCCGCCATCACATCTGGGAAGTGAGGAGCGTCTCTGCCCGGCCGCCCATCGTCTGAGATGTGGGGAGTACCTCTGCCCTGCCGCCCCGTCCGGGACGTGAGGAGCGTCTCTGCCCGGCCGCCCTGTATGAGAAGTGAGGAGACCCTCTGCCTGGCAACCGCCCCATCTGAGAAGTGAGGAGCCCCTCCGCCTGACAGCCACCCCGTCTGAGAAGTGAGGAGCGTCCTCCCTCCTCGTCCGGGAGGGAGGTGGGGGGGTCAGCCCCCTGCCCGGCCAGCCGCCCCGTCCGGGAGGGAGGTGGGGGGATCAGCCCCCCGCCCGGGCAGCCGCCCTGTCCAGGAGGTGGGGGGCGCCTCTGCCCGGCCACCCCTACTGGGAAGTGAGGAGCCCCTCTGCCCGGCCAGCCGCTCTGTCTGGGAGGGAGGTGGGGGGGTCAGCCCCCCGCCCGGCCAGCCGCCCCGTCCGGGAGGGAGGTGGGGGGTTAGCCCCCCGCCTGGCCAGCCGCCCCGTCCAGGAGGTGAGGGGCGCCTCTGCCCGGCCGCCCCTACTGGGAAGTGAGGAGCCCCTCTGCCCGGCCAGCCGCCCTGTCCGGGAGGGAGGTGGGGGGGTCAGCCTCCCGCCCAGCCAGCTGCCCCGTCCGGGAGGGAGGTGGGGGGGTCAGCCCCCCGCCCGGCCAGCCGCCCTGTCCGGGAGGTGAGGGGTGCCTCTGCCCGGCCGCCCCTACCGGGAAGTGAGGAGCCCCTCTGCCCGGCCAGCCGCCCCGTCCGGGAGGGAGGTAGGGGGGTCAGCCCCCCGCCGGGCCAGCCGCCCCGTCGGGGAAGTGAGGGGCACCTCTGCCCGGCCGCCCCTACTGGGAAGTGAGGAGCCCCTCTGCCCGGCCAGCCGCCTGTCCGGGAGGGAGGTGGGGGGTCAGCCCCCCGCCCGGCCAGCCGCCCCGTCCGGGAGGGAGGTGGGGGGGTCAGCCCCCCGCCCGGCCAGCCGCCCCGTCCGGGAGGGAGGTGGGGGGGTCAGCCCCCCGCCTGGCCAGCCGCCCCGTCCGGGAGGGAGGTGGGGGGGTCAGCCCCCCGCCCAGCCAGCCGCCCCGTCCGGGAGGGAGGTGGGGGCGTCAGCCCCCCGCCCGGCCAGCCGCCCTGTCCGGGAGGTGAGGGGTGCCTCTGCCCGGCCGCCCCTACCGGGAAGTGAGGAGCCCCTCTGCCCGGCCAGCCGCCCCGTCCGGGAGGGAGGTGGGGGGGTCAGCCCCCCGCCGGGCCAGCCGCCCCGTCGGGGAAGTGAGGGGCGCCTCTGCCCGGCCGCCCCTACTGGGAAGTGAGGAGCCCCTCTGCCCGGCCAGCCACCCTGTCCGGGAGGGAGGTGGGGGGTCAGCCCCCCGCCCGGCCAGTCGCCCCGTCCGGGAGGGAGGTGGGGGGGGTCAGCCCCCCACCTGGCCAGCCGCCCCGTCCGGGAGGTGAGGGGCGCTTCTGCCCGGCCGCCCCTACTGGGAAGTGAGGAGCTCCTCTGCCCGGCCACCACCCCATCTGGGAGGTGTACTCAACAGCTCATTGAGAACGGGCCATGAAGACAATGGCGGTTTTGTGGAATAGAAAGGGGGGAAAGGTGGGGAAAAGATTGAGAAATCGGATGGTTGCCGTGTCTGTGTAGAAAGAGGTAGACATGGGAGACTTTTCATTTTGTTCTGTACTAAGAAAAATTCTTCTGCCTTGGGATCCTGTTGATCTGTGACCTTACCCCCAACCCTGTGCTCTTTGAAACATGTGCTGTATCCACTCAGGGTTGAATGGATTAAGGGCGGTACAAGATGTGCTTTGTTAAACAGATGCTTGAAGGCAGCATGTTCGTTAAGAGTCATCACCACTCCCTAATCTCAAGTACCCAGGGACACAAACACTGCGGAAGGCCGCAGGGTCCTCTGCCTAGGAAAACCAGAGAACTTTGTTCACTTGTTTATCTGCTGACCTTCCCTCCACTATTGTCCTGTGACCCTGCCAAATCCCCCTCTGCGAGAAACACCCAAGAATGGTCAATAAAAAAGAAAAAAAAAAAAAATGCCTTGTGGGAAAGATTTTTGTGCAAAACATTATATGGATAGTACACAAATGGAATAAAACTAAAATGCCAGCCTGGGCAACATAGCAAGACCCTACCTCTACAAAAAAACAAAATAATTTGACATGGTGGCATACACCTGTAGTCCTAGCAACTTGAGAGGCTGAGGTGGGAGGATCACTTGAGCCCAGGAGTTCAAGGCTGCAGTGAGCTGTGACCATGCCACTTGGAGTGCAGCCTGGGTGACACAGTGAGATCCTGTCTCTAAAAAAGAAAAATCACACCTAAAATGTAGGTTTTATTTCCATTTAAACAGCAACTGATCTCTGAGCACATCATTTGTTTAAAACAGTAAAAACTTAGTCTACACCTAGAGAGCAGAGGTTCACCAAAATACTGTTACTTTTTGTGTTTTTCATAAAGCTCCTGAATGATATGCCTAAATCCCTTGTTTTTTAAAAATGCTACCATTCTTAATAATTTTTATCACTTACTGCTGTATTTAACTTTAGTTTCACTATATATCAAGACTGCAATCATTTCTTATCTTTATTTTATTTATTTATTTATTTATTTATTTATTTATTGAGATGGAGTTTAGCTCTTGTCGCCCAGGCTGGAGTGCATGTGGCATGATCTCAGCTCACTGCAACCTCCACCTCCCAGGTTCAAGCGATTCTCCTGTCTCAGCCACCCGACTAGCTGGGATTACAGGCTGCACCACCACACCAAGCTAATTTTGTATTTTCAGTAGAGATGGAGTTACACCATGTTGGCTGGGCTAGTCACGAACTTCTGACCTCAGGCGATCCACCCGCCTCGGCCTCCCAAAGTGTTGGGATTACAGGCGTGAGCCGCCGCACCAGCCATTTCTTATCTTTAGACCCTTATATAACAACTCTTTTTTGCCAAAGTCAGGTCCTATGTTCAAAATAATAAAATGGTCAAGATGTCTTTTCAGCTTAAACTACTTTTGGGTTTCCCACATGGCCACAGGGTAAACTATAATTCACCCCTCCCCCGTCCGAGAGGGAGGTAGGGGGGTCAGCCCCCCGCCCGGCAAGCCGCCCCGTCCCCCCGCCCGGCCAGCCGACCCGTCCGGGAGGGAGGTGGGGGGTCAGCCCCCGCCCGGCCGGCCGCCCCGTCCGGGAGGTGGGGGGGCGCCTCTGCCCGGCCGCCCCTACTGGGAAGTGAGGAGCCCCTCTGCCCGGCCACCACCCCGTCTGGGAGGTGTACCCAACAGCTCATTGAGAACGGGCCATGATGACAATGGCGGTTTTGTGGAATAGAAAAGGGGGAAAGGTGGGGAAAAGATTGAGAAATCGGATGGTTGCTGTGTCTGTGTAGAAAGAAGTAGACATGGGAGACTTTTCATTTTGTTCTGTACTAAGAAAAATTCTTCTGCCTTGGGATCCTGTTGATCTATGACCTTACCCCCAACCCTGTGCTCTCTGAAACATGTGCTGTGTCCACTCAGGGTTAAATGGATTAAGGGCGGTGCAAGATGTGCTTTGTTAAACAGATGCTTGAAGGCAGCATGCTCCTTAAGAGTCATCACCACTCCCTAATCTCAAGTACCCAGGGACACAAACACTGCGGAAGGCCGCAGGGTCCTCTGCCTAGGAAAACCAGAGACCTTTGTTCACTTGTTTATCTGCTGACCTTCCCTCCACTATTGTCCTATGACCCTGCCAATTCCCCCTCTGCCAGAAACACCCAAGAATGATCAATAAAAAAAACAAAAAAACAAAACAACAACAACAAAAAAAAATAATAAATAAATAAATAAATAAAAGAATGCAAAGCAAAAAAAATGTGCCCCTCAACTTATAAAAGGAATGATACTCAAAATAATTAGGTATGCTTGTCATTCTGCAGATTTTTAATGAGCTCTACACTGTGCATGCCTCCCTATTATCAAATCCACAGTATGTGGAAAGCTAGCAAAGAAAAGTTCAGCCTCCCCAGATTAATTATATACAAGTAAAATGTTCTTAATATGAATACATTTCAGCAACTGTTTACTTTTCAATTTGGATAGAAACATATTCACGTTCATGCATAAAGACTGGCATATAACTGTTAGCAAGATTAATCCTTTTTTTTTTAAGAAAAAAAGAAAGATTTTGTTTCTAGATTTAAATATGTTCACCAACTGGTGACAATTATACAATTTATGGGATTAATTAGAGGACCCTGGAGATTTGATAATATCCTCACTGTTCATAACATGCTCTTGCTCTCAAGGCAATCACTGATGCAGTCTTATAAAACGATTACATGTCATTTGCAAACAGAAGACGTCATTCTATTTCAATCTGATACAGGTAGTTATTACAAATTAACCGGAGCCATTCCATCCCCCCATTCACAGATAATTTCTCCTTTTCATTTACCCTTGCCAAAGGGTTCCTGCTACAAGCTACATATCAGAAAAAAGTCCTCTGAAGAAATATCAGGGGCCAGGTGTGGCTCATACCTGTAATCCCAACACTTTGGGAGGCTGAAGCAGGAAGACTGCTTGAGCCCAGGAGTTCAAAACCAGCCTGGGCAACAGAGTGAAACAAAATATATATTTTTTCTTTATATATAGATATATACATATCTTTATAGAGAAAGAGAAATATAAAGAAATATCAGAAGAGCCTTGGTCAAAAAAGAACCAGGTTTCCTTGGGGGTTGATGTCCTAGGAAACAGACTCAAAGCTACATGTTTCTCAGCAGAATGTACCAAGGGTGGTCGGGCATGGTGGCTCATGCCGATAATCCCAGCACTTTGGGAGGCCAAGACAGGGAGATTGCTTGAGGTCAGGAGTTTGAAACCAGCCTGGCAAACATGGTGAAACTCCATCTCTACTAAAAATACAAAAATTAGCCTGGCATGTTGGTGCACCCTTGTAATCCCAGCTACTGAGGGAGGCTGAGACATAAGAATTGCTTGAACCTGGGAGGCAGAGGCTGCAGCAAGCCAAGATCACACCACTGCAATCCAGCCTGGGCAACAGAGCAAGACTCTGTCTCAAAAGAAAAAGAATGTACCAAGCGACTATGTCTGGATTTCCAGGAATCTCTTTGTCTAGAAGGCAGCAATTTTGTGAAATAGGCTGCTGTTAACCCAAGATCAGGGAAAAAAAAAGATTATGTAAAATGATATGAACTCATTTAATTGTAGTTAATGTTCTATTTCTAAGGGCCACATAAGAAAAATTCTTTTCTTTCTTCTTGATCTATCCCTAACCTTCAACTCAATTGTTTTGTAGTTAAATAATTTATAAACTGAAGTGAAATACACATTTAGTGATATCTTGCTCCAGCTGACCCCTTAGAATTTAGAAAATAAAAATATAATAAAAATAATTAATATAAATTATGAGCTAATAAATTGTCATATAAACTTAAAAATGATTATGTAGAAAAATTACATATATTGGTCCTTATCTACTAAAAAAAATGGTTGAATGTTATGCAAAGTCCCTTTTCTAAGTTTCTTCACTTTTTATGATCATGCTATTTACATACATTCAATAAATATTGTCTTGCTAGCACTGTGGAAGGCCAAGGCAGGTAGAGCACAAGGTCAAGAGATTGAGACCATCCTGGCCAACATGGTGAAACCCCATCTCTACTAAAAACACAAAAGTTAGCTGGACATGGTGGCATGCACCTATAATCCCAGCTGCTCAGGAGGCTGAGGCAGGAGAATCGCTTGAACCTGGGAGACGGAGGTTGCAGTGAGCTGAGATCGCGCCACTGCACTCCAACCCGGGTGACAGAGCAAGACTCCATCTCAAAAAAAAAAAAAAAAAAAAAAAATTGTCTTGCTTCTAGGATATAGTGGAATAAATCAAATACCATGCCAAAAATCTCATTTCATTAATAAGCTAAGCCTGCTGGTAAAGAACAGAGAAGACTTTGTATGGGGAAATAATGCCTATAAAGTCCTCCCAGGAAACTGGCTGTTACCTGCTTTATTACCTAGGAAACCCCAGACTCACAGGTAGGAAAGATGCCACTGAGTATCAACAAACTTGGGCATCTCATAGAAAGAGGTAGAGTTGAACTGGATGGCTTCTGGTTCCTGAATTGGGAGACAAGCTGATTGGGGTACAGGGACAGAAACCCAAATGCAGCCGGGCATGGTAGCTCATGCCTGTAATCCCAGCACTTTGGGAGGCCGAGATGGGTGGATCACTTGAGGTTAGGAGTTCAAGACCATCCTGGCCAACATGGTTAAACCCTGTCTTTACTAAAAATACAAAAATTAGCCAGGCATGATGGCGTGCATCTGTAATCCCAGCTACTTGGGAGGCTGAGGCAGGAGAATCGCTTGAACCCAGGAGCGGAGGTTGCAGTGAGCCGAGATCACACCACTGCACTCCAGCCTGGGTGACAAAGTGAGACCCAGTCTCAAAAAATAAATAAATAAAAAAAAACAAAAAATCAAACGTAATATGAACGAACAAACAAAAAAGTCACATCTGACACATTAAAAATAACTTACAACCCTAAGAGATTTACAAACTTCAAGACAGGAGTTAACTTTTAACTTAGTATATGACTGTAGTTTTGCTAATCATACCACAAAGATGTCATATATGACTATATAAATACAACAAAGCATTAAATAAATGACACTGAATCATAAAATTGCTAAACCAATTTCTGTGGTCAAACCCCTGTCCTCAGAGACCTGACCACAAGGAGCAACTACTGGAACAAAGATGACTCTGCCCTGCCATCATTCTGACCAAGGGTGAACATCCCATGCCACAGAGAGGAAAGACAAACAAACAACACTGTACCTTGTGATAAACCAGAAATAATCGGGTTACTGAAACACATAAAATCTTGAGCATTTCCTGTAAGTTAGAGAATCACTAATAAAATGACTCTATCCCTGAATTGTGCAATGCTGATGCCTGAAAACGTCAGAACTTTCTACATACGATAAGCATGTGAGGGAGCAGCTGTTTTTCCACCAGGAATAGACTAATTGTAAACTTTGAAACCTTAACAACTGTAGACTTTTCTCCTTTACTTATATCTGTCATACATATCTGACTTCCTTGCAGCTTCTTTGCAAGGGAACCTCTTTCCCTTTCTTGAGGCAGAGTCTCGCTCGGTCACCCAGGTTGGAGTGCAGTGGATCAATCTCAGCTCAATGCAACCTTTGCCTCCCAGGTTCAAGCGATTCTTGTGTCTCAGCCTCCCAAGTAGATGGAATTACAGGTGTGCGCCACCACACCCAGCTAATTTTTGTATTTTTAGTAGAGACTAGGTTTCACCATGTTGGCCAGGCTGGTCTTGAACTCCTGACCTTAAGTGATCTGCCTGCCTCAGCCTCCCAAAGTGCTGGGATTACAGGTGTGAGCCACCATGCCCGGCCAACTTCTTTCCCTTTCTAAGTACTTTTGTCTCTGACTTCCTTTCACAAAGGGAAAGACGAAAACCTTCTGAACAAATTCTAAGAGACATATCAGAGGAGATGCTATGGCATGTCACTCTGCCATCATAACACAATGTGGTTATGCTGAACAGCACCATGCTGGGTCTCGCTCTGTCGCATTTCGCTGGTCAACATAACCAAATTTATGTGTTCAGTTGCCCAAGAAGCACATGCACCGTGAAATACATACTGTGCTAACACACTGCAGCTTTCCAACCAAGGTGGAATCATACATCCCTGATGCCACCCAAACACTGCTCCTCCAACTTCCCCATGGGTGCCACTGACCTTCACAGAATTGTCTTGACTGGAGGTAGCAAGAATGTGCTCGCTGTCTGGGTGCCAGTCCAGGCCATGGATTTTGGAGAGGTGGGCGGCTAGATATTCCACTGCTGTACTGGGTTTCTGCAACAGATCAGCACCTAATATTATCAATTTAGAAAGAACTCTTTGAGTGTCTATCACGTAAAAGTCTGCTAGGTAATGAGTGAGGATGCAAAAATACTACCAGATACTGTCTCTACCCTACACAGACTTTGTTTGTTTTGGTTAAGCCAAACAAAACACCATGACCAAAAGACTTATCCAACGCTCCTTCACATGCTCTGAAAATGCGCCTGTGAGCCTCGTTTCTTCCCACTTCAATGAAGGATACAAGGTAGTAGATGCTTTTCACCCCCTTTTTTGTTTTTTGAGACGAAGTCTTGCTCTGTCACCCAGGTTGGAGTGCAGTGGCACAATCACAGCTCACTGCAGCCTCAACTACCTGGGCTCAAGCAGTCCTCCCGCCTCAGCCCTCCAAGTAGCTGGGACTACAGGTGCACACCACTAAGCCTGGCTAATTTTTTTGTATTTTTTTCTACAGATGGGGTTTTGCATGTTGTCCAGGCTGGTCTTGAACTCCTGGGCTCAAGCGAACCCCCTGCTTTGGCCTCCCAAAGTGTTTGGATTACAGGCACGATCCACTGTGCCCAGCCTCACACTTTAACAGTGCAGTCTGACAATTCCCACTCGTCTCCCCCATGATCACCCAAGAAGAGAGACTGAGACATCCAAATGGACCCAGCTTCAACAAGAGGGTAAAACCATGCATCTTAAAGTGATGGAGCACTAAGATTCCAAAGGAGAATGAATGTACATCACAAGAAAAAACAATACATGATTAATAAGCATAGAAAATAAACAGGCCAGGCACAGTGGCTCATGCCTGTAATTCCAGCACTTTGGGAGGCCAAGGTGGGTGGATCACCTGAGGTCAGGAGTTTGTGACCAGTCTGGCCAACATGGTGAAGCTGGTCTCGAACTCCTGGCCTCAAGCAATCCTCTTGCCATGGCCTCCCAAAGTGCTGGGATTATAGGTTTGAGCCACTTTTCCCAGCCCAAAATTTTTCCTGTCTTAAGGGAATGATCCAAACTCACAAAAAGCTTTAGATATAAAAGAAGTTCATCTTGGTGTTATCTGAAACACTAGAAAACCAAAAAAAAAAACCTAAATGATCAACAAATGGGAAATAATGAAGCTGAATCAATATACTACAGCTATGCGACACCAAATGATGATACAATATGATGTAGCCACTGAAAATTATACTTAGAGCTTATAGTACGAGGATAATGCATCTGTTCTAATGTTAAATGAAAAAAAAGTGTACACAACTACGTACACAGTACGACAAACTAAGTTTAAAAAAAAAAAGCATAAGAACAGAAAACACCAAAATGTTAGCATTTGTCTCTGGGTAGTAGGATTATGAATGATTTTTATTTTTTCATTTATATTTTCTACAGAGAGCATGTATTACTTCCATAATTAGCATTAGTCTATGAGGATAAGAGTGCAGTCTCCAGGCTGGGTGGAGTGGCTCACACCTATAATCCCAGTGTTCTGGGAGGCCAAGGCAGGAGGATGACTTGAGACCAAAAGTCAAGACCAGCCTGGGCAACACAGTAAGATTCCCATCTCTACAAAAAAAATTTTTTTTTAATTACCTCATCATAGTGGTGCATACCTGCAGTCCCAGCTACTCAGCTGGGAGGATCACTTGAGTCCAGGAGTTTGAGGCTGCAGAGAGCTATGATTGTGCAACTGCACTCCAACCCGGGAGACAGAGGGAGACTCTGTCTCAAAAACAAAAAACAGAGTGCAGTCTCTAGAACCAGCCTGCCTGGGTTCAAATTTTGGCAGCAAATTTGCTTCAGTTTACTCATCTGTAGAACAGGGATAATAATAGCACGCACTGGCCGGGCGCAGTGGCTCACGCCTGTAATCCCAGCACCTTGGGAGGCGAAGGCGGGTGGATCACCTGAGGTCAGGAGTTCAAGACCAGCCTGACCAACACGGTGAAACCCTGTCTCTACTAAAAATACAAAAATTAGCCAGGCGTGGTGGTGGGCACCTGTAATCCCAGCTACTCAGGAGGCTGAGGCAGGAGAATCGCTTGAACCTGGGAGGTGGAGGTTGCAGTGAGCCAAGAATGCGCCATTGCACTCCAGCCTAGGCAACAGAGTGAGACTCTGTCTCCCAAAACAACAACAACAACAACAACAACAACAAACAAAAACATGTACTTTAAAGGCTAATTATAAAGAGATATTAATCAATAAATGTAAAACTCTTAAAAGAATGCCTATGTACAATAAATGCTCAGTAAATGTTAATATGATAGTCATACATGAGTCTGGATTAAAATCCACTGTTAGCACTGACACTGAACTTTGTGAAGTCTGTAATGCTTGCTGCCATCAGTGCTGCTTTGACACTACAAAGTGCCAGAGAAGTGAAAATATAATCAACAAGTTCTACAACTCACCTGAGCAGAAGTCCTAAGTATCATTATTTTTATTTTATTTATTTATTTATTTTTTGAGACGGAGTCTTGCTCTGTCATCCAGGCTGGAGTGCAGTGGCGCGATCTCGGCTCACTGCAAGCTCCACCTCCCGGGTTCAGGCGATTCTCCTGCCTCAGCCTCCTGAGTAGCTGGGACTACAGGCGCCCGCCATCACGCCCAGCTAATTTTTTGTATTTTCAGTACAGACGGGGTTTCACCGTGTTAGCCAGGATGGTCTCGATCTCCTGACCTCGTGATCCACCCGCCTCAGCCTCCCAAAGTGCTGGGATTACAGGCGTGAGCCACCACGCCCAGCCGAAAATGCTGTTCTAGTGACAAACTGAATAAAACCAATCACTAGTTAGGAAATAAAGAAGGCCAGGAGCAGTGGCTCATGTCTGTAATCCCAGCACTTTGGGAGGCTGAGGTGGGAGGATCGCTTGACCCCAGGAGTTCGAGGTCAGCTTCAGCAACCTTGTCTCTACAAAAAAAAAAATTTTTTAAATTGGCTGGGTGTGGTGGCAGGTACCTGTAGTCCCAGTTACTCAGGAGGCTGAAGCAGGAGAATAGCTTGAGCCCAAGAGGTTGAGGCTGCAGTGAGCCATAGTTACACTACTACACTCCAGTCTGGGTGACAGAATGAGGCTCCATCTCAAAAAAAAAAAAAAAGAAGGGGAAAATGGCCATAAAGGAACAGAAGACAAAAACTAACATATAGAAGATGTGGCCAGGCGTGGTGGCTCACGCTTGTAATCCCAGCACTTTGGGAGGCCGAGGTGGGCAAATCACTTGAGGTCGGGAGTTCAAGACCATCCTGCCCAACATGTGAAACCCAATCTCTACTAAAAAATACAAAAATTAGCTGGGCGTGGTGGTGTGCACCTATAGTCCCAGCTACTGGGGAGGCTGAGGCAGGAGAATTGCTTGAACCTGGGAGGCATAGGTTGCAGTGAGCCAAGGCCCCCACTGCACTCCAGCCTGGACGACAGAATGAGACTCTGTCTCAAGAAAAAAAAAAAAAGAAGATGCACCTGCCCAACCTCTATGAAATCACCTTCTCACGTAAGAGCTATCTAAGGCAGAGGGCTTCTGCCACATAAGGCTTCCCCAGCATGTCCTGGAGCCTAATGCAGCAGACAGGATCTGCCACACCTGATCTCTGCTCCACTTCTCGCTTCTCTTCCAAACGTATGAAGGGAAGGGAGCAGCCGGAAGATAAGACAGTGGGGACATCCCTGAACAAGCCATCCCCACAATGCCTGAGCATCTGTAGCCCCAGGTCTCACAGGCAGGAAGCAGGATTTACACCCAGGTCTTATGGCAGTGATGGCTCTGTTCATTATTACCTAACAGTCTGGCAGTCAATGCAGGGGAGGCCTTTTCCCTGTGCCACGACCCTCACTGAGGCCAACACAATCAACTTCAGTAGACTTTCCATTACAGCCACAGCCAAGGACCCAGCACTGTTTCCATCCCTAGGTGTCCATGGGCTGCTGCAGTAAGAACGGATGAGTGATATGCAGAATACTTTGAGGCTGATGGGATGTCTAGGCTTGTAAGAGTAAATGTAAGCATCATGAGCGCCCTACCTTGCTCATCGTTATTGGAAGTATTCAGGATGGCAGGCATCCGAGAACAAATACATTTCACTTTGCAAGCGGGGGCAGGGATAAGAAGCCTGCTGACAATTCTAGAATAGCGCCTGGGCTCCACGGCTTAACCCCACTGACACACACACTGTTAGTGTCTTTATTTTGAAGGAAACTGAGGTTAAGAGAAGTGACGGTGGCTTATCTGGTGTCATAATTAGGAGGTGGCAAAATGGAGCTGATTTTTTCAACCACTGTTCCTAATGTCTCACTTCCCTAGTTTCCTTCAACACTGGATTGAGACGCAAATATCGTCTGGTACTATGAGCTTAAAATGGCCATTTACCATGCTGCACAGGGTTCCCCGGACTCTCAAGCCAAGTCCTGACACTCATAAAATCATCTTCACACCCTCTGGGAGGGATCAAAGACCAACAAGGGGGAAAAAAGAGATTACTCACCCTCTTATCCCATATCCGCACATCGCCGTCATGGCTGGTGGCAAGGCAGTTAGCATTTTTTTTATTCCATTTGACCTGGGAGGCACCCGCTGCAAAGAAAAATCAGGGAAGAAAGCTGCTGCCCTTGGTGCTTTCGGAAGCAGAGCGGAGCACAGCCAGGGGAGCTGGATAATGAGTTCTGGCTGAATAAGCCCAGAACCCTTCAAGTTTCTGTGACTGCACCAACTCCACTATTCCAGATAAAACGAAGCCAAAAAATAAATGAATTAACACATGGGAACAGGATCATAGTCACCTAATTGAGGAAATAATCTCAGGGGAAAAAATCTACAGGTCACTCTGAGCAGAATCAGCAGGAAAACATAGTTTCTTACAGAGCAGTAGTTGAGCATGGCACTGCTGGCTAGTAATTGACTTGTCACACAACCTGACCCTTTCTCATCCCCAAATGACACCTGCTTGCACTCCTAATTAGAACAGCCTCAGCTCTTATGCCTGCCCCCTTTTTTTTTTTTTAATTGTTGAGCAATAGTCTTAGAAAAACACAGCCTTAGCTGAAGACCAGCTACAGAATAAGCCCCGATGTTGACCAATTCTGTCCTAAGGGTTACATGCTCCCCGCACCCCACTCCCCATCAGCTATGTCAGCCGTGGCCACTGGCACCACACTGATAAGGGAAAGGGAACACCCTTGGCAGTATGTGACCTCAGTCCTTTTCCCTCTCTGCCAATACAGAGTGTCATTGATACATTAGTGACAAAAGGGCTACTTAAGACAGGAGGCATAATGTGAGATGCCAGAAAGAGCTGAGACATGGAAAACTGGGACATAGTGGCACTTCTAGCTGACCTTTAAAAAATAAATCATTAATCAAGAGCCAAACCAGAACTGAAGTGACAGCACTCCTTCCTGTCTCCTCCTGCCCTTGCTCACAGCACACATGACATTCCTGCTGTGACACCTGTCCCTCTGCCTGGTGTTTATTACTGAGGAAGGCCATAGTAGATCCACATCTTTGGGGAGCTACCTGATCCAAGAAGCCCCGAGTACGACAGAGCAATGACTCAGAACCCAACAGGACATACAGCATTAAGCCCAGAACTTGGTCCTGTCCAAGGATATGCTGTGTTGGTTTTGATGACACTATTTGTCTGTCTTGTTCTTTCTTGAGACATAGGGTATCTTATGTCGTCTAGAACAAATGGTGGAGACCAGTGAAGATGAAGCAAGGAAGAGTATTAGGAGGTGGCTTCTTTGCAAGGAAGGATATCAGCTGGAGGAGAAAGTGAGTGAGAGGAGCTTGCTCTACCTCCTTGACAGAGTTACTTAAGAGTCCAAGAGAACACACCTTTCCCAGTGGGGAGGCATCAGAACTCGAGGGCTCCCAAGGGACTCTGGGAAGCCCCCTCAATGCAACCTGCTTTATCAAGATCATTATACCAGAGGCCAGGCGCGGTGGCTTGCACCTATAATCCCAGCACTTTGGAAGGCTGAGGCAGGCGGATTACCTGAGGTCAGCAGTTCAAGACCAGCCTGACAAACATGGCAAAACCCTGTTTCTACTAAAAATACAAAAATTAGCCAGGTGTGGTGGCGTGCACCCGTAATCCCAGCTACTTGGGAGACTGAGGCAGGAGAATTGCTTGAACCTAGGAGGGGGAGGTTGCAGTGAGCTAAGACTGCACCACTGCACTCAGGTCTGGGCAACAGAGCAAGACTGTCTCAAAAAAAAAAAAAAAAAATCATTACACCAGGGTCGAATGGAGGTCCCGGGCTATGAGAACTCTCAGACACAGAGAACACTCTGGAATACTCACAACGTGACTCCCTATCCCAAAGGGCATGAATAATGTGCCCCCTGAGAGATGGGGACCACAGGCTCTGGGAAGCAGGCAGTACCCGAGGCTGTACCACTCGGGGTATGCTAGATCCAGCAGCTTATCAAGGTCCACAAGCCTCTCACTTGCCTCTTTTCCCCCAGGGTAGCTCTGCACCACTGAGAAACCTCACTGAGTACAAAGGAAAGAAGTCTTCTACTTCCATTTTTTAAGAAAGATCTATAACAGAAAAAAAAGCAATGAGAACAAGCAGGCTAAAAAAAGAACCACTTTCAGCTGGGCGCAGAGGCTCACGCCTGTAATCCCAGCACTTTGGGAGGCTGAGGCAGGTAGGCCACAAAGTCAGGAGTTAGAGACCAGCCTGGCCAATATGGTGAAACCCCATCTCTATTAAAATTACAAAAATTAGCTGGGTGTGGTGGCCCATGCCTGTAGTCCCAGCTGCTCGGGAGGCTGAGGCAGGAGAATCGCTTGAACCCAGGAGGCGGAGGTTGCGGTGAGCCAAGATCGTGTCACCGCACTACAGCCTGGCCGACAGAGCAAGACTCCGTCTCAAAAAAAAAAAGAACCACTGTCCTTTTTAGGGTTTCCCTAAAACTAATCTAACTTAGAAACCTATAAATGTGGCCAGGCAAAGAGGCTCACGCCTGTAATGCCAGCACTTTGGGAGGCCGAGGCGGGTGGATCATGAGGTCAGGAGATCGAGACCATCCTGGCTAACCCAGTGAAACCCTGTCTCTACTAAAAATACAAAAAAATTAGGCGGGCGTGGTGGCGGGCGCCTGTAGTCCCAGCTACTCGGGAGGCTGAGGCAGGAGAATGGCGAGAACCCGGGAGGCAGAGCTTGCGGTGAGCTGAGATCGTGCCACTGCACTCCAGCCTGGGCAACAGAGCGAGACTCTGTCTCAAAAAAAAAAAAAAAAAAAAAAAGAAACCTATAAATGTAAGTAACAAAGTCAGGAGAATGTGATTGAGGCATCTGTAGACCACCTGTATTTCTATTCAGTTACACGCCCTCTGCAGCCAGTCTATGTCTCAGATCATAAGTACCTAAAGCAGGTGGGGGCGGGGGGCAGAACTGTTAAGCACTTAGCACAGAAGCACAGGGGTTTGATTCATCTATCCATGCAACAAATGCTTAGTCCCCCTTATCCGCGGGTCCACCTTCTACAGTGTTAGTCACTCCCGGTACAGTACAAGGAGACGTTCTGAGAGAGAGAGAGACAGACCACATTCACATAACTTTTTTTTTTTTTTTGAGACAGAGTTTTGCTCTTGTTGCCCAGGCTAGAGTGCAATGGTGTGATCTCGCTCACCGCAACCTCCACCTCCCAGGTTCAAGCAATTCTCCTGCCTCAGCCTCCCAAGAAGCTGAGATTACAGGCATGCACCACCACGCCCGGCTAATTTTGTATTTTTAGTAGAGACGGGGTTTCTCCATGTTGAGGCTGGTCTCGAACTCCTGACCTCAGGTGAGCCGCCCGCCTCAGCCTCCCAAAGTGCTGGGATTACAGGCGTGAGCCACCGCACCCGGCCACATTCATATAACCTTTATTGCGGTACGGTGTTACAACTGTTCTATTTTATTATTATTAGTTGTTGCTGTTAATCACTTACTGTGCCTAATTTATAAATTAAACCTTATCCTAGTTATGTATGTACAGAAAAGAAACATAGTATATTTGGTTCAGTATTATCTGTGGTTTCAGGCATCCAATGGGGGTCTTGGACTGTGTCCCCTGAGAATGAGGGGGGATTACTGTATTACTATATTAAGTATCTCCTTGGATCAGGCACAAATGCCTGTAGCGCACAAATACATACACTCGTCTACAGAACTGAATAAGAAAGAAATGGTTTCTGCCCGGGTGTGGTGGCTCCCGCCTATAATCCCAACACTTTAGGAGGCCGAGGCAGGCAGATCACTTGAGGTCAGGAGTTCGAGACCAGCCTGGCCAACAAGGTAAAACCCTGTCTCTACTAAAAATACAAAAATTAGCTGGGTGTGGTGGTGCGCACCTGTAATCCCAGCTACTCGGGAGGCTGAGGTGGGAGAAACGCTTGAACAACAGGAGGTGGAGGTTGCAGTGAGCTGAGATTCCACCACTGCACTCCAGCCTGGGAGACAGAGTGAGGATCTGTCTCAAAAAAAAAGAAAAAAGAAAGAAAGAAGTGGTTTCTAACTTCACAAATCATATCATCCAGCTGCTAATACAGTCATGATGCTAAAGGCCTTTACATAAAAAGGCGTGGGGGTAGAGAGGGAAAAAGTATCATGTACAGTAACCATTTCAGAGCAAACACCAAATGTGTGTTCCAATGCACCAAGGAGATACAAACGGACAGAATTTGAGAGACAGATAACACATGCTTTTACAAAGGATGTCAAAATATTGACAATTTAGCTTTATCTGTGTAAATAAGTTATACCAGTTCTACTCCACATTCTACTCTCAGGAAGTGCTGGGAATATTCCCTAGTAGCCCCAGTTGAGAATTCCAGAAAAGGTCAGTTCCAACTAAGCAATGAAAACAGGTAGATCAGAATGTAACTACAAAGACTTAGTTCATCCATGTTAAACAACACCATGGGCCAGTTGCGATGGCTCAAGCCTATAATCCCAGCACTTTGGGAGGCCAAGTCGGGTGGATCACCTGAGGTCGGGAGTTCAAGACCAGCTTGACCAACGTGGATAAACCCCATCTTTACTAAAAATACAAAATTAGCCGGGCATGGTGGCACATGCCTGTAGTCCCGCCATTGCACTCCAGCCTGGGCAACAAGAGCAAAACTCTGTCTCAAAAACAAAACAAAACAAAAAAAACATGCAGATACAATCAGTGTAATCTAATTGTGGAGAAACCACAGGATGAACTATTGCTTTAATAAACTACAGGAAAAGAAAAACACAAACCCAAAAAGGAGAAGGAGACAGACTTAAAAAGATGAGAAATATATCAACCACTTACAGGTATGGACTTTATTTAGATTCTCACTGATACCATTTTTCAAACAATTTGTAACTAAAAAAAGAGAGAGAGACTACTGGGGAAATCTGAATGCTGCTTAGATACTTGATGATATTAAAGAGTTACTGTTAATATTTTTAGGTATTTTTAAGTATGATATTGGGATTCTTCTTTTGCAAAACATACACTGAAATACTTGTTGAAGAAATGATATGATATGTAGCTTCAAAATAATCACAAGAGGGCCGGGCATGGTGGCTCACACCTGTAATCCCAGCACTTCGGGAGGCCAAGGCAGGAAGATCACTTGAGGTTAGGAGTTCAAGACCAGCCTGGCCAATACAGTGAAACCGGTGTCTACTAAAAATACAAAAATCTCCCAGGTGTGGTGGCAGGCGCCTGTAATCCCAGCTACTTGGGAGACTGAGGGAGGAGAATTGCTTGAACCCGGGAAGCAGAGGCTGCAGTGAGCCGAGGCTGCACTACTGCACTTCAGCCTGGGCAACAAGAGCAAGACTCTGTCTCAGAAAAGAAAAAAATCACAAGGGGGATGAAGGTGGAGGTGAAATGCTGGGTGGAGGAAAAGATGAAATAAAATTGGATGTATGATAACAAGTGTTGAAGCTGACGATGAACACAGGCAGTTCATTTTCTTCTCCCTATTTTTACAGAATGTTTGAAATTTTCCACTATAAAAAGGTTACAAACAAATCAACTTGGCTCTTGTCCTTGGACTCTGATATGAGGTCCTGCTCCACACCCAACAGTCCTAACTGTGGCTTCTGGGAGCAGCCTAAAGTGAGCCCCTTGCAACAACATGAGACTTACAATTCCACTCAGCCATGGCGCAGCCCAGACAGAGGCAGTTAGAGAGGGAGATGGAAAGGAATAGGAAGGAACGGGAAAGAACTGGAAGGAAGAAAATGAAGACAAACCGAGGCGCCAGGGTGAGGTGGGAGAAGCATACACTCACCAACAGCAGACAGTGCAACAGTAGGTTTCCTTGTGTCTCTGAAATATAAAAATAAAAAATCAAATCCCCAATTTATATGCCACCACCCACCTGGTATTTTTCACCCTTTGCACACAATTCTTCGCTTTCCTTTCAGCGGGAACTTGGAGTAGGTAGATCCGCTGTGAGGGCCTTAAAAAGAAGTCTAAAGAGAGACCTGCTGGCCAGGTGCGGTGGCTCATGCCTGTAATTCCAGCACTTTGGGAGGCTAAGGTGGGCGGATCACCTGAGGTCAGAGTTCGAGACCAGCCTGACCAACATGGTGAAACCCCATCTCTACTAAAAATACAAAAATTAGCCACGTGTGCCAGGCACCTAAAATCCCAGCTACTCGGGAGACTGAGGCAGGAGAATTGTTTGAACCCAGGAGGCGGAGGTTGCAGTGAGCCAAGATCGTGCCATTGCACTCCAGCCAGGACGACAAGAGCAAAACTCTGTCTCAACAAAAAAAAAAAAAAAGAAAGAAAGAAAACAAATTACAGGCCATGTACAATGGCTCACACCTATAATCCCAACACTTTGGGACACCAGGGTGGAAGGACTGCTTGAGGCCAGAAGTTTGAGATCAGCCTGACAACACAGCAAGACTCTGTCCCCACAAAAATAAAAAATAAAAAAATAAAAATTAGCTGGGCATGGTGGCAAGTGCCTGTGGTCCCAGCTACTCAAGAGGCTGAAGTGAGAGGATCACTTGAGCCCAGGGGTTCAAGGCTGTACTGACCTGAGATGACATCACTTCACTCCAGAATGGGTGACAGAGTAATACCCTGTCTCAAAAAAAAAAAAAGAAGAAAGGAAAGAAAGAGAGGAAGGAAGGAAAGACAGGAGGGAAGGGGGAAGGGTGAAAATGAGGGAGGAAAGGAGGGAGGGAGGGAAAGAAGGAGGGAGGGAAGGAGAGAGGGAGGGAGGGAAGGAGAGAGGGAGGGAGGGAGGACAGACTCTAACTAGGGAAGAGTTCTCCTTAAGGTCTTGCCTGGAGAGGTCCTGGCTCTCTTCTCTATCCCCCTACAACTGTGTCTTTCACTCTCAAATAATATATTTGCACTCAAATCTCTCACTCAAACTTGTCTCAAGGTCTGTATCGAGGGGAAACCAAACTAAGACACTTGATCTCTAAAACAAAGGTCCCAAATCACCCCCAACCAAGTGGTTATGCCTCCTAATTGTTCTTACTTGATATCCCAAATGTAGATGTAGGTGTCCACAGAGCTGGTAACCAGGAGGTCAGGCTCAAACACCGCCCAGTCCAAGTCGCTGGGACACAAAGAATAAACAGAACAAAGAAAAGGAAAAAAATTCAGAGTCCAGGTCCAAAGCACTAGCACATCGAGTCTCCAGTGGCTTCAGAATGTCATCGTTAACGGGCTTCTTAATGTGGTTTAGGCTGAGAATGTCCAAAGTTCCTTGGGAACGAACATGAGTTTGGAAGGAAACTGTCAGGTCCTTCGCCAGCTATACCATCATCTGCTCCCAGAAAAGAAATGGAGTGCTTCAACTTAAAACATTCTCTCTCTGGGGTGAGCGCAGTGGCTCACGACTGTAATCCCAGCACTTTGGGAGGCTGAGGCGGGCAGATCACTTGAGGTCACGAGTTCGAGACCAGCCTGGCCAGTATGGTGAAACCCCGTCTCTACTAATAACACAAAAATTAGCCAGGCGTGGTGGCACACACCTATAATCCCAGCTACTTGAGAATCATTTGAACCTGGGAGGCAGATGTTGCAGTGAGCTGAGATCGTGCCACTGCACTCCAGCCTGGGCAACAAGAGTGAAACTCCATCTCAAAACAAACAAACAAACAAACAAAATTTCTCTCTCTAAATAAACAAACAAAGGAAAAACACATAAAGTAATCTTTATCATTTTCTAAATCAAATTCCACCAGAGGCACCTTGGGTAAACCCAACATCCTTAAGCAGCGGCAAACTGCCACACTGCCATGCAGCACCCAGAGAGGGCCAGAGGCCTGTGGTGTCCCCTACCCATGTTCTCCTTCCTAGACAGGCAGCAACTGCACAGAACATTCCACCCGACCCAGGTGTCTCACCTTTCCCAGCACTTCCAGGTCAGCTTAGCCCAGAAACAGTGACCCAGGGAAAGAGTGGATCAAGGAAAACTCGAAACCAACTGGAAGCCTCGACTGGGAGGCGGCTGTGCCCTTGGGTAATGAACTGTGACGCAGGAGCTCTGTAACCGCTGCTGCCGGAGAGAAAGCCAAGGGCCACTCCCTGACATCCGCATGTCCTCCCAGGCACCATTGATCATGAACTGGGGGATTCTGCTGCATAACCACTCCTCTCCTATGTCGAAAATCAGCTCTAGGCCAGGCACAGTGGCTCACGCCTGTAATCCCAACACTTTGGGAGGCCAAGGCAGGCGGGTCACTTCAGGTTAGGAGTTCAAGACCAGCCTGGCCAACGTGATAAAACCCTGTCTCCACAAAAAAAAAAAAAAAAATTAGCCGGGCGTGGTGGTGCACACCTATAATCCCAGCTATTCGGGAGGCTGAGGCAGGGGAATCACCTGAACCCAGGAAGCGGTGGTGGCAGTGAGCCAAGATTGCACCATTGCACTCCAGCCTGGGCGACAGAGTGAGACTTCGTCTCAAAAAAAAAAAAAAAAAAAAAGTCAGCTCTAATCCTTTACCCTGGACTGGACTATATCCATCCGGGATATGGTCTGGGATGGGGGTCAACAGCTACGCGATGGTGCTTCCTAAATGCCGGCTGTTCCTCACTGTGCTCTTCACCACCATCTCAGTGAATGCTAATAACCCGCTGACCACCCGGGACCTGTGCGACACAGACGGTCAAGCCATGCAAGGAGGATGGCATCATCATTTCGTTCCCAGGGGACTGTGACAAAGCAAGACAGCCAAGGAGCTGTGGAGGGCTGGTGCCTACCTGATGACACGAGTGTGGCCTTGTAAGGTTGTGCCAACTTCCCCACTGCCGTCTTTCCACTTGTAAAGGTCTACTCGTTGGTTACTCTGAAAAGAAGGGAAAGAAGGCCACAGGCAAGTATGTTGGGATATATGGTCTTGCCCCAATCAGCTTAAGGCAGAGAAGAGGAAGCCAGGGATCTCATGCATGGCAAAGATCCTTCAGGCTGAACTTTTCTTTAAAAAGCCATCAGGAATAAGTACAATTAACATTAGCTTGAGCTAACTTCAGCTCAGTATGTAGGTCTGTGAATCTCAAAATGGAAAGGCAGGACTATCTTAAGAGATGCATCTTGAACAGTCACAGCTGAACTGAAGGTGCAGAATCACTTCTGCAGACGAGCTTCATGGGCCAGGAAAATGTCCCGGCCACTAGAGGAACCTCCTCCCTCTGAAGGTCACACACTCGCCTCCCCAGCTGCTGGTACATTGGATGTCTCCAGCTCACCCTTCCATGACCAAATGCCCAGAGTCCACCTACCACAGGTTTTTGTTTTTTTTGTTTTTTTTTGAGATGGGATCTATATTGCCCACGCTTTTCTAGAACTCCTAGGCTCAAACAATCCCCTTGCCTCAGAGTCCAGGATAGCTGGGATAAGGTGTGAGGTGTGAGGACTGCGCCATCACAACTGGGTCCCGTGTCACTTTAAAAACATAGGTGCCTAAGAGAGAAAAAAGAGGCTGGGCTTGGTGGCTCATGCCTGTAATCCCAGCACTTTAAGAGGCTGCTTGAGCCCAGGAGTTCAAGACCAGTCTGGGCAACATAGCCAGATCGCATCTCTACAAAAAAAATTAAATATTAGCCAGTCATGGTGGTGCATGCCTGTGGTCTCAGCTACTTGAGAGGCTGAGGTGGAAGGATCGCTTGAGCCTGGGAGGTCGAGGCTATAGTAAGCTGTGATTGTGCCACTGTACTCCAGCCTGGGTGACACAGCAAGACCCCATCTCAAACAAAAAAAAAAAAGAAAAGAAAAGAAGAAAGATCCTCAAAAGGGTGTCCTAGAAGGCAAAATTATTTAACACTCCTTGAAATAATGCCTGTATTTAATTTCTTAAAGGGTTAAGCAGAAAGTGACAAGGAAAATGGACCAGAAGAAACCACAGCTACAATAGAAAAATAACTTCCATCAAAGTACATTTCACTTAAATACACAACAAAACAGCAAAGGCTCCTGACATATCATGAGTTTATGAAACACACTGAAAGTGATAAAGATTACTAGTAGGCTGAAAACAATGGCAGGCTACTTAATAATTTTTGAAATTTTATATATATATATATATATATATATATATATACACACACACATACACATTAGACTGATTGTCATTTTAGCTCAGAGACAGACAGACGTATAAAATTCTGAGATTTTTGTCCTGAAATACCAGTTTCCAAATTGAAAAAGGTAAGATTCTTGTGAAAAGGTTAGGATTCAAAATAGCTTCCAAAGAGAATAGGAATGAAAAGAAAAGTTCCCTCTTCTAATAATATTCCCTGCCATTTCTGGAGGGTCTGCTAGTGCCAGTCCACCTTAACGAATCTGGCCTCTGACCTCTCCCAGCACACGACACAGCGGGTATCATCACCCACATTATAGATGAGGAAAGCAAGGCTCAGAAAATTGTGGGGCCTCTCAAGATAAAAGACAGAATGTTAAAACTAGGACTTGACCTCAGATTTCCCTAATTAAAGCTTTCTCAAAAGGTTGCCTTCCAGCCAGGGGCAGTGGCTCACGCCTGTAATCCCAGCACTTTGGGAAGCTGAGGCAGGCGGATCACTTGAGGTCAGGAGTTAGAGACCAGCCTGGCCAACATGGTGAAAGCCCATCTCTACTTAAAAATACAAAAATTAGCTGGGCGTGGTGGCACGTGCCTGTAGTCCCAGCTACTTGAGAAGCTGAGGCACGAGAATTCCTTGAACCTGGGAAGCAGAGGCTGCAATGAACTGAGATGGCACCACTGCACTCCAGCCTGGGCAACAGAAAGAGACTCCGTCTCAAAAAAAAAAAAAAGTTGCCTTCCAACCAAGAACAAAAGAAAAAAACAGATAAACTTCATTAAAATTAAAGCTTTTGTGCATCAAAGAACATTGTCAAGAATGTAAAAAGACAATCAACAAAAGGGAAGAAAACATTTGCAAATCATACATCTGATAAAGGTCTAATATCCAGAATATATAAAGAACTCCTACAACTCAACAGTAAAATGCAAACAACCCAATTCGAAAAAGGGCAGAGGCAAGGCCGGGCACGGTGGCTCATGCCTATAATCCCAGCACTTTGGGAGGCCAAGGCAGGCGGATCATGGGGTGAGGAGATCGAGACCATCCTGGCTAACAGGGTGAAAGCCTGTCTCTACTAAAAATACAAAAAAATTAGCCGGGCATGGTGGTGGACGCCTGTAGTCCCAGCTACTTGGGAGGCTGAGGCAGGAGAATGGCGTGAACCCAGGAGGTGGAGCTTGCAGTGAGCTGAGATAGCCGCACTGCACTCCAGCCTGGGTGACAGAGCAAGACTCCGTCTCAAAAAAAAAAGAAAAAGGGCAGAGGCCTTGGATAGACATTTCTCCAAAAAAATGACATATACATGGCCAATAAGATGCTCAACATCCTTAGTCACTGGGCGAATATAAACTAAAACCACAATAAGGCTGGGTGCGGTGGCTCATGCCTGTAATCCAAGCACTTTGGGAGGCTGAGGTGGGTGGATCACCTGAGGTTGAGAGTTTGAGACCAGCCGGACCAACACGGAGAAACCCTGTCTCTACTAAAAATACAAAATTAGCCAGGCGTGATGATGTGTGCTTGTAATCCCAGCTACTTGGGAGGCTGAGGCAGGAGAATCGCTTGAACCCAGGAGGTGGAGGTTGTGGTGAGCCGAGATCATGCCACTGCACTCCAGCCTGGGCAACAAGAGTGAAACTCTGTCTCAAAACAAACAAACAAAAAAACATAATAAAGTACCACCTCACACCTTCACACCCACTAGGATGGCTATAATTTAAAATAAATAAATAAATAAATTTTGGAGAGGATGTGGAAAAACTGGAACTCTGTGCATTACTGATGGGAGTATAAAAGGTTTAGCCACTGTGGAAATAGTTTGGTGGTTCCCTCCAAAAGTTAAACAATGAATTACCATATGACCCTGCAATTCCACTCTTAAATGTTTACCCAAAAGAAGCGAAAACAAGTACCTCCACACATACGTTCATACCAGCTCTATTCAATAGCCAGCCAAATGTCCTCTGATGGATGGACGGATAGATAAACAATTACACAATGGAATATTATCCACTGATAAAAAGGAATGAAGTTCTGATACCTGCTATAACATGGATGAACTTCAAAACATTATGCTAAGTAAAAGAAGTCAGACACAAAAGGCCACTTATTTTATGATTTCATGTCTATGGAAGATCCAGAATAGATCAATCCATTGAGACAGAGTGCAGACTGGTGGTTGCCAGGGGTTGCAACGGAGGGAGGAATGGGGAGAAACTGCTTAATGAATAAAGGGTTTTACCCGGGAGGGATAGAAATGTTTGGGAATTGGATAGAGGTGGTGGTTATACAACATGTGAATGCAGTGAAGGATACTGAATTGTTCACTTTAAAATGATTAATTGTGAAGGAACAAATTTTAAAAAGGCTGTCTTTGTTAGCACTCCCAAACAAATGCAGTGTTAATCCACTGAGTACAACAACTGAGGCGTCAGCCTAAACCCAATCAGAGGTGATTTTGCTTCCCAGAGGACATATGACAGTGTCTGGAGACATTTTTGATTGTCATAACAAGGGGAGGGGAGCATACTACTGAGATCTAGCAGGTAGGGCCAGGGATGCTGCTGAACTTCCTACAACGCACAGGACAGCCCCACCACAGAGAATGACCTAACGAGCCAGTAGTGCCAAGGTTAAAAAACCCTGGACTAGACGATCAGGGGCCGAGGGTGAGAGGGGAATAAGGGTCCCGAGGTATAAACCAACTAAAAGAGCTCCTTCTATCACTCAGGAAAGAGGCCTGAGAGTAGAAAGGCAGGAAGACTGACTCTCCCTTTCTCTTTCAGAATAGCCCTGAAAATCAGCGCAACCTCAGACATACACAGTTAAAGGCAGACCCTATTTTGGAAATAGCTGGGAAGGGCGGCTTTCTGTTCCTTCTCAAGCTGACAAAGTTGCTCTTCTTTCTTTGCTCAGTTGCTTTCCTTCTGCAGACTGCCTTTCCTGACAAGAACAGACTGAGACAGACTGCACAGTGGTCCTGCCCCTGGTGAATCGGAAGAATTCCTTTAAATACTCTCCTGCCAGCCCAATGCAAAAAGAGCAAAAAGTTTAGATCTCTCATTATTCTAGAATACAATGTGACACAGAATCTGGAGAAAGATGCCAGAGAGGTTGTAGTCCAGAATCTTTTTGTATAAAGATTTTTGTATTAGAAAACCTAACAAAACTTATACATGTTTTCCCTAGGGAAAAAAAAATCACACATAAACAGGCACATAGAATTTGACGGGGTTAACGAAATCTAATGATTCCCAATCAAGGAAGAATCCTTTCCTTTGAATGGAAGGGTAGGGGGAGTCTTCTGATCCCTCTGAAAGCAACGAAAGTCAACTCCACACCAGCTCACCAGTTACCCTCCTTAGAATGTCTTTCAAAGTCATCTGCCATTTGGCCGCTGGCTAGTTACATTGCTGCTGATGAAACAGGTTCTCACCACTCACAGAAATGGATGCATCTGCCTGTTTCCCTTACAAAATCTGAATTCAGTCCCTAGAAATACAAGGCCTGACACCGATGGGACCAGCGAGCATTCCCACATATATTTAATCCGTAACTTGCCTCTGTCTTTTTCTCAGAACCATCCAAACCTCTTTTCCAAATGAGCAATGAGGACTGCATTCTCTTCTCTACACAGGGCATAGATCTGCCAGCCCCAGATGACACATTTAACAGCATTCTCCTGTATTCCTTAAATAAGCTCACCGAAGCCGCAAAATAGTGTGCAAAGCTGTCATGAGGATTCCACTGCACAGCTCCAATGTCCCATTTGCTCTGGCGAGAGATCTTTCGGTGACCTTCGAAAGGGGCATCTAGATTGACGATGTATAAGAATCTGCGGCTAGAGACCAACATCAACATTATAATAGTATAAAAACACAACATCATTAGCATTAAGATAGAAAAGCACAATTGGAATTGCATACAATTTGCAAGCAGTGCTCCAAAAAACCCAAACACACATGGCATTTATTTACTCTGAAAGGCAAAGAAGTGACAAGTATAATTCAAGGTGGCTGTCACACAAAGGGAAGAAGTGTCCCTGTGAGAGTCCCACCTCCAGAAATGGCCTTCCCTACCACATCCATCCATGAGAGTCTGGATTCACCTCCAACCTGCCCTTCTCCCAGCCTTTCCCAATCCCCCAGCTAGGGTTAATTGCTAAATTAATTAATTCCACATTACTCCCATTGCATGGTTTGCATTTTGACCGCAGCATTTATCTTGTAGCAGGACTAATAATTTAAGGCTCTTGTCCTGAGTCAACTAAGTGTTCAGAGAATGAACCATGTCTTGAATATCTTTTTTTTTCTTTTTTCTTTTTTTTTTTTTGAGACAGGGTCTCGCTCTGTCACCCAGGCTGGAGTACAGTGGTACGATCTCAGCTCACTGCAACCTCAGCTTCCCAAGTTCAAACGATTCTCCTACCTCAGCCTTCCGGGTAGCTGGGAATACAGGCACCCGCCATCACGCCTAACTAATTTTTGCATTTTCTGTAGAGACGGAGTTTCACCATGTTGGCCAGCCTGATCTCGAACTCCTGACCTCAGGTGATCCACCTGCCTCAGCCTCCCAAAGTACTGGGATTACAAGCACAAGGAACCATGCCCAGCCGTCTTGAATATCTCTGTATGCTTCACATCGCCAGGCACAGTGCTCTGCACTCAACAAATGTGAGTTAAATTAAACATATCACTTATTACTAAGCCAAAATCCTGTAGAAGCAGAAAATCTCAAAATTCCCCTAACTACTTCCTGGTCAAGAAAACTCAACTAAATCTATCAGGAGGGTTAACAATAACAACAAAAAGGAATAATAGTTAAAATAACATATGAAGTGCCAGTAATGTTTAAGGTTCCAATCAACATGAAGGATCTGAAAACAGGGAGGTTCTGCATTCACCTATTTTCTTTTTAAGTAAAATACCCTTGCTGCGTGAATCAACATCTCTGCAGCCATCAGCTATTGATTCTTTGCTAGAGACCACTCCAAGCCCCTGGAGATCAATGAGAATAGGCAGGCTCAAAAATGAAGAAAAAGATTAATCATCCCTGCTCAGAAGAGCCAGGAAATGGCATACAAAACTCTAGGTGGTAGCAGAACTCTGAGGAGAGATGATGGAGGGAGAAGAAGAAAAGCCAGGGGAATACACAATTTCACAGAATTTCCAGGACTTCTAAGAAAGTGCAGAACAAATATCACATAGAATCTCTGGCCTGCTCCAAAGGAATCACCTGATCCTGCGATGGCCAGCTGGCATCGTCCCATCAGAAGAACAACAGGACAAGGCTAGTAGCTATACATGTGAGGTGAGTATCAATAGGGGGGTGCAGAGACTTTACAGGGCAAATGTACAAAGGCAGAAAGTGGGCACTTCAGGGTGAACACTCCTGATGGAACATAGGTGTTTATCTTCATTTTCCCCAATGCTCCACTGCAATAAGAGTAAAGAAGACAAAAAACCTCCAAAGACAAAGAAAATGAGACAGGAAATGAAAAACAGGTGGACAAATGGTAATTGATCTAAAGAAAGCTAAATAGGCCAGGCATGGTGGCTCACAACTCTATTCCCAGCACTTTGTGAGGCCAAGGTGGGTGGATAGCCTCAGGTCAGAAGTGGGAGACCAGCCTGGCCAACATGGTGAAACCCTGTCTCTACTAAAAATACTAAAAAAGTAGCTAAACATGGTGGCAGGCACCTGTAATCCCAGCTACTCAGGAGGCTGAGGCAGGAGAATTGCTTGAACCTGGGAGGCAGAGGTTGCAGTGAGCTGAGATCACACCACTGCACTCCAGCCTGGGCGACAGGCTGAGACTCCATCTCAAAAAAAAAAAAAAAAAAACAAGCTAAATAAAGCCAAAGTACATGGAGAGAGAAATGAGTGTGAAGCAAGTTGCTTCCCCCCAACTGGAGGCTTTAGTCTCAAGACAAGGGCAAGGGGTAGGGCTAGAAGACAACAAGCAGAACAAAACTAGGAGAACTGTTTGAAAGAACACTAAGGAGGCCGAGCACAGTGGCCCATGCCTATAATCCCAGCACTGTGGGAGGCCGAGGCGGATGGATCACCTGAGGTTGGGAGTTCGAGACTAGCCCGACCAACATGGAGAAATCCCTGACTAATTAAAAAAAATTAGCCAGGCATGGTGGTGCATGCCTGTAATCCCAGCTACTCGGGAGACCAAGGCAGGAGGATCACTTGAACCTGGGAGGCAGAGGATGCAGTGAGCCGAGATCACACCATTGCACTCCAGCCTGGGCAACAAAAGCAAAACTCCATCTCAAAAAAAAACACTAAGGAGAGGGTTATGTGCAACCCATCCACCCAGGTGGCTGCCTCAGTGGAGAGTGGGTGCTATTCTCCCCTAGAGCAGCCCCAGACCTGGGAAGTGGGAAGTGCTGCACTAAGTCATTCCTCTCTCTATGCAGCACTCACGACTCTGCCTTTTACTCTTCAGATAGACTTCTCAGGAGAAAATAACCAGCCCAGGAAAAAACAAAAGCAAGCAAACAACAACAAAGCCCTGGAGATAATGACATTTGGACATCCACTAACAGGGCCTGGTTCCCACCTGATCTCCCCACCATCTACCCACTTAAAGAGAGATGCCAGTCGCTCTTTAGCATTAGCAGCCAACGATCTCAGTCACTGGAGGAAACCTGAAGGATAGGGACTAATGCAACAGAAAGGAAAAAAGCCTTCATGGTTGGAAGCAGCAGCTCACACTGGAACTGTTAGTGCTGCAGGCCAAGGCAGAAGCATCGCTTGAGGCCCGGAGTTAAGACCAGCCTGGGCAACCTGGCAAGACTCTATCTGCATAAAGAAAAAAAAATTATAATAAAATAAAATAAAATTAGCCAGGTGTGGTGACATGTGCCTGTACTCCCAGCTACTGAGAAGGCTGAGATGGGAGGATTGCTTGCCCAGCAATTCAAGGCTGCAGCGAGCCATGATTGCACCACTGCACTCCAGCCTAGGTGACAAAACAGAAAAAGAAAAGGAAAGAAAAAACTCCTCCCTTGCCTCCCCACTGCCCTCCAAAATAATAACAATAAGAAAAAAAAAAAAAACAGAGGAAGAAGAAAAGAAGGAATTCAAAGGAAACGGTGATAAATGCAGAAGAGAAAAAATCTTGGAACCAATATTTTCCAAGAGTTAAGAGACAATATAAATAATAATAAACATTAAAACAATAGTTGAAATTTTTTGAAAATTAAAATAGTTGAAATTTTTTTTTTTAATCTGAAAGTAGTGTTAGAAGCTAAAGTTTAGGCTGGGCGCAGTGGCTCACACCTGTAATCCTAGCACTTTGGGAGGCCGAGGCGGGTAGACTGCCTGAGCTCAGGGGCTTGAGACCAGCCTGGGCAAAACAGTGAAACCCCATCTCTACTAAAATACGAAAAAGTTAGCTGGGCATGGCAGCATGAGCCTGTAATCCCAGTTACTTGGGAGGCTGAGGCAGCAGAATTGCTTGAACCCAGGAGGCGGAGGTTGCAGTGAGCCGACATCGCGCCACTGCACTCCAGCTTGGGCAACGGAGCGAAACTCCATCTAAAGAAAAGAAAGAAGCTAAAGTTTAAAACTCCCAGAAGCCAAAACTGACAAGGCCAGAAGCAAAGTCATACAAGATATCCAACACTGACTACTAGTAGGAATTCCAACAAGAAAGAATGAGAAGAGAAAATGAGGTCAGGTACGTGGTTCACATCTGTAATCCCAGCACTTTGGGAGGCTGAGGCGGGTGGATCACCCAAGGTCAGGAGTTTGAGATCAGCCCGACCAACACAGCAAAACCCCATCTCTAATAAAACTACAAAAATTAGCTGGGCGTGGTGGCGCTCACCTGTAATCCCAGCTACCTGGGAGGCTGAGGCATGAGAATCGCTTGAACCCAGAAAGCAGAGGTGGTTGCAGTGAGCCAAGTTTTCATCACTGCACTCCAGCCTTGGTGACAGAGCAAGACTCTGTCTCAAAAATTTAAAAAAAAAAAAAAAAAAAGAGAAAGAAAATGGGAAAATAAAAGGGAGAAAATGATCAAAGACATAATACAGAAAAATTTCTCTAAACTAAAAGATACAGATTTCCAGATTTGAAGGACCTTCCAAGGTCCTAAAAAAAATTTCTGTACCTTAATCAGAATGGTGATTACATGAGTATATATATTTGTAAATTTTAGCTATTTACTTAAGTTTACCACACTTTATACAATTTACTACACATATTGTAAAATTCAGTATAAGAAAATGCCAGGTGCAGTGGCTCATGTCTATAATCCCAGCATTTTGGGGGGCCAAGGCAGGAGGATCAACTTGAGCCCAGGAGTTCAAGATCAGCCTGGGCAACATAGGGAGACCCTGTCTCTACAAAAAAAAAAAAAACTTAGCCAGACAGGTGTGGTGGTACATGCCGGCAGTCCCAGCAGTTTGGAGGTTGAGGTGGAAGGATCACTTGAGCCCTGGAAGTCGGAGACTGCAGTGAGCCATGATCTGCATTCCAGCCTAGGCAACAGAGTGAAACCTTGTCTCAAAACAACAACAACCAAAAAAAACCCAATATAAGAAAATGAAAGTTCTAGGTCTTTCAAGAATTACCACACTGTTTTCCACAATGGTTGAACTAATTTACATTCCCATCAACAGTGTAAAAACATTCCTATTTCTCCACAGCCTCGCCAGCATCTGTTGTTTCTTGACTTTTTAATAATTGCCACTCTGACTGGTGAGAGATGGTCTCTCATTGTGGTTTTGATTTGCATTTCTCTAATGATCAGTAATGATGAGCTTTTTTTCATATGTTGGCTGCATAAATGTCTTCTTTTGAAAGGTGTCTGTTCACGTCCTTTGCCCACTTTTTAATGGGGTTGTTTTTTTCTTGTAAATTTGTTTAAATTCCTTGTAGATTCTGGATATTAGACCTTTGTCAGATGAATAGGTTGCAAGAATTTTCTCCCATTCTGTAGGCTGTCTGTTCACTCTGATGATAGTTTCTTTTGCTGTGCAGAAGCTCTTTAGTTTAATTAGATCCCATTTGTCAATTTTTGCTCCTGTTGCAATTGCTTTTGGTGTTTTTGTCATAAAATCTTTGCCCATGCCTATGTCCTGAATGGTACTGCCTAGATTTTCTTCTAGGGTTTATATATAGTTTTGGATTTTACATTTAAGTCTTTAATCCATCTTGAGTTTTTTTTTTTTATAAGGTTTAAGGAAGGGGTCCAGTTTCCATTTTCTGCATATGGCTAGCCAGTTCTTCCAGCACCACTTGTTAAACAGGGAATCCTTTCCCCATCGTTTTTGTCAAGTTTGTCAAAGATCAGATGGTTGTAGATGTGCAGTCTTATTTCTGATATCTCTATTCTATTCCATTGGTCTATATGTCTGTTTTGTACCAATACCATGCTGTTTTGGTTACTGTAGCCTTGTAGGATAGTTTGAAGTCGGGTAGCGAAATACCTCCAGCTTTGTTATTTTTGTTTAGGATTGTCTTGGCTATACAGGCTGTTTTTGGGTTCCGTATGAATTTTATAGTTTTTCTAATTCTGTGAAGAATGTCAATGGTAGTTTAATGTGAACAGCATTGAATCTATAAATCACTTTGGGAGGTATGGCCATTTTCATGATATTGATTCTTCCTATCCATGAGCATGGAATGTTTTGCTATTTGTTTCTGTCCTCTCTGATTTCCTTGTACAGTGGTTTGTAGTTCTCCTTGAAGAGGTCCTTCACTTCCCTTGTTAGCTGTATTCCTAGGTATTTTATTCTCTTTGTAACAATTGTGAATGGGAGTTCATTCATGATTTGGCTCTCTGCTTGCCTATTGTTGGTGTATAGGAATGCTTGTGATTTTTGCACATTGATTTTGTATCCTGAAATTTTGCTAAAGTTGCTTATCAGCTTAAGAAGCTTTTGGGCTGAGACAATGGGGTTTCCTAGTTATAGGATCATGTCGTCTGCAAACAGGGACAGTTTGACTTCCTCTCTATTTATTTTTTCTTTTTTCTTTTTTTCTCTCTTCCTATTTGAATATTCATTATTTCTCTTGCCTGATTGCCCTGCCCAGAACTTTCAATACTATGTTGAATAGGAGAGGTGAGAGATTCCTGAAAGACCTAGAGGCAGAAATACCATTTGACCCAGCAATCCCATTATAGGGTATGTACCCAGAGGAATCTAAATTACTCTATTATAAAGATATGGCCAGGCATGGTGGCTCACGCCTGTAATCCTGGCACTTTGGGAGGCCAAGGTGGGTGGATTGTCTGAGTTCAAGAGTTCGAGACCAGCCTGGGCAACATGGTGAAACTCCGTTTCTACTAAAATACAAAAAATTAGCCAAGCATGGCAGCGTGCACCTGTAGTCCCAGCTACTCGGGAGGTTGAGGCAGAATTGCTTGAACCCGGGAGGCAGAGGTTGTAGTGAGCAGAGATCATGCCACTGCACTCCAGCCTGGGTGACAGAGAGACTCCGTCTTCAAAAAAAATACAAATAAAAATAAAGATACATGCACGCATATGTTCAGTGAAGCACTATTCACAATAGCAAAGACATGGAATCAACCCAAACGCCCACCAATGATAGACTGAATAAAGAAAATGTGGTACATATACATCATGGAGTAACATGGAGCCATAAAAAGGAATGAAATCATGTCCTTTGCAGGGACATGGATGGAGCTGGAAGCCATTATCCTCAGCAAACTAACACAAGAACAGAAAACCAAATACCACATGTTCTCGCTTATAAGTGTGAGCTGAACAGTGAGAACACATGGACACAGGGAGAGGAACAATGCACACTGGGACTTGTTGGGGGGCCAGGGGGAGGGAGAGCATCGGGATAAATAGCTAATGCATATGGGGCTTAATACCTAGGTGATGGGTTGATAGATGCAGCAAACCACCATAGCACACGTTTACCTACGTAACAAACCGGCACATCCTGCACATGTATCCTGGAACTTAAAATTAAATTAAAATTTTTTTAAAAAGAAGAGAAAATACTTCAAGAGGCCAAGGCAGAGGCAGATGGATTGCTTGAGTCTGGGATGTCAAGGCTGCAGTGAGCCGAGATCACATCAGCAACTACACTCCAGCCTGGGTGATAGAGTGAGACCCTGTCTCAAAAGAAAGAAAGAGAAAAAGGGAGAAAGAGAGAGAGAGAATATGAAATGAGGCCAAGGTGAGAGGATTACTTGAGCCTAGCTGTTCAAGACCAGCCTGGGCAACAAAGCAAGACTCTCATCTCTAAAAAAAAGAAAAAAAGAAAGAAAATGAAATATAAAGATTCGAGATCATGTTGAAAAATAGTAAAAATGTGTGCCAGGCACGGTGGCTCACACCTGTAATCCCAGGACTTTGGGAGAATGAGCTGGGCAGATCACTAGGTCAGGAGTTCAAGATCAGCCTGGCCAATATGGTGAAACCCCATCTCTACTAAAAATACAAAAATTAGCTGGGCATGGTGGCGGGCGCCTATAATCCCAGGTACTTGGGAGGCTGAGGCAGGAGAATCACTTGAAACCGGAAGGCGGAGGTTGCAGTGAGCCGAGATCGTGCCACTGCACTACAGCCTCGGCAACAAGAGCGAAACATCATCTCAAAAAAAAAAAAAAAAAAAAAGAGTAGGGAGCTGGAGGCAGAAAAGAGATACCAACTTTCCCTTATCTAGGCACCCAGTATGACACACAAAAAAATGACATCAATAATTTTCTCCAGGGAGGTGGTCAGAGGTAGGAAGGAAATCTACTTTTCATTGTATATCCTTCTGAAATTTTTACATGTTTACCGTGTTGTATACTTTTTTAAAAAAGGTAAATTAAAACACAATTTCAAAATAAAGTAATGAAGCTGATAGAAAAGAAAATATTTTCACTGATTTGTAAATGGGTTCATAAACAACTACATTAATTAAAACACAGTGGATCCTAGAGGTAAGGACTGTACTCGAGAGCAACATGAAAGGAAAAGGGGACCATGACCATCAAAAAAAATTTTTGGCTGGGTACGGCGGCTCACACCTGTAATCCCAGCACTTCAGGAGGCACTTTGGGAGGCCAAGGCAGGTAGATCACCTGAGGTCAGGAGTTCGAGGTCAGCCTGGCCAACATGGTGAAACCCTGTCACTGCTAAAAATACAAAAAATGAGCCGGGCGTGGTGGCACATGCCTATAATCCCAGCTACCTGGGAGGCTGAGGCAGCAGAATCACTTGAACACAGGAGGCAGAGGTTGCAGTGAGCCGAGATCGCGCCATTGCACTCCAGCCTGGGCGACAAGAGCAAAACTCCGTCTCAAAAAAAAAAAATTTTTTTTTTGAGATGGGGTCTTGCTATGTTGCCCAGGCTGGTCTTGAACTCCTTGGCTCACGTGGTCCTCCTGCCTCAGCTTCGCAAGTAGCTGGGACTACAGGCCATGCCTGGCTTGATTATTACATTTTATCCCAATAGTACGATGTTAGGGTTATTAGAAAAGCAGAGATGGCCCTTAATTGCCAGAGTCTTAAAAATTTTGAGCCAGAAGATGCTACAGAAACTATGTCATTCAGTTCCTTCATGATGAAATCAAATTCCTTCATGAGAAAACCAAAGTCCAGTTAAGCCAAACTGAATAAATGTCCAGGGGCTCACAGTTAGTGGCACTGTCAAACTGGAACTCAGATTCCTTCAATCCTAGTAACCACCTGCTTCACCAAAATAGATTTCATCCTCCAGGTATGTAGTAGCAAACATCCTTGAGTCTTGCAGTAAACAGAAAATTGCAATTTCAAGTTCAAGCTACCAGTCACTAAAACTTCAAAGGTGTTTTATTGCTTACCTATTAGGGCAGAGATTAAAATAAACTGCAAATAATCCCTCCGAGTAGCCCTGAGGCAAACAGGATATCAGAACTAAACCCTATGATCATAATCCGTAAATATAAGAACAGCTTCCAAGTTCCCAGAAACCCCGATTTGCAATTCGTTTCCAGAAATCATGGCAGACAAACTCGGCAAGCTTACTTACCCAGAAAGCACTGCATGCTGCCCAAGACAGTCCACAGACATCGCAGTTGCCTGAGAGAGAGAACACAGAGTCAGTGCTGCCAGCAAACCCAGCCGGGGATAGAAGGCAGAGGTCTCTGTGGCTCTTCCTCTTCCTGTCTCCCAAGAAGTCCCCAGCTCGCAAGTATCATTAGTTCTCTACAGTGGATGCTTCTACCCACCCACTTCTAATTTGCAACCCAATTCCACATTCACTTTTTTTATTTTTTGTAGAGACAGGGTCTTGCTATGTTGCCCAGGCCGGACTCCAACTCCTGGTCTCAAGTGATCCTCCCATTTCAGCCTCCCAAGTACACATTGATTTTTGACAATAGGGCAGTTGCTACCTGTTACCCCCACACCAAGACTACACGCAACCAAGCTGGTACATTCTAAATTGAAAAGACAGGCTGGGCGGGGTGGCTCACACCTGCAATCCCAGCACTTTGGGAGGCCAAGGCAGGCAGATCACCTGAGGTCAGGAGTTCAAGACCAGCTTGGCCAACATGGTGAAACCCCAACTCTACTAAAAATACAAAAATTAGCCCGGTGTTGTGGTGGACACCTGTAATCCCAGCTATTCGGGAGGATGAGGCAGGAGAATCGCTTGAACGTGGGAGGTGGAGGGTGCAGTGACTTGAGATTGAGCCACTGCACTCCAGCCTGGGCAACAGAATGACACTCCATCTCAAAAAATAAATAAAAATAAATAAATTGAAGAGACAGAAGTCCTGGAGCCCACAGGGAGGCTGACTAGCTCAGAGAAAACAGCAGCTACTATGAACAAAGAGCCTTCTTCCAAGTGAAACCTAATCTGGACACCCCCACCCCACACACACCCAAGACACCCGTGACTTTCCAAAGGGCATGGACTTCTCCTCAAGCCATATGGCAGTTGGCAATATTCAGACACCACCCCTGCTGAATCTAAGGTCATATTCTGGATACTGACATCCCCAGGTCACGTTCGCTCTGAAATTTCTAGTGCATTTAACTGGTTTCTATTTCCCGGGTCTCCCAATTCCCAGGGAGCACTATCACATCGTTTCAGGAGCCAACGTCTAACTCCCAAGAGACTGCAATGAGTCCAACGAATGTGCATTCAGGCTGAGCACAAGGCTTATTTTAATCCGGGCAGTTATTGCCTTGAGTTTCTTTGGACAAGTTCAAATCCTGCTGCACTCTCATGCTAGTATCATGAAACAGTTTGGGCCACTGTTTGGTTATTAAATGCTCTAAGTTCTCTCCAAGAGAGTATCAATGAAGAATCCATTTTATACATTCTGCGACAATCACAAATCACAAATGGTAAGCACCTTCTTTCCCTCACCCTCGCTGGCCTTATTTAGTGGATTTCTCAAGTCATCTACCCTCAAGAAACATCACAAGTAACATTGGGGACAAGAAGCCAGAGTACTCTCACCGGAGGCTGCAGAGTGATTAACATGCATCCTTCAGTGCACCAGAGTCAGGAGCAGAGAGAAGCCCAGAAGACAGGCAGTGAAATGAGATGCCATTTCCAGGATTCCTCTGTGCAATTTACAGACAGTAAGGAGATGATAAGGAGGAGGGCAAGACGTTTCCTCTAACAAGATCTGTGTAATCTTTCTGGGGAGTCTGTGGTAGGCAGAATCCTAACAGATAGCCCCCAAGATTCCAGGCCCTTGGTATATACACACCTCTTCCCTGCTATTCAACATTCACTGAACACAAATCTAGCTACTATTGGGAACGGATTTTATGGACGTAATTAAGGTCCCAATCAGTGGACCTTAAGATAGAACTCGGCTGGGCACGGTGGCTCATGCCTGTAATCCTGGCAATTTGGGAGGCCAAGGCGGATGGATCACCTGAGGTCAGAAGTTCGAGACCAGCCTGGCCAACATGGTGAAACCTCATCTCTACTAAAAATACAAAAATTAGCCGGGCATGGTGGCAGGCACCTGTAATCCCAGCTACTCAGGAGGCTGAGGCAGGAGAATCACTTGACCCCGGGAAGCAGAGGTTGCAGTGAGCCGAGACATGCCACTGCACTCCAGCTTGGGCAATAAAGCGAGACTCGGTCTCAAAAAAAAAAAAAAAAAGATAGAAGACCTTAAACAACCCAAATGTCCACCAATGGAGGAACAGATAAACAAAATGTGGTACAGACATATAATGGAATATTATCCAGCCTTAAAAGGGAAGGAAATTCTGATACATGCTACAACATGGATGAAGCTTGGAAACATGCTAAGTAGAGTATCCCAGATGCAAAAGGACAAATATTATATGACTCCACCTAAAGCAGATGAACTCATAGAAACAAAAAGTAGAATGGAAGTTGCCAGGGTCTAGGGGAAGTAGAGAATGCGGAGTTACTGTTTAATGGGTACAGAGCTCCTATTTGGGATGACGAAAATTTAGAGGACGGGGAGACTGAGAGACTTAGTCTCATCAGTCCTTTAAATCTATGTCTAGATGTCAGAGACAGGAAGTCAGAGATTAAAAAGGTGAGAGATTCAACATGAAGATTCGCATTGCTGGCTGCAAAGACAGAAGGACATGGCAAGGACCTGAGACAGCATGTAGGAGCTGAGAGTGCCTGGACTTCTGACCTACAGAACTGTGAGCTAATAAATGGATGTTGTTGTAAGATGCTAAATATGGACCGGGTGCAGTAGCTCACACCTGTAATCCCAGCACTTTGGGAGGCCGAGGCAGGCAGATCACCTGAGGTAAGGAGTTCAAGACCAGCCTGGCCAACATGGCGAAACCCCATTTCTACTAAATATACAAAAATCAGCCAGGCGTGGTGGCATGCATCTGCAGTCCCAGCTGCTCGGGAGGCTGAGGTAGGAGGATCGCTTGAACCCAGGAGGTGGAGGCTGCATGCAGTAAGCTGAGATCTTGCCACTGCACTCCAGCCTGGGCGACAGAGCAAGACTCTGTCTCAAAACAAAACAAAACAAAACAAAAACGGCAAATAGACTATCATAACTCACCCATATCAGAGGAAGTTATTTAAAAAAAGAAAAACTACCACCACAACACCATCTACGTGATTTTTCCCACCACTACCCTAGAAAAAACAGGTTACCACCATGTTTGCAGGAGCACATTGAGGAAGCTTACACTAAGCTGTCCCAAAGAAGGAATGGAGAAAGGGAACACTGAGCAGAGGAAGTGAAAATGACCTAACCAGAGAAAGTGAGTGCTTTGTGGGGGAAAGGAGTCTGCAATCCAAGCCCTCTCCACCCTCAGCACAGCAGGTGGGGAATTCTAGATGTGGGTTAAGAACCACGGGACTGTGGGATTTTTGTATGACCACACTGCAAGTGAGGAGGGAAAGCCCTGCAATGACTGAGATAGGATTTCCCAGCAGTCTGAAGAAAGGTGCCTGCTGGGGATTAAAGACAGGTTAGAGGTGTAAAGTGGCATTTTATATCCACTTACAGACTAAAATTTAAATTGGCTACTTATAAATATATATATATATATAATACATATTTGTTTTGTCCTTTGAGACGGAGTCTCGCTCTGTCACCCAGGCTGGAGTGCAATGGCACGATCTTGGCTCACTGCAATCTCCACCTCCCAGGTTCAAGTGATTCTCAGGCCTCAGCCTCCTGAGTAGGTGGGATTACAGGTGCATGCCACTACGCCCGGCTAATTTTTTGTATTTTTAGTAGAGACGGGGTTTCACCGTGTTAGCCAGGATGGTCTCAATCTCCTGACCCTGTGATCCACCCACCTCAGCCTCCCAAAGTACTGGGACTACAGGTGTGAGCCACTGCACCCAGCCTGTTTTTTGTTTGTGTTTTTGAGATGGAGTTTCACTCTTGTTGCCCAGGCTGGAGTGCAATGGCGTTAGCTCACTGCAACCTCTGCCTCCCCCGTTCAAGCGATTCTCCTGCCTCAGCCTCCCAAGTACTGAGATTACAGGCATGTGCCACCACGCCCGGCTCATTTTTGTATTTTTAGGGTTTCACCATGTTTCCCAGGCTGGTCTTGAACTCCTGACCTAAGGTGATCGCCACCTCAGCCTCCCAAATTGTCACACAGGTTGGAGTACAGTGGCATGATCTCAGCTCACTGCAGCCTCAAACTCCTAGATTCAAATGATCCTCCCACCTCAGCCTGCTAATTTTTGTGGGGTTTTGGGGGGTTTTCTTGAGACAGGGTCTCAATTTTTTGCCCAGACTGGAGTGCAGTGGCTCAATCTCAGCTCAATGCAACCTCCGTCTCCTGGGTTCAAGTGATCCTGTCACCTCAGCCTCCCAAATACCTGGGACCACAGGCGCATGCCACCACACCCAGCTAATTTTTTGTATTTTTGGTAGAGATAGTGTTTCACCATGCTGCCTAGGCTGGTCTAGAACTCCTTTCCCTATTGTTAATTTTTGTCAACTTTGTCAAAGATCAGTTGGTTGTAGGTATGTAGCTTTATTTTTGTGTTCTCTATTCTGTTCCATTGGTCTATATGTCTAGTTTTCTAGCAGTACCATGCTGTTTGAGTTACCACAGCCTTGCAGTATAATTTAAAGGCAGGCAATGTGATACCTTGTCATTTGTCATTTCACTTAATTCTACTTATCTTCTAAGTCCCAAGACATACCTCCCCTAAGAAGCTCTCCCAGAATGGCATAAACCCAGGAGGCGGAGCTTGCAGAGAGCCAAGATGCGCCACTGCACTCCAGCCTGGGCGACAGAGAGAGACTCTGTCTCAAAAAAAAAAAAAAAAAAAGCAGCTCTCCCAAGGACCTCTCTAAGCAGGTTCCACCTTTTCCGAAAGCACTTTCTCTGCCCCTCCCTCACAGAACTTGCCACAACTTGCTGTGTTTAATTATTGCTATACACGTCTTTCTTCTCCCACTAGCTGATGAGCCCCTGCTGAGCATGGTCTATTTCATTTCTCCCAGAGCACCCAGCAAGTTGCTTTGTACACAGAGGTGCTCTGTAAAACTCTGTAGCATGAAAGATGGTTGCAGCTGGGCATGGTGGTGCACATCTATAATCCCAGGACTTTGGGAAGCCAAGGCAGGAGGATCGCTTGGAGCCCAGGAGTTCGAGACCAGCCTGGACAACATGATGAAACCACACCTCTTAAAAAAAAAAAAAAAAAAAATTAGCCAGGAATGGTGTATGCACTTGTACTCCCAGCTACTTGGGGGGCTGAGGGGAGGATAACTTGAGCCCGAGCGGTTGAGGCTGCAATGAGCAATGTTCACACCACTACACTCCTGGCTAAATGACAAAGCAAGACCCTGTCTAAAAAAAGGCCAAAAAAAAGATGGTAGGTCAGAACCAAGTCAAAATCAGGGTCCTTCCAGCTCACAATGAGCCAAGGTGTTCCTCGACATCTCTGAGAATATTTTTGGTAGTTTCTCTTGATAATTCTCCTTAATAATTTATCACCCACGAGTTTATCTAAACTTTTAAAGTTCATTCGTTTCGTTAATACCTCCTAGGACAATAAACTTCAATAGCTCACCGCCTGCGGTGTGAGACGTTCTATTAGAACAATGTGATGAACAAAATTTTGTTTCTGACAGTGGTCCCAAAAAAAAGAGAAAAAAAAGATTTGTGTACCTTACCCATACACTTTATACTGTAAAATTTTCATCCGTTTTCCATCCTTCTTTCCTTCCTTCTTTTCTTTTTTTTTTTTTTTTTTTGAGATGGAGTCTTGCTCTGTCACCCAGGCTAGAGTGCAGTGGCGCAATCTCGGCTCACTGCAACCTCTGCCTCCTGAGTTCAAGCAATTCTCCCGCCTCAGCCTCCTGAGTAGCTGGGATTACAAGTGCCTGTCACCGTGCCTGGCTGTTTTTTGTATTTTTAATAGAGATGGGGTTTCACCATGTCGGCCAGGCTGGTCTCGAACTACTGACCTTAAGTGATCCACCTGCCTGGGCCTCCCAAAGTGCAGGGATTACAGGTGTGAGCCACCGCACCCAGCCTCTAAGGAAGTGTCTCACTCTGTTGCCAAGGCTGGAGTGCAGTGGTACTCACTGTAACCCCAAACTTCTGGGCTCAAGTGATTATCCTGCCTCAGGCTCCCAAGTAACTGGGACTACAGGTGCACACCATCACACCCGGCTACTTTTAAAATTTTGTGTAGAGACAACCAGCCTGTTCCCCAGGCTGGTGTTGAACTCCTGGGCTCAAGCAATCTTCCTGCCTCAGCCTCCCAAGGGGCTAGGGTTATGGGCATGTGCCACCATGCCCAGCCAAACTCTTGCTTTTCCATACTGAAAATTCCTCCTCAATTGTAGGAAAACAAACTTATTGTCCAGGACTGCTCTCTATCAAAACAGGTATCTTTAAACAGAAGACAATGAAGTTCTTAGAAGTCTTTGTTCCTTCAACTGCAAAGAAGGATGGTGACTTTTGGCACACTTAACACTTTAGGATTTACATGCCCTTTATGAAATGAGAATTGATGGTGATATTTGATTCTGATTCTCTTGGAGTAAATATAATTAATAATTTGGAAACGTCAAGCTAACTAATGGCTAATGAAGGAAATCAATTCCATGAGACTCTATTAGACTACAAATTGCTGCTGTCCTCGTTTAAAAAATTTCTTGGTGAGTCAACTTCCAAAGGCAACAGTGTTCTGAAGCACTTGGTTTCAGCAATCCAAAGCAACAGACCACAATTTATCAAAGGGAGGAAAAACTCTGCCCTTTCTCCAGGCATAAAATGGAGGTAGCCTGGTGCAGCAGAAATGGTATGCATCGGCTTTGCAGTCAGAATTCGATTAAAACTCATGTCTAGGCCAGGCACGGTGGCTCACACCTGTAATCTCAGCACGCTGGGAGGCCGAGGTGGGTGGATCACTTGAGGTCAGGAGTTTGAGACCAGCCTGGCCAACATGGCTACTAAAAATACAAAAATTAGCCAGGCGTGGTGGCGCACACCTGTAATCCCAGCTACTCAGGAGGCTGAGGCACAAGATTCACTTGAACCTGGGAGATGGAGATTGCAGTGAGCCGAGATGGAGCCACTGCATTCCAGCCTGGGTGACAGAGCAAGACTCTGTCTTAAAAAAAAAAAGAGGTTTTACAGACTAAAGCCACAAACTGAAAACCACTGATTATTAAAAGGGTCTGACCATTTCAAAGGACAAGATCCAATTTCTATTTAAATTAGATATTGGCCAGGCACGGTGGCTCACGCCTGTAATCTCAGCACTTTGGGAGGCTGAGGCAGGCAGATCACCTGAGGTCTGAGGTCGGGAGTTTGAGACCAGCCTGACCAACAAGGAGAAACCCCATCTCTACTAAAAACACAAAAAATTAGCCAGGTGTTGTGGCGCATGCCTGTAATCCCAGCTACTCAGAAGACTAAGGCAGGAGAATCGCTTGAACCCGGGAGGTAGAGGTTGCAGTGAGCCAAGATTGTGCCATTGCACTCCAGCCTGAGCAACAAGAGCAAAACTGTCTCAAAAAACATAAAATTATATATGAACACTGCTGCCAAAGCTGGTTTGTTTTGTTTTGCTTTTTAGATTGGGGTTGGGGGGGGTGGGGCGGGTCTCTCTCCATCACCCCAGCTGGAGCACAGTGGCGTTGCAGCCTCAAACTCCTGGGCTCAAGCAATCCTCCTGCCTCAGCCTCCTGAGTAAATGGTACCACAGGCACAAGCCACCATGCTCAGCTAAGTTTTTCATTTTCTGTAGGGATGAGGTCTCACTCTGTTGCGCCGGCTGGTCTCGAACCCCTGGGCTCAAGTGATGCACCAGCCCGGGCCTCTCAAAGTGCTGAGATTCCAGGCGTGAGCCACCATGCTTGGCCCAACAGTTTCTGAGCCATCCTTGTCTAATACTCACTACACGTTACCTATCGGAGACTCTTGTTCACACGCTCAGCAATAGGAGTGTTGCTCAGGAAGCCTTCTCTTTTAAATGAGAACATTCTTTGAATGTCATGGTGGATTGTAAAATTAAAAATTAATTAATTCGGCCAGGCGCAGTGGCTCATACCTGTAATCCCAGTACTTTGGGAGGCCAAGGCAGGCAGATCGCCTGAGGTCAAGAGTTCAAGACCAGCCTGGCCAACATGGTGATACCCTGTCTCTACTAAAACACAAAAATTGGCCAGGCACAGTGGCCCACGCCTGTAATCCTAGCACTTTGGGAGGCTGAAGCAGGTGGATCACCTGAGGTCACAAGTTCGAGACCAGCCTGGCCAACATGGTGAAACCTTGTCTCTACTAAAAATACAAAAATTAGCTGGGCATGGTGGCAGGCACCTGTAATCCCAGCTACTCAGGAGGCTGAGGCAGGAGAATTGCTTCAACCCAGGAGGCAGAGTTTGCAGTGAGCTGAGATTATGCCACTGCACTCCAACATGGGCGAAAAGCAAGACTCCATCTCAAAAACAAAGAAAAAAATTAACTGATTAAATTTAATTAAATGGAAACAGTCTCACTTTCCCACACACTAAAATGGCCCGCACTAGGTACTACTAGGTACGTCACCTAATCTTTCTGGGGCTCTCACACTCCTCACCTGCAAAACGACAGGGCAGAGGAGAGGGCTATTTTGTCAGGCCAAGTGTGTTGCTTCCTTAGGCCAGTTTTCTAATTTAATAATAATGGTAATCAACATTTATCAACTGCTTAACATATACTGACCACTACGCTAGGTGTTCCGCACTGATATTGTCATTTAATCCTCACAGCCAGTCTACAAGGTAGTGTGCAGAAAAGAGTTGGCACGGCAGGCATGAGGCTACTACTATCCTTGCGAGGCCTGCTTGCAAGGGTGGCTCTTGGCTGCTATCTAGAACGTGGATTTTAGGAGCGTTCCACTGCTCCTTAACTAGTAAGAGAGCCTCCCCGTGCCTCAACTGTACGTACAAACGATGTGGTTTACACTGAGTGCCTACTTTCCTTCTGAAGGTCTGGAATTTTGGTACCTGTTAAGGCAGAGGGTGCCTACATGACCAGCCCCAAATAGAAATTGTGGGTACTGAGTCCCTAAGGAACTTCCTTGGTACACAATGTTTCTCACACATTGTTCCAGTTACACACGGGAGGAATTAAGCATATCCTGTGTGCATCTACAGTGAGGGGACTCTGGGAAGCTTCGGCCTGGTTTCCTTCTGACCTCATGCCATTTGCCTTTTCCCTTTGATTCTGCATTGTGTCCTTTTGCTGTAATATGTAATAACTGCAAATACGACTGTGAAGCCTCCTTGTAAGTCACTGAGCCTGGCGTGGCCTGGGGAACCCCCAACACAAGTAGGCACTACTATCCTTGTTTTATGAATGAAGGAAGTCAGTCGGGCGCAGAGGCTCACACCTGTAATCCCAGCACTTTGGGATGCCAAGGTCGGTGGATCACCTGAGGTCAGGAGTTCAAGACCAGCCTGGCCAACATGGCGATACCTCGTCTCTACTAAAAATACAAAAATTAGCCAGGCGTGGCAGCACACACCTGAAATTCCAGCTACTCAGGAGGCTGAGACAGGAGAATCACTTGAACCCAGGAGGTGGAGAATGCAGTGAGCCTATATCGCGCCACTGCACTCCAGCCTGGGAGACAGCAATACTCTGTCTCAAAAAACAACAACAAAAAAAGGCTGGGCGCGGTGGCTCATGCCTGTAATTCCAGCACTTTGGGAGGCCAAGACAGGTGGATCACCTAAGGTCAGGAGTTCGAGACTAGCCTGGCCAACATGGTAAAACCCCGTCTCTACTAAAAATACAAAAAATTAGCCGGACGTGATGGCAGGCGCCTGTAATCCCAGCTACTTGGGAGGCTGAGGCAGGAGAATTGCTTGAACCTGGGAGGTGGAGGATGCACTGAGCTGAGATCATGCCACTGCACTCCAGTCTGGGCAACAAGAGTGAAACTCCGTCTCAAAAAAAAAAAAAAAAGTAAAAAAAAGAAAAAAAAATTTAAAAAAGAAAACTGAAGCTTAGAAAGGAAGTAACTTGCCCAAGATCACATGGAAGACAGGTGGTATAACCTTAATCTTAACACAGTCTGGCACGAAATCCTTAACGTCTTTGCTCTTCTCCCATTCATTACCACATCTTTATATTAAATTTTCTAGAAAAAAAAAATAGGCCAGGTGCAGTGGCTCATGCCTGTGATCACAGCACTTTGGGAGGCTAAAGTGGGAGGATCACTTAAACTGAGGAGTTTGACACCAGCCTGGGCAACACAGTGAGACCCCCATCTCGATGTTAAAATACACATAAATTTATTTAAAAAAGAAAAAATATTTCACAGTATACATATTAATAGTCACTTACACCAAAAAGTCCTGTTCTGCCCCTCCATCTCTATAGTTTTTCGAAATGAACATTGTATGAAACTAAAAAAGTAGGAACCGAAGCTGGATTGCTCCAGAAAAACACACAGATTATTAATTATTTATAATTTTGCTCCTAGCCAAATAATTTGAGTTGTGTTTTTTTATTTTAATTTTTATTAGAGTAAAACACAGTCCTCAATCTTTATCTTTGTGGCAAAGCTGTTGCAATGCTGAGACTAATAAATCACCAACCATTATTAGGTCAGAAGAGAGTATACTTTCTGCTGAGATGATTCATTTTCAATTTCAAGATACAAGAAAATATTGAGGAATTTCTTTATGAATCTAGGATACGAACGTTTTTCTTTTTCTTTTCTTCTTTTATTTTTTTTCTTTTGAGACGCAGCCTTACCCTGTCGCCCAGGCTGGAGTGCAAGGGCGCAACCTTGGCTCACTGAACCTCCGCCTTTTGGGTTCGAGCGATTCTCCTGCCTCAGCCTCCTGAGTAGCTGGGACTACAGGTGCCCACCACCACACCTGGCTAATTTTTTGTATTTTTAGTAGAGACAGGGTTTCACTGTGTTAGCCAGGATGGTCTCGATCTTCTGACCTCGTGATCTGCCCACCTTGGCCTCCCAAAGTGCTGGGATTACAGTTGTGAGCGACCAAGCCCGGCCTAAACATTTTTCTTAAGAAGACTTAAAAAGAATTTGGGAGGCCATGGTGGGTGGATCATTTGAGCCCAGGAGTTCGAGACCAGCCTGGCCAACATGGCTCTACAAAAAATACAAACATTAGCCCGGCCTGGTGGTGTGTGCCTGCAGTTCCAACTACTTAAGAGGCTAAGGCAGGAGGATCATTTGAGCCCAGGAGGCAGAGGTTGCACTGATTCAAGATCACGGCACTCCAGCCTGGGCGACATTGCAAGACCCTGTCTCAAAACAAAAACAAGACTGAAAAAGCATAATCCATAAATTTAACTGCATTAAAATTAAAGTTCTGTTCATCAAAAGACAGCACATAGCTGGGAGTGGTAACTCACAAATACAGACCCAGTTACTTGGGAGGCAGAACCAGGAGGATCATTTGAGACCAGGAGTTCAAGGAGGCAGTGCACCATGATCGTGACTGTGAATAGGCACTCCAGCCACAGTAACAGCGAGACAGCATCTCAAAAAAAATTTTAATTTAAATTTAAAAAAAATTTTTAATACCATAAAAAGAATGAAAAGGCAAGCTACGACTTGGGAGAATGGATTTACAATATATATAACCATACAGAACTGGAATCCAGAAAAATTTTTACACTCTTCTTAATCTATAAGAAAGAGACAATGCAGCCGGGCGCAGTGGCTCACGTCTGTAATCCCAGCACTTTGGGAGGCTGAGGCGGGCAGATCACGATGTCAGGAGATCGAGACCATCCTGACTAACACGATGAAACCCCATCTCTACCAAAACTACAAAAAAATAGTGGGGTGTGGTGGCGGGCGCATGTAGTCCCAGCTACTCGGGAAGCTAAGACAGGAGAATGGCGTGAACCCGGGAGGCGGAGCTTGCAGTGAGCCGAGATCGTGCCACTGCACTCCAGCATAGATAACAGAGCGAGACTCTGTCTCAAAAAAGAAAAATAAATAAATAAATAAATAAAAATTGGCCTTGATACTTATCTACTTACAGCAGCTTTCTTCAGTCACTAAAAACTGGAAAAAAACTAAATGTCCATAAACAGGTGAATGAATACACAAATTGCAGTCTATATACTGGAACACTACTCAGCAAGAAGGAGGAATGGACTAACAGATAGGCTCAACAACAAGAATGAATCTCAAAAGCACTAGGCTAAGCAAAAGACGCCAGGTAGGGTGGTGGCTCATGCCTGTAATCCCAAAACTTTGGGAGGCCAAGGTGGGAGGGCTGTGTGAGGTCAGGAGTTCAAGACCAGCCTGGGCATCAATAGCCAGATTCCACCCCCAGAAAAAATTTTTAAAAATTAGCCAGGACTGGCCAGGCGCAGTGGCTCACGCCTGTAATCCCAGCACTTTGGGAGGCCAAGGTGGGTGGATCATGAGGTCAGGAGTTCAAGACCAGCCTGGCAAAGATGGTTAGCCAGGCATGGTGATGGGCTTCTGTAATCCCAGCTACTCAGGAGGCTGAGGCAGAGAATCGCTTGAACCCAGGAGGCAGAGGTTACGGCGAGCCGAGATCGTGCGACTGCACTCCAGCCTGGCGACAGAGTGAGACTCTGTCTCAAAAAAAAAAAAAAAAAAAAAAAAAAGAGCCAGGCCTGGTGGCATATGCCTGTCGACTCAGTTATTCAGGAGGCTGAGATGGGAGGACACTTGAGCCCAGGAGCTGGAGGCTGCACTCAGCAAGGACTGTGCAATCGCACTCCAGCCTGGGCAACTGAGAAAGATTCTGTCCCTTCAAAAAACAAAACAAAACAAAACAAAAATGAAAGCCAGACTCAAAAGGCTACACATCATATCACATGATTCCATTTGTTATAGAAATCCCATCAGCAGCTGCCAGAGATAAGGGATGGAGATTGAGTACACAGGGGGACCAAGGAACTGTTTGGAGTGATGGAAACGTTCTACATCATGATTACAGCAGTGGTTACATGACTACATCCATTTGTCAAAACCCAACAAACTCTACAATTATACCTGCATAAACCTGGATTTTTTTTTTTAATCACTCTGGCTATATGGAAGATAAAATGGAAGAGGGAAATGCTAGTGTGCGGGAAGAGTTGTCTCCAAGTATGTTCAGCTGCTTTGCACATACAGAGCTTGATTTTCTCGCAGATCCTGAAGTGGAGACACGAAGTAGGCAGCCGCCGTGGGTCTGCAGTTCTTCTCTTCAACACAGGAGTCAGCCACTGCAGCACTTTTGCAAATATCTTAGGTTAGCCTTGTAACTGCACATTCCAGCATCTTACCTTTTCTTGAGAGTGAAAACTAATCTCCACACTTCTCAGTACTCTGAACTGTACTTTCCAATATCATAGCCATTAGCCACAGTGGCTATTTAAATGGCAATTAAAATGTCATAAAATTGAAAATACATCTGTCGCACTAGCCCCATTTCCATCATCACTGGAAGTTCTACAAAACAGTGATGCTCTGGACCGGGCGCGGTGGCTCATGCCTGTAATACCAGCACTTTGGGAGGCCAAGGCAGGCAGATCACGAGATCAGGAGATCGAGACAATCCTGGCTAACACAGTGAAACCCCATCTCTACTAAAAAATACAAAAAAATTAGCCAGGCATGGTGGCGGGCGCCTGTAGTCCCAGCTACTCGGGAGGCTGAGGCAGGAGAATGGCATGAACCCGGGAGGCGGAGCTTGCAGTGAGCCAAGATCGAGCCACTTCACTCCAGCCTGGGTGACAGAGTGAGACTCTGTCTCAAAACAAAACAAAACAAACAAACAAAAAAACAGTGTTGCTCTGGAAGATTACCTGCAAGTTGTGTGGTTTTTTTTTTTTTTTTTTTTCAGATGGAGTCTCGCTCTTGTCACCCAGGCTGGAGTGCAGTGGCACGATCTAGGCTCACTACAACCTCCACCTCCTGGGTTCAAGCGATTCTTCTCCCTCAGCCACCCGAGTAGCTGGGATTACAGGCACCCACCACCACACCCGGCTAATTTTTGTATTTTTAGTACAGATGGGGTTTCACCATATTGGCCAGGCTGGTCTCGAACTCCCAACCTCGAGATCCGCCTGCCTCAGCCTCCCAAAGTGCTGGGATTACAGGTGTGAGCCACCACACCCGGCTTGTCTTTCTTTTCTTTTTTTTTTTCTTTGAGACAGAGCTTCACCTTGTCACCCAAGCTGGAGTGCAATGGCGTGATCTCAGCTCACTACAATCTCGAACTCCCGGGCTCAAGCAATTCTCCTCCTCAGCCTCCCGAGTAGCTGGGATGACAGGCATGCACCACCACGCCCAGCTAATTTTTTTGGTATTTTTAGTATTTTTAGTAGAAACGGGCTTTCACCATGTTAGCCAGGCTGGTCTCGACTCCTGACTCAGGTGATCCACCTGCCTCAGCCTCCCAAAGTGCTGGAGTTATACGCGTGAGCCACCATGCCTGGCCTAAGTTTTCTTATAGTGTTAACACTCATTGATGCCAGGAAGCACTTCACAGTAGTTGCCAAGCAGCACAGGCTCTTGATTATTAATTAGTGACAGTAATATCCCAAAGCATGTTTCATAAAATAAATGGCACTTTTATAAACTATAAAAAAGACTTTCACACTTCAGACTGGGGTTTTCCTCTGAAAAATCTAAGTCTTTTTTTTTTTTTTTTTTTTGAGACAGAGTTTCGCTCTTGCCCAGGCTGTAGTGCAACCGTGTGATCTCGGCTCGCTGCAACCTCCGCCTCCCAGGTTCAAGCGACTCTCCTGCCTCAGCCTCCCGAGTAGGTGGAATTACAGGCACACGCCACCATGCCTGGCTAATTTTTGTATTTTTAGTAGAGATGGGGTTTCACCATGTTGGCCAGGCTGGTCTCAAACTCCTGACCTCAGGTGATCCACCTGCCTTGGCCTCCTTAAGTGCTAGGATTACAGGCGTTAGCCTACGCCCAGCCAAAAAATCTAAAAGTTTTAATTTTAAAAAATTATTTTCAGACCAGGTGCAATGGCTCACATCTGTAATCCAGCACTTTGGGAGGCTGAGGCAGGCATATCACTTCAGGTAAGGAGTTCAAGACCAGCCTGGCCAACATGACGAAACCCCATCTCTACGAAAATACAAAAATTAGCCAGGTGTGGTGGGGCACGCCTGTAATCCCAGCTACTCAGGAGGCAGGAGAAGCACTTGAACCCAGGAGGTGGAGGTGGCAGCAAGCTGAGATTGCGCCACTGCACTCCAGCCTGGGCAACAGAGTGAGACTCCATCTCAAAAATAAAAATATATATATTTTTAGGCCAAGGTGGGAGGATCACTTGAGCTCAGGAGTTTGAGACCAGCCTGAACAAGACGGTAAAGCCCCATCTCTGCAAAAAAAAAAAACACACAAAAAGGCCGGGTGCGGTGGCTCACGCCTGTAATCCCAGCACTTTGGGAGGCTGAGGTGGGTGGATCACAAGGTCAGGAGATCGAGACCATCCTGGCTAACACGGTGAAACCCTGTCTCTACTAAAAAAGAAAAAATACAAAAAATTAGCCAGGTGTGGTGGCGGGCGCCTGTAGTCCCAGCTACTCGGGAGGTTGAGGCAGGAGAATGCCGTGAACCCGGTAGGCAGAGCTTGCAGTGAGCCGAGATCATGCCACTGCACTCCAGCCTGGGCGACAGAGAGAGACTCTGTCTCAAAAAAAAAAAAACAAAAAAAACACACACACAAAAAATTGTGGGGCTTGGTGGTGTGCACCTGTATTCACAGCTACTCAGGAGACTGAGGTGGGAAGATCACTTGATACCATAAGGTTGAGGCTGAGGTGAGCCAAGATTGCACCACTGCATTCCAGCCTGGGTGACAGAGCAAGACCTGTCTTACACATATATACATATATATTTTTTGTATTTTTTTAGAAAATACATATACATTTACATAAACATATATGTATTTTTTTTTTTTAGATGGAGTCTCACTCTGTCGCCCAGGCTGGAGTACAGTGGTGAGATCTTGGCTCACTGCAACCTCTGCCTCCCAGGTTCAAGCGATTCTCCTGCCTTAGCCTCCAAAGTAGCTGGAATTACAGGTGTGTGCCACTATGGCCGGCTAATTTTTGTATCTTTAGTAGAGATGGGGTTTCACCATGTTGGCCAGGCTGGTCTCAAACTCCTGACCTCAGGTGATCCGCCTACCTCGGCCTCCCAAAGTGGTGGGATTACAGGCTTGAGCCACCACGCCTGGCCATATATGTATATTTTTTAGGCCAGGCATGGTGGCTTACGCCTGTAATCCCAGCACTTTGGGAAGCTGCAGCAGGAAAATCACTTGAACCTCGGAGTTCAAGACCACCTGGGCAAGATACAGAGACTCCTATCCCTATTTTTTAAAAAAATGCAAAATGAAAGAAATTTGAATATTTTAATAAAAAATTTTTTAATAAAATTATTATTTAAAAGATGTGGAGTGTTTTGAAAAGTTTATTGCTCCTATTCATAAAGGCATTATGAAGAGTTTTAACTTTTTCTTTCTACATTAACAAAATAGTTAATAAAATGGGTTCCTGCCCCTTCCAATCATCACCAGAATCACCCACAAAACCATGCTAATTCACATAAAGAGGAAGCCTTGTAAATAGAAAGATCAGAACAAAAAAACAGAAACTCCCACAAGGCAGTAAAATTACCCAATTTACTTTGTTCTCTTACTATGACAACTGCTGTTGAGGTTTAATTATTTGCTACGACTTCATAGCATCCTAATATATGTGTCAGCACCCTCTCTGCAGGTCTCTTCAATTACATCTCTATAAACAGGCAGGGGTTAGACTACCTGGGTTTCTGTGAAAATTAAAGGGTTTGCAGATTAGTAGCTTCCAAATTAGCAGGCTTAGAGGCATGATACACAGTTCTATTCTGTCCTAGTTCCCAGTAAAAGCAATTAACAAGAAAGAAAACAGGAATATGGTTCCTTTTCCAAGGAGTCTGGCGCCTCCCTAGGGAGAACAGGTCTCACGGAGACTCTGTGCTGACAGTACTTGGGGATCCTTAATCCAAATGCTACTGCTCAAATTCTCAGTAGAGGCTACTGATCAGAGGGCACCACAGAGCAAAATGGTGGGTAGCTCTTCCACTCACTCATTCTCCGGCAAAAGATAGGATGGGGTTTTGGAAAGAAGAAACCACATCACCCATTTATACTTATCCAGATCTCCCTCAGTATGAATCACCTGTGCATGGCACAGTGTATACCTGAAGGGAGCTCAGTAAATCCTTGTTGAATAAATGAGTGAATAAAAGTGTGGCACACAGAAGGTATTTGATAAATATTCGTGGAATAAATGAAGAGAATGGCCGGGCACAGTCGCTCACACCTGTAATCCCAATATTTTGGGAGGCCAAAGTGGGAGAATCGCCTGAGGCCAGTTCAAGACCAGCCTGGGCAACACAAAGAGACTCTGTCTCTACAAAAAATAATAGGCCAGGTGTAGTGGCTCACACCTGTAATCCCAGCACTTTGGGAGGCCAAGGCAGATGGATCACTTGAGGCTAGGAGTTCAAGACCAGCCTGGCCAACAGAGCTAAACCCCGTCTCTACAAAAAATACAAAACTTAGCCGGGCATGGTGGCACGTGCCTGTAATCCCAGCTACTCGGGAGGCTGAGGCACAAGAATCATTTGAACCTGGGAGGCAGAGGTTGCAGTGAACCGAGATCATGCCACTACACTACAGTCTGGGTCATAGAGCGAGACTGTCTCAAAAAAAAAAGGTAAATAAATTTAAAATGGAAGAGAATCACCAAGACACTGTCCTAGGTGCTGGGGAAGAGGGGATGTATATGACTGGTTCAGAGCTACCCACTATGAGTAAAGTAGTCCAATGAGCTAAACAAGGGCTCTGGGGTAGGATCCAGCATCCAAATCCCAATGCCATTGACCACATTATGGGAAGCATTAGCCAAGTCACTGGGATCAGTCAAAAGGGGATCGGTTTCCACTTTTGGAAAAAAAGAATAACACCTACTTATCTTGCATGGTTATTTTATGAATTAGAAAAAGACGTAGATAAAGCGCCTTGAAGGAGGCCTGGCATATGGAAGACATGGCAAAGAAAAATGATAAAACTCTCTAGTAAGCGCTAACATTTCTTGAGGGTTACCATGCACACTTGGTGACTTGAGGGTTACTGTGCCACACATCCTCAACATACGACCACATAAAATCTTCACTCGAGGCTGTGCTCAGTGAATCACACCTGTAATCCCAACACTTTGGGACGCTGAGGCAGGGGGGTCGCTTGAGCCCAGGAGTTCCATACCAGCCTGGACAACATAGGGAGACCCCGTCTCTACAAAAAAAAACGAAAAATTTAGTCGGGCGTGTTGGCATGCGCCTGTAGTCCCAGCTACTGGGGAGGCTGAGGTGGGAGGATAGCTTGAGCCCGGGAGGTCGAGGCTGAACTGAGCGGTGATTCATACCTCTGCATTCAAGCCTGGGTGACAGAGCCAGACCCTGTCTCAAATGAAGTAAAATAGGACAGGCACGGTGGCCCATGCCTGTAATCCCAGCACTTTGGGAGGCTGAGGTGGGTGGATCACCTGAGGTCAGGAGTTCAAGACCAGCCTGACCAACAAGGTGAAACCCCGTCTCTACTAAAAATACAAAAATTAGCCGGGCGTGGTGGTGCGCATCTGTAATCCCAGCTACTTGGGAGGCTGAGGCAGGAGAATAGCTTGAACCCGGGGGGCGGAGGTTGCAGTGAGCCAAGATGGCACCACTGCACTCCAGCCTGGGCAACAGAGTGATTCTCCATCTCAAAAAAATTAAATTAAATTAAATTAAATTAAATAGAAAATTAAAAAATAAAATCTTTAAGCCAATCTTGTAAGTACGACGATCTCCCTTCTACAGGTGAGAAAACTGACGTGTACGGAGTGATGACAGGGTAGGGGCTGCGGGATTCGAACTCGGGCAACACGTGCAGTGTCACTCCTATCCACTACACGGTATTTTCCAGTATGATGGCATTAAGAACCACTTAACCGCGTAGACGCTGCAACAGGCACTTTGCAAACAGTGTTTCATCGAATTCACCCCAACAGGGTTAAGTCCACGCAGCTGAGACTTAGAAAAGTCCCGCGACTTGCCTTAAGTCGCCACACGCGGCTAGGGCCTCGGGAAGCCGTCACCCCCTCGCTCCGTACCCTGATTGTGGGAAGCCTCCCCTCAGCACTCACGGTGCGCAGTCTCTGCCTCAGTGTCACAAGGCGGACCCCACTCCCCTACCCGCGTAGGGAGCCCCGAAACTCCGTCCATGCTCGCCCCGATTGCCCCCGATGGTCGTCTTCCCTCCCCCGACGGGGTCTAAGAGGTCGGCTAAGCCCCGCCCACCTCCTCATTACGGGGCCTAGGGTCTCCCCGTAGCCCCCCGGGACGGAAGCAGCCGCGTGGGGGAGGGGAAGCGGGGAGGACGCATGCCCAGAGGGCTCCACTCGGCCTCTAGCTCACCTGGGAGTCACGAAACTCTACAACCACGTTTTCGCTGCTCCATCGCGCCGCCATCTCCCCCGCCCGGCCGCCGCGGCCCCAGGACGGCGCCCTCCCACCCCGCCGTCCCCAGTATCCCGGGACCGTGCGCCCCACACAGCCAGAAAATCAGCCCCGACACGCCCCGTGCCCTGGTTGCTCCTGAGCTCAAGCCATTGGTTGACCCAAGCATAGGCTCCGCCCCTTCTTCCTGGGTCCTCCAATTGCTACACCGCGCCTACCACAAACAGGCACGCCCTCGCTCACTTCCGTCACTTGGTTTGAGTCACCCACGCTCCTCGCGATTGCGGGCACACCCCCTGCCGCGAGCTCTGCCGGGAGTTGTAGTCCAAGCTCGAGCAAGCGTGGGTGACCCGGGAAGGGCTCGCAGGTTTGGTTTGGGTGAGGTGAGGTGCCTGTTGTCCTCACTAGCTCCTCGCTGGAGTCCCCAGCATTCGTCCAGACCCAGTCTCAAATCAAAATCAACGTTCGGGGCGGGTGCAGTGACTCACGCCTGTAATCCTAGCACTTTGGGAGGCCGAAGTCAGGAGTTCGAGACCAGCCTAAACAACATAGTGAAACCCCGTCTCTACTAAAAATACAAAAATTAGCCGGGTGTGGTGGCGGGCGCCTGTAATCCCAGCTACTTGGGAGGCTGGGGCAGGAGAATCGCTTGAACCCGGGAGGCGGAGATTGCAGTGAGCCGAGATCACGCCATTATACTCCAGCCTGGGTGACAAGAGCGAGACTCCGTCTCGGAAAAAAAAAGAAAAAAGAAAAATCAACGTTTGTGCAAACCGAAGATACCTCTTCTCCTGATGCCTAGCCCATCGAGATATTTAAAAGTCTGAATGTGCAATTTATTGTTTCATACAATACAGCAGCGCCTCCCGTAACAATGAAGGTAGACTTAAATGTGAGAATCCAGCTGTTTTCTTGATCTGTAGTCCAATGCTCTACCTGTGAGCTATACCCCCTCCTGCAATCCAGCTGCTTTCTTTCCTTTTCTTTTCTTTTTTTTTTTTCTTTTTTTTTTTTTTTTTTTTTTTTGAGACAGAGTCTTGCTCAGTCGCCCAGGCTGGAGTGCAGTGGCGCGATCTCGGCTCACTGCAAGATCCGCCTCCCGGCTTCACGCCATTCTCTTGACTCAGCCTCCCGAGTAGCTGGGACTACAGGCGCCCGCCACTACGCCCGGCTAATTTTTTTGTATTTTTAGTAGAGACGGGGTTTCACCGTTTTATCCAGGATGGTCTTGATCTTCTGACCTCGTGATCTGCCCGTCTCGGCCTCCCAAAGTGCTGGATTACAGGCGTGAGCCACCGCGCCCGGCCGCTGTTTTCTGATAAACCAAACATTAAAACAGATTTGCCAGAATTTTTTGGTTTTTTTTTTTTTGGAAAATATGGTTCTTTTTCATTTTTAAATGTATTCATGTGATTTAATGTTTAAATGAAATAATGAATAAATATATTTTTTAAATTCTGTATACTACATATAAAAGTTTTTGGGGGCCGGACGTAGTGGCTCATGCCTGTAATCCCAGCACTTTGGGAGGCTGACGTGGACGGATGGCTTGAGCCCAGACGGAGGCTGCAGTAAGCTAGGATCACATTACTGTACTCCAGCCTGGGCGACAGAGCAAGACCTTGTCAAAAAAAAAAAAAAAGTGTTTTTGGGATTTTCAGTAATTTTTAACAGCAGTGTAAAGGGATTCCAAGATCAAAAAGTTTGAGAGCCACTGTACTAACATGGCGGGTAGTGATTAAGTTTCCTCTTCAGTCCCACGCTCTTAAATGTTGATTTAACTGGTTTAGCTTCAGTTTCCTTATAGAAGGGAAAAATGGCTTACCTCATTGGATTGTTGTAAAGAACTAAGCACAGGGCCTGGGATGTAGAAAATGCTCAACTATAAACTATTAATTCAGTTCTAGAAGCCAGGAAATCAATAAAAATAAAATAAAATAAACTGTTATTGTTGTTGTTAATATTATCACTATTTGTATGTGCAAGTCATTTTATGAATAGAGGTAAGAAAGTGTGGTCTCTTCCCTCCTGGAGTATTGGCTATAAGGGGGAAGACAGACTTGTTGACAGATTACGGTGACTAACTTGTTGCCTGGACCTTTTCATGTTTTATTTTTATTTTTTTGGAGAAAGGGTCTCGTTCTGTCACTGAGGCTGGAGTGCAGTGGTGTGAGCATAGCTCACCACAGCCTCCAACTCCTGGGCCCAAGCAATCCTCCTGCCTCAGCCTCCCAAGTAACTGGGACTACAGGCATGTGCTACTATGCCCAGCTATTTTTTTTTTTTTTTTTACTTTTTGTAGAGATGGTCTCATTGTGTTGCCCAGGGTGGTTTCAAAGTAGTGGCTTCAAGCAAGTGATCCTCCGGCCTCAGCCTCTGGATTAGCTGGGACTATAGGTGTGAGCCACCATGCCTGATCCCTTTTCATATTCTAGCACTGCATCACCAAAAAGTCTTGCATCCCAAGAAACCCATAAGTTCCAGGCAAACTGGGACAACTGGTTACTCTACAACAGGAATGTGCTTGGCAGAATGACTTGTATATTATAATAGATTTGCAGGCAATATGGCAGGAGAGAAAAGCCTAAATAGGCGACCCGAAATGGCATCTTGAAATCTTGAAGAATATGACATCTGAGCTTTTTTTTGTTTTGTTTTGTTTTGTTTTGAGACGGAGTCTCCTTCTGTCACCCAGGCTGGAGTGCAGTGGTGGGTGGATCACTGCAAGATCCGCCTCCCGGGTTCACGCCATTCTCCTGCCTCGGCTCCCAAGTAGCTGGGACTACAGGCGCACGCCGCCACATCCGGCTAATTTTTTGTATTTTTAGTAGAGATGGGGTTTTACCGTGTTAGCCAGGATGGTCTTGATCTCCTGACCTCGTGATCTGCCCACCTCGGCCTCCCAAAGTGCTGGGATTACAGGCATGAGCCACTGCATCCGGCCCGACATCTGAGCTTTTCAGTATAATGTTAAGATATTGATACAGTACACTATGAAAAAAAAAACACTTCACCATTAAGAGTGTGAGCAAAGGCTGGACATTTTTGCTCACACCTGTTATTTGACAGAATCATTTAAGTCCAGGAGTTCGAGACCAGCCTGGACAACATGGCAAGACCCCATCTCTAAAAAAAAAAAAATTAAAATTAGCCAGGTGTGGTGGCATGCATCTGTAGTCCCAACTACATGGGAAGGTGAGGTGAGAGGACTGCTTGAGTCTGGGAGGTTGAGGCTGCAAAAAGCTATGATCGCGCCACTGTGCTCCAGCCTGGGTGAGAGAACAAAACCCTGTCTCTAAAAAAAAAATTAAAATTAAAATAAAGTCATTTCATTCCTGACTGGCTACCTCATCCATTATCTTCATGTTTCTCGAATTTGTGATACAAAGAACAACGTATAGCCAATCAGTAGCTTATGTTATTTTGATGTAAATTCTTAGTAAAGACCTTAGGAACTGCCCCTTCTTTTTCTTTAGAAACCCACCGTAGGCCAGGTGCGGTGGCTCACGCCCGTAATCCAGCACTTTGGGAGGCCAAGGAGGGCGGATCACGAGGTCAGGAGATCAAGACCATCCTGGCTAACATGGTGAAACCCCGTCTCTACTAAAAATACAAAAAATTAGCCGGGTGTGGTGGCGGGCGCCTGTAGTCCCAGCTACTAGGGAGGCTGAGGCAGGAGAATGGCGTGAACCCAGGAGGCGGAGCTTGCAGTGAGCCGAGATGGCACCACTGCACTCCAGCCTGGGCGACACAGAGAAACTCCGTCTCAAAAAAAATAAATACATACACACATAAAATAAAAAAATTAAAAAATTTGCCAGGCATGGTGGCAGGCACCTGTAATCCCAGCTACTCAGGAAGCTGAGGCCGGGAGAATCGCTTGAACCCGGGAGACGGAGTTTGCAGTGAGCGGAGATAGGGTCACTGCTCTCCAGCCTGGGCAACAGGATGAGAATCTGTCTCAAAAAAAAAAAAAAAAGAAAGCCCTGCTTAGGCGTTTGAGTTTTACTTTGGACATACATACAAATAGAGACATAGCTCTTCTAAAGCTCTCTGTCTTTGTATACATAGCTTGGTAATTTGCTTCCCACCAAAATGAGTGGGATCTAAGATCATCGTGCCTGAGCATTTCTGCAACCCTCCCCCACTCCCACCTCTTTAGTTCATATTTATCTAGTTCTCAAAATCTGCCTGTCACGGTTCATAGGCAAAGATAGTACTTTGGCTTTCAAGTCCTTGGTGCACTCTGTTCTCCCAATGTTTTTTTTTTCTTAAGTAGAAAAAAGGTTCAGCAGAACTTTGGGGAGAGGGAGCAGGAGAACCTTTCCAATTGCCTCCTCGGATCCTGCTTTGGAGTCTCCCACCCATATGTCATGACGCTGTCATGAAGTAGTGGGGACTCTGCCAGGTGCAGTGGCTCACGCCTGCAATCCCAACACTTTAGGAGGCCAAGGCGGGCAGATTACCTGAGGTCAGGAGTTTGAGACTAGCCTGGCCAACATGGAGAAACCCCATCTCTACTAAAAATACAAAAATAGCCAGGTGTGGGGGCAGGTGCCCTGTAATCCCAACTACTCAGGAGGCTGAGGCAGGAGAATCGCTTGAACCCGGGAGGCAGACGTTGCAGTGAGCCAAGATCGAGCCACTGCACTCCAGCCCAGGTGACGGAGCAAGACTCCATCTCAGAAAAAAAAAAAAAAAAAAAAAGGAAAGAAAGGAAGGAAGGAAGAAAGAAAGGAAGGAAGGAAGGAGAGAGAGAAAGAGTGGGGACTCTGGAGCAACATTCAGAGCTCTCTGGCTGCTTCTTCATTGCTATTCACCCCTGAGATCCCCATGTAAGTGTTCTTTCCATGTTGACCAAAAAAATCAAACAAAATCAAAATCAAACTTTTTGTATGTATTTTGGAGACTTTTTGTATGTATTTGGAGACTATATTTCCAGACTCAGGCTGGAGTGCAGTGGCAATGGTGCCATCTCGGTTTACTGCAGCCTCAACTTCCCAGGCTTAAGCAATCCTCCCACCTCAGCCTCTCAAGTAGCTGGGACCACAGGTGCATACCACCACACCTGGCTAATTTTTGTATTTTTTATAGAGATTGGGTTTGGCCATGTTGCCCAGGCTGGTCTCAAATTACTGAGCTCAAGTGATCCACTCACCTTGGCCTCCCAAATTACTGCTCTGTAAAATATTTAAAGAGGTTTATTCTGAGCCCATATGCGTGCCATATGAGTGACCATGGCCTGGGGGACAGTCTCAAGAGGTCCTGAGAAAGTGTGCCCAAGGCGGTCAGGGTATACATTGGTTTTGTACATTTTAGGGAGACAGGAATTTTAGGTAAAATCATAAGTCAATACATGGAAGGTATACATTGATTCAGCCTAAAGAAGCAAGATACCTTGGAGGGGGTGGTTACAGGGTGGAGTCTAAGATTTTCTGATTGGCAATTGGTTAAAAGAGTTCAGCTGTGTCTAAAGACTTGAAGTCAATAGAAAGAAATGTTTCAGTTAAGATGAGGGACGCTATAGAGACCAAGGTTCTTGTTATGAAGACAAAGTTTCACAGGCATCAGCCTTCAGAGAGAATAGGCAGAAAATTTCTCAGGGCCTTAAAAGGTGTCAAACTCAGTTTATCTCTTTTAAAAAAAAAAAAATTAAGGCCAGGCAAGGTGGCTCACACCTGTAATCTCAGCACTTTGGGAGGCCAAGGCAGGTGGATCATTTGAGGTCAGGAGTTCCAGACCACGTGGTGAAGCCACATCTCTAATAAAAATACAAAAAAAATTTAGCCGGGCATGGTGGCACATGCCTGCAGTCCCAGCTACTCCAGAGGCTGAGGCAGGAGAATTGCTTGAACCCGGGAGGCAGAGGTTGCAGTGAGCCAAGATGGCGCTGCTGCATTCCAGCTTGGGTGACAGAGCAAGACCTTGTCTCAAAAAAAAAAATTAGGATGGGGTTTCACTATGTTGCCTAGGCTGATCTCTAACTGTTGGACTCAAGCGATCCTCCCGCCCCCCTGGCCTCCCAAAGTACTGGGATTGCAGGTGTGAGCCACCACGCTCGGCCTCTTAATCTCTCTTAAATGCAGGAAAGTCTCAGCTGCGTTCTCTACGATGCAAAATTTCCCCCACAACAGAGTGCTTTGAAGAGCCATTTCAAAATACGCCAAAGAAATATATTTTGGGGTAAAATACTTTTAGTTCCTTCAGGGTCTGCTGTCTGTTATATGATGCTATACCAGAGTCAGGTTGGAATTCGGTATCTTATTGCCACAAAGCGTCTGTTCTGTCAGTCTTATGATCTCTATTTCAACCTTAACGCTGGTCAGTTGTGCCTAAACTCGAAAAGGTGGGGGGTATAATGACCTTCTTTCCCACAATGGCCAGAAATTCAGTTTTTCAGGTTTCTCTGGGGTCCCCTTGGCCTGGGGGAGGGTGGTCCATTCTGTAACTTGGGGGACTTAGGATTTTGCATCTGAATCAGAGGCTGGGGACCACTGAGGGTCCTTTGTCAAGTAGATCCCACTTTGCCACAGAGGATTTATCATGAAACTGTGTTTTTTCAGGACACTTGCTAGCCAAGCGGCAGGAAAGCAGGGTACACAGCAAACCCAGAAATCCAGGGCCTGGGCTGGGCTCTTATCAGCAACTAGCCATGCAATTTGAACATGATCCTTTATCTTTCTAGTCTTCTGTTTGATCTTCTGCAGAATTTGGAGCTAGCTGACTACTCAGTTTGTTTACATCTGGGAACCTTGGACCCTGGCCCTGAGTCCCAGTAATAATTTCCCTCTCTTCATCAATCAACAAATATTTATGAACATGGTCCTGTGCTCGGCCTCCCCGCCATGTGTATTTGGTTACTCATTATCCTGATTTTTCTAAGCTGTCTCCTTTCAAGCAACACAATAAAATTTAAAGAGCTCCGAGAGGGCCTGGGAGGAAGTTTCTCACTGAAAGGCATTTGTCCACCCCCAGTGGGGTGATAGGGGTGCTGGGGATGCCCTCCAAAGCCATGGGAAACCCTCGCCTTCCTCTGGCTCACAGAAACAGGGAGGTGGACGGGAGTTCCCCACTGCTTCTCAGGAGTAGGCCCTCACAAGCCATTTCCCCTATTTTCTGAATAGTGCAAGTCCCAGGCTTTCTATAATAGAATAGATAGGCACTCGCATTTCCAAAGGGCTTTGGCAGCAAAAATTTTATCAGCTCTTCCTCCTGACTGTTGTGGTAAGTGGATCAGTGGTTTATTGTTAGTACAAAACAAGATAACAGGACATTTTCTTTTCTTTTTTCTTTTCTTTTTTTTTTTTGAGACAGAGTCGCCCTTTGTTGCCCAGGCTGGGGTGCAGTAGCGCGATCTCCGCTCACGGCAACCTCTGCCTCCCCAGTTCAAGCGATTCTCCCGCCTCAGCCTCCCGAGTAGCTGGGATTACAGGCAACTGACACCATGCCTGGCTAATTTTTGTATTTTTACTAGAGACAGGGTTTCACCATATTGGTCAGGCATGAGCCGCTGTGCCCAGCCATAACAGGACATTTTCTGAGACAGGCCACCATTCGGGGTCCCACAGGGCACCTAAGCTGAGTGCAATCACATTCCACAGAGCAGGGGCTTCACCTTTGCAGTACAAGATCTCAGCTGTTCAGTGGTGCCAGCTATGAGAGAGGTGACTTATAATAATCAGCACACTGGAATGTAAACCTTAAGGCCAAATAATTAATTCACAAAAAGAAATACAGCTGTTAAGTAGATCTAGTCTTTTTCACCCCTTTGGAAAGTATACAGAGAAAACAAAATTGTCATTGGAAGAATTCCTCGGCTGGGTGCAGTGGCTCACACCTGTAATCCCAACACTTTGAGAGTCTGAGACGGAAGGATTGCTTGAGCCCAGGAGTTCAAGACCAGTCTGGGCAACATGGTGAAACCCTGTCTCTAAAAAAATACAAAACTTAGCCAGGCACGGTGGCACGCACGTGTGGTCCCAGCTACTCAGGAGGGTGAGGTGGTAGGATCCCTTTAGCCTGGGAGGCAGAGGTTGCAGTAAGCCCAGATTGCACCACTGCACTTCGAGCTGGGTGACAGAGTTAAGACCCTGTTCTCAAGAAAAAAAAAAAAATTCTTTGATGACCATGTTCACCGTAAAACTTAAGAGCCCAGCTCTGGCCCAGCGTGGTGGCTCACGCCTGTAATCCCAGCACTTTGGGAGGCCGAGGCGGGCGGATCACGAGGTCAGGAGATCGAGACCATCCTGGCTAACACGGTGAAACCCCATCTCTACTAAAAATACAAAAAATTAGCTGGGCGTGGTGGCGGGTGCCTGTAGTCCTAGCTACTCTGGAGGCTGAGGCAGGAGAATGGTGTGAACCCGGCAGGGGGAGTTTGCAGTGAGCCGAGATGGTGCCCCTGCACTCCAGCCTGGGCGACAGAGCGAAACTCCATCTCAAAAAATAAAAATAAAAAGCCCAGCTCTGCTCTTACTAGCTACATGACCATTAATGTGCATGTAGTATGTTTTGTCTATCATCTATCAAAATTTATTTTTTCCTTTTTTTTATTTTTGAGATAACGACTTTCTGCAGCCTCAATCTCCCTAGGTTTGGGCGATCCTCCCACCTCAGCCTCCCAAGTAGCTGGGACCACAGGCACGTGCCAACACGCCTGGCTAATTTTTGTATTGTTTATAGAACAGGGTCTTGCTGTTGCCCAAGCTGGTCTTGAACTCTTGGGCTCAAGTATTGGGCTCAAGTAATCTGTCTGCCTCGACCTCCCAAAGTGCTGGGAGGCCATTCCTATTGGTGCTAATGATAGCACCAATGATGCTGGTGCTAGATAGACAGCATCTAATGATGCTGATAAAGGCTTTCCAGCTCCCCATGCCCTTGGGATGGGGACCACGCTCCTTGCCATGGCTCACAGGACCCTCTTGCCTGCCCCTGAGGAACAGATTCATCTTTGGCTCTCACCCCCTTGCGTTGCAGCACTATAGCCTCTTTCAGTTCCTTGAATATGCCATGTTCTCTCACATCTGGGCTGTTCCCTTTGCCTGGAACAGTATTCTCTTCCTGAAACACAGTTTTTTTCCCTGCCCTGCCTCCTTGCCTGGCTGATCTCCAACTCAGCTTTCAGGCATCAGCTTGGAATGGTCTATTCCTGTCTCTTGCCTTTCTTTCAGCACCATACTCTTTCTCCCTCATACCACTTAGTCATTCATTCATTCATTCATTCATTCAACAATATTTATTGAGTGCCTAGTACATGTCAGGCACCATTCTAGGCTTACCTGTCATACTGCATTGTCACTGCCTGCTTCAGTACTTTTTTTTTTTTTTTTTAAAGACAGAGTTTCACTCTGTTGCCCAGGCAGGAGTGCAGTGGTGTGCTCTTGGCTCACTGCAACCTCTGCCTCTCTGGTTCAAGCGATTCTCCTGCCTCCGCCTCCTGAGTAGCTGAGATTACATGCCTGCACAACCAAACCTGGCTAATTTTTGTATTTTTAGTAGAGAGGGGGTTTCACCTTGTTGGCCAGGCTGGTCTCGAACTCCTGACCTCAAGTGATCCACCCGCCCAGCCTACCTAAGTGCTGGGATTACAGGCTTAAGCCACCATGCCCCACCAATACTTATTGATCTATATGGTATGGTAGTGTAATTCAGATGCCATAAAATTCACCCTTCTAAGTGTATAATTCAGCAGTTCTTAGTATATCCACAAGTCTGTGCAACCATCACCATTACCCAATTCCCAAACATTTTCATCACTTCAAAAATAAATCCATTCAATTACCAAAAAATGTGATTTAAAAAAACAAGGCCAGGTGTGGTGGCTCATGGCTGTAATCCCAGCACTTTGAGAGGCCAAGGCGGGTGGATCGCTTGAGGCCAGGAGTTCAAGACCAGCCTGGCCAACATGGTGAAACCTCATCTCTACAAAAAAGAAAAAAAAAATTAGCTAGGCATGGTGGCACATACCTGTAATCCCAGCTACTCAGGAGGCTGAGGCGTGAGAATTGTTTGAACCCGGAGGCAGAGGTTGCAGTGAGCTGAGATCATACCACTGCACTCCAGCCTGGGTGACAGAGTGAGACTCTGTCAATAAATAAATGCATAAAACAGAAAGACACCACTTTGTAACCACACAATTAAAAAATAATAAATAACAAATAAATACATAACAGAAAGAGGCTAGGTGCAGTGGCTCAAGCCTGTAATCCCAGCCACTCTGGGAGGCCGAGGCAGGTGGATCATCTGAGGTCAGGAATTCAAGACCACCCTGGCCAACATGGTGAAACCTCATCTCTACTAAAAATACAAAAATTAGCTGGACATGATGCCACGTGCCTGTTATCCGAGCTACTAGGGAGGCTGAGGCAGGAGAATCACTTGAACCCATGAGGTAGAGGTTGCAGTGAGCCAAGTTCATGCCAATGCACTCCAGCCTGGGTTGACAGAGCAAGACTTGTCTCAAAAAATAATTAGCGGCCAGGCACAGTGGCTCATGCCTGTAATCCCAGCACTTTGGGAGGCCAAGGCGGATGGATCATGAGGTCAGGAATTTGATACCAGCCTGACCAAACATGGTGAAACCCCATCTCTACTAAAAATACAAAAATTAGCCAGGTGTGGTGGCGCGCGCCTGTAATCCCAACTACTCAGGAGGCTGAGGCTGGAGAATCGCTTGAACCCGGGAGGCGGAGGTTGCAGTGAACTGAGATTGCACCACTGCACTCCAGCCTGGGCGAGAACAGATCAAGACACCGTCTCAAAAAAAAAAAAAAAAATTTAGCGTGGCATGGTGGCGCATGCCTGTAATCCCAGCTACCTGGGAGGCTGAGGCAGAAGAATCACTTGAACCTGGGAGGTGGAGGTAGAGGTTGCAGTGAGCCAAGATCATGCCACTGTGCCCCAGCTTGGGTAACAGAGCAAGACTCCGTCTCAAAAAAAAAAAAAAGGAAAAAAAGAAAAAATAGAAAGAGACCTATTATTAGTCATTTTCCATTCTCCCCTCCCCCCAGGCCATGGCAACCACTAATCTTTCTGTCTCAATGGATTTGCCTATTCTGGACATTTCATGTAAGTGAAATCATACAATACATAGTCTTTTATGGCTGGCTTCTTTTAGTTAATATGCTTTTACAAGATTCATCCATGTTGTAATATGAATCAGTACTTTATTCCTTTTCATGGCTGAATAATATTTCATTGTATAGATACACCACATTTGGTTTACCTCTTCATCAGTTGATGAGCATTTGGGTTGTTTCCACTTTTTAGCTCTTTTGAATAATGCTGCTATGAACATTTACGTACACATTTTTCTGCAGACATATGTTTTGCTTTCTCTTGGAACTATACCTAGGTAGGAGTGGAATTGCTGGGTCATGTAACTCCACATTTAATCTTTTTGAGGAACTGTCAGGCTGTTTTCCAAAGAAGCTGCACCATTTTACATTTCCACCAGCAAGGTCCAAGGGTTCCAATTTCTCCACCTCTCATCAATACTTACTATTGCCCTTCTCTTTGATCATAGCCATTCAAGTCGGTGGGAAGTGTTTCTTCTGATGTTCTATGAGAACAGGGACTCCATCTGTCTGGTTCTGGTTCAGTACTGTATCCCAGAACCTACTACAGTGCCTGGAATTTATTACATACTAAATATTGTGTTAAATACACTAAAAAACTGTTCAGTGAATGGATAAATCAAAAGCTGTTTGGATAGTTACAATGGGTATCATGTATTTATCTCTCTAATAGGGATCTTCCACGGGGTCTAATACCTTTTTTTTTTTTAGTATAGTACTGAACCACTCTTCTGATACCATAGTCTTTCTTCTAGGAGGAAATGGGATTAAATTTAAGCTTTCTTGTTTTTCCTCTTTAGGTATACACATACTCATATAGGCACCTACAGATAATTTATTAGGTGTTGGCACAGTTTGTTTCTTCCTATTTTTATTTCTCTTGCAAAAATTCTTACTTCTATAGGGCTGTTTGCTCACCTCCAGGTATTTCATGCTTGCAAATAGCTTTCCTCCTGTTTCCAGGCTGGCCACACTGGAACAATCAATATCTGTGACGGGCTAGCCTTGCTCTTTTTGGTTTTCTTTTAATATTTCTCTACATCCTGTTTTGGTCCCCCAGTTTAGAAGTATCTGGGGTCATTTAATAGGTGGAAGTCAGCTAAGCCAGGGACTGTGTGATACTCACAGCCAGCACCTCGCATTGATAAATAGTTGTTCAGCAGTCACAGTGGCTCATGATGTAATCCCAGCACTTGGTGAGGCCGAAGTGGGAGGACTGCTTGAGGCCAGGAGTACCGGCCTGGGCAACATGGGGAAACTCCCATCTCTACTATATATGTATGTATGTACACACACACATATATATATATATATCATATGTATATTTTGAGACAGTCTCGTTCTGTTGCCCAGTCTGGAGTGCAGTGACGCCATCTCAGCCCATTGCAACCTCTGTCTCGCAGGTTCAAGCCATTCTCCTGCCTCAGCTACCCAAGTAGCTGGGATCACAGGCATGAGCTACCACACCTGGCTAATTTATTTATTTTTTATTTTCATTTTTTTTTAGTAGAAATGAGGTTTCACCATGTTGGTCAGGCTGGTCGCAAACTCCTAACCTCAGGTGATCCCCTGCCCCATCTCCCCCCAGCCCCCCACCCCCAGCCTCCCACAGTGCTGGAATTACAAGCATGAGCCACCGTGCCCGGCCTGAGTTTCAAATTTTTAAGAGACTTTTACTCGGGAGGCTGAGGCAGAAGAATCACTTGAACCTGGAAGGCGGAGGTTGTCCAGCCTGGGAAACAGAGCAAGGCTCCGTCTCAAAAAAAAAAAAAAAAAAGAAAAGAAAAAAAAGAAAAAGAAAAACAGGGCGGGCGTGGTGGCTCATGCCTGTAATCCTAACACTTTGGGAGGCCAAGGCAGGTGGATTACCTGAGGTCAGAAGTTCAAGACCAGCCTGGCCAATACGGTGAAACCCCGCCTCTACTAAAAATACAAAAAATTAGCCAGGTGCAGTGTGGCATGTGCCTGTAATCCCAGCTACTCGGGAGGCTGAGGCAGGAGAATCGCTTGAATCCGGGAGGCGGAGGTTGCGGTGAGCCGAGGTTACGCCACACCACTCCAGCCTGGGTGACAGAGCGAGATTACGTCTCAAAAACAAAAACAAAACAAAACAAAAAAACAGTTGTTCAATAAATGAATGTGAATATAGGAGAAAGACGGCTTGAGGTAGCAAAGGAACACTCCCTTGCAAATGATTCAGGCTTGGTCAACAATACACCTATTGAGTACCCACCGTGTCCTCGGCCCGTGGTGAGGGCCGAAACACAGCGTATGGTAAACAAAACAGGGCTCCAGCCTTGGACAGAAGGTTTCTATAATCACTTCTAGCTGCGTTGTTCTATTTCCATACCCATATCTATTCACTTTTTATGGTACATCTATTGATTCTGAAAATTACATTTTAGCTAAGGAATCTACTCATTTGCTTAAGCCCAAAATAGGAAGTTATGATCTAGTGTCAGCAAAACGCCGGATTCACAAGTGTCCCCATGGCGCTGTTTACCCCCAAATAACTAAACCCCGCCAAATGTTGAGATTCCGGACGTGAGGGGTGCTTGGATGGGGAACCCTCGAAAGAATGGACATCACGTCCACCAGAGGGTGCTGTGGGGGCAAATTTGTGCCAGGAGGGGAGCTCGACCGGTGACCCTCAGAGCCAGGTAGGCGTAAGGAGTAAATCTCCTTCTTCCTGGTGTTTCCTTCCCGCCCCCTCGAACCATTGCTGCCCCTCCCCCATACTTGGTTCCCCCTGAATAATTTGCCACTTTCGGGAACTTAAGAAGTGTTTGCTTTTCAAAGACATCTGGTTTCTGTGGCTAACGCCCAGTGGTCAGGCCGCCCAGGTCAGAGGCCGGCCGGGGGCGGGCGGTGGGTGGGGACTGCTGGGGCGTCAGCGGCCCGGGCGCCGCAGGGACCGCGAAAGGGTTAACCCGGCGGGGGGAGGGGGAGGGGGCGCGGGCCGCGCCTGCGCTCTGCCGCCCTCCATTGTCTCCACGGCGGCGAGGAGCGCCGGCGAGCGCAGCCCGGGACCGAGCGGGGCGGCGCGGCTGGCGGGGCCGGCGGCGGCTGAAGCGAGAGCGCGACGCGACGCGACCGCGGCTTCCCGAGCTGCGCCTGGCCGCCCAGCGCCGCGGCCCGCCCGAGGCCTGGAGGGGTCCGGGCCGCCGTCCATGGTCGCGGCGTCCTGAGGCGGGGGACGCGCCCGGCGCCCCCGGCCCTCCTCCGCCTCCTCCCGCGGGGCGGGAGGCCTCCTCCGGCGCCTCCCCGCGCCCGCCCGCCGCTCGCCGCCGCCTCCCTCCCTCCTTCCTTGCGGCTCCCCCGGCTTTCGGAGCCCGGGGGCGGCCTGTGGCGCGCGGAGCCCGCGCCGGACTGCGCCTCTTTGGACCTTGAGGGGAAACATGCGTTTGCCTTGGATCGTTTGAAATTCTGAGTTTGGGATCCCCGCCCGCCCGCCTGCCTCTTCCGCCCCGCGGGTTTTTTCCTTTTGCTTTTTTTTCCTTTTCTCCCTCCGGGTCTCCTTTTTGACTCCCTCCCCCTTTATGCTCGCCCAGCCCTCCCCCCGCTGCTGAGAAGTGGGGGAGGGTCTCGGCCTCCAGTTTCCCGCCCCACCGGGGCCCGGGCGAGCATGGGGGGCAAGCAGAGCACGGCGGCCCGCTCCCGGGGCCCCTTCCCGGGGGTCTCCACCGATGACAGCGCCGTGCCGCCGCCAGGAGGGGCGCCCCATTTCGGGCACTACCGGACGGGCGGCGGGGCCATGGGGCTGCGCAGCCGCTCGGTCAGCTCGGTGGCAGGCATGGGCATGGACCCCAGCACGGCCGGGGGGGTGCCCTTTGGCCTCTACACCGCCGCCTCCCGGGGCACCGGCGACTCCGAGAGGGCGCCCGGCGGCGGAGGGTCTGCGTCCGACTCCACCTATGCCCATGGCAATGGTTACCAGGAGACGGGCGGCGGTCACCATAGAGACGGGATGCTGTACCTGGGCTCCCGAGCCTCGCTGGCGGATGCTCTACCTCTGCACATCGCACCCAGGTGGTTCAGCTCGCACAGTGGTGAGTCCGCGGGTGGTGGAGGCCTCGGAGGGAGGGCGCGCCGGGGCGCCCCAAGCCTTCGCGTGCGTGCCAAGGTTTGGGAATGTAGTGCACGACCGGGATCTGTCTGCATTCCCTTTGGTTCCCGATGCCAAGGGATGAATGGGATACCTACCGTCTGGAAACTAGGCTTTCTGCGAGGCTGCGGAGCCTGGCGATTTAGGGACTCACGGCGTGTGTTCACTTGTGGAAGGGCAGAGCGAAGCCTACCTATTGGAGTTACATTTATTGGCATCACCCTCCTCAGAGAAGAGGTCGTGTCTGGCTGAGAGCAAGTCAGCCTGGGTGCTTCCATTCTGCCACTGCAGCACTGTGCCTGCCTCACCGGTAACGGAGAGATGGAGCCAGTTGGAGCAAGCAGTGTCTCCTAAACAGAGTGTGTGAAAATGAAATAAAATCAGGGGCAAGTGATGCCTGGATTAGGGCTCTCACTCTTGCTGGGAGAGAGAGGTGCCCAGTTTTGCCACCCTGCTGGAGATCTGTTTGAAATGTTTAAAATGGAGCAGCCGGCAGGCGGCTGGCAAAGACAGGTGTGGCTGCTGTACGGAGGGCCCAGCCGGCGAGTCTCGCGGGGGCTTTGCAGGACCAGGGCTGTGGTCACCCGTACTGCATGCAGCAGGCTTGGCTCTACGACTCTCGCCTCCCTCCATCTTTTTTTCTTCTGCTCCATGCTAAGTGCTTGGTCTTCCCGTGAATCTGCATCTTTTTGTAACAGGGAGCCTGTCAAGGTGGGGCATTATTGCCTGACTGTTGGCACATGACTGGGGAAAAGGAGGATTCAGAGAATCTGGATGAATTCATTTTATGAACTTCTGGTGACAGGCCAGCAAAAGGTTGGAGGGGGATTTTCCAGGCTCCTAGCGGGAGGGCAAAAAAGGCCTGGCAGGAGGAAAACAGGTCTGTCTGCTAGGTCAGGCATCTAGAAAATTGGCCAAAAGGGATGTGGGGGCCGCTATTTGCTAATTGGCAAGTTGAGTGAAGAAGTTACATCTTAAGATTCTTTTGGGTGAGTTGGGAAAATTTAGATAGTGTAGGGGAAAGATTGCTCCTGCCTTTAGGGTACTTTATGGAGGGTAATATCTGTTGGATCACTCTTTTAACTACTGTGAAATAGGGTTAACTTTTGGGGTATCTCTTTTTCCCCCCCTGCAAATAGCCTGGGGTTTGTTTTCATTTGGTTTGGTTTTTTGTCAATTCTGTAAACTTTAATTTGTGAAATAGTGTTGGGGGAGAAACGATTAGTGACTAATTTAGGGTAACACTTAGAAGTAGCTTGTGAATTGTTAGGATGATATTTTAATCTCTGACAGACCTCCGGATATCATTGGAGCTTTTCTGACCTCATCGAATTCTGCCCTGAGTGAGATGCAAGACATGATTGCCTTTGGCTCTTTCAGGCATTTGATCAAAATTAGGCATTTTGAAATTAATAGTTTTTCCTATGGAATTTAGTCCAGAGAGTTAGCCATATTTTTGAGATGACTGGTTTGGTGTTTAAAAGAACTGTAATGAGCATCTGGTTTTGAACTTAAAAGTACTGTAAGAAGTTTCTCTAAAATCACAGAATTTTTTGTGTTGAAAAACATATGAGATATGTAGGGAGGAAGAAAGGGAGTGCTTTTTTTGCTAAAATTTCTTAAGCCTCTTACTAAAAATGTATTTATTATGCTACTACCAGGTTCCATGCTACAGTTATGAGCTTGTAGTTGGATTCCAGAATTTCACTCTTAAGCTGTGAAACCTTATTTTTTTTTCATCCGATCATGGTGAGGGTAGGGAGAGCCACTGAACTGTGGGGACAGGAAAGTTGGAGCATATTAATCCTTTAGGGAAGGGTGTCAAAAGTGTGTATGGGAGGCTGCTATTAATATTGTAGGTAATCCATTCCTTACTGTGTAGGACCATCATGTCCTTCTGCAAGACATCGAGCATACCTACTAAATGCTGATAGCATCCAGCAGTTCAGTGTGTCACCCCAAAATGTCCCCAAGAATTCCCAAATGCCCTCTGGGGTGTGGGTGATAACACTTTGGTTGAGAACCACTGCTTTAGGGATTTATTCTTTTATTCACATAAAGTAATTGGCGTTTCCTGTGCATTTCATTTGAGATGAACCTTCCTGTGCAGCATTGGTTCCATCTCACCTGAAACAGACCATGGGATCTTCCAGGACATCTGTTTCCTCTGTTACTCATTGCTGCAAGAAGCAAAACTTGTTTCTGCTTTGAAGCCTTTGAGTAAGGTCTAAGCAGCTTTTGCTCTTCTGTTGCAAGATTGGAACGGTAACGATTTTGGTGCACAATTGATTAGATGCCTGGAAGTTGATATGATATGTTTGCTTGTGTTTTCAAGGTGCTCTTGCAACTCTTCATGGGCACAGAAAACAGTTGTCAGTGAAATACATGAGGGAGTTCAGTGTATACAAGGCCTTCTCAGAGAGCGTGGGCTTAGGCTGGGTCTGGAGGTAGAATACTGAAGGGCCCTGGTCCCAGCTACTCCTCTGAGCAGCTGTGACCTTGCGCAAGACATATCCCCTCTCTTAAGCCTTATCTTTGTCATTTTTAAAATAGTTGTGGTCACCCTCACGAGCTCCAGCCTTGCTCCCCAGATCCCGGGAGAGGAAGCGCTGTAGTCACATTTGTCTTCTCTAGGTTCCTGACTTCCCTGTGCTGTGACCCCCACGTATGCCATTCCCTATTCCTGGAGTGCTTTTCTCTCCGTTCTTCACACGAATTTCTTTCTGATCCCTTAGGGCTTAGAGACCACTCTTAAAAATTGGCCCCTCTGGTTATTCTCTCCAGTCACTCACCTGTTACCTTAATCATTCTTTTTTTTGAGACAGAGTTTCGCTCTTGTTGCCCAGGCTGGAGTGCAGTGGTGCGACCTCTGCTCACTGCAGTCTCCGCCTCCCGGGTTCAAGCAATTCTCCTGCCTCAGCCTCCCGAGTAGCTGGGATTACTGGCATGCGCCACCATGCCCAATAAGCTTGGGGCTCATTTTGTTTTTTGTAGAGAAGGGATTTCTCCATGTTTATCAGGCTGGTCTCAAACTCCCGACCTCAGGTGATCTGCCTGACCCGGCCTCCCAAAGTGGTAGGATTACAGGCGTGAGCCACTGCACGCTGCACCTTAATCTTTCTTAACACACTTTGTAAGTATTTTATCTGTCTACTTTTTTCTGTGTATGGTTTGCCAAAAGTCTAAGCTCTGTGAGAGCAGGACTGTGTTCCTTGATCTCTGTTATGGGTCCTGCACTGTGCCTGCCACTCACATTTTTTGAGTACATGAATTTGAGTACTTTATGTTCATCATCTCACTTAATCATCACTCTAACTCCATGGAGTAAGACTGTTCTCTCCCACCCCCATTGTGCAGGTAAGGAAACAGGTTTGGGGAGGTTAAGGAACTCACACAAGATCAGGTGGTTAGTAGGTGGTGGAGATGGGATCGGAATGCAGGTTGGCTGGTGCCAGAACCTGGGCTCTTAACCAGTACCCTCTTCCGCCTCTTATCTGAAAACATCACGAAGTCGCATGGTGTCCTGGAGATTGCGCTGGCCTACGAGTCAGAGTGCTAGGCTCATCTCCTGGTTAGGCAGCTGATTAGCTGCATGATTTGTGACCTTGGGCAAGCGAGTCATTTAACCTCAGTCACAATTTATTCATCTGTAAAATGTAGAAGACACCTGTCCTGCTTACCTCTCAGAGTCATAGTGAGGGTCTCATGAGATAATGTGCACAAAAGTCAAAGGACATTCTAAATGGAGAGTGGTGGAGTTCCTATGGGGGCACTCTCTTATAGTTGTCTGCCTTCAATCGCCTCAGATTTTTTTTTTTTTTCTTTTGAGACAGGGTCTTATTCTGTCACCCAGGCTGGAGTGCAGTGGCGAGATCATAGCTCATTGCAGTCTCAGACTCCTGGGCTCAGTTGATCCTCCCAGCTTGGCTTCCCAAAGTGCTGGGACCATAGGCATGAGCCACCGTGCCAGGCCTAATGGTCTCAGAATTTGATGGGTGGAGAGAGGTTTACAGCTGTGCTAGCTGTAGCCCCCAAATGGAATCTGGTTCTGTGTCCTAAAGTCTGGCCTGCATTAGTGGGCTGCTTTTACTCATAATGCCGCTGATAAGGGCTGCTTTATAGAAGCAGAGTCTCCCTTTCCACGTTAAAAAGTTTTGCTATAACTCCTGATGGCTGCCTCGGTGCTATTCTGGAGGCCTGGTCATTCTCTTTCGGTAGTTCTGTTTGTCTCAGAGTATGGATTTCTAAATGTGGGGTACAAAACATGCACCATCCACCATGTTGAAAGAAGTTGCTGTTTTCTAGGTTCTACTATAAAAGGGCTGGCCATTGAGGGCTTCACTTCACCTTCTTAGTCATATGTGTATATATATGTATGCACTTTCAGAAAGTCTAAACTGTTCTTTATTGTCATCAAGCCATCAACTGAGACTGATACAAGGTGATTGTGTTTTGTTTTTGTTATTTATTTTTGAGACAGGGTCTTGCTCTGTTGCCCAGGCTGGAGTGCCATGGTGCAATCATGGCTCACTGTAGCCTCAAACTCTTGGGCTCAAGCCGTCTTCCCATCTCAGCTTCCAGAGTAGCTGGGACTCAGGTGCGCACCACTACACCTGGCTAAATTTTATACAATCTTTTGTAGAGATGAGGTCTCACTATGTTGCCTAGGCTGGTCTCAAACTCCGGGCTTTAAGCAATCCTCCCACCTCAACCTCCCAAGGTATTGGGATTATAGGCATAAGCCACCACGCCTGGCCCAACGTGGCTTTTAATAAGTCTTTGAACATGCTAGCAGGGTATCTCTTGGGCTCTATTTTGCTGCCACTGTAGGGTTCTCAATTGATTTAATTTTCTTTTATTGTTAGCTAATGGGGGAGAATTGCCAACTCCCTTGGAGTGGATCAGAAAGCCTTTGTGACCCGCCATAGGTGTGCTAGAAGTAATGGGCCTTCACATGGTTTCTGGAGAAGGAAAAGCATTCTGTGGTCTCCAAAGAGCATGATGGGTCTCCTGCCCTGCAAAAGTTCTATTGTTAATGAAAACTTTTATTAAAAAGCAGAATTTTTAGCTCTTTATTACCATGAGGGCTTATTTTCTTAAAATACAAAAGTTACCCCGAGGCAAAGATAATTTCTTGAAGGTCATAGTTAACTCTTGCTTATTGAGGTTTGAATGGTGTTGTAAGAAACGGTGGCTTAGCTCTTAAAGCGTTTGCTTTATGGGATACGTACATTTTGATATTAAACAAAGACCCACCTCAATATATCATGTCACAAGGAATACTTAGGCCATTCTTAGCCAAAGAAATGAAGCAAGCTCTAGTTCCTTTTGGGAAAAGGAACATGCTTTGTATTTTACATATGTGGTATTCACCCCAAGCTTATTGGACACAGAAATTTGAGTATAGTAGTTACTCCCTATCCAAAGGGGATTCGTTCCAATACCCCCAGTGGATGCCTGAAACTGTGGATAGTACCTCACCTGAACCCTATATCTACTGTGTCTTTTCCTGTATATACATACCTTTGATAAAGTTTTATTTATAAATTAGGCACAATAAAAGCTCGACAGCAGTAACTAATAATAGAACAATTATAACAATATACTGTGATAAAAGTTATGTGAATGTGTTCTCTGTCTCTCTCTCCCTGTCTCGAAAGTACAGTCATGCATTGCTTAATGACAGGGATACTTTCTGAGAAATGGGTCATTAAGGGATTTTGTCACTGGGCAAACATCATAGGGTGTACATACACGGACCTAGGTGGTATAGCCTGCTACATACCTAGATTATATGTTGCTCCTAGTGCTCCTAGGCTACAAACCTGTGCAGCATGTGACTGTATTGAACACTGTTGGCAATTGTAATACAGTTATAAGTATTTGTGTGTCTAAACATAGAAAAGGTACAGTATATAGTCTTACGGGACCACCATCATGTATGCAGTTGCTTGTTGACCCATGCATGTTGGGTGGTGCATCATGGTATCTTAATATTTTAGACCTCCATTGACCACGGGTAACTGAAACTATGGAAAGTGAAGCCTTGGACAAGGGGTACTGCTGTATACCCAATTATAAAACTAAGCTTTAATTTTGACAGCTTCAAAATTAGAAAAACTTCATAGGGAAGTGGTGGTAACTTAAATGGGATATTGATTCTGCTCCTACTCATCCTTAGGTAGGGGTGTTTTTAATGACAGTGGATCACTAAGGTTGTGGTTCTAGAATCTTGAAGTTAGCCCAAAACCTAAATCTTAACCTCAGTCAGTTTGTTTGTTTGTTTGTTTATTGAGACAGAGTCTCACTCTGTCACCCAGGCTGGAGTGCAGTGGCATAATCTGAGCTCACTGCAACGTCCACTTCCCGGGTTCAAGTGATTGGCCTGCCCCAGCCTCCCAAGTAGCTGGGATTACAGGCATGCACCACCACGCCTGACTAGTTTTTGTATTTTTAGTAGAGACAGGGTTTCACCATGTTGGCCAGGCTGGTCTCGAACTCCTGACCTCGGGTGATCCACCTGCCTTGGCCTCCCAGAGTGCTGGCATTACAGGCATGAGCTACCGTGCCTGGCCACCTCAGTCTTTTAGGATGATGGGTGAATATAAATTTCAGTCTGTTTCTTTTCCAAGCTTTCTCATGGCCTAGTCTGAATCAGATGGTTCATAGTAATTACCATGGGTTCAGTCTTGAGTGTGAGAAGGGGATTCTTAGAGACCCAGCAGTTTTCACTTCTGAATCTTAGGTTCTCACTAGAACACAGGTTTATCCTTGAATCCAGCAGTTGGGTTTCTGTCCTTTATGTGCTGTATGGATGAAGGATGAGTTGTGGGTATGAGTGAACAACCTGAAGACCAGCCCTCAAGTGTGAAGTGTGAAGCAAATAACCAAGTTTAATCTTTTTTTTTTTTTTTTTTTAAGACAGGGTCTGGCTTTGTTCAGGCTGGAGTGCAGTGGCACGATCATGGCTCACTGCAGCCTCAGCCTGTAGGGCTCAAGCGATCCTCCTTTCTCAGCCTCCTGAGTAGCTGGGACTACAGGCGGATGCCGCTACGCCTGGCTAATTTTTAATTTTGTGTAGATGGGGTCTCCATTTGTTGCCCAGGCTGGTCTTAAACTCCTAGGCTCAAGCGATCCTCCTGCCCCAGCCTCCTAAAGTGCTGGGATTACAGGTGTCAGCGACGATGCCAGACCCCAAATTTAATCCTAAAGCAGCAGCTGAAATAGTTTCTAGACTGATGAGACTGTTTACCTTGAGACCTCCCTAGAGTCGTTAGTCTTGAACACACAGCTTTCCTCTGTTGGGAGAAAGGAGGAAGGAATAATTCACTGGATCCCTGTGAATTCCAACTTAGGGGAGGCATGGTAAGAATTTATAGTGACCTCTTGGATCTGTACCAAGAAAGAGGCAGATACAAACAAGAGCTCTCCTGATTTCTGTGAATGGTTCAGAAGGGTTCTTAAAGGTGCTCAGTATTGTCTAGGGAGGTAGTTAATGCAGATGACTGGACCCCACTCACAGAATTCAGTAGAGCTGGAGACCCAAGAATCTAAGTTTGTAACAAATGAACCTGAAAGCAAGTAAGAAGACCTTCTACATCTGAAACTAAACTCCACCAAGCATTTAGTTTTTCTCTCCCCAAACAGAGAAATAAACTTTGAATCCTTTTTTGGTGTATTCATTAGCTTTCTTTTTATTTGTTTTTTCTTCTTATTTTTCATTAGAGAAAGGTTTTTCTTCTGTTGCCCGGGCTGGAGTGCAATAGCAAGATCACGCTCACTGCAGCCTGGAACTCCTGGTCTCAAGCAATTCTCAAGCCTTAGCCTCTGGAGTATCTGGGACTACAGATGCTATGCTACCATGAACAGATAATTTTTTTACTTTTTTTTTCTTTTTTCGGTAGAGAAGGGGGTCTCACCATGTTGCCCAGGCTGGTCTTGAACTCCTGGCCTCAAGTGAGCCTTCCACCTCAGCTTCCCAAAGTACTGGGATTATAAGTGTGAAGCCACTGTGCCTGGCCTTTATTTTCAGTATTTCTAGTCAGATATTTGCTAAGCAATCTCTACAGCTCCCAGAGGGTAGGTTCAACCAGGAACAACATTGTTGGCTATTTGATGGTTTTCTTTTACATGGGACTAAGCATTATTGCCTACATACAGGGCCAAGCCAATCTGCCTTGGTCTGAGAATTGAAGTTGCTCTGAACAGAAGGTAATGGTGTCAGTGTCGCCTTTCCTTCTGCGCTTGTCTTCCTCCTTTCTTCTTTGGCTTTGGTGCTAAGAAGGGCTTCCTGAGTTACCCTCTTTCCTACATCTTCAGCCAGGCAGCTAGACAAGTCAAGAGCTTAGGATGAATCTAGGCTTTAAAGAGGTTGGAAGACCTGTTTTTCCTTTTCTCTGACTGACCCAAAAGTATAAGACTTTTTTTTCTTTGTGTGTGATGATCTGTTGAACGAAAACATTCATTTATTCCATTGATAGCCTCTGGTATACCAGGACCTATGGTAGGTGCTGAGAATATATATATTTATTATAGAGCGATTAACTTATTCTTTCCAAGAATCTTTGCTTCCTCACTCCTTAAGAGTCTGAATATTTTAGCTTCTGGGAGATTTTACCTTTTCATCAGCTCCTCTGTTGAATAAACAAATAAATGTAGGTGTTTGTCCATAAGGCTGCTGCAAGGATATACTTCTCTTCACTCATTTTTTTCCAAAGCCCTATTTCTGGGTTGGGGCAGGTGATCTTTTCTTTGTGATTCCAGCTAAGTACATACCAAGAAATTCCTCGTATGTCTCAGTATGAGGGGTCCTCTGTCCTCTCAGTGAGAATATCAAAAGAAAAACTGATTTTCAAACTCTTCATGTGCATCTTTGATTTCAGTATCTTTGTCATCCCTAGAGCCACTTTTCTTTCTGGTCATTGAACACTATTTTCTAGAAGCATGATTCACCACTTTTTAAATCTGTCTCTGTAAAATTTATCCCAAGCCACAAATACCCATAAGGAAATTTCATCCTTGGTATTATAAGTCTATGTCTCTGAGCTTCACAACATCTACACTTCTGTGCTGGCTCCCCTCTCCCCCACCTCCCCAGTTTTGTTTTGTTTTTTTAACTGTCATACAATATATGTAACAAAATTTACTATCTTAACCATTTTTAAGTGTACAGTTCAGTGGTACTCTAAGTACTGCATGTAAGTGGACTCGTACAGTATTTGTCTTTTTGTGGCTGTCCTATTTCACTTAGCGTAGTGTCCTCAAGGTTCATCTGCATTGTAGCATATTTCAGAATTTCCTTTCTTTTAAAGGTTGAATCGTATTCCATTGTCTGTCTACCACGTTTTACTTTTCCATTCATCTGTTGCTGGACGCTTGGGTTGCTTCCATATTTTAGCTATTGTAAATAGCTGTAATTCATTGTTAGAAATGTGAATTTCTTAATATCTCTTCAAGACCCTGCTTTCACTCCTTTTGAGGATATACCCAGAAGTGGAATTGCTCCATCATTTGGTGATTCTATTTTTAATTTTTTGAGGAACCACCATACTGTTTTCCACAGCAGCTGCACCATTTTATATTCCTACCAACAGTGCACAGGCTTCCAGTTTCTCCACATCCTTGCCAATACTTGTTATTTTCTGTTTTTTTTTTTAATAGTAGCCATCTTAATGGATGCGAGGTAGTATCCCATAGTTTTCATTTGCATTTCTCTAATGAATTAGTGATGTTGAGCATCTTTTCATGTGTTTATTGGCCATTTGTATATCTTTTTTGGAGAAATATCTATTTATATGTCCACGTTTGAATCAGGTTGCCTCTTTTCTTTTCTTTTGATACGGAGTTTTGCCCTGTTGCCTAGGCTGAAGTGCAGTGGTTCAGTCTCAGCTCACTACAACCTCTGCCCCCCGGGTTCAAGCGATTCTCCTGCCTCAGCCTCCAGAGTAGCTGGGATTATAGGCGCCTGCCATCATGCCCTGCTAATTTTTGTATTTTTAGTAGAGACAGGGTTTCACCATATTGGCCAGGCTGGTTTCGAACTCCTGGCCTCAGGTGATCCACCCGCCTCAGCCTCCCAAAGTGCGGGGATTACAGGTGTGAGCCACCACACCCGGCCTGGGTTGCTTTTTTCTTTCGTTGTTGATTTTAGTGCAGTTTTAAGAAACTTTTTAAAGCCTTGTTTATGATAGCCAACACTAGTGACTGTAATGTATTCCCCTCGGGAATAAGTAATAAATCTGTGTTATATTTGAGTACATTTTGCTCAAAATAAAGAATTTAACGAATTGTCTCATGCCAAGAGATTTTATGAGTACTTTGGCTGTTGGTAGTGCCTTACTTTCAGAAGGATAATTTTTGGAGAAATTTCACCTCGTATTTAGGTACGTATGGTCTCTCATCTTGGTCTTGGTGAATCAGACTTGTCATAGGAGTGCTCCAACTTTCTTGTTGGTAGTAGCTTGAGCCCTCTGAAAAGTAGTTAATCCATACTTCATAAAGAGTTGTTCTGAAATTAGTCACCTCTGTACTGTACTGTTGTTGTTGTGTTTTTTTTTTTTTTTTTTTTTTTGAGGAGTCTCGCTCTGTCACCAGGCTGGAGTGCAGTGGCATGATCTCCACTCACTGCAACCTCTGCCTCCCGGGCTCAAGGAATTCTCTTGCTTCAGCCTCCCAAGTAGCTGGAATTACAGGCATGTGCCACCACAGCCGGCTAATTTTGTACTTTTAGTAGAGATGGGGTTTCGCCAGTTGGCTAGGCTGGTCTTGAACTCCTGACCTCAAGTGATCCGCCCACCTTGGCCTCCCAAAGTGCTGGGATTGCAGGCGTGAGCCACCATGCCCAGCTGGGAGAAGCTTTAACCTGGATTCAGGAACAGAGGTAGGAGAACCTAAGATCACAGGCCTCATCTGACGTGGTCATTTTGCATATACTTCTTAGCTTTTTGGAGATCTTTTCATTTTGTTTCCATCTTAAATAACCTTTTCCCTGTGGAGAAGGTGCCTTTTTTGGAGAGAGCCATTAAGATTCTTTTATCCTGCTGCCTGCCTGAGTATTCTGGGAATCCTACAAGGATTTGAGGGAGCCCTTGGGATTCCAACCTAACAAATTAGTTTTGTGTAATATTGTTCTAGTCCATTTAGATTGTGTAAATGATCTAAATGGTGTAACCGTTTAATATCAAAAGTATAACAGCATTTAAGTCAGCTTTTCGAAGAAACTTTTATTTTTTAATTAAAAACAAACTTTTTTTCAGAGACAAGGTCTCACTATGTTGCCCAGGCTGGACATGAACTCCTGGGCTTAAGACATCCTCCTACCCTAGCCTCCTGAGTAGCTGGGACTGTGGGCACATGCCACCATGCCTGGCCAAAGACACTTTTTTATAGCTCTGCCTGCTGCTATAACAAGTGTCCCTAAATACCCATGTACATCCTATATTATTAGATTTCCTCAACTCTGGTTAGCTATGACTGAAACATTCATGCCATTGCAGCCAGTGCCCTGGAAAGCTATAAGCAAGTCTTAAGACCTGTGATAAGGGCTGACTTGCAAGCTAGCTGCCGTCCATCTTAATATCTGACGAGCCCAGTCATGATGGCTGTGTTTAATTGATCCATTTCCTACCTGCTTTCTCAACCCAGAGGCCAAGGGCAGCACAAAAGGATAGTGAATCTAAATGTCTCCAGTTTTTTGAGGTATAGGAATCTCCTATGAAGTGGCAGACCTTTGAGAAATAGTATTATGAGCTGTTCTGTTTTGCTGTGGCTTTGGAAAACCTTTGGATTCCTCTACTGAAAATTTGTTTGAAAAAAAAAATCTTTTTAATGAAACAGTGTGAGTCACAAAGCAGCCACCCCTTCTCATAATAGCATTTCTCACCAGGGGAATTTTTGGTAGCTGTTGGGGGAGGGATTTGAGTAGGTTGTGGATGATAAATCCCTTGAGGGGAACATAACCAAAGGCTGCCATATCAGAACGCTGGTGCTTTCCATGCTGACACCAAGCCCTGAATTCAAAGTGCAGGACAGCAGAATAGAACAGAGAAGCCTGTGCTCAGTGAATTGCTGCAGTAGCATGACCAGTGAGACTGGAGTTTCAATTAAAACACCGTTGTAGTGTAAAAGGATCATGAGATGGAAGGAGGCCTTGGGTTAGAGAGCCAGAAGCCATTTATAGGCAGAACATCAGCTTTCTGGATTAAAGGATGGCTGTGGACCTAATGATGAGAATCTAGAGGTCATGGGGAATTTCCTTACTGTCTGTGCCCCCCTTTTCCATATGGTCAGCTTGGTGCTTGGCACTGATCATGGCACACTTTACAAAGAGTGGATTCATATAAGGTCATCTGTGCTCTTCTAAGATTTTAGGTCTAAAGCATTTATAGTGGCGCCCAGAGGAGACGCCACCCAGTCAGCCTCCTTGTGGCATAGTGAAAATGAAACATTTAGGGATACTGAGAGCTTAGAAAAAGCCAGAATTATGATATCAAATCTCAGTTGCCTGTCTTAAACTTTTCTGCCAACCTAGCCTGAGTTTTAACTGTTTTCAACTTCATTATTTACAGTTTCTCGGGACTCATGTCTGAACCACTATCTTACATAAGCTACAGACAGGGGAAGGGCTGAACGGTTATTAGAAATGTGTTAAGATTTGCTTTCCTTTGGAAAGTCATGGCCTGTCTTCTGTGTTTTCCTGGCTTTGTACTTTTCTTCAAAGCCTGTTACCGGTTCCAGGTCTCCAGAGCTCAATAAAGGGGAAACAGGAAGTGAGCATTTGATGCATAAGAGCCAGCAAAACATAATAAAGGGCACAGGCATGGAACCAGGAGAGGGAATTGTGGGAGAGAGTTTTCTTGAAGGCATCAGTTCTGTAGGATTAGAGATATATCCTTCAACAGTGACTTTTTTAACTCCTTCAAACAAGGAAAAAGCAATTAGGAACCTCTGTTCAGAAAGGACCAATTTTTCTTAGGTTATATAGTAGAGGTTCAACACTTTCATATGATGGCGTACAAGTAATTATAAAGTATCTTTTGCCTAAGGAGTTCAGAACACAGAGAAAAGTGATGATCACCTTTATAAAGGAGTAAGAATTACTTCTCTGTCTCTTTACTTGAGGGCCCACAGGGTAAGTCTTATCATGAGTTCCAGCCTGGAGCCCTGACTCTTACTTTTTCTGTCCATTCACTTTTTTTTTTTTTTTTTTTCCGAGACGGAGTCTCACTCTGTCGCCAGGCTGGAGTGCAGTGGCGTGATCTCAGCTCACTGCAACCTCTGCCTCCTGGATTCAAGCGATTCTTCTGCCTTAGCCTCCCGAGTAGCTGGGACTACAGGTGCATGCCACCATGCCTAGCTAATTTTTGTATTTTTAGTAGAGATGGGGTTTTACCATGTTAGCCAGGATGGTCTCAATCTGTTGACCTCGTGATCCGCCCACCTTGGCCTCCCAGAGTGCTGGGATTACAGGCGTGAGCCACCGCGCCAGGCCTGTCCATTCACTTTTAGTAATGAACTCTGAAGTTTTAGTCCTGCGATTACTAAATGGAAAAGTCACAGAGATTTGTGCTATTTCAATTTTGGTTCACTTGTACATTTCGGGAACTCAAATAGCTGTGTGACTCTGAAAATGGGAACTCTTTGGTGTCTTGGAATTATTTATTTATTTATTTTTAATTTAATTTAATTTTTTTTTTTTCGAGACGGAGTCTCACTGTATCGCCCAGGCTAGGGGGCAGGGGTGTGGTTTTGGCTCACTGCAACCTCTGCCTCCCAGGTTCAAGTAATTCTCCTGCCTCAGCCTCCTGAGTAGTTGGGATTACAGGCACACGCCACCACACCCGACTAATTTTTTGTATTTTTAGTAGAGGCCGTGTTTCACCGTGTTGGCCAGGCCAGTCTTGAACTCCTGACCTCAGATGATCCACCCGCCTTAGCTTCCCAAAGTGCTGGGATTAGAGGTGTGAGCTGCCGCGCCTAGCCTGGAATTATTTTTTTAAAAATGAAATATTTTAGGCATTCAAGAAAGATAATATGCTCACCTACCAAGCAGATTATAATAACTAAAACATTACAGATATAATTGTATGTACCCTGGCTTATTCCCATTTTCTCCTTCCCTCTCCAAAGGGAACGACTGCCCTCACTCGTGTTTTTCCCGCCATATATGTTCATGCTTTTGCTCCCTGTAGCTATCCAAAACAGCATTTGTTTTCTGTAAACTTCATGTAAACTGTATAGACATGGAAGGAGAAAGATATTATGAGGTGTGTGTGTGTATATATACTACCTCAAAATGGAGGTAGTATATAAATTCATTTTACTACTTATTGCTATAGCACAATTATTTTCACAGCTATACTCTATTGATCTATTTATTGATCTATTGATCTATTCTGTTATCAGTGGATATTAAAGTTATTTTTAGTTTTTGAAAATTTTGTTTCATTACATACGTGAATGAGTTTTTCTAGGGTACATCCTTAGTCATGAAATAGTGGGGTTACAGGGTATGTGTATGTGTGCACGCGTGCGTGTGTGTGTGTATGTATCTTCAACTCATAATTAAATATTGCCCAGTAAATCCCCAATGTGCTTATACCAGTTTACACTTCAGAAATAACATATTTTTGCTTGTTCTGTGTCCTTGCCAAAATTTGATATTGTCATATCTTAATTTTTGCCAAGCTCTAGTGGGTATAAATAGTATAATATTGTGGTTTTATTTGTTATTTATATATTTGATAATATATTTATCTATAATTAATGTATTAATATTGTATGTTTAATCATTGTGTTTCTTCTGTGAAATACTTGTTCATGTCTTTGACTCATGTTTATATTGGGTGGTTTAACTGTTTCTTACTGGTTTGTACGAATGTTTTTGTTTTGTCTGTGGATAATAATTCTTTGTTGTCATATGTAATGTAGATGTGTCTTCTCTCAGTTTGTGGCTTATCTCTTTATTCTCTTTGTGATTTCTTATGGTTACTTAATTTTGAAATAACTGAATATTCAAGTATTTTCTCTTATGGCTTATGCATTTTATGTGTTAAGAAATATTTTATTTACCTGAGGTCATAAAGATGTTATGTTTTCTTCTAAAAGTTTTAAAAATTTGCACTTTGTATTTAAATCCTTAATCCATGGGTAATTAAAAAAAAGGTTTATTGGCCGGGCAAGGTAGCTCACGCCTGTAATCCCAGCACTTTGGGAGGCCGAGGTGGTTCGAGACCAGCTTGACCAACATGGACAAACCTCGTCTCTACTAAAAATACAAAATTAGCTGGGCGTGGTGGCACATGCTTGTAATCCCAGCTACTCAGGAGGCTGAGGCAGGAGAATCGTTTGAACCTGGGAGGTGGAGGTCGTGGTGAGCCGAGATTGCACCATTGCACTCCAGCCTGGGCAACAAGAGTGAAATTCTGTCTTTAAAAAAAAATCGTGTATTTAGTTTCAAGACAGGATCTCACTCTGTTGCCCAGGCTGGACTGTAGTGGCGCCATCACCGCTTACTGCAGCCTGAAACTCCTGGAGTCAGATGGTCCTCCCACCTCAGTCTCCTGGGTAGCTGGGACTACAGGTGTGCACCGCCATATCCGACTGATTCAAAGTACTGGGGTAATAGATGTGAGCCACAGCTCCCAGCCTATAATTAAATTAGAATGGGGCAAGATAGGGATATATATATTTTTCCATATATGAATAACCAGCTCTCTCAGCAGCATTTGAGGAGTAGTAAAGTCATCTATCCTTGTGCTAATACTCTTTTCTTTTCTTTTTTTTTTTTTTGAGACGGAGTCTCGCTCTGTCCCCCCAGGCTGGAATGCAATGGAGCGATCTCCTCTCACTGCAAGCTCCGCCTCCCGGGTTCATACCATTCTCCTGCCTCAGCCTCCCGAGTAGCTGGGACTACAGGCGCCTGCCACTACACCCAGCTAATTTTTTGTATTTTTAGTAGAGACGGGGTTTCACCATGTTAGCCAGGATGGTCTTGATCTCCTGACCTCGTGACCCGTCCACCGCCTCGGTCTCCCAAAGTGCTGGGATTACAGGCGTGAGCCACCGCGCCCGGCCGCTAATACTCTTTTATTTTTATTTTTATTTTTATTTTTTTATTTTTGAGACGGAGTCTCGCTCTATCGCCCAGGCTGGAGTGCAGTGGCGTTATCTCAGCTCACTGCAACCTCCGCCTCCCGGGTTCAAGCAATTCTCCCACCTCAGCCTCCCGAGTAGCTGGGATTACAGGCACACGCCACCACACCCTACTAATTTTTTGTAGTTTTAGTAGAGACATGGTCTCACCATGTTGGCCAGGCTGGTCTTGTACTCCTGACCTCAAGTGATCTGCCTGCCTTGGCCTTCCAAAGTGCTGGGATTACAGGCTTGAGCCACTGCACCCAGCCTGTTTTTATTTTTTGAGACAGAGTCTCGCTCTGTCACCCAGGCCGGAGTGCAGTGGCGTGATCTCGACTGACTGCAACGTCTGCCTCCCGGGTTCAAGCAATTCTCATGCCATAGCCTCCAGAGTAGCTGGGACTACAGGCGTCTGTCACCATGCCCGGCTTTTTTTTTTTTTTTTTTTTTTTTGTATGAGTAGAGATGGGGTTTCACCATATTGGTCAGGCTGGTCTCGAACTCCTGACCTCAGGTGATTCACCTGCCTCGGACTCCCAGAGTGCTGGGATTACAGGCGTGAGCCACTGCGGCCGGCCTACTGTTTTATTTACTATGGTTTTGTAATAGGTCTTGCTACATGGAAGGGCAAAACTGTGTTGGCTAACTGAATCTTTCTAAGGGACAAATAAGGGAATCCAGATAGAATCAACACAATGAAGTACAGAGTACCAGGAACTGTTCTGTTTAAAGCTGGTATTCTTTTTTAATGACAGGACATCTGGCAAACCCACCCTAATGGGCAGTTTCATTTTTTTCCCTACTATATTGCACAAACAATAACATTTCCTGATGTCTTTGTATTGCAAACAGCAGAGTAAACAGTTCTGTATGTTACAGACAACAACAGTAAAAACAACAAAAACTGGTTAGCTATTTTTGGCACTTTGTGCTTCCAGATAAATTTTAGAATCAGCTTTGTTAACTTTCTGTGAGGAGAAAAAACTGTTAGGATATTTATTAGAATTAAATTGAGTTTATCAATAAGCCATTTTTGTAAATTTGGGCTTATCCATGAATCTGATAGAATTGATTTACAGATATAAAAATAAAAATTTTAAACATTTTATTTACATTTAAAATTTTTGGAAATAATTTCAGACTTACAGAAAAGTTGCAGAACTTATACAAATAAATATTACATATCCATCTCCCAGAATTCTCAAAGGTTATCAGAAAGATAAATCATTGACATCCATTATGTTCTTGAATCTGGAAAGCAGCTTAAGATCTTAATAAACACAACTTTTCAAGTTTAAGAAATCTGTATTGATCTGCTCCTGGGAATTGGAGAGCCATGTGATCTTAAAAGTGACATGGTGTGACTTAGACTAGGCCTAAAACTGAGATCTCCTTTAATCATTGTTGGTCTGTATCCTTATGTGAACAGAAATAAATCCACTGCCACTCTCTGCTCCCAAGGTGCTTGGATCCAATCTGTTGAAAGAAGGGCTTCTTAGACAGCTGTAGGGTAGATAATTCAAATCAAGTCGGCATCAGGATGACACAAGAATGGCTTCTGGAAGTTTGGCTCAGCTGAGCCAGAGATGCCTTTATTGGAGGAATGGGACACCCTCTCTTGGGAGAGACAGTATAGGGTAGTAGTTAAGGTCACAGGCTTGACACCAGACTGTCTTTGTTGTGAATCCCAGTGTTGCTAATTTTTGGTTTTGGAAGCTTGGGCAAGTGACCTAACAACCTGTGCCTTAATTTCTTTACCTCTAAAGTGAAGCTAACAATAATAACAGTGTCTGTCATATAGGACTCATATGAATCAAATGAGTTTGTAGCATATCCACATCACTCACAACAGTGCCCAGCAGGTAGTAAGTGATCAGTAATGTAAGCTGTTAATATTTAATGTCACTGGATAAAGCTTTATGATTTTTTTGAAGATCTTGAATTCCTTTTGTTAGGATACCCTATAGTTTTGGTCCTTACTGTTAATAGTAGCTTTTAAAATTTTTTATAATTGTTTCGGGTTTCTTGTTATGCTCTTGTAGGTTTCATAGTTTTAATGAGAAATATCGACAGAAAATTCAGAGAATCACACCCTTTGCAAATAATGACTGTTGTGTTTCCTCTTTTGTAATCCTCTTTTGTGTTACTTTTCTTTCTTATTTTAAGATTGCTGGCTAGTTCCTCCAGTAAAAACCGTATTAGAATCTATGATCATGGGAATCCTTATTTTTCTCCTGCTTTTTTTTAAAGGGAATGTTTCCTGCTTTTGGAAGCATCACATATGTTTTTGGTATATTGCCTTTATTCTCTTGTATTCCTACTTTGCTAAATTATCACAAACAGCAATTTTATCAACAGTTTTCCTTGTATTTATTCAGATGATCATCTGGTCTTTCTCCTTTCAGTTGTGAATGATTTGAATTATGTTAATAGATTTTCTAATGTTAAATTATCCTTATATTCTTGAAATTAATCCTGCTTGGTTGTGATGTATTTTTTTAATACATTTCCAGATTTAATACGTTAATATTCTCCTTTGGATTTTTGCACATATGTCATAAAATTTCACTCATAATTTTGTTATACTGTCTTTTTCTTCTCTTACTAAGATTAATAAGGCAAGGCTTGGTAGCTCATGCCTGTAATCCCAGCACTTTGGGAGGCTGAGGCGGGCGGATCATTTGAGGTCAGGAGTTCAAGACCAGCCTGGCCAACATGATGAAACCCTGTCTCTACTGAAAATATAAAAATTAGCCGGGCGTTGTGGCGCGTGACTGTAATCCCAGCTACTCAGGAGGTTGAGGCAGGATAACTGCTTGAACCCAGGAGGCGGAGGTTGCAGTGAGTTGAGATGGTGTCACTGCATTCCAGCCTGGGAGACAGAGTGAGACGTCTCAAAAAACAAACAAAAAGATTAATATAGCTTTTTTTTTGGTAGAGACTACTATGGGTTTTTTTTGTAGAGACTACTGTGTTGCTCAGGCTGGTCGTGAACTCCCAGTCTCAAGCGATCTTCTCACCTTGGCCTCCCAAAGTGCTGAGAGTACAGGCATGAGTCACCATGCCTGGACAAAATACAGCTTTTTATTTATTTTCTTGAGACAGGGTCTTCCTCTGTTGCCCATGCTGGAGTGCAAAGACATAACTGTAGTATTTTCAAATTTTTTTTAAGTTGGCCTCTAACTTAATTGCATTATAATCACAGAACAGTCTGTATGATACTGATTGTTTCGTTTTTATTGATACTTAATTTGTGGCATACTACACAGTCAGTTTTCATAAATATTTCATTTGTGCTTTAGAAGTTTGTATAACAACTGTTGGGTGAGGGGGTTGGGGAATGCAGAAAAATAAAAATGTTGGGTGAAGTTTTATTCTGTATGTCCTTACATCAAGCTTATCAGTTATGTTGTCCAAATCTTCCATATTTTACCAACTTTTGATTTTTGTTTTGTTTTGTTTGTTTGTTTGTTGAGACAGGGTCTTGCTTTGTTGCCCAGGCTGGAGTGCAGTGGTGCAGTCGCGGCTCACTGCAGCCTCAAACTCTTGGACTCAAGCGATCCTCCTGCCTCAGCCTCCCGAGTAGCTAGAACCACAGGCACACACCACCACACCCTGCTAATTTTTGTATTTTTTATAGAGATGGGGGTTCACCATGTTGCCCAGGCTGGGCTCAGGCGATCCTCCCACCTTGGCCTCCCAAAGTGCTGGGATTACAGGTGTGAGCCACCGCACCCAGCCAGGTGTTCTTGATCTAACAATTCCAGAGAGAGAACTATGTTAAAGTTTTTTTTTTAATGACTGAATTTGTGAACTTCTCTTCATAATTTTGTCAAACGTGTCTGCATATAATTTGAAGTTCTCTTTAGAATTGTTTCCTAGAGAATTGTAGAGAGCATCTTTATCCCTAACAGTACTTTTTCTCTTGGTCTTTTTTTGTCTGGTATTAATGTCAGCTTTCTTTTTGTAAATATTTGCCTGCTACATCTTTTCTTATCCCTTTTCTTTTTCTCTATGTCCTAATGTCTTAGGTGTATCTCCTGTGAATGACATATAGTTGGATTTTTTTCCAGCCTATTTTGAGACTGTCTTTCGATTGGCATGTTTAACCCATTTAAAAGTATTATGATAGCAATTGTGTATTATCTTAATATCTCATTTAATACCTTATGTAATTTATTTAATATCATTAAATACATTATTATTTCATATCTTACTTTGTGCTATTGACCATGTTTTGTTTGCATTTTTCTCCTTTTCAGTCTTTTCTTTTCTTTTCTTTCTTTTTGAGATGGAGTCTCGCTGTGTCACCCAGGCTGGAGTTCAGTGGCGCGATCTTGGCTCACTGCAGGCCCCGCCTCCCAGGTTCACGCCATTCTCTTGCTTCAGCCTCCCAAGTAGCGGGGACTACAGGCGCTCGCCACCACACCCAGCTAATTTTTTTGTATTTTTAGTGGAGACAAGGTTTCACCGTGTTAGCCAGGAAGGTCTCGATCTCCTGACCTCATGATCCGCTGCCCTCTGCCTCCCAAAGTGCTGGGATTAACAGGCGTGAGCCACCGCGCCCGGCCCCTTCAGCCTTTTCTTAGAAAGGGTTTCATTCTACCATTTGGAAACTTTCAGTTCTGTTACAGGCTACTCTTAAATTTTTGGCTTGCATACTTCATTAAAATCTTAAATCAGTATCTCTACTCTATTCCCAAATAGAAACCCACAGTTTGTCTTACACTTTGCTGTGGATCGGTATTACAATTCTACCTTGTTTTGTTTGTTTGTTTGTTTTTGAGATGGAGTTTTGCTTTTGTTGCCCAGGCTGGAGTGCAATGGGGCGGTCTCAGCTCAGTGCAACGTCCACCTCCCGGGTTCAAGTGATTCTCCTGCCTCAGCCTCGCAAGTAGCTGGGATCACAAGTGTGCGCCACCATGCCCGGCTAATTTCTGTGTTTTCAGTAGAGACTCTTTCACCACGTTGGCCAGGCTGGTCTCAAACTCCTGACCTCAAGTGATCCATCCGCCTCGGCCTCCCACGATGCTGGGATTACAGGCGTGAGCCAGGCGCGTGGCCTTCCCCTTTGCTTTTATACCCTGGAATTAGTTGTTGCTATTCTTATTTGATGAAGTCTGCTTATTTGAATTCACTCGCCTGCTTGCCAACTTTTTTGCCTTCCCTTCCTTCTTTTATCATACTTCATCCTTTTGAGTTAAATTTCCTTCTTCCACAGATAGGCTTTAACACTGTTTTTTAGTGAGAGTCTATTGGTGCTAAACTCTATTTGCTTACCTAAAAGTGTTTTTATTTGTCATAACCATTGGATAATTAAGCTAGTTATAAAAGTCTGGGTTGGCAGTTACTGTTTCTCAGCAATTAGATGATGTTATTGTGTTTCATTATCTTCTAGCTTTTGATATTACTGCATTTGAAAAGTCTTCTCAACTCTTAGAGTTAATGTTTTTTTCTCTTGGCTGCTTTATCTTGTCTTTACTCATGGTGCTCTCCAAATTTACTGTCATATGTTCCGGATTTAATTTATTTTTATACATCTGTTTGCTATTTGTCCTTGAATATCAAATATCATGTGTTTCACAGCACCTAAGAAATTATCATCTAGTTATCTCTTCAAATTTTACCTTTCTCTTATTCTTTCCCATCCCTCCTTTTGAAAATCCTAGAAATTTTATATTGGGCCTTCTGTCTGCCTTCCTGTTTCTTAAACTCTTTTGTGTTTTCCAATTCTTTATATGCTTTACTATGGGTAATTCCTTATCTCTGTTTTCAGTACACTAATCCTTCCGTCCGTCCATCCATCCGTCTCGCTCTGTTGCTCATGCTGGAGTGGGCTGGCATGGTGGTGGGCACCTGTAATCCCAGCTACTCGGGAGGCTGAGGCAGGAGAATCACTTGGACCCAGGAGGCGGAGGTTGCAGTGAGATGAGATCATGCCACTGCACTCCAGCCTGGGTGACAGAGCGAGACTCTGTCTCAAAAAATTTTTTTAAAAATAATTAATTGGCTGGGCGCAGTGGCTCATGCCTGTAATCCCAGCACTTTGGGAGGCTGTGGTGGGTGGATCACGAGGTCAGGAGATCGAGACCATCCTGGCTAACATGGTGAAACCCCGTCTCTACTAAAAATACAAAAAAAATTAGCCAGGCGTGGTGGTGGGCGCCTGAAGTCCCAGCTACTCAGGAGGCTGAGGCAGGAGAATGGTGTGTACCCGGGAGGCGGAGCTTGCAGTGAGCCGAGATTGTGCCACTGCACTCCAGCCTGGGCGACAAAGCGAGACTCCGTCTCAAAAAAAAACAAAAAACAAAAAACACACAAATTAATTAAAATAAATAAATAAATTTAAATTAGTGAAAATTAATGAACAAAATTTAAATTCCATTTCTGAGTTACTCTAGCCGCATTTTCAGTGCTCGGTAACCACAAATGGTTAGTGACTGCTGTAATTGGACAGCATACATAAAGAACATTTCCATCATTGCAGAAAGTCCTGTTGGACAGTGCTGCTCAAAACTCTTCCGTAGTGCTCTTATAGTACAGAGAGAATCGGTAAATGTGTAATTTCAGAAAATGGATCAAGTTAACTTGCCCTTGTGCTGAGAGTCTAGGAGGTTCTCTTTAGCATCATACCATTCTGCATCAACTATGTTTAGGAAGAATTCAGAGACGGTGTTGCATTCTTAGGATGATTTATGGGATCATTGGTGATCCCAAGCTTACTTTTCTTTCCTGTAATTTGGTAATTGGAAGAGGAGAAACCAGGTAAGCAGGAACCCCCAATGTTGAATACACTTTGGGGAAAATGGGGAAAAATTTCTACATTGATTTTATGCAGCTCTGTTTAATCTGAGACTAGAGAGGATGGGTTTGTGAGGTGACTGGAGAAAAACAGCTTAAGTTCTTATGACTTGAAATTTGACTCAAGTTGGAAATTCCTTGTAATTAAGTCATCTTTTCTCTCCACCCCCTTAAATGGCCATCTCATTCTCCTTTGAGTTGCTATAGAACAGTTAAAGATTCTCAAGAAAAGATACCTTCCCCTACCCCACCCCCCACATTCACATACCCACACCTTCTTTAAATAAAGCATCATTTCACAGTGACTGGACTCCAGATACACCAAGGTTAAGAAAGTCACACCCGGCCGGACGCAGTGGCTCACGCCTGTAAACCTGGCACTTTGGGAGGCCAAGGTGGATGGATCACCTGACGTCAGGAGTTCGAGACCAGCCTGGCCAACATGGCCAAACCCCGTCTCTACTAAAAATACAAAAATTAGTTGGGCATGGTGGCAGGCACCTGTAATCCCAGCTACTCGGGAGGCTGAGGCAGGAGAATCTCTTGAACCCAGGAGGTGGAGGTTGCAGTGACCTGAGTTCACGCCACTTCACTCCAGCCTGGGTGAAAGAGCGAAACTCCGTCAAACAAACAAGCAAACAAAAAAACAAAAAAAGTCACACCAGCCCGGGGCCCAACAAGCTATGTAGGAGGGAAGAGCCACTGACCCCCAACCTTTTTCTTTGGCCATGGCTGACGCTGTTATAATTTACCTCACTGTTTATTATGGAGCCCTACAGGGGCTCAGAATCCTTTTCTTTCTTTCTTTTTTTTTTTTTTTTTTTTTTTTTTGAGACAGGGGCTCAGAATCCTTTTTTTTTTTTTTTTTTTTTTTTTTTTTTGAGACAGAGTTTTACTCTGTCACCCGTGCTGGAGTGTGCAGTGGCGTGATCTTGGCCCACTGCAATCTCCACCTCCTGGGTTCAAGTGATTCTCCTGACTCAGCCTCCCCAGTAGCTAGGACTACAGGTGCGTGCCACCACACCTGGCTAATTTTTTATTTTTAGTAGAAACGGGGTTTCACCATGTTGGCCAGGCTGGTCTCGAACTCCTGACCTCAGGTGATCCACCTGCCTTGGCCTCCCAAAGTGCTGAGATTACAGGCGTGAGCCACCACACCCAGCCCAGAATCCTTCTTAACACAGTACTCCAAGTGCCCACAGTCCATACTAACTGCTGGAGTTGATGTGTGAGACTAAGCCTGTTTACTGTCCTTGGCTTAGGGAATTGAGGCTCGGAGTTTACTATTAAGAGAAGGCATATTGTTACTGATTGCAGAGTACTTACTATGAGCCAAATGTGTTAGTTGAGAACGTTTTTTTAAAAAGTCTATTGTGAGTGTTTATTACCTATGATACGGAGTTAGGTGCCTAGTAAAAGTTCAGTAAATATACACATGAAGAAGTACAGTAATCATAGGAATAAAGATAAAGGTAGTTTGTGTTGGGAAAGAGTTGGGTTACTTCTTTCTGGTGATTTTTGTAGAGTTGTCAGCAGTGGCTTGGGATTGACTTTCTGCAGGAAATTAATCTCAAACAAAAAAGATGGTTTGTAAGATGACAGGAAGGGGTTTAGAAAGAGGCAGCATTTGCAGAAGGAAGAGGAGGAAGTTACAAAAGAAGGAAAGCCCTGGAGCAGGTGAGGGAGTTGGAAAGGCTGAACTCGCATGTGCTGCGCAGAAACAGAAGACAACAGACCTTTGTGGTTTCCAAATCAGTATTTTCTGTCTTTTAAGCAAATCTTTTAAGAAACAAAAGTTCTTCCTGCTTCTTTCCTGGTCACAAAAATAATCAGAATATTCACTGTGAAGATTTTAAACATTAATGTAGAAAGTGGAAGTTTCCCCCATGATCCCTCTGGTGTATATGTCTCCAAATTTTTGCCTCTGGATGAACGGGTGTGTGTAAAGCCGTAGAAAGCACATTATGCTTGTTTCACAACTTCTCTTTCTTATTTAATGTCCTCTTCATTGTTTCATGTTCCATGTACATGTGTGGATTTTATTATTTTATTTAATTAATTAATTTATTTTTTTGAGACAGAGTCGCACTCTGTCGCCCAGGCTGGAGTGCAGTGGCGCCATCTCGGCTCTCTGCAAGCTCTGCCTCCCGGGTTCACGCCATTCTCCTGCCTCAGCCTCCTGAGTAGCTGGGACTATAGGCGCCCGCCACCACACCCGGCTAATTTTTTTGTATTTTTAGTAGATATAGGGTTTCACAGTGTTAGCCAGGATAATCTCGATCTCCTGACCTCGTGATCCGCCCATCTTGGCCTCCCAAAGTGCTGGGATTACAGGCCTGAGCCACCACGCCTGGCCTATTTTATTTTGTTTTTGTTTCTGTTGTAATTTCTGGAAACTTGTACCTGGAAGTGAAATCTATTCACAGCACACTTCTCCCTGACTATCCCCCCAAAATTGTGCCCCAAAATGCTTATACCTGTTTAGCTCTTTGTTAGGGACCATATCTACCATTTGGCCACAATTTCTTTATGAGTTGTTATAAGACTACCACAGGAAAGATCGTATAGCCCCTCCTATAAACTTAGTTTGTTCTTAGGGACCAATTAAATAATAAGCCAGCAAAGAGCTCGACCCCCACTGCAGAGGACATTTCGTAAGAGGGGATTCATAGGAGCCCCACTTTCTCTTTCCCAGCCCTCTGTTCTGAAGAATCTGAATGTGTCTAACTTGTTCCAGAGTTCACTGTTTCTTTCCATTTTTCTTTCTGATGGGATGATTGCTTCTGCCAATGGCTAGACTAGAGCATAAGAAATTTTTATCTTGGATCCACATCTGAGAGCTCTAAAAGAAAACACCAGGCAGTGGGGGGACGGGGTGGGTGGGATTTTAAGTCAGGCCTGCAAGAGGCAGCTAGTCATGGGTCTGCACTCAGCCTGGTGCTTTTGCTTCCTTGGGGTGCTGCCAACAGAAACTGTCAAATAGGCAGCATGCTGGTGAGGCCTATACATCTGTCTGGGATAGGATCCCACAGAGGGGTCTTGTGTGGGATTGATCCAATAACCCCATAGTTTGAGTCAGGTGACAGGTCAGCAAGGGCCTGAATTTTCCTCCCTCTTCTAGTGATCTGCAGAATAATCAAATGACCAATAACTAAGCATCTTATTTGAGTTGTAAAAGAACTCTCATCTGTGTTTAAACGAACATTTAAAATATTCCTAAATAAGAAAAACATTCTAAGGTTATTTATTTTTTTTAAGCTGTTGCTGTTACATGTGACTGAGCAACTGTGTGGGCAAGAGTAAAAGTACTGGCATAGAACCTGGAAACGAGTTTAGAATGAAGTTGAACCCATTACCCAACAGCAAGGTCAATGTTTATAGCGTTCCCCTGAATTCAGAGCCCTTTTGGATGACATGTGTCATTTCCCTCATGCCTCTAGAAAGTGGAGAAACAGGAGCAGATTAGAAAAAGTACTTGGAAAAATTCTGTAATGATTTGAGCCTTAGCCAGGCTTCATACTTCAGTGTTTGAACTCTTCCCTACTGAGACTTTTGCTTTCATAGCAGTTTTTGTTGGTTATTGCATTAAAAAAATATATACAACAAAGTAGATCGTAACAGTAGTATGTAATAAGAACATTTCTGGCCAGGCGCAGTGGCTCACCCCTGTAATCCCAGCACTTTGGGAGGCAGAGGCAGGCAGATTACTTGAGGCCAGGAGTTCGAGACCAGCCTGGCCAACATGGTGAAACCCCGTCTCTACTAAAAATACAAAAATTAGCCAGGCGTGGTGGCGCGTGCCTTTAATCCCAGCTACTCAGGAGGCTGAGGCACAAGAATCACTTGAACCCAGAGGTGGCACTCCAGCCTGGGCAACAGAGTGAGACTGTCTCAAAAAAAAAAAAAGAAAGAAAAAGAATATCACTAATAACAGACATTTATTTCATCTTATTAAGTGCCCGGCACAGTTCTAAATGCTTAACATTCAATTATTGAATCGTCACCCCTTGAGGTGATTATTGTTAACATTCCTATTTCACAGATAAGGAAACTAAGACCCAGCGGTTAGGGAACTCAGCCAGTGTTACATAGCTAGAAAGTGGTGTGGCTCTAGCCATGTATAGTGGCTCGTTCCTGTAATCCCAGCACTTTGGGAGGCTGAGGCAGGAGGATTGCATGAGCCCAAGAGGTCAAGGCTGCAATGAGCTGTGATCACACCACTGCACTCCAGCCTGGGCAACATAGCAAGACCCTGTCTCTTAAAAAAAAAAAAAAAGTGCTGTGGCTCTAATAAATGGTATCTCATGTTGTTATTAAATTGCAATGAGTTTGGCCATCAACAGTTGAATTGTGGGAATCCTTTTTAGCCCTATAGCTGGGCCTATGACATTCTTTGTAGTTTTGTAAAATGGTGGAGTAGATTTTCTTACCTTGTCAGCCATAAGAGTTGCCCCCTGTGACTCCATTTATCTGCTGTTTATAATATCAGTCCTTTCAACCATCTTTGACTCCAGCAGGAACTACAGCCCATTGAACCTATTTTCTTCTCCCTTTCCCTCACGCCCTCATGCCTGTACTTTTCTCCTTAAATAACTTAAATTCCATGGTCAGTCATTATAATGACTGCCTCATGTACTACACTCTCAATCCTCTTCCCCTCTTTTGCCTTGTCACACTTGCTTGGCTAAATCACAACTCTGGTTAAATCCAACTCTCTGCCTACTTTGTGGGTGTGCTCCTGGGTTAGAAGAAACACTGAGCACATTCGTGGTCCTCACTCTTAATTCATGATTACTAACCTTAAACAGGCCCCTAATGCTGTCTGGGAATCCTGCTGTATTTCCACAGTTCCTTCATTCTCCAACCTCCTAGAGGACTCTTCCATACTTTCTCCTCTCTTTTAAAAACACCTTTCTTAGCCTTTGTTGATGACCTTCCTATTTCATTGAGAAAACAATGGCACTCGCCACCGTATCCACCCACGTGCTTGTATATCTGCCTTTTCCCCCTTTCCTGTAACTAGGTATGAGTTGTACATGATCCTTGCAAGGGCCGATACCTCCATTTGCAAACAAAATTTCATTCCCACTTCCTGAGTCCATCCAGAGTGCTGCTCCAACCTTCCTCTGCTCTCTGCTAAATATTACCGCTCTAGTGGTACATTCCTATTGGCATACTAACTGCTGCTATTTCTTCCATCTTGAAAACAGGAATAACAAATTAACTTATAGTGATTCTACTTCCCCTACAGATACTAGTCCATTCTGGTACTTTTTGTTTTTTGTTTTTGAGACGGAGTTTCACTCAACGCCCAGGCTAGAGTGCAATGGCGTGATGTCGGCTCACTGCAACCTCTGTCTCCTGGGTTCAAGTGATTCTCCTGCCTCAGCCTCCCACGTAGCTGGGATTACAACCATGTGCCATCACACCTGGCTAATTTTTTGTGTTTTTAGTAGAGATGGGGTTTCACCATGTTGGCCAGGCTAGTCTCGAACTTCTGACCTCAAGTGATCCACCCACCTTGGGCTCCCAAAGTGCTGGGATTATAGGCGTGAGCCTCTGTGCCCGGCCCCTGCTACTTCTTTTAAGATGAAAAGTTCTCAAGAATTCTCTTTTCTTGGTTTTCTGATTTTTCTTCTTCCATCCTCCTTGAATCCACTCCACTCAGGTGTTTGCCCTCATCACTCAATTGAAACAGCTCTTATCAAGGTCACTGAGGACCTTTGTATTGCTAAATCCAGTAGCCTATTGTCAGTTCTCAGTTTGGGAAAAGTGGCTGCATTTTACCCAGCTGGTCATTTCCTTCCCCTTGAAACACTGTCTTCACTGCTTCTAGAATACGATGCTCACTTAGTTTTCTTCCTATCTCTCTCATTGGTTTTATCTCCTTTGCAGATTCCTCTTTATCTCTCTACCTCAAATGTTGAAAGGCATGAAGGCTTAGTCCTTGAACCAACTCTCTTTTTATATATCACAAACTTGGTGAAGTCATTAATATTAGTGGTTGTAAATACAGTGTGTATGCTACATGTCCAGCTTGACTGCAATCTTGACCTTTTTTTTTTTTTTTTTTTGCTACATCTCCAGCTTGACTGCAGTCTTGACTTTTTTATTATTGTATTTTATTTTTATTTTTATTTTTGAGACGGAGTCTTGCGCTGTCGCCCAGGCTGGAGTGCAGTGGCGCCATCTCAGCTCACTGCAAGCTCCACCTTCCGGGTTCACGCCATTCTCCTGCCTCAGCCTCCCAAGTAGCTGGGATTACAGGTGCCCACCACCATGCCCGGCTAATTTTTTTTGTATTTTTAGTAGAGACGGGGTTCTACCATCTTAGCCAGGATAGTCTCGATCTCCTGACCTTGTGATTCGCCTGCCTCAGCTTCCCAAAGTGCTGGGATTACAGGCATGAGCCACCATGCCTGGCTGACCTTTTCTTAAAAAACAAAACAAAAAACTATTATTGGGTGGACTCAGTGGCTCACACTTACAATCCCAGCACTTTGGGAGGCTGAGGCGGGCAGATCACTTGAAGTCAGGAGTTCAAGACCAGCCTGGCCAACATGGTGAAAACCCATCTCTACAAAAAAATACAAAAATTAGTTGTGCATGGTAGCATGTGCCTGTAGCCCCAGCTGAGGCTGAGGCTGAGCTTGGAGAATCGCTTGAACCTAGGAGGCGGAGGTTGCAGTGAGCCAAGATCATGCCACTGCCCTCTAGCCTGGGTAACAGAGCGAGACTCCATCTCAGAACAAACAAACAAAAAATGTATTGAGGCTGGGTGTGGGCTGATCACTTGAGGTCAGGAGTTCGAGGCCAGCCTGGCCAACATTGTGAAAAGCCATTTCTACTAAAACTACAAAAATTAGCCAGGTGAAGAAAAAAAAAATTAGCCAGGTGTTGTGTTGTGGTGAATGCTTGTAATCCCAGCTACTCAAGAGGCCAAGGAGGGAGGATTGCTTGAACCCAGGAGGCAGAGGTTGCAGTGACCTGAGAGAGCACCACTGCATTCCAGCCTTGGTGACAGAGCAAGATGCTATCTCAAAAAAAAAAAAAAACAAAAAAAAAACCTGTTATTGAAACAATTCACATATCATACAGTTCACTCATTCAAAGTAAACAGTTTAATGGTTTTTAATATATTCTGAGAATTGTACAACCATCACCACACTTACCATACTCATGACAGTACAGAAATAAACACATGCATCTATGGTCAACTGATTTTCAACAAGGGTGTCAAGGCCATTCAATAGAGAAAGAATAGTGTTTTCAATAAATGCTACTGGGACAACTGAATATCCATATGGAAAAGAATGTGGTTTGGACCCCTACCTCATACCACATACAAAAATTAATTCCAAATGGATCAAAGACCTAAATATAAGAACTAAAACTTTGATCTGCAGTAGCTGGAGGGAAAAAAAAAGAGAGAAATATTTAAAGAAAAAGAGAAAAAAACTATAAAACTCTTAGAAGGAAATGTAGTTGGAAATCTTACTGACCTTGCATTGGGCAGTAGTTTCTTAAATATGACACCAACAGCACAAGCAACACAAGAGAAAAATAATAAATTTTAGAACCTTTTTAAATTAGTCCAAAAAGACACCCCATAACCATTAGCAGTAACTCTATTTTCCTCCATTTTCCCCTACCCAAGACAACCACTAATCCACTTTCTGCCTATGTAAACTTGCCTATTCTGGACGTTTTATATAAATGGGATAATATATAACGCATAGCTTTTAGCATCTGGTTTCTTTAAGTTACCATAATGTTTTCAAGGTTCACTCACATTGTAGCATGCAGCACTTTATTCCTTTTTTTTTTTTTTTTTTTTTTTAAGACAGAGCCTCACTCTGTCACCCAGGCTGGAGTGCGGTGGCGTGATTTCGGTTCACTGCAACCTCCGCCTCCCGGGTTCAAGCAGTTCTTCCTCAGCCTCCTAAATAGCTGGGACTAGAGGCGTGCACCACCACGCCTAGCTAATGTGTGTATTTTTAGTAGAGATGGGGTTTCACCACATTAACCAGGCTCGTCTTGAACTCCTGACCTCATGATCCGCCCGCCTCAGCCTCCCAAAGTGCTAGGATTACAGGCGTTAGCCACTGCGCCCCACCTGTTTTTTTTTTTTTAGACATGAGTCTTGCTCTGTTGCCCAGGCTGGAGTGAACTGGCATGATCTTGGCTCTCTGCAATCTCCGCCTCCTGGGTTCAAGCCATTCTCCTGCCTCAGCCTCCCAGGTAGCTAGGATTACAGGCGTGCGCCACCACACCCAACTAATTTTTGTATTTTTAGTAGAGACAGGGTTTCACCATGTTGGTCAGGATGGTCTCTATCTCCCGACCTCGTGATCTGCCTGCCTCAGCCTCCCAAAGTGCTGGGATTACAGGGGAGCCACCGTGCCCGGCCATGTCCAAGTTTTTGTGTAGACATTTTCTTGTTTTACTTAAAAAAATTTTTTTTCTAAGGTTTTTTGTTTGTTTGTTTGTTTTGTTTGTTTTGAGAAAGGGTCTCACTTTGTCCCCCAGGCTGGAGAGCAGTGGTGTGATCTCAGCTCACTGCAGCCTGACCTCCAAAGGTCAAGTGATCCTCCCACCTCAGCTTCCCAAGTAACTGGGACTACAGGCGCTTGCCACCATGCCTGGCTAATTTTTTGTATTTTCCATAGAGACAGGGTTTTTCCATGTTGCCCAGGCTGTTCTCAAACTCCTGAACTCAAGCATTCTGCCCATCTCGGCTTCTCAAAGTGTTGGAATTACAGGCGTGAGCCACCACACCCGGCTATATATACCTACGAGTAGAATTGCTCGGTCAGTTCTGCTGTGTCGAGTCAATTCTGCCGGATCTACCTGGTAGAAATGCTGGGTAACTTTAATTGAATCTTTTTGAGGAATTGCCAGACTGTTTTCCAAAGGAATTGCACAATTTTACACTCCCACCAACAGTATATAAGGGTTCTGATTCTCCACATCTTTTCCAACACTTATTATTACCTGTCTATTTGATAATAGCAGTCATAGTGGTTCTGATGTGGTATCTCATTATAGTTTTGATTTGCAAAGGATATTGGGCATCTTTTCTTGTGAGGTTTTTTTTTTTTTTTTTGAGACGGAGTCTTGCTCTGTCGCCCAGGCTGGAGTGCAGTGGTACGGTCTCAGCTTACTACACCCTCCGTCTCCTGGGTTCAAACAATTGTCTCGCCTTAGCCTCCCAAGTAGCTGGGATTATAGGCACCTGCCATCCTGCCTGGCTAAGTTTTGTATTTTTGTAGAGATGGGGTTTCACCATGTTGGCCAGGCTGGTCTTGAACTCCTGACCTCAGGTGATCTGCCCACCTCAGCCTCCCAAAGTGCTGGGATTACAGGCATGAGCCACTGAACCCGGCCTTTTCTTGTGTTTATTGGGTCTTCATATATAGTCCTTGGAGAAATGTCTATGCAAGTCCTTTGTCAATTGACTTTGTCAATTATCATTGCAGTCCAGCCTGGGCAACAAGAGCGAAACTCCATCTCAAAAAACAAACAAACAACAACACAAAGAAAATTAAAGACTTTTGTGCTGCAAAGGATACTATCTAGAAAATAATAAGACAACTTACAGAATGGGAGAAAAATTTTGCAAATCATGTTCTGATAAGGAATTAGTATATCTAAAATGTATACAAATGTCTTACAACTCAATAACCAAAAGACAAACAATTCAATTAAAAAATTTACAAAGGACCAGATGCAGTAGCTCATGCCTATAATACCAGCACTTTGGGAGGCCAAGTCAGGAGGATCACTTGAGACCCAGACCAGCCTGGGCAACACAGCAAGACCCTGTCTCTACAAAAATTAAAAATTAGTTGGGCATGGTGGTATATGCCTGTAGTCCCAGCTACTGAGGAGGCTGAGGCAGGAGGATCACTTGAGCCAAGGTGTTCAAGGCTGTAGTGAGCTGTAAGCATGCTGCTGCACTCCATCTGGGTGACAGAGCAAGACTCCACTGGATTACCATGGAAGGTTTAAGGGTACTATTGGCAATACATGTAGAGTCTATTTCTGGACTTTATTCTGTTTTTCTTTATACGTCCGTCCTTAAGCCAATACCATGTTCCTTTGATTACTGTGGTGTTATAATAAGTCTTGAAATCAAATATTATTATTTGATTTCTTTATTCTTTTTTTAAATTCTTATTTAGGGTATTCTCAGGCTTTCAAATTTCCATATAAAATTTAGAATCACCTTGTCTATTTCTAAAAAAAAAAAAAAAAAAAAAAAAGGAATGCTTGCAGGAATTTTGATTGGGATTTTGTTGAATTTAAGGATAAAATTGAGGAAAGTTAACATCTTAACAATATTGCAACTTCCAATTCATGAACACGGTATTTCTCTAGCTTCATTTAAGTGCTATTTAATTTTTCTCATCAGTGTTTTATAGCTTTTTTTTTTTTTTTTTTTTTGAGACAGCGTCTCACTCTGTCACCCAGGCTGGAGTGCAATGGCGCAATCTTGGCTCACTGCAACCTCTGCCTCCCAAGTTCAAGTGATTCTCCCACCTCAGCCTCCAAGTAGCTGAGATTACAGGCACACCACCATGCCTGGCTAATTTTTGTATTTTTGGTAGAAGCGGGGTTTCCCCATGTTGGCCAGGCTCATCTTGAACTCCTGACCTCAAGTGATCTGTTTCCCTCGGCCTCCCAAAGTGTTGGGATTACAGGCGTCAGCTATTGTGCTTGGCCTATAGTTTTAGAATAAAAGTCTTGTGCACATTTTAAAATATTTACCTCTAAATGATTCTTGTTTGATGTTGTTTAAAGATTGTTAAAATTAATTGTGACAAAATACACTTAGCATAAAAATTACCCTTGGCCGGGTGCAGTGGCTCATGCCTGTAATCCTAGCACTTTGGGAGGCTAAGGTGGGCAGATTGCCTGAGCTCAGGAGTTTGAGACCAGCCTGGGCAACATGGTGAAACCCTGTCTCTACTAAAATACAAAAAAAAAAAAAATTAGCCAGGTGTGTTGGTGCGCGCCTGTAGTCCCAGCTACTTGGGAGGCTGAGCCAGGAGAATTGCTTGAACCCGGGAGGCGGAGGTTGCAGTGAGCGGAGATTGTGCCACTGCACTCCAGCCTCGCGACAGAGCGAGGCTCCGTCTCAAAAACAAACAAACAAAAATTACCCTCAATTATTTAAAAATGTACAGTTCAGTAGTGTTAAATATATTTACATTGTTATGCAACCAATCCCCAGAACTTTTTCATCTTGCCAAACTATAACTCTGTACCCATTAAACAACTGCTTTCCATTTCCCTCTCCCCTCAGCAACCACCATTTTACTTTCTATGAGCTTGACCACTCTTAATAACTCATATAAGCAAAATTGTATGGTATTTGTCTTTTTGTGACTGGCTTATTTCACTTAGCGTAACATTCTCAAGATTTATCCATGTTGGAGCAAATGTCAGAATTTACTTCCTTTGTATGTACATAACACATTTTGTTTGTCCCCATTCATGCATTGCATTTATGGACACTTGAGTTCCTTCTGCCTTTGGATATTGTGAACAATGCTGTGAACACGAATATACAAACATCCTTTAAGACCCTGCTTTCAGTTCTTTTGATTTTAAGTTGATTAATTTTTTTGAGGCAGAGCCTCGCTCCGTTACCCAGACTGGAGTACAGTGGCATGATCTTGGCTCACTGCCCCCTGGGTTCAAGTGATTCTTATGCCTCAGCCTCCCAAGTAGCTGGGATTACAGGTGTGCACCACTGTACCTGGCTAATTTTTGTAATTTTAATAGAGACAGGGTTTTGCCACGTTGCCCAGGCTGGTCTCAAACTCCTGGCCTCAAGTGATCCACCAGCCTCAGCCTCCCAGAGTGCTTGGATTACAGGTGTGAGCCACTGCGTCCAGTTGGCTTTCAGTCCTTGGCTTTCCGTTCTTCTGGATACATATACCCAGAAGTGAAATTGCTGGATCATATGGTAATTTTATTTTAAAATTTTTGAGGAACTGCTATAACTTTTTCATAGCAACTGCACCATTTTACTAGTTTACATTCTTACTAACAGTGCAGTGCATAAGCGTTCCAATTGCTTCATATGCTTGCTGCGATCCCCACCCTCCACCCCCCCTCCCCAGGTTCAAGCTATTCTCCTGCGTCAGCCTCCCAAGTAGCTGGGACTACAGGTGTGTGCACAACTATATTTTGTAATTTTTGTAGTGACAGGGTTTTGCCGTGTTGCCTGGGCTGGTCTCCAGCTCCTGGGCTCAAGTGATCCTCCTGTCTCAGCCTCCCAAAGTGCTAGAATTACAGGCGTGAGCTGCTGCACTGGGCCTTAAAATGTTTTTCTTATAGAAAGTATACAATTTGATTTTTCTCTTTTTTGAGACATCTTACTCTGTCACCCAACTGCAGTGATCATGCAGTGGTGCGATCTTGTTGCCACCCGCAAATCCGAATGGCTCTGCAGCAACCTCAATTCTTGGCTCCTCAGAAGAAAGAATTCGACTGAGGAGCATAGGCAGAAGGAGAGACTGAAGCAAATTTTAGAGCAGGAGTGAAAGTTTATTAAAAAGCTTTAAAGCAGGAAAGAAGGGAAGTAAAGTACACTTGGAAGAGGGCCAAGTGGGCGACTTGAGAGATCAAATGCACGGTTTGACCCTTTGACTTGGGGTTTTATATGTTGGCATGCTTCGGGGTCTTGTGTTACTTCTCCCTCGATTCTTCTCTTGGGGTTGGCTGTCCGCATGCGCAGTGGCCGCCAACACTTGGGAGGGGCCCCATGCACAGTGTGCTTCCTGAAATTGTGCACATGCCCACTTGAGGCATTCCTTTACCAGCTAAGTCTTCCTAGAGAAAGGTCATAAACTAGTTAAACTCTGCCATTTTGCCCCTTAGTGCTCATGCTTGAGCCCACTCACCCAACTCCTGAGATCTTATTGGGATCACCAGTTTCAGCTTTTTCTATCTACTGGGAGACTGCCGTTCTCTGGCACCAGTTGCGACAATTATTATTTTAGGGGGACAGCTTAACAACTGCCTGACCATCACCTGATGGTCACCTGACATTCCTGGTTGGGGGTGTGAGGGGACCTCTCCTGCTCTGCTCATGTCTTACTAACTACCTCCTATAACAATCTCAGCTCACAGCAGCCTTGACCTCCTGGGCTCATGTGATCCTCCTACCTCAGCCTCCTGGGTAGCTGGGATCACAGGCATGTGCCATCACACCTAGCTAATTTTTGTTTATTTTTTGTAGAGATGAGCTCTCCTTATGTTGCCTATCATGCCAGGCTAATTTTTGTATTTTTTAATAGAGATGGGGTTTTACCATGTTAGCCAGGCTGGTCTTGAACTCCTGAACCTCAAGTGATTTCCTGTCTCAGCCTCCCAAAGTGCTGAGATTACAGCCGTGAGCCACTACACTGGGCTTGATGTTGCTTTTTAATCCAGACTGACAGTCTTTGCCCCTAAACTGAAATGTTTATATTTAATGCAGTCATCAATATAATTGAATTTAAATTAATTATCTTGCTTATTTGTTTCCTATCCAATACTTTCATCTGTTTCTTTTTTTTTTTTTCCCCCTCTCCTTCTTTCCTTCATTTGGATTAAGAAAAGTTCTTATTTTTTTGGCCGGGTGGACAACCTGTCTAAATGTAGAAACAACTTCATTTTCTTTCTCAGCTGTTCAAACTTTATATGTTTAAAAGGGATACTAATACCTTTGTGATAACTGGGTAAAGATTTGTCCAGATTACACCTGGATGGTATATGTTTGTATGTATGTATTATACACACATATGTTTAATTCCCTCAGCCACTCTGAACTGAGCCATATGTGATTTCATTTCTTTATTATGTTTGCTTAGAGTATATTCGAGAAGATGCTTGGACTATGCAGCACTTTTATAGGTCCAGTTGTGTTGATTTGGGAGAGAAGAGAGAAGGTGAGCATGAACTTGACAGTTCTTGTGTGCCTGTTCTGTGCCAGGCACTTGGTTAGTACTTTACACATGCTCTTATTTTTTTCCTCACAACAGTCCCAAGAGGTGGAAATAAACTATTTCCATCTTACAGATGGGAATTGACAGAGCTAGAATTTCAGTCTGTCGATTCCAGCATCATCTTTTGAAGCTTTCATGATGAGCAGAATGGATGATACTGTTGAGATCTGTATTCATCCAGGATCTTTTGTTCCTCCTGTTTCAGCAAACTCTTAAGATTGGAACTACATCAGTAGATAGGTGTGCAATGCCAGTCTTTTGCCTCATTTATTTAGTTAAACAAGGCAGCCGAGAAGTACTCAGTTTTAATGTCACTTGGTCTTCACTCTTTTTTTGTTTTGTTTTGTTTTTGGAGACACAGTCTCCCTCTGTCACCCAGGATGGAGGACAGTGGCGCAATCTAGTCTCTGCCTCCTGGGTTCAAGCGATTATCATGCCTCAGCCTCCCAAGTAGCTGGGATTACAAGTGTGCATCACCATGCCTGGTTAATTTTTTGTATTTTTAGTATAGACGGGGTTTCACCATGTTGACCAGGCTGGTCTGGAACTCCTGACCTCAGGTGATCTGCCACCTAGGCCTCCCAAAGTGCTGCGATTACAGGCATGAGCCAGCATTCCTGGCCCACTCTTCATGTTTGTGGGTAGATCTCCCCCACCCCAGACCTTCTCTCCAATTCACCTTTTCTTCCATCTCCTTTAACATTGTAAAAAATGGTTTCTGGACCCCAAATCTATGAATAGAATGTGCTTAGAGGCAGGAGAGTACTGAGCTGAAAACATCTCACTAACCACTGATTTTAGTTAGCATGGCCTTTAGAAAGGAGTTAAAGCACTCATGTAACCTGTTTTCCTAATACAAAATTTGGGAAGCAACAAAACCTTTTGCTGACAAATGTGGAAAAGTCTGTGATGAGGAAGTGGATTGGATCTTGCTTGTGAACACTTATTTTCTTCCTCCTGGTAGCTAGATTTCAAGCTTCTCTTATTCTTGAGAAGTAGTGACCAAGTTCATATATGTTGACTATGACTGCATATCATTTACTTAGAAGAATATTCTAGGGCAGACTTGAAGCCTATTTTTGTTGTCTATTGTTAGGCAACAAAACCTACCTCAAAACTAAATGGCTTAAAACAAAATCTATTTTATATTTGATCATAATTCTATGACTTGGGAATTCAGGCAGGGCTCAGCTGGATGGTTCTTCTCTATGTGACTAACAGCTGGGGTGTCTCATGACATTGTAGTCAGTGACTGTAATGGCTAAGATGGCTTCATTCACACATCTGGCAAGTTGGTGGGCATGATGAGGAGGCAAAGCCTTCTCTCTCTCGCTGTGACTGTCTCCCTAGTTGTGACTAGCTTGGCTTTTGTTATTTGGCAGCTGAATTCCAAAAGTGAGCATACCAGGCAGCAAAGGCAGAAGCTGAAATTCTCCTAGGGCCTACTAGCCTTGGAAGTTACATTATGTGGCTTTCTCCACCTTCCGATGGTCAAAACAAGAATTTGGTTTGGCATTGTGACAAGGGGAAGGGCAGGAGAGGGGACATTGCCGAAGAGCTGGTAAGATGGACACTATTGTTGCAACTATCTTTAGAAACATAATTTACCACAGAACACTTTCCTTGGGGAGCTTGAGCCCCACTGTAAGCCAGTTAAATAAGAATCTCTGAAGAAACAGTAAGATGCTCTCCAGGAAGTCCTGTGTGTGTGTTCTTCTAAGCACGATCTGCAGTCTGGCTCTTTCTGTTTCATACAACATGGCATTCCAGTGTGCAAGATGATGAGTCCTCCCACTCCTTTGAGCCATACTGATAAGAGAAATTGAAAATAATTTAAGTGCTGTTATTTTTTTTTTCTAGGACACAGTCCTACTTCTGTAAAATTTCCCCATCTGCTCCAGTATACAGTGATGTTGAGTACTATTGTTTTATAATCACTGGTGAATTCCTGGTAAGAACCATATCTTCTTCTGTGTTTAATCTCTGTGTTAAGCACAGCATTACATTCCAGTAGGTGTGTGATAAATCCTTGAATTGAACCATTGAAAATGGCACTGTTGCTGCTGTTATCAGTGCCTATCAGAATTGTGCAGAATTAATAGTTCCTATAGATCTAACAATTACATACCCCTGTTAAAAATATAGAAAAATGTGGTTTTGAAATGAACAGATTTAAAATTAGACTAAACTTGAAAAGTGGCCTAAATGTTTTTAATGGCAAAAACTTTCTGTTTTATTTATTATTTTTAATTTGTTTGGAAAACTTTTTTTTTTAATGTGGAAGCATATTTAGAATACTGTGAATAAATATAAGTTGCTTTCCTGCAAATTGCTTTATTTAGGGAGGCCTAAGGCAAAACCCTAAAGACTTAGAACCACTTAAAATACAGATAATTTACTTGGTCATTTTCAACCCAGGAACACACAGATTTTACTCTTGAAACTACTTATAAAAATCCTTGGAGTTAATGGTATACGAGAGTGTTGTAGCTCATGGAGTACTAAACCATATCAATCATAAGATTCTCCCTGATAACCTGTAAGAGGTACAGATTCCCAGGTTCCCCTTTGTTAGAGATTTGGATATAATACATCTCTGGTGAGACTTTGAAATCTCTGTTTTTAATGACTGGTCCTGGAGCTTTTAGGAATGCAGATTTATGGGCCCCACCCCAGACCTACTGAATCCAGTGGGAGGAGAGGGGTTGGTCTGTCAACAGGTTTTCCAGGTGATTCTTACATGTGCTGTTGTTGAAGAAGCACTGTTAATAGAGAAATCCCTTTCATAGTTCTTTGCCAGAAAACCACAGTTCTACCAGAAAGTATCCCAAAAGATTTTCACTGTATATAGGAACCTGCAGTTAGGGATCCTCCAGATGTTGTGGGATATTGGTTGTTACTGTTTTGAAACTGAGGTATAGTTGACATACCATAATATTCATACATTATAAATGTACAGTGATATTTAGTAAATATATAGAGTTATGAAACCATCACTAAAATCTTGTGTTTCTTTCTTTTCTTTCTTTTTTTTTTTTTTTGAGTCTTACTCTGTCACTCAGGCTACAGTACAGTGGTATGGTCATAGCTCACCGCAGCCTTGACCTTCTAGGCTCAAGGGATCCTCCTTCCTCAGCCTTCCACGTAGCTGGCACTGCAGGCGAGCACCACCATGCATGGCTTAAAATCCAATTTTATAACACTTCCATCTCTCAAAAAGTCCTTTTTTTATTTTTATTGTTTTAAAATGAGGGTGTCACTCTGCCACCTAGGCTGGAGTACACTAGTGAGACTGTAGCTCACTGCAGCCTCAAACTCTTGGGCTCAAGCAATCCTCTCACTTTGTCCTCCCAAAGTGCTGGGATTACGGATGTGAACCACCACATCTGAAAGGGCCACTTCAGAAAGTTCCTATGCCTGTTTTTAGTCAACCTCTGCTCCCCCCCGGGCAACTGCTATCTCTCTAGATTTGCCTTTTCTGGGAATTTCATATAAATGAAATCATACAGTATGTATTATTTTCTGTTTGGTGTCCTTCACTCACCATGTTTTTGTTTTTGTTTTTTGTGGGGTTTTTTTTTGTTTTGTTTTTGAGACAGAGTTTTGCTCTTGTTGCCCAGGCTGGAGTGCAGTGGCGCAATCTCGGCTCACTGCAACCTCTGCCTCCTGGGTCCAAGTGATTCTCCTGGCTCAGCCTCCTGAGTAGCTGGGATTACGGGTGCGCGCCACCATGCCCAGCTAATTTTTTGTATTTTTAGTAGAGATGGGGTTTCATCATGTTGGCCAGGCTGGTCTCGAACTCCTGACCTCAGGTGATCCACCCACCTTGGCCTTCCAAAGTGCAGGGATTACAGGCATGAGCCACCATGCCCAGCCCACTTACCATGTTTTTAAGTTCATATGTGTTGAGTATGTATCAGTAGTTTGTGCTGACGTCGGTAGTTTTTATTGCTAAATAGTATTCCATTATATGAATTTACCACACTCAGTCTATCCATTCGCCAGCTGATAGACTTTTGGATTGTTTTTAGCTTAAGACAATCATGAATGATGCTGCTGTGAACATTCATGTTCGTGATTTTATGTGGACATAAGATTCCATGTAAGAAGTTTGTGTTTAAACGTTTGAGAAACTGGCAGCCTTTTCCAAAGTGGCTGTACATTTTACATTTTCATGGGCAATGGTTGAGAGTTCCAGTTTTGCCACATCCTTGCCAACACCGTGTATTGTTGACTTACGGATTATAGTCATTCTAGTAGGTATGTAGTGGTACCACATTGTGATTTTAATTTATTTTATTTATTTATTTATTTTTGAGACAGGGTCTCACCCTGTCGCCCAGGCTAGAGTGCAACGGCATGATCTCGGCTCACTGCAGCCTCTGCCTCCTGGGTTCAAGTGATTCTCCCACTTCAGCCTCCAGAGTAGCTGGGACTACGTGTGCATGCCGCCATATCCGGCTAATTTTTGTATTTTTTGTTACAGATGGGGTTTCACCATGTTGGCCAGGCTGGTCTCCAACTCTTGACCCAAGTGATACGCCCGCCTCAGCCTCTCAAAGTTCTGGGATTACAGGTGTGAGCCACCGTGCCCAGTCCTCACTGTGATTTTAATTTGTATTTCCTTAGCTAGTGATGATCCCTTTTCATGTATTTATTAACAATTCTCTTATCTTTTTTGGTGAAATGTCAATTCAAATCTTTGCTTGCTTGTTGTTTTCTGTTTTTAAGACTTAATTCTCTCAGGAGTTCGAGACCAGCCTGGCCAACATGGTGAAACCCCATCTCTACTAAAAAAAAAAAAAAAATATATATATATATATATATATATATATATATATATAATTAGCTGGGCATGGTGGCAGACGCCTATAATCCCAGCTACTCGGGAGCCTGAGGCAGGAGAATCACTTGAACCTGGGAGACGGAGGTCGCAGTGAGCTGAGATCATGCCACTGCACTCCAGCCTGGGCAACAAGAGCAAAACTCTGTCTCAAAAAACAAAGACTTAATTATTTTAATAGAGCAGTTTTAGGTTCACAGCAAAATTAAGAGGAAGGTCCAATGATTTTCTGTATATCCTCATTTTTAAAAATTGAGTTATTTGTCATCTTAGTGAGTTGTAAGAGCTTATGTATTATGAATATGTCTTTTGTCAGATATGATTTGCAACTATTTTCTCCCAATGTGTGGCCTGTGCTTTTATTTGCTTATATGGTATCTTTGGAAGAGCAAACATTTTTAATTTTGGTTGTCTAATTTATCAATTTTTTGCTTTTATGAATGATGCTTTTGGTATATGTAAAAAAAAAGTGTCTAGACCAAGGTTACAAAAATTTCTCCTATTTTCATCTAGAAGTTTTATAGTTTTAGCTCTTACATATGTCTGTGTTCCATTTCGAGTTAATTTTTGGATATGGTATGAAGGAGGGAGTGTCTGTTTCTTTCTTTTTTTTTTTTTTTTGTAAACACACGTATTTCTAGTTGTAGCAACATCATTTGTTGAAAAGACCATCCTTTCTTCCTGAATTCCCTTGGCAGAATCAACTGGTCATAAATGTAGTGGTTTATTTCTCGGCTTTCAATTCTGTTCCATTGATTTATGTGTCTGTTGCTATTGTGGTTACTTGTAACTTTATGATAAGTTTTGAAATTGGGTAGTGTACAGTCTCCATTTTTGTTCCTGTTTTTCAAAATAATGTTGGGTTTTGACTATCCTAGGTCCTTTGCATGTCCACGTACGTTTTAGGATCAGCCTGTTGATTTCTGCAGAATGGTTTTTGAATCCTGGTATTTTTTCATTCAGAGGTCCTTGTGACCTCTCACAGAGGGCCTGAAATGGGCTCACTGCTCTTTAGAGGTTATAATAAGCGAAGGCCTGCTGTACACCAATGCTTGATGTATTAGCAGTCTTCCAGGTTTGGCATGTTGGGTTTAACAGCTAGTGGGAACGCAGGCCAAGGCCAGCTCCGGGACGGTAAAGATGACCCTTGAGTGCTTCCCTTGGTGTTACACTTGGTGTCATCCCACCTCCTTGTCTCACTGGTAGTTGGCACTCCAAAAATACTTGAATAGAAGTGGGAGACTGTCTACAATAAAGAACAAGTTGAGACTGATGCATTTATCATCTCTCCTCTTTTTGAGCCTCCTTTGTTTTAAAGCCATATTTATACCAGTGAGTTTCTAAGCAGCCTGGCCAAGTCTGGTTCCCTCAGCCCTGAGCTGTGGCCAGCTTCATGGTTGATTGCATTTATCAGATTTTTTTCACCTGTTCTTGCCTAAGCCTGTAACACATTATCACTGAAACCAGACATGGTTTTATCTTTTCAGAAGCTTGTGAGAGGAAACTGGTGCTTCCCTTCCTCAGTTTTACTTTGAGGAACATTTTATCTCTTTCTTGTAAAATTTGGCTGTTCTTCTTTTACATTTTAGACATGTGTTTGTTTTGAACAGGCTGCCTTCCAAAACTGTACAGTTCTTATCTTCCTTCTACCTCACCAGGCCTTTTTGTGCTGGATTCACTCAAACCCAGCTAATACTTACTGAACATTTAACTATAATATATGCAAGGAATCATTTTCAGTCCTGATAGATACACAGAAATGGATAAGACATGGTTCTTGCCCTCATAGAGCTCACAATCTGATAAAATCTGATAAAAGAGACAGTATATGGCATATATACACAGATATATATAGCATGTAGGAGACATGGGGGATCCCTGGGTTGGGTAGAGTACTGGTTTTCCATGAAACCTGTTGCATATCAGGAGCCAGCTATTCTTGCTTTGTACTTTTTTTTTTTTTGAGACAGAGTTTTGTTCTTGTTGCCCAGGCTGGAGGGTAATGATGCGATCTCTGCTCACTGCAACCTCCACTTCCCTGGTTCAAGCCATTCTCCTGCCTTGGCCTCCTAGGTAGCTGGGATTACAGGCATGCACCACCATACCCGGCTAATTTTGTATTTGTAGTACTGGCTAATTTTGTGTTTGTAGTAGAGACGTGGTTTCACCATGTTGGCCAGGCTGGTCTTGAACTGCTGACCTCAGGTGATCCACCCGCCTCAGCCTCCCAAAGTGCTGGAATACAGGTGTGAGCCACCATGCCCAGCTGCTTTGTACTTTTAAAATGTGATCTTGACTTTCAGAATTTAAACTTTGGAATTTCTTAGAGTGGTTTAGATGTCACCTTCCCTAGGTGTAGGACAGATAGAGCTCTGACTTTCTTTAAAATTTATTTTATTTTTTGAGACGGAGTCTCTCTCTGTTGCCCAGGCTAGAATTGCACAGCTTACTGTAACCTCTGCCTCCTGGGTTCAAGTGATCCTCCCACTTCAGCCTCCCAAATAGCTAGGACTATAGGCATACAGGCATGCGCCACCATGCCCAGCTAATTTTTGTATTTTTAGTAGAGACTGGCTTTTGCCGTGTTGGCCAGGCTGGTCTCAAACTCCTGATCTCAAGTGATCCGCCCGCCTCGGCCTCCAAAAGTGCTGGGATTATAGGCATGATGAGCCACTGCACCCAGCCATTTTTTTTTTTTAAATAGAGATGGGGGTCTTGCTATATTGCCCAGGCTGGTCTTGAACTCCTGGCCTCAAGCAATCCTCCTGCCTCCTAAAGTGCTGGGATTACAGATGTGAGCCACCATACCCAGCCCAAGCTCTTGACTTTCAGGCTTCCTCATCCTGTTGACTTCTCTGCCACTAATTTCACAAGGCAGTATGGCCATATTTTTAATTAAGTTATTTGATGGACATACCCCTTTCCCTTGGAAAAGGGACTGCATTTATAACAAATGAACCATGAATGACATACTTAAAAGTGAAGTAACATAATATGTTAAGCAGCTTATCTGTTATTTAATATAATTCCCTAAGGAGAGCTTAGTATGGTGCTCTGTCACCCATGGGCCTATTCAAAGTGGAATTCCTTTCTCTAATGTTGCATAATACTTCCACCAGAAGAAGGAGGTGGTAGAGTGTTTGAAATAATTATTGTGTTAGCTGCTGCCCCTGTCCTTTTTCTGTAATGTGGGAAACAAACTTCATCTTAGGATCTTCTGGCAGGTGTCCTGGTTGGATCATGGGTGGTGCTTGTCCGGCTGCCTCAAGGATCCAGCCTAGGGACATGTTCTTTGAAAACTTGATGTGAGAGTTTTATTTGTTTGTTTGTTTTTAATTTAACCCACACCCATGCAAACTATGTTCCCCATGCCAGGACCAGAATAACCCTGGCCAGGGCTCAAGAAAAACCTAGTAACAGACCTAAAATTAAATGCATGAACTCTGCCTACCCTTTTGCATTTGCATTATGGTTTTTTGTTAGGTGCTCTTGACCATTTTTTTTCTATTAGGAAAAGGCTGAGAAGGAGAAGCTTGAGTCATTACCTTAGGCATAGAGAGGGGATGGATGAGCTGTGAAGATTACTACTAATAAGTAGAGGTGGGACCAGTGCAAATTGTGCTGGGTGCAATATTTTTTTTTTAACTTAGCAATAAAGATGCTATGACAGTATCAATCGCTGGCTTTATCTGAGCCATCCATAGTAATAGACTTGTTTGTTTGTTTGTTTTTTAAGAGACAGGGTCTTGCTGTGTTGCCCAGCCTGGCCTCCTGCCATGGCCATAGCATGGTCTTGACTTTGAGTGTGAACCTGCATCTGGTGCCAGTAAACCTGACTTGCTCAGCTGAATCTTCTTCTTCGTCTTTTTTTTTTTTTTTTTTCCAGAGACAGGGCTAGTTCACCCAGGCTGGAGTGCAGTGGCATGATCATGGCTCACTGCAGTCTCGAATTCCTGGGCTCAAGTGATCCTCCCACCTCAGCCTCCCAAATAGCTGGCACTACAGGCCACTGTGTCCGGCTGTCATTTAGAATTTAATGTTTTCTTTTTCTTTTTTTTTTTTTTGAGATGGAGTTTCACTCTTGTTGCCCAAGCTAGAGTACAATGGCACGATCTCAGCTCATTGCAATCTCCACCTCCTGGGTTCGAGCATTTCTCCTGCCTCAGCCTCCCAAGTAGCTGGGATTACAGGCACGCACCACTATGCCTGGCTAATTTTTTTTATTTTTAGTAGAAACGGGGTTTCAACATGTTAACCAGGCTGGTCTCGAACTCCTGACCTCAGGTGATCTGCCTGCCTTGGCCTCCCAAAGTGCTGGGATTACATGTGTGAGCCACCACGCCCAGCCAAATGTTTGCATTTATATAGGCCTCAATGAGTTGGGTGTTTCGTTTTGTGTTTTGTTTTGTTTGAGACAGAGTTTTGCTCTGTGGAGTGCAGTGGCACGATCTCAGCTCACTGTAACCTCTGCCTCCTGGGTTCAAGTGATTCTTGTACCTCAGCCTCCCAAGTAGCTGGGATTACAGGCATGTGCCACCACGCCCAGCTAAGTTTTGTATTTTTAGTGGAGATGGGGTTTCACCATGTTGCCCAGGTTGATCACGAACTCCTGACCTCAGGTGATCTGCTGCCTTGGCCTCCCAAAATGCTGACATTACAGGCGTGAGCCACCACACCCAGCTGTTTTCTTCTATTATTATTTTTTATTTATTTATTTATTTTTTTTGAGACTGAGTCTCGCTCTGTCGCCCAGGCTGGAGTGCAGTGGCGCGATCTCTGCTCACTGCAAGCTCCGCCTCCTGGATTCACACCATTCTCCTGCCTCAGCCTCCCAAGTAGCTGGGACTACAGGCATCTGCCACCATTCCCGGCTAATTTTTTTGTATTCTTAATAGAGACGGGGTTTCACCGTGTTAGCCAGGATGGTCTTGATCTCCTGACCTCATGATCAGCCCGCCTCGGCCTCCCGAAGTGCTGGGATTACAGGTGTGAGCCACCACGCCCGGAATGAAGTATTTCAGGTATACGGGACAGTACAGAAAAATAATATAGTGAACATCTATGTGTTATCACCAAAATGAAATGTTTATATTATTTTTTATTTCTGTGGATTTCTCTGTACTTGTACCACTTACAAGAATCCCCACAATTTTGTGTGTATGTTAAAAGTGGATATAATCTGTCTCTTGCCATTAAAAAAAATTAAGCATTATGTTTTTGAGATGTATTCATTACAGATCTACCCCATTCATTTGAACTGCTTTATAGTGTTCCCTTAATATGTGGATAAATATACCTCAACAGATTTATTTATTTATTTTAAGAGATGGGGTCCCACCCTGTTACTCAGGCTGGTGTGCAGCAGCATGATCACAGTTCACTGTAATCTTGAACTCCTGGGCTCAAGCAGTCTTCCTGCTTCAGCCTCTCAAGTAGTTAGGACTACAGGTGCATGCCACCATGCCCAGCTAATTCTTAAATTTTTTGTAGTGATGGATTCTGGCTATGCTGCCCAGGCTGGTCTTGAACTCCTGGCTACAAGCAGGCCTCCCAGAGAGTCGGGATTACAAGCATGAGCTTGTGCCTGGCTCAATTTATTTATTTGTATTCATAGCAAGGGGCAGTTAACTTGATTCCATGTTTCCGTGGTTAGAAATAGAGTCACAATGAACACTTTTGTGTCTGTTTGTTTTCTCATTGTTATTGGCATGTGGAGGAGTGCTGTTGACTTTGTGTGTGTAGATCTTGCGTCTAGCAACTTTGCTGAACTTGTGTTAGTTATTACCATTTGTAGATTTTCTTGTCTTTCCTAATATAGATAATCATATCACAGCTGTTTCCTCCTTTTAAGCCCTTAAATCTTTTGCCTACCATGTTACTTTGCTAGGGCTGCTGTACTACCAACTGGGTAGCTTAAACAACAGAAATGTATTTTCTCACAGTTCTAGAGGCATGGCGGCTGAGATCAAGGTATCAGCAGGGTTGTTTCTTCTGAGGCCTCTTTCCTTGGCTTGCAGATGGTGGTCTTCTCTGCTTCTCCGTGTCCTCACATGGTCTTCCCTTTGTATGTGTCTGTGTCCTAATCATTCTTTTTTTTTTTTTTTTTTTTTTTTTGAGACAAGGTCTGGCTTTGTTGCCTAGGTTAGCATGCAGTGGTGTGATCATGGCTCACTATAGCCTCGACCTCCCCAGGCTCAGGGGATCCTCCTGCCTCAGCTTCCCAAGTAGCTGGAACTACAGGCATGCCGCCACGTCTGGCTGATTTTTGTATTTTCTGTAAAGATGGGGTTTTGCCCTGTTGCCCAGGCTCACCTCAAACTCCTGGACTCAAGTGATTCACCTGCCTTGGCTTCCCAAAGTGCTGGGATTACAGACATGAGTCAGCCCTAGCCCCTAATCTCCTATTCTCATATGAACACCAGTTATGTTGAATTAGGGCCCACCCCGATGACCTCATTTTTACTTAATTACTTCTTTACAGGCCTTCTTTTCAAATATAGTCACATTCTGAAGTACTGGAGGTTAGGACTTCAGCATATAAATTTGGGAAGGGACACTATTCAGCCCCTAACATTGAATAATGCTGGCTTGGCTCTCTAATTCACCACTGAATTAAAGCAGTGAAAGTGGACATCCTTGTTTTGTTCCTGACCATAGAGAGATTTAAAAGAGAATGCTCTTAAAATTTCGCCTTTACAAGTGGCAGTTGATGTGGGTTTCTAGATAACTTTCACTGAGTTGAAGAAATTCCCTTTTGTAACTTGTCGGCTCTCGAGAATAGAACCATTAGGGCCTGCCTTTGCCAGTTAAGCATTTTTGGCAGAAGGACTGCACAGATGATGATGTGTCCTTCCCACTGCATCCTATCAGGAAGCTCATGATGTCAGTCTGTCCGTGGCTTGGTTCGGGTGATCTCTACTAGGCAAAGGTGATCTGTAGCTGCCAACTCTGAAATGGTGCGCAGATCTCGTTTCCCAGTAACCTTTGACCAGTGGTTTTTAAAACCTGTGGATAATCCTTACATTCATTGAATTAAAAAAATTTTAATGACTATCCTTTTCATTTCAAGAAATTGTTTAGTTATTTTTCTTGTCTACTTTGTCCTTCCTTCCATTCTTTATTAGTTTTTTATTTGCTGGAATTTGGAATCCCTTTTATTTATTTATTTTTTTTGAGATGGAGTCTCTCACTTTGTCGCCCAGGCTGGAATGCAATGGTGCAATCTCAGCTCACTGCAAACTCCGCCTCCAGAGTTCAAGCAATTCTCCTGCCTCAGCCTCCTGAATAGCTGGGACTACAGGTGTGCAGCACCACACCCAGCTTCTTTTTGTATTTTTAGTAGAGACAGGGTTTCACCATCTTGGCCTGGCTGGTCTCAAACTCCTGACCTTAGGTGATCTGCCTGCTTTGGCCCCCCAAAGTGCTGGGATTACAGATGTGAGCACCACACTCGGCCTGGAATCCTTTTTCTAATGTCTTTAATTTTTAAAAAATTTTTTAGACCAGGTCTCGCTCTGTTGCCCAGGCTGGGTGCAGTAGCACGATCATAGCTCACTGCAGCCTCAGCCTTCCAAGCTCAGGCAATTCTCCTGCCTCAGCCTCCCGAGCAGCTGGGACCACAGGTGTGCACCACCACACCTGGATAATTTTTAAAAATTGCTTGTAGAGGCTGGGTGTAGTGGCTCACACCTGTAATCCTAACACTTTGGGAGGCTGAGATGGGCAGATCACTTGAGCTCCGGAGTTAGAGACCAGCCTGGGCAATATGGCGAAACTCCGTCTCTACAAAAAATGCAAAAAACAAATCTCGCTGCTTCTACTTACTTCTGTACAGTAAGACTAGCCCACTGAGTGGTCCTTTGTACCTTCACCCAGTTTTCTTCAGTGGTACATCCTACATAATTATGGTGCAATAGCAAAATGAGGCAATTGGCATGGGTGCTGTTAGTACCATCCATAGACCATATTCAGATCTCATCACTTTCACATGCACCCATTTGTGTGTGTATGTGTGTGTGTGTGTGTGTGGTTTAGTGCAGTTTCATCATACATATGGGTTTATGTATCCAACATCACAATCAAGATAACTGTTCCACTACCTCACAGATCCCTAATGCTGCCCATTATAGTCATACCCATCTCTCTTCCCTCCTCCCCATCCCTAATACCAGTCAGCCACTAGTCTCTTCTCCAGCTCTAGAATTTCATCATTTCAGTAATGCTATACAAATGGAATCATAGGGCATGTAATCCTTGGGATTGGCTTTCTTCACTTAGCATAATTCTCCAAACTCTTGTGTATTTCAATAGTCCATTCCTTTTTATTGCTACGTAGTAGTCCATGTTATGGATGGACCACGGTTTGTTTAATCCATCCGAGGACCTTTTTAAAATACTTGTGGCCAGATGCAGTGGCTCACTCCTGTAATCCCAGCACTTGGTGAGGTCGAGGCGGGAGGATTGCTTGACCCCAGGAATTCGAGACCAGACTGGGCAACATGGCAAAACCCTGTCTCTACCCAAAATACAAAAATTAGCTGGGCGTGGTTGTGCACACCTGTAGTCCCAGCTACTTGGGAGACTGAGATCAGAGGATGGTTTGAGCCTGGGAGGCAGAGGTTGTAGTGAGCTGAGATTGCGCCACTGCACTCCAGCCTGGGCAACAGAGCCAGGCCTTGTCTCAACAATCAATCAATCAATCATGTATTCCTGATATTAAAAAAAAAATAAAAATACTTGTAGCCGCCAGGCACGGTGGCTCACACCTGTAATCCCAGCACTTTGGGAGGCCAAGGCGGGCGGATCACGAGGTCAGGAGATCGAGACCATCCTGGCTAACACGGTGAAACACCGTCTCTACTAAAAAAATACAGAAAAATTAGCTGGGTATGGTGGCAGGCGCCTGTAGTCCCAGCTACTCAGGAGGCTGAGGCAGGAGAATGACATGAACCCGGGAGGCAGAGCTTGCAGTGAGCCAAGATTGCGCCACTGCACTCCAGCCTGGGCGACAGAGCAAGACTCCGTCTCAAAAAAAAAAAAAAAAAAAAAAAAAAACTTGTAAGCCAGGTACAGTGGCTCACACCTGTAATCCTAGCACTTTGGGAGTCTGAAGCAGGAGGATGGCTTGAGCTCAGGAGTTTAACACCAGTGTGGGCAACATGGTGAGACCTTGTCGCTACAAAAAGAAAAAAAAAAGAAACCTGGGTGTCGTGGCACATGCATGTAGTCCCAGTTACTCAGGAGGCTGAGGCAGTAGGCCCACTTGAGCCTGGGAGTTCAAGGCTGCAGTGAGCTATGATTGCACTGTATGGGTGACAGACCACCCCCTCCACTACTACCCATCTCCAAATACATCTATTTTTTTTTTTTCTGAGACGGAGTCTCACTCTGTCGCCTAGTTTGGAGTGCAGTGGCACAATCTCAGCTAACTGCAGCCTCTGCCTCCTGGGTTCAAGCAATTCTCCTGCCTGAGCATCTCGAGTAGCTGGGATTACAGGTGTGTGCCACCACACCCAGCTAATTTTTTACATTTTTGGTAGAGAAAGGGTTTCCTCATGTTGGCCAGGGTGGTCTCAAACTCCTGATCTCAAGTGATCTGCCCGCCTTGGCTTCCCAAAGTGTTGGGATTACAGGCATGAGCCACCGCGTCCAGCCTGCATCTTTCCCTTTTTTTTTTTTTTGGGACGGAGTCTTGCTCTGTCTCCCAGGCTAGAGTGCAGTGGCATGATCTCAGCTCACTGCAATCTCCACCTCCCGGGTTCAAGCGATTCTCCTGCCTCAGCCTTCTGAGTAGCTGGAATTACAGGCGTGTGCCACCACGCCCAGCTAATTTTTGTATTTTTAGTAGATATCGGGTTTCACCGTGTTGGTCAGGCTGGTCTCGAGCTCCTGACCTCATAATCCACCCACCTCAGCTTTCCGAAGTGCTGTGATTACAGGCGTGAGCCACAGCACACAGCCCATCTTTATTTAAACTATGTTCGTTTAATCATCACATATCTATTCATCTATCCACTCCTTTATTTATCTATCCACCTCTTATTTTGTACACATTTCAAAGTAAACTACAGACATCTGTATACTTATCTTTAAATATTTTGATATGTACATCATTAACTGGTGTTAAGTATTTCTTTATAGCTTTTCCTCTTGGTGGAGAGTTTACATACAAAGAAATGTACACATTTTAAGTACATGTTCACTGGGTTTTGACAAGTGCATGCATCGGCAAAACCCAAAACCCTATCAAGATAGAGAATGTGCCCGGGCGTGGTGGCTGACGCCTGTTTTTCCAGCACTTTGGGAGGCCAAGGCTGGAGGATTGCTTGAACCCAGAAGTTCGAGACCAACCTGGGCAACACGGTGAAACCCCATCTCTACCAAAAATACAAAAAAATTACCTGGGTGTGGTAGCGTGCACCTGTAGTCTCAGCTGCTTGGGAGGCTGAGGTGGGAAAATTGCTTGAGCCCAGGACGCAGAGGTTGCAGTGAGCCAGCATGGCACCACTGCATTCCAGCCTGAGTGACAGAGCCAGACCCTGTCTCAAAAAAAAAAAAAAGATAAAGATAATGTTATGTTACCCCACCTGCCTCACATTGTGAGTCAGTAGACTCGTAGTTGGGTCCAAACATAAGATGTTTGTAAAAAGGTCCCTGATTTTGACCACTACCCTTTTAAATAAAGAAGCTTGGGGATGTGAAAGTCCTCCTCCAGGTCAGCAGGCTTGTTTGAGGTGAGACCATGTCCTCTGACCTCAGGGCTATGACTGCCGTTCTCACTTCTTCAAGGCCACCTCCATTTCCAGCAGGCAGGTGTGTCAGAAAGTAAAATTGAGAGAACTGTTCAGTGAACACCCATATAACCACCACCTCGACCGTGCAGCCAACATTGTCTGTATTGCTTTATCACAAACTGTCTATACAGCCTTCCCTCCATCGATCTGTCTGTCCGTCCAGCTTACTGTTGTGATGCATTTCACAAAATGCACTCTTAATCATTGCATGATCTCTTTTGTGATTTTGCTCTGTGGAACACAAACTTACAGAGTTAAAGCAAGGCTGGCAACCCATGTGAAAATGAGGAGAATCTGAGCCTTTTCATTTGCTGCCATTGGGGACATGATGTGAATCGGTGCCCTCTGACTTAGCTCCATGGGGCCTCTGGATTGGAAGTGAGGGAGGAGCCTCCTGAGCAAATGGACTGAAATTCCTGCCCTAGGTAGTCTGATTGCCTTCGGGAAGCTCTATTTATAGATCGCAGAGGAAATCTAGGGAGCTTTATCTCACTTCCCACCCCACATAATAAAACTGGTTCAGGTGGGTGGCTAGAACCTTAAAGTTAAACATCAATTATCTAAATATACATATAAGGTGGGAATAGAGGGTCAGAAAAGCATTTTTGTTCTCTAACTTGAGGACTCCAGCTAAAAACATAAAAATCGCCAATGGCTGGGTGCAGTGGCTCATGCCTGTAATCCCAGCACTTTGGGAGGCCAAGGCAGGTGGATCACCTGAGGTCAGGAGTTCAAGACTAGCCTGGCCAACATGGTGAAACCCTGTCTCTACTAAAAATACAAAAATTAGCCGGGCCTGGTGGCGCACGCCTATAGTCCCAGCTACTCAAGAGACTGAGGCAAGAGAATCACTTGAACCTGGGAGGCGGAGGTTGCGGTGAGCCAAGATCACACCATTGCACTCCAGCCTTCTGTGACAGAGCGAGACTCCATCTCAAAAAAAAAAAAAAAAAAAAAAATCGCCAATGTCCAGTGGCTGTCACTATCAGGGGCTATTTGTGAGCTTCCCTAATGCCCATGATAGATGTGCCCCATGCTGTAAAACACATCCACCTATTAAATAAGCAGAGTGGACTCACATAAGTAGTAATTTCCTCACAAGCTCAGAAAATGTCTTTTCAGTTTGTACTTTGGTGTGTACACATCACATTTTGGAGAAAGTCTAGACTTTAGAAAAGAGCCTTTAGGGTATTCCCAGGTTGTTCCTGGGCTCCTGTACTCCCCGTTCAGGTCACCTCTGCTGGCTTTGGCTCATTGTGGCCACGCAAGTTCTTTGTTACATATTCCCTTTGGTGATCGGAGTCTTCCCAAGCCCTGGTCAAAACTTTACTTTTCGTATGAACTATGTGTCTTCCCCTTCAGGGAATAGGACTGATGCCATTTGAGATTATTTCTTCCTTCCTTGTTGACAATTCCCTTTGTACTCCCCCAAGGCCCTAAGCAAGGACCCTTAGTTTCCTCTGGTTTCGTGGTTCCTGTGAAAAAGGCAGAAGCCCATGTGGAAAATCCTCATCCTGCTGTGTTTCAACAAGCAAAGTGCATTTTGTCTTCCAGAGTGGGAAGGACCTTAACTGTGTTGACCAGAAGTGCAGTTCCTGGCTTCAGCCATTTTGCTTTGGAGAAGGAAAATAAATGCAGTGACCTTTGTTGTGAGGGTAGGGTACTCTTGTTCTAAAAGTCCATTTGTGGTGAGGGGTGGCCCTGCTGGGAGAAGCTGATGCCACTTTGCCTCCCTGGCACCCTGCCAGTTCTGTCTGCTTTGTTGACTTTGGTGGCTCAAGGGACAAGCCAGGCACTGGCTCATCTTTTCCTGCCTGATTCTCTGGGCAGATTTCTCCATAGGGTCTGCAGGGAAGTGAGGGAAAGCTGGGTATGGTCAGAGTGGAGATCACTATGTGGCCTTCTCAGTCCTCATGCTGGTCTGTGTCAGGTGCCTTTAATTCAGGGCCTAAGGAACCATTGCTTTTTAGCCTAAGCAGCAATTTAATAATTTAGCAATCAGGTAATACTGGCACTTTGTTCTCCCCTGGCTGTTTTCTCAAGCTAAGTTCTGTGTTAGCATTTCTTGATTTCTCCCCTGATACTAATCCTCCTGGGAGATTGGCCTTACCTATTCACGTGGAGCGTGGTTTCTCTAGGAATGTGGGAATTGCTCCATGGCAATGGTGCTTTGGCCTTCACTGCCCACATCACTGGGACCATCCCAGCCCTTCTTGTCTCTAGCCTTTTTTACAGGTCAAGTCCAAACAGGAGGATCTGACTCTCTTCTTGGTCTTTTCTCCTGTCTAGCTCTCTTGTTTTAGAGCAGAAATTAAAGGAGCAGGGTGTCCTAATGAAACTGTTACTGTGATCATATCAGCTCTCTAGAACAAATTCAGAAAGAAGGCCCTTTGTAACAGGCAGAGTGGGTGGGCAGGCGTTCGTTTGTAAAGAGATGGCTTTCCTCTCCCAACAAGCAGGGCCAGGCATCACCCCATGCTGCATTGATGCAAGGAGTGAATTGAGAAGTGTGGGAACGTCATTTGGACTCTTTCCATTGCTCCCATTTTAATGCTTTCTAAAGGAACTGTTTCTCAGGTTTAAATAAAGTGGCAACACTGGCTTACTAGAACTTATTTATTTTTATTTATTTATTTTTGAGGCGGAGTCTCACTGTATCGCCCAGGCTTACTAGAATTTAGAACCACTCCTTCATTTGTGTGTATCCATTCTGTCTTTCCAGTCCCCAATGTATGATGTAGAATCTCACCTTCTTGCAGCAGAACCAGTGCCCTAAGTTATTGGATGTCTTTGTTGTGAAGAACTTGGTTCCAGCACTTTCCATGCTACCAGCCCAGGAGTAGGTCGTGTTCTGTCCTCAAACATTGGAGTCTTGGGTAGACTGCAGGCCTGATGACAGGCATTGCTCGTCTCCCTATGAGAGGCCTTTTCCTTCCTTTGCCCACAGAGCATTGTGGACACACCAGCTGCCTGCCTGGAAGAAGGAGCTCCTTCCTACCAGCCTGTGGAGTCTCATTTCTGCTGGAAAGGCATAAGAATGCTGCAGACTTGACCTCGGGACCCTACCACGCTTTCCAAGTGACCTTAGAGATTAAAGGTCTTTGATTTTACAGAAGAAAAACAGCATAAACACTCAGTCTTGTGGGGGTAGTTATTGCCTTTCCTACTAAAAGTAGCATTACCTGGGAAAGCCGGCCTTGCCTCCAACTGGGCACATCCTTGAAGGACCAAGAGGGTCTTCTAAGAAAACCGTCAATGTTTCTGTTCCAGTATTTCCTCGATAAAGACATTTGCCAACCAGTGATCCAAGATGTTCCTCAGCTGCTCAGAATTTACCTCAATTCCTTTGCTGAGCAGGCATGTTGTATTTCTATGTAATGGGGCATATTTGCCATTGGAGAAAATTCTGAGGACTGTAATCATTTTAGCCATTAATAGCTGATGGTCAGTTCTGCAGGTGCCTCTCCCCATATCACATTAAGACTCCTTTTTATATATAGTTTGAAGTTTAAGGATCCATAAGGAAGAATTGGAATCTTCTTCTTAAGAGGTATGGGCTTAAGGAAGTTGAACTGTAAAAGGATCAGTTTCATTCTATTCAGCCCAGCGTGTAAGCCTAGTGACTGTGTGTTCATTCACATTTTCATCAGGCAGCTCTGGCCAGAGGCCCTGAAAGGGTTGAGTATGGTGGAAGATTCCATCGTTTTCAATGACAGTACTGCTCATAAGTTCTAGTGGTTCTGAAAAGAATAGGTTTAAAAGTGAGGTATAGGATTATGTATGATGTTGATGTTGTGTGTGAGGTTGATGTTTACCTTTCTTGGTTGACAAATCTGGTATTGATCCTCTGACAAGAATGGAAACTGTATGTTTGGACAAAAATACTGAAGATACAGATACTGAAGTTCACAAATATCATGATGTGAGAGGATAGATCATTTTCATTTCAAGGACTTGGTTCATGGAAAAACTTTTTTTTTTTTTTATTCCTTTGAGACAGTTTTCCTCTTGTCACCCAGGCTGGAGTGCAATGTCATGATCTCAGCTCACTGCAACCTCTGCCTCCTGGGTTCAAGTGATTCTCTTGCCTCAGCCTCCCTAGTAGCTGGGATTACAGGTGTGTGCCACCATGCTTGGCTAATTTTTGTATTTTTAGTAGAGATGGGGTAACTTAAGAAGTTACCATGTTGGCCAGGCTGGTTTTGAACTCCTGACCTCATGTGATCCACCCGCCTTGGCCTCCCAAAGTGCTGGGATTACAGGCCTGAGCCACTGCGCCCAGCCAGGAAAAGACTTTTTAATGCCACTAGATTCCTCTCCTGATTCATTCAGGCCTGTGGCATCCTCTAGTTCAGTTTCTTGGGTAGTTGGTATTACAGATTTAGAGTCTTATTTTGATGGACATTTCTCTATGCAGAGTACCGTGATGCTGTTGCATTTTCTTTCAGATTTGTTCAGAATCTCCTGGGGGTTTCTCTCATTCAGAATCAGGTACTACTGGGGCATCTTGGAATACCCCCACCCTGCCGTCCTGCTGCATGTCCCTGTTCCTTTGACTCCATTGTAGTTCACGTGCTTGTTTGTTGCTTATTCATGCCAGATTTCTAATCTAAATGGAATTTAGTAAGGTTATTCTAATACAAATACAGATGGTGACAGTTTTGTTTTCTTCTTTGCTCTGCTAGAGTCACCACGTTTGATCAACACTTGGAGTTTTTTTTAATATATTGATTTGGTCCTGGATAAAGAGGTGCCAGATTAAGAAAAGCTCCTTAAGAAGCAATTTATTCCTTAGCCAGGGGCTTGGCCTGTTTGGTATAGCAGAGTGACCAGATTCATTCTGGTCTTTCAGGTGCTATCTTGACCTCTTTCATTTTTATAAATAAGGGATTCATCTTCCCTGGCCTCAGGATCGTCGTAACAGCTGCTTTGCAAGGAATTCGATGGAATTGGTTCTTTCCTTCTGCCTTGGAAACTGCTATGTATTTTTCATTTTTATTTTTTTGAGAGTCTCACTCTGTCACCCCAGCTGGAGCGCAGTGGCACAATCTCAGCTTACTGCAACTTCCGTCTCCCGGGTTCAAGCGATTCTCTTGCCTCAGCCTCCTGAGTAGAGTAGCTGGGATTACAGGTGCGCACTACCACACCCAGCTAATTTTTGTATTTTTAGTAGAGATGGGATTTTACCATCTTGGCCAGGCTGGTCGTGAACTCTTGACCTTAGGTGATCCACCTGCCTCAGCCTCCCAAAGTGCTGGGATTACAGGCGTGAGCCACCACGCCCACCCAGAAATTGCTGTTTATACGTGGTGGGCTGTGTGTGGAGAAAAGTAGGGACCACTGCTGTTGTAAACCTTCTCAACAAATATGAGGCCTGAGAGAGAACCGCATTCCATCCTTTCTGGTCCTCTAAATACACTGATACTTGACCTGCCCTTTTTCCTTTTCTTTTCTTTTCTTTTTTTTAATATTTTATTTTATTTTATTATTTTAGAGATGGGGGGGTGGTCTCACTATGTTGTCCAGGCTGATCTCGAACTCCTGGTCCCATGCAGTCCTCCCACCTCAGCCTCCCTGGGACTACAAGCATGTGCCACAATGGACGCTCCTTTGCTTTCTGTGCGGGAGCGTTTAGATCTGAGGAGCGCTGTGGCTGGTCCCTTGAGGTGAGCTGTTCTCATCCATTATATGCAGCTTTTTCTGCTTTGGCTTTCAGTAGCTTTGCTTGCAAGGAGCCCTCTAAGAATAACACAATAAATGTTAGACCCAAGGATTATTTCCCCAAACCTGCTGGCCCAACACTGTTGCAGTCAGCAGGAACTAAGGAGAATAACAGAGTAGCCAAGGCCTCTCAAAAGAATGAGATAAATTGTTAAAGATGGGACAACTACTCTAGACCAGAAATGACTGCCATAGTGGGGATCAGTTAAAGAGGAATCATAGCCCTACTGGTCAATAGGGCTCCCAGGACTTGGGCAGAAAGTAAGTAGCAAACCTCATCACGCTGCTTTGGAAAAGGGATTTGGGTTGAGTTTGGTAACCTGATGACAGACTAGGTGGAGGGTAGATGGCAGTGGGTGTTGGTACTCGTCTTGCTCTGCTGGTTGGACTCAGGAGAGTTGTTCCACATCCTCGTGGTTCCTTTCCATTTCTCCTTTAAATAAATCGGTCTCATCCCCCAGGAGATGCGCTGGGCTTTCTGTGTGCCTTAGTTGAGAGTGTTTGACCACCTTGTGTTTTCCTTGGACTGTTGATGAGCTGCTGCCAAATGTTACTCTTCCAAGGGTCTGCTACCCGCCAGGCTTTTCATACTTGAATATAAACAACTAGATACTGGCCTTGATCCCCAGCTGTGTGAGCATCTGGGAGCAGTGAAGGAAGCCTCAGAATGTGTCAGGCCTGCCTGCTCTAGGAAGAGCCAGAGGAACTGCCCACCATCCGGACTGTTTTGAGAGTAGGTGTCAGGACTTTGCAGCTACCCTTTGCCCTTGTAGGCTTGGCCCCAGATATCTTGGATTTTCTTTTTTCTTTTCTTTTCTTTTCCTTTCCTTCCTTCTTTCCTTCTTTCTTTCTTTCTTTCTTTTCTTTTCTTTTTTTTTTTTTTTTGGAGAAAGAGTCTCACTCTGTCCCCCAGGCTGGAGTGCAATGGCGCAATTTTGGCTCACTGCAACCTCCACCTCCTCTGTTCAAGCGATTCTCCTGCCTCAGCCTCCCAAGTAGCTGGGACTACAGGCATGCACCACCACGCCTGGCTAAGTTTTGTATTTTTTGTACAGACAGGGTTTCACCATGTTGGCCAGGCTGGATATCTTGGATTTTCAAAAAGAACAGCATAATGAATTCAGATAAAGCATGAGAAATCTCAGATGCAGTGGGGGTATCAGAGAAAACTACCCATCTTCTTACTTTTGTTTGTGGCGAAATGGCTCAGATCTCGTAGGAACCGGTTTTTCAGCCATCAAAAAGACTCCCATCTATCTCTCGAAGTTTGTTCTCAGGTCTTATCTGATCCTTCCATTTCTGAATGTGAGCAGAGAAGTGTTCGGAGCCAAAAGTTCGAAGTTTTTACTCTACCTGTAATGTTTGGAAATTGTATAAATCAATTTAAACATGGACTAAAGGTCTTAGGCTGATGGATTTGACCGCTTCTTTCTCTCCTTCAGGCTGGCTTTGTTTCATTTGACCCTTGAAGTCACATTCTTTATGTTCCTTCATCTCATTTCTCTCTTCACTCCTTTACAAAGTCTAGGGGATCAGACAGACAATTTGACTAGGATTTTATGACTAGACCTCGTTTGATTATTTGGTACAGCCCAGGATATTAGGAGCTTCTCTCAGTTGTAGAAACCCAGGAGCACTTGGACTTGCCGTTATAAACCAAGGTGAAGTGACAGTTTTCTTTTCTTTTTTTTTTTGAGGCAAGTCTCGCTCTGTCACCCAGGCTGGAGTGCAGTGACACGATCTCGGCTCACTGCAACCTCCGCCTCACAGGTTCAAGTGATTCTCCTGCCTCAGCCTCCCGAGTAGCTGGAACTACAGGCGCGCATCACCACACCTGGCTAATTTTTGTGTTTTTTGTAGAGACGGGGTTTCACCATATTGACCAGGCTGGTCTCAAACTCCTGACGTTGTGATCTGCCCGTCTTGCCTCCCAAAGTGCTGGGATTACAGGCATGAGCCATTGCGCCCGGCCAACAGTTTCCTAAGTTAGGGTAGTCCCGCCTTGCCTGTGGCAGGAGCAGGGAAATATATCCTATCTCTGCATTTGAGCACAATGACCATGAAATCCACCCTAGCATACCAGACTCAGAAAATCTTTTTTTTTTTTTTTTTTTTTTTGAGGCATTTTCATTCTGTCGCCCAGGCTTGGAGTGCAGTGGAGTGATCTCGGCTCACTGCAACCTCTGCCTCCTGGGTTCAAGCGATTCTCCTGCCTCCCTCCCAAGTAGCTGGTATTACAGGCACACACCACCATTCCTCGCTAATTTTTGTATTTTTAGTAGAGATGGGGTTTCGCCGTGTTGGCCAGGCTGGTCTTGAGCTCCTTGACCTCAAGTGATCCACTTGCCTGGGCCTCCCAAAGTGCTGAGATTACAGGCGTGAGCCACCGCGCCCGGCCAGAAACTTGGATTTTAATCTTGGCTGCACCTTTGATTTTGATGGTAGACTTCCGAGGTCATCTCTATTTCTCCCCTGTACTATGAGGGTACTAGAGTTTTATAACTTCATGAGGAGGAGGAGGCTAAGAAAATAGTGAAGGAAGTTCTCAAGAAGGCTGTGCAGTGGTGACTCCCCTTCAGGGGACACTAACGAATTCAGATCCTAATATGAAGCTCTGATTTAAAAAAATAGTAATAATTTTTTTGTGGGTACATAGTAGGTATGCATTTTTATGGGGTACATGAGATGTTTTGATACAGGCGTTCAGTGTGAAATAATAAGCAGGTCATGAAGAATGGGGTATCCATCCCCTCAAGCATTTATCCTTTGAGTTACACACGAAACAATTACACTCTTTATTTTAAAATATGCAATTGTTATTAACTGGCTATAGTCACCCTATTGTGCTATCAAATAGTAGGTCTTATTCATTTTTTCTATTATTTTGCACCCATTAACCATCCCCACCTCCCACCACACCCCCAGTACCCTTCCCAACCTCTGGTAACCATCCTTCTACCCTCTGTGTCCATGAATTCAATTGTTTTGGTTTTTAGATCCCACCAATAAGTGAGAACATATGATGTTTATCTTTCTTTTCCTGGCTTATTTCACTTAACATAATGATCTCCGGTTCCATTCATGTTGTTGCAGATTACTGGATCTCACTCTTTTTTATGGGTGAATCGTACTTCATAGTGTGTATGTACCACGTTTTCTTTAAACATTCATCTGTTGATGGACAGCTCTGATATTTTTGCCAGCAGTTTTGTGATTTGATTTTGCATGTGTATGTGATGGCAAAGTTACCTAGGGAAGAAGACATAAAAAGTATGGGACTTCTCAATTGATCCCTACACCACAGTATGACTTTCACTCCTTCAGGTTTCTTAACACAACGAGTCGTCTTGTCACCAGCTTGGTTTAAAGTGCTAATTTGAGGAACCAGGTGCTTTGCGTCAGCTTCTGACCTGGCTGAGACCTTTTACTGACAATTGGCCCAAGTGTAGTAGAACTGGGAGAGGTTCCCTTTCCCAAGAGCCTGCTGCCGAGACAGTAGAAGATGGTGGTTTATATTGTATTTCCCTTAAGGTAATCTGTGAGAGAAGCTTAAAATTAGGTTACACTTTTGAGTTGACAAAGTGTCAATGAAAAAATATTCATGTTCTCGTTGTTATGCTACGAGATCTAAGCCAAGTGAGAAATCTAAGCAAATGGTTGTTCAGTCACTTCAGAAGAATCGAGACAACTTACAGAACTTGCTTTGACAGAGCTGTTCCAGCTCATTTGTAATAACATGCTTAGAACCTTCTGCGTTCAAGAGCATGTCAGAAGGGAATGCCTGGTCGTTGTCTCCCTGGGAAGCAGCATGGAGCACAGCCCCGGGAGACGAAGGTAGCAGAGGCCCGTGACCATCAAGCACCAGCCTCTCAAGGCATCTCTGAAGGCAGCTGAGAAGTTTCCATCGACAGTGGCTCATGGCCAGTGCACTGACCTTTTGCTAAAGTTGGCAGTTGCTGAAGTGAAATGAATTCTTTATCGGAAAGAGTCAATTAAAAGAGCTAAGTCAAAGAGAGTGCAAATATGGACTGTGTCTTTACCTTTCCACAGCAGCTTTGGCCGCATGCCCCCGAGCTCCCTTTGTCATCTATGTGTGTAGCAGGATCACCCGGGAGGAGCAGGGACGCCCCCTTATCAGGCTCCTCTTGGCCGCCTGCGGCAAGATGGGTCCTCAGTCTTTCATGTCTTTGTGAGAGCCTCTGTACGTCAAGCCACGGTGGGTAATGGAGGCTCATATGGGGTGGGGCTGGTGCTTGCTAGGAGAGGCGTCCGGAGGGCCTGGCCGTATGACACACACAGGAGGAACGAGGAGGAATGTTCTAAGTTACAGGCTGTGTGTGAATAGCAAGTACCCCCTTGCCTTTTCTAATGCAGACTTTTTTAAACTGAGGTGTCAGTTCTGACAATATTGTAGAACATTTACCACGTGGGAGGCCTGGGGCTTCCCAGCTCCTTTTGCTCACCTGGAGATAGTGCCCCCTTTCTTCAGGGTGGAAGAACACAGGGTTCTTCCAGAACTTCCCCTTGAGGGGACCTGTGGTAGGAAAGAAACATGACAATAATCTCTAACTTTTCAGAGGCTTTATAATGGGAGGGAAACTTAGAGGCATAAGCCTCACTTTACAAGTGAAAAACAGGAGACAAAGCTAAAATTTTTGCAGAGTCATGCGAGTGGTTAGGCACAGGCCTGGATGAGAACGTACCTGTTGTCAGCTCCCCACATAGCCCCGCTTCCCCGGCGCCACGCCAGCAGCAAGCTGGGCGCTCACAGCCGGACTCTGGAAAGCCCCAGGTCATTCCTCCTACCCTGATCTGCAGGGAGTGCCTTCAGGGAGGCCCGAGCAGACCCTGTAGCCTCCCTGTGGGGTGTGCACATTCCTGGAGGTGAGGGTTTAATTCCAGCCTAGATTTGGGGTGGGCATCACCAGCCAGGCCCCACCTGCTTTACTTTATCTCCCTTCATCTCTGATGTCTCCCACCTCCATCCTGCTTGGCATCCAGGGTGCTGCATTCAGTGTTTGCCGTGGATAGGTGTGCATGGCATTTAGCTTTGGAAAAATATATGGTGGTATTTCGTTGGCATGTTTTTAATTTTAGCCCAAAGACCTTGATCTACTCTTAAAAGTATTTGAATTAATAAATCAAGGAAGACACTGCGGGTAGTTTCTAGAGTGAATGATGAATTTGTGAAGTTACTGTGTGAACTCTGAAATTCAGTGGCTGTCAAGAGAGGTGAATGCTTGCGAGCACCTTGCAGACCTGCCCCCGCCACCAAGCTCTGTGAGTGGAAGACTCAATCAGAGAAGGAATGAGAAGAGGGAAAACTCCAGGCACAGTGCAGTCGCTGCCTTTGTTCAGCAATGAGGAGGGGAAAAGTGGCCTTTTGGGTTGGCTGCGACCTCCCTGTGTGTTATCTGCCCCCCTCATGCTAGGTGGCACTAGAGAAGTATTGGAGAATATGGAGCAAGTCTCCTGGCTTAGGATTTTTGTTAAAATACGGGGCTCCATTCTTGATATTTCTTTTCTTTTTAAAGAGACAGGGTTTTGGCCGGGTGCAGTGGCTCACGCCTGTAAATCCCAGCACTTTGGGAGGCTGAGGCAGGCGGATCACTTGAGCTCAGGAGTTCGAGACCAGCCTGGGGAACATGGTGAAACCCCATCTCTACCAAAAATACAAAAAAACAGCCAGGGGTGGTGCTGTGCACCTGTAGTCCTAGCTACTTGAGAGGCTGAGTTGGGAGGATCGCTTGAGCCCGGGAGGTGGAGGTTGCGGTGAGCCAAGATTTGTGCCACTGCATTCCAGCCTGGGTGACAGAGTGAGACCCCATCTCAAAATAATAATAATAATGAAATAAACAAGAAAACTCCTGAGGTCAGGCATTCAAGACCAGCCTGGCCAACATGGTGAAACACTATCTGTACTAAAAATACAAAAATTAGCCAGGCGTGGTAGCAGATGCCTGTAATCCCAGCTACTCAGGAGGCTGAGGCAGGAGAATTGCTTGAGCCCGGGAGGCAGAGGTTGCAGTGAGCCAAGATCGTGCCATTGCACTCCAGCCTGGGTGACAGAGTGAGACTCAGTCTCCGAGGGAAAAAAAAAAAAAAAAAAAAAGCGTGCTTAGAGCAGAGGTTCATGGGATGAAATGCAACAATGTAAATAAATCTCCCAGAACCTGCCTGGCACGTAGGAGTGGCTCTAGAAATGTCGGCTGCCGCTCTGGTTTTTTCTTCCTCCTACTCACTTGCCCCACTCCATGGAAGAGCTAAATGAGCAACGGACTCAGAGCTGCTTTGGAGAATGGAGACCTTTTCAGGCTGTTCCTGGCCCTTCTTCTAATACCTGGCACCCTGTGTGTCTTGTATCAAGGAAAGCCAGAGAGAGCTTTTCGGAAGAACTGACTGCTGGGCCTTGCCACAGCTCACCCTCCTGCTCCCTCAGCAGTGCATGTGCCGTCCTTTGCCTCTCACAGGGCCCAGCAAACTGGCAGGTGCATGGGGTTGCAAACCTGGTCCTGCAGGAATGTAGAATGGGTGTATCTCACCCCACTTCACGTGAGAGATAGGCCGTGTTCCTCTGACCCTTGCATAGCAACTCGTGTGCTTTCAAATAAGGAAAAAGGGGAATGTGTTTTCATGCAACGAGAAATTATACCAATCCCATTGCCTTGGTAGTTATAGTATTACAAGTGATAGCAGGCAGCCAGAGCTGAAGACGAGGAAAAGCAAAAATGATAAGAAAGCCTGGGGGAGGCTGTTCACTTCTTACTCTAGTACAATCACCCAACCCCGAGGCGCCTGCGGCTGAGGCTCCTGCACTGGGGTTGGCAAGTCAGCCCTGCGTTTTGCAGGGCTGGATGTGTTAGCACCTCCCTTAGACTACTGCCGCACGGCAACTCAACTCCTCCAGGGTTTTGTTGTTTTGTTCTGGCCAGAGCGTGGCTCTGGCCATTTGTTACTTACACCTTTGTAGTAGCAGTGCCAACTATTGTGACGTTTAGCTGAGATCCAGGGATAATTAGGGTAGGGATTAAGGTGTGGGGCGACTTGTTTTTAATTAATTATAAAAGTAATTTGAGTTCGTCATCACAAAATGAAACAATATAGAAAGCTTAAAGTTAAAGGTCTTATCCCTTCTTCTGCCCTGGTCTCCCTGCTCTTGGGTGACCAGGCAGCCCTTGTAAAGCATGGGTGTGTACACTCAGAAGTATATCCTTCCTTATGCTTATGCAAGCATGAATGGGTTTTGTTTGCTAAGGGTGTCACATTCTTCATGTCTATAACTTGCTTTTTTTTCCCCTTCAATTTGTGGACAAGTCAGTATATCGAAGTTTTACCCTTTTCAGGGCTAGTGGTAGCCCCTCCTGTGGACACTCCACCAATTATTAGCCAGATCACGATTAACCTTAGAGACAAGAGGACTGTTAGAAAGTCCTGTATGTGGAAGCCGCTGCTGCTCCTCTCTCAGGTGACTTTTTCCAAGTCCTGCACCTGTTGGGAGGGCTCCTCTGGAGAGCAGGAGTGTATGGACTTGGCCAAGCACCTAGGAAGGGAAGATGGGAGTGAGATGCCAAACCACAGGGTCAGAAGGCATCTCTGCAGCTAGGCTCCAAACTCGTTTCCCATTCAATTCCAGAAGTTCAAGGGTAGAGACAAGAGTTTGGAGCCTCGCTCTTTGAAGAAACTGAATACTACATAAAAAAGACTAAACAGATACTAATGTTTAATCACAAATGAAAAAGCCCCCTGGCACCTCTGTTACAAAAACTCCAAATAAAGTATCAGATAACTGGTCTGATAGTGTATTGAGGACATATATCACAAATACTGTTTTCCCCCAAAATACAAGACTGGTTCAACATCAGAGACCCTGTTACATCAGTAGACCAAAGGAGGGGAAGACATGATTATCTCATTTGATACGGAAAACAAATTCGATGAGTTCAGTACCATTTTATGTTTAACATTCTCAATAAAATATTGATGAAGGGATATTTAGTTTGATTTTTAAATCCTGTACCAAAAATCTACAGCAAACATTATATTCAATGGAAGATTTTTTGAGACAGTTTTGCTCTGTCACCTAGACTGCAGTGCAGTGGCGCGATCTCAGGTTACCGCAACCTCCACTTTCCGGGTTCAAGCAATTCTCCTGTCTCAGCCTCCTGAGTAGTTGGGATTACAGGCATGCGCCACCATGCCCGGCTAATTTTTTGTATTTTTAGTAGAGATGGGGTTTCACCATGTTGGCCAGGCTGGTCTCGAACTCCCAACCTCAGGTGATCCGCCCACCTTGGCCTCCCAAAGTGCTAGGATTACAGATATGAGCCACCACGCCTAGCCTAGATCTAGTATTATAAAATGATGATCTTCCTTTCTCGTTGACTTAGAAATTCAGGGCTATTTCAGTAACTGTGGGGTAACAAATTACCCCAAAACTTAATAGCTTAAAACAGTAATAATCATTATCTCTCACAGTTTTTGTGAACCAAGCATTTGAGAGCAGCTCTGCCAGGCGTTTTTGGCTTTTGAAGCCTCTCTTGAGGTTGCAGTCAGATGGTGGCTGTGGCTGCGACCATCTCAAAGGCTTTTCACTCACATACCTGTTGCCTGGTATGGGAAGACTCAAGCAGTTTGGGGCTGGGACAGCTGCAGTTCTCTGTCATCTGTTTATGTGTACGTTTTCCATGTGATCTCTCCAATGTGGTGCCTTCTGGGTTACTGCACTAAGTATAGGTTGACTCAGGGCTCCCACAGCGCTTGTCCCAAAAGAGAACCAAGTAGAAGCCATTTTGCCTTTCTGACTGCCCCTTGTAAGTCACACAGCATCTGCCACATTCCATTGGTTGAAGCAGGTGGGAAGGTCACTCTAGGTACAAGAGAACATAGACCCCATGTCTCGATAGAGGAGTGTTAATATCACTTTGTAAGAAGGTCATGTGGGATGAGATATATATTGGTGCTATCTTTGGAAAATACAGTCTGCTACAAGTAAAACCCGTTCAGAATTCTAATTGGATTTTTTGAAGAAATCTTATTTTTAAATGCATTTGGATTACCTAAGTTAAACTTCAGAAAGAAGAGAAAAGGGAACTTTTAAGCTTCTAAGCCATAGTACTAAAAGCAAATGATGTCTGCGCAAAAACAGGTAATAGACAAATGAAATAGAATAATGATCTCAGAGAAAGACCCATATACATACGGGAATTTAATATACGATAAAGGGGCACCATGAATCAATGAGAGAAGGATGGATTGCTTAATAGATAATGTTAGGAGAATTGACTAATTAAAATGGAGAAACATTAACTGGATCTGCACAGACTATCATACACGATGGGAGACTCTAGAAGGGCTAAAGACCTAAATGAGAATGGTAACAGCACAAAATTAATACGTCTCTTATCTACAAATCTGAAATCCAGAACGCTCTGAAAATTAAATGCTTTTTCTTAACCCACATGGCAGCAAAACTTGAGCTGAGGTGAAGCTATTTATAATCATTTATTTATCCTGCTTAATGTGAATATCCTATAATTCACTGCAGTTTTAAAAAACTATTATGATAAAAACTTTCAAACATTCAGAAAAATTTAAAAATAGTATTAGAGGGCCAGGCATGGTGGCTCATGCCTGTAATCCAAGCATTTGGGGAGGCTTAGGTGGGAGTATCACTTGAGGCCAGGAATTCAAGACCAACCTGGTGAAAAAGAGCGAGACCTTGTCTTAAAAAAAAAAAAAAAAAAATTAGCTGGGCATGATTGCATGCACCTGTAGTCTCAGCTACTCCAGAGACTGAGGTGGGAGGATTGCTTAAGCCCTGGAGGTCGAAGCTGCAGTGAGCTGTGATCACACCACTGTACTCCATCCTGGTTGACAGAGCAAGACCCTGTCTCAAAAAAATCATGAACCAGTTAACCCTGGCGTGGCCAGGGTCTCAGTTTGCGGGGGGCACACGCAGTGGAGCAGCTGTGCTGCTGTGGCCAATCCCTTTCTCCCGCAGCAGAGTCGGGAGTGGCACTCTGATCCATACCTACTGCTCCTTTTTCACGGATTGTCTACTTGATTGGTTTTGCCTATTAAAGCCAAATTCAAATATTTGTCCAAAAAGCTACAGACCCAGTGATCCTGCTATATAGCAGGACCTTTGGAGGAAGACTACCCCAGGTGTGTGTGAGGGCCTCCGAGACCAGCTGCTGCAGTGGATGAGCAGGGCTGGGGCTGGCCCTGGGGTCTAGCATCTGTGCAACAAGCTCCTCACCACTTCTGCAGCCACACAGGCCCACTACCTCTAAGGCACAAAGTGAAATCGCCCTGATCCATGCTTAAAATTTGGCCCTGGTAGCCAAGGCCAGAGAACACACTTCCCTTTTCACCCAACATCTATTCCCTTACTTGTCTGAGTCTTTTTTTTTTTCTCCCTCTTCTGTGAAATGGGCCAGAAGTTCCTCACTCAGTTATTTTGGGTGCATTAAAAAATGTGAGGGTCCCACTCCCTCCTCCCTCTCTTCATTCAGAAAATGGATGGAATCAAGCTGATGCCCGAGGAACACCAAAGGGACCCAAGAAAGTCAGAAAAATGGTACTTTCTGCTGCTCTTTAGCCAAAGGGGTGAACAGGGTTAATTGGCTCATCATTTTAAAGATCTGAGTTGTTCAACCAAAGTTAGGAGGTAATCTTTCAGTAGCACTATTGCCTTTTCAGAAAAGAAAAAAAAAAGGAAGGCAAGAAGAGTTGCTTTGCACATAGACATCTCCAGTATGGGAACATCATTTGTTTGGCAGGGGGGTTATTTTTTCCTCTTACCCTGCTGTAAATATTCTTCACTGCTCTCTTATATTTCCTGTATCCACCATCTTTGCCCAGGTGTTTAACTCTGTTCCCTTAAATGGTTTCCCCTCAGGCTTAGTCTTGGATCTTTGTACATTCTCCTGGAGTGGGCTTATCTGGACTTTTGTTTTTTTGAGACAGAGTCTTGCTCTGTTGCCCAGGCTGGAGTACAGTGGTGCGATCTCGGCTCACTGCAACCTCCACCTCCTGGGTTCAAGCAATTCTTCTGCCTTAGCCTCTCGAGTAGCTGGAACTACAGGTGGGTGCCCCCATGCCCAGCTAATTTTTGTATTTTTAGTAGAGATGGGGTTTTGCCATATTGGCCAGGCTGGTCTCAAACTCCTGACCTCGTGATCCACCCGCCTCGGCCTCCCAAAGTGCTGGGATTACAGGCGTGAGCCATTGTGCATGGCCTCATCTGGACTTTTAAAAACTGTTTGTACCCTAATCCATATCTCCAGTCCAGATCTTCCCCCTGGGCCTCGGCCCCTCACACCAGATAAACCAGCTATCTCCACTTACATGTTTCTCACATTCCTAGAACTTGGTATGCCCCAAACTGTATCATCATCTTCACCCCTGCCCCCTTTGTAGCAGCCCATTCCCCTTGTAGAGTTCATGTCTCCACAAAAACCACCATTTACCCAGTTGCCCAAGCGAGCCGCTTGAGTATCATTAACTTCTACACCCCTAAATCTCTGACTTCTAAGCTAATAACATGTCCAAGAGAGTAAACCCTTTAAAAATCCTTTTAATCCATACACTTTCTGCCAGAGCCAGGCAGAAAATATAAGGGGATGCCAAAAAACTCAGTAATCAAGACAAATAATTGTTCAGAGTCGGGTTGACCAGATGTCCCTTCTGGATTCTAAGTCCAGCAGATGGCCCATTGGGCAGCCAGCCCAGTGGCCCCAGGAGCATAGGGACCTTCATGTTTGGCAGGGCAACAGGGCCGCCTAGCCTAGGCCGGCCTCTCCATTCACACCACCGATAGCCTGAATGACTGCAGTAACTCCCCACTGCTCTGCAAGCTTTTCAACTCCTCCCAATCGATTTACTGCACCATGGCCAAAGTAATATTTCTGAAATATAAGCCACCTCTGAACTGTTCAACAGTTCTGCAGTGTTTCTGGAATGATGCACCTAAACCCTCAATGGACCTTGCCCCCGATCCTGCTTTCCTCTTTAGCATCCCACATCCACATTTTTTTGCGACTCTGTCAGCATTTTTTAAAAGGAAACCTATTTATTGCAGTTTACTCTCCATACAAAGGAGTGCTTATATTACATCATAAGCATACATCCTGATGCATTCACAAACTAAGCACCTCTGTGTACTGACATCCTAGGAACCCTCCCCCAACCCCGCCCACCATACCCCTTCCCAGTTGCAGCTCCCATGGAGGTACTGCTTTTCTGACTTGTAACAGCGTGGACTTGCGTTGCCTGTTTTGTATCTTAAGTAGATCGGATCAGATAGTGATCCTCGTGCACTCATGTGTCTGCTTCCTTCATTCACATCATGTGTGAGAGCCGCCCATCTTGTTCTGTAGGGTTGTAGAGTTTTCGTCACCTTGCTGTAATAGTTTTCCATTATGTGAATAAACTATGCTTTATCCATTTGTTCTCATACTGGTGCTGCATAACAAAATACCCCCAAACTCGATCACCTACAACAACTATTTATTATGCCCATGGACTCTGTGGGTCAGGTATTGTATTTGCATAGGGCACAGCAGAAGCAGCTAGTCTATGATGTCTGGGACCTCAGCTGAAAACTAGAAGGCCAGGCACAGGTGTCTTTTTTTTTTTTTTCTTTTGAGACTGAGTCTTGCTCTGTCACGCAGGCTGGAGTGCAGTGGTGCAATCTTGGCTCACTGCAACCTCCACCTCCCGGGTTCAAGTGATTCTCCTGCCTCAGCCTCTGAAGTAGCTGGGATTACAGGCACCCACCACCACACCTGGCTAATTTTTGTATTTTCAGTAGAGACAGGGTTTCGCCATGTTGGCCTGGCTGGTCTCGAACTCCTGACCTCAAGTGATCTGCCCACCTTGGCCTCCCAATTATGGGTGTGAACCACCGTACCTGGCCACAGGTACCTTTTGATGGCTCATTCCCTCACGTGTCTGGTTCTCCACAGAGACCTCAGCAAGGGCCGTCAATCCAAATGCTGATGGTGGCCTCTCTATGTGGCCTGGGCTTCCTCACAGCATGGTGGCAAGCTTCCAAGGGTGAGGGTCTTGAAAGCTAGGCAGTGGCTGCATCTTTTGTGTGACTTAGCCTTACAAGTCATAGCATTTTGGCCGTACTCTGGGTCAGAACAGTCCCAGGCCCACACAGGTTCAAGGGCAGGGAAAACAGACTCCAGCGCTTGATGAAGGGTGGCAAGATTGTGGAAGTGCATGTGGGACGGAAATAATCCTGGGGCTGTTCGGGGAAAATACAATCTACTATACCCATGAGCTGCTGATAGGTGTCTACCTTTCTGATCCAACCACATCATTATTCTTCCAGTTCTTTGAAAGAATAATCTCCCTGTCACCCCGGGGCCTTTGCACATGATGCCTCCTCGACCTGCAACTCTTTCCTTTTCACCCCTGACTCCTGCACCTAGGGTACCCCTTGTCTGCCTGGGTAGCTTTTGCTTATCTTTTATTTTTTATTATTTTTGAGATAAGGTCTTTCCAGCTGGAGTGCAGTGGCATGATCATGGCTTACTTCAGCCTCAACCTCCTGAGCTCAATCAGTCCTCCCACCTCAGCCTCCCGAGTAGCTGGGACTACAAGGTGCATGCCACCACGCCCAGTTAATTTTTTTTTTTTAATTATCAGATACATGGTATGCAGTCAGATTTTTTGTATTTTTTGTAGAAATGGGTTTCACTGTGTTGCCCTGGCTGGTCTCGAACCCCTGGACTCAAGCAGTCCTCCTGCCTCAGCCTCCCAAAGTGCTGGGATTACAGGTATAAGCCACCATGCCTGGCCTGCTTATCTTTTAGTCTCAGCCTAAACTTTCCTTCTTAAAAGAAAGCTTTCCTCACATCACTGTCACCCCAACCCACTGGCCCCAAAATGGCAGTGCAGGCCCCACTCCTAGTTACTTTTGGGACCTTGCCTTGACCCTGTCGTAATGCTGATCACAAGGTAGTGCTCTGGCTTGTTTACTTGTCTGGATCCCTCATCAGAGTTTAAGCTTCAGGAAGGAGCTTAAACTGCCCCTCGTACTGTTCAGTGTCCAGTCCAGTGCCTGACACAGAGTAACCTGCAGTTAATTGGAGAAAGTAGATTCAGCCTTCAGTGTCCACCCGCTAGAGACAGTAACATATGCACAAAATTAAGCATTAACACAGTTTAGAACATAGGATTAGCTATGTTGTAGTATACACAAACACACACTTGTGCAAGTGTCAAGTGTTAGAGCAGGAAGCAATTTTAGGTGTAGATTGTCCCATTGAACCCCTCCTTTTGCAAGTAAGAAATGTAAACAGAGCTGTGACATGGCTCACCCAATTGGAAGCAGGTGGCCCTGTGACCAGCAATCCCAGGCCCTCACTGTGAGGGAGGCATTACAATGAAGGCCTCCATTTGAGCCCCTCCAGCTTCCCCTCTGAGATGCAGGTACTGTGTTGGTGTAGTGATGGGCCCCAGTGCTACTGTTCATCACACTCAACTGGTTATCTAGTTAGTGAAAGAAAGCATTTAAAAAATTGAGGGGCCAGGCAGGTACAGTAGCTCACGCCTGTAATCCCATACTTTGGGAGGCCAAGGTGGGAGGAATCCTTGAGCCCAAGAGTTGGAGACCAACCTGGGTAACATAGTGAGACCCCATCTCTCTCTCTCTCTCTCTGTCTCTCTCTCTCTCTCTGTCTCTCTCTCTCTATATATATATGTATATATATATACACACATAGATATGTATACATATCTATATACATAAATATAAAATTGAGGCAAGATTTTTTTTTCACAATTGTTGATTGCTTGCTAGTTTTTATTAATAGCTGTTGTTTTTCCTTTCTTTTTAGACCTCCCTCCAATGCATGGTGTTGAGTTAATGCTATTACATGTTTGACACACTATTGCTGGTCTCACTGGTCTTGGCCAGGCAGCTGTCTTGGTTTTATTCATTCATACATTGATCTGTTCTTTAATTCCTGTTGTCCATTCCCCACCCTGCCGTAGCCAACCATGTCAATATGTTTGGTGTATTGGTTTAATTGCTGATTTCTGTGCATACATGGGTTTTGTTAATCTAAGGTTTTAGTTGTGTGCATGTGTTTTTAACTTAGGTAAAATGGCACAAATGGCCTGGTGCTACGGATTCTTTTGTTTCTTTTTTTCTCTCAGCACTGTTTTTGGATCTGTCCGACGTGCACATTTAATCCATTGCTTGTGGCTGCTGCATAGTATTCATCATGTACATGCTCTGCGGGGACCTTGCCCGTTCCCCTGGGGATCATCTGCTACCCGACATGGTTCTGTGGCCAACATCCTCGTGCTGTATTCTGATTGACCTGTGTGAGGATTTCGCTAGGAAATATACCCAGAAATAGGGTTGCCGGATCATAGACTAGGGAACTTTCCGGTTCACTTCTGAGGACTCAGAAAACATGATTATGTCCCTTTTCTCTTGCTATTTTCTCGTAAATGTCAGGAAGGTAGGTTGCTTAAAATACCCTAACTTTCAGCCTGGCTCTAGAATCTTGCAGTGCTACCACCCGGAGAGCAGAGATAAAGATTGGGATTTTATTCTCTGTGGGTCAGTTTGAGGTTTGCATTTTTTCACTTGGAATGATTGAAACTCGTGCTGCTCCTTCCGCGTGCATGTGTAAAACGAGCCACAGACTGCTGGTCTGTTCTGCTCTCCTGCTGTCCGTGACCGTTGCTAGACCTCCTGTATGGAGGCAGTGTGGTGCCATGGAAGGAGGCGATGCAGTGGAGTCAGGCCGGCATAAGTGGCTTCTCTGCATGTGTGTCAGCCCCATCCCTAAGCTGGGGTCATGCCACCCGGTGAGGCTCCATATGCCAGCATGTAGCACAGAGCCTACTGGGTGACCCTTCCAACAGCCCCTTGAGAGGAGAGGGCACAGTGCTGCATAAGTTGGTGTCTAAAGGGTGTGAAGTTGTATTTAAGCCTTTACTATCACATTGTGAATATTTATAGGTGGATTTATTTCGTGTCTGGCATTTTCTTCAAAATAATCTGGTGCAGGGAGAGTGAGTTGGGATAAAGATCAGATGACCATATAATTTATCATTCAATCCCAGGCAAGTTTGAAACTGAAAGAGGGAGCTATTAATTACACCAAGATGACACACTTGAACTGGGGTTGTTCCAGCAAACCAAGACATGAACACCTCAGGGGAAAATCAGATAGGACTGACCCTGATTTGATCATTGTTGAAGCTGGGTGATGAGTACCTGGGAGCTCACTCTATTCAATTTTTTTGTCTGAAAATTTCCATAATAAAGTTTTTTTTAGGCCCAGTGCAGTGGCTCATGCCTATAATCCCAGCACTTTAGGAGGCCTGGGCAGGAGGATCACTTGAAGCCAGGAGTTGGAGGCCAGCCTGGGCAACATAGCAAGGCCCTGTCTCTATAAAAAGTAATAATAATAAAATATTGAATAAATGTATTAAGGAAATGTTTGTATCAGAGTGCAGAAGCACCCAAAAGTTTGCACAGTCCAGGAAATGGCTATTGAGTACTTTGCCAACCCCTGCCTGGGGTCATAAGCCCAGGTCACCATGCTGTCTGCTTTTCCCCCCTATCTCTGGCCACTTCCAGGTGGGGGTGGGTGGGAGGGAGTAAATGGAGAGGCTCCTCCTACTCCTCATTGTTGGTGGGAGGAATGAGAACCTGGAGGCTGTCCTAGCTGTGACTTGATTTAGCATAGGGGGAAAGGGCTGACCTTTCTCCTGCCACCAGTACTGTCAAGGCCTGCCCAGGTGGCAGCCGAAGTAGCTCCCTTCATGCCCACTGCACACCACAGCATGGTGGCAGGGGCGCCTGCAGTCTGTGCACATGCACACATGATCGTTCTCTGCACCCCTTATCGGAACTGCGGGTTGGGCAGGAAGCAGCATGACCGCAGTGGGTTCCTAACCGACATTCTGTCTCACACACGCTTCACTGTCCTACTTAACCCTCGCTGTGGTATGGCAGTTACTGGAACCTTGACTGGTAGAAGGTAGCCTCTGCTGGGAATGGACTCAGACAGCAGGCTGACTGCCCTTAATTTGTTATCTCTTTCCGGTTGTACAGCTGGGCCTTTTTCACACATTTCCATGAAGTGTGATGTTCATTCATCCAACAGATATTTTCAAGAGCCCATCATATGCCAGGCTCTAGGGCTACAGCAGTAAAATAAACAGACTCTGCCTTCAAGGGGCTTATACTGTAAGGGGGCCACAGACAGCAGGTGCAGCAAAGGTGGAAGAGGAGGGTCACCTTTCTCACATGGCTGCTGAGTGCTCAGGAATCGATGTTAGGATGCTGTCATGTGGAGGTCATTGGCAACCGTGGAAAGGATGGTTTTAGAGATTGGAGCAGGTTCAAGAGGAACTGGGAGAGGAAGTGAAGATGGCCATTGGAGATGCTTCATTGGAACTGGGGCAGTTGCTGCAGGTGTAGGTGGGATTGAGAGAGCGTTGTGTGAGGTAGAGAATAGCTTACATATGTGGACTCAGGAGAGAGGAAAAATACGCTTAACAGAACTTGTTCTGAATGGCCCTTTTGTATGCCATAGCAAATATCAAACAACCCTGATCATGCGATATAGAGCCCTGGAGGGCCTGATTCAGTTTTCTTCTTCCTTCAGAGTCCCATCTTCTCCATACTAAAAGTAAATCACAAATATTTGGATTGTTATTGACATATCTATTATATGTTTTAATCTTCTATCTATAATCTTTCACTTTTGGGTTCTAAGCCCAAACACTTTTGACATCTAACTCTATGAATCTCCCTTAGAATGTGGCATCTTATTTCAGGAGGCTGATGGATCCACTGATGTCCATCCCCATAGGTTTCAGGTTAAGAGCCTGTGTGTGGGACACATTCACTAGACAGCCACTTCGGGATGTGAAAGAAATGAGAGCTCTGTGGCCTCCTCTTTTCTCCTCTTCCCTAATGGGTCATCCCTTCACTGAGGGGAGAAATTATATTTGTTTTGCCATTTTCCTTACAACTTAATAACTAGAATACATATGAATGGATAGACAGACTGACTGACTTGATTGCTTATCCTATTTAAGCGTGGCACATTCAGTCCATAGCACGTGGCATCCTCTCTTGGGGCACAGTTTTCAATGGTTTCCCAAGAGAGGATGCCATGTGCTACGGACTGAATGTGTTTTATCCCCCTCCTCCCCCAAAATTCATGTATTGAAGCCTAATCCCTAATGTGATGGTATTTGAAGGAGGACTTTTGGGAGATAAGTGAGTTTAGAAGAGGTCGTGAGTGTGGTGCCTTTGTGATGGAATTATTAGTGCCCCCAGAAGAAGAAGAGACACCAGCGCTTTCTCTCCAGCATGTGAGACACAGCAAGATGGTGGATATTTGCAAATCAGGGAGAGGCCCTCACCAGACATCAGACCTGGCAGCACCTTGATCTTGGGCTTCTCAACCTCCAGAGCCATGAGAGATAAATGTTTATTGTTTAAGCCGTCCAGTCTGCAGTATTTTGTTACAGCAGCTCAAACTGACTAAGATATCCTGCTTCATAATTTTCAGCAGAGCCAGGGAACCCCAGCTACTCTCCTTTAAGAGTTGATCCAGGCCGGGCGTGGTGGCTCGTGCCTGTAATCTCAGCACTTTGGGAGGCCAAGGTGGGCGGACCACGAGGTCAGGAGATCGAGACCGTCCTGGCCAACATGGTGAAACCCCCTCTGTACTAAAAATACAAAAAATTAGCTGGGGCTGGGCGCGGTGGCTCACGCCTGTAATCCCATCACTTTGGGAGGCTGAGGCAGGCGGATCACCTGAGGTCGGGAGTTTGAGACCAGCCTGACCAACATGTACAAACCCCGTCTCTACTAAAAATACAAAATTAGCCAGGCGTGGTGGTGTATGCCTGTAGTCCCAGCTATTCGGGAGGCCGAGGCAGGAGAATTGCTCGAACCTGGGAGACGGAGGTTGCAGTGAGCCAAGACCGCACCACTGCACTCTAGCCTGGCGACAGAGCGAGATTCCGTCTCAAAAAAACAAACAAAAAAAGAGTTGATCTTTTAGAAGAACAGCCATTTCTCTTAGAAGGTTTTACATTCATTTCCTGTTGTTGCTGTAGCAAATATCCACAAATTTGACAACACAAATGTATTTTCTTGCATTTTTGGAGATGAGAAATCTGCATTGGTCTCGCTGGGCTGAAATCAAGGTGTCTGCAGTGCTGTGCTGCTTCTGGAGGCTCTAGGGGAGAATCCATTTCCTTGTCTTTCCCAGCTCCTGGAGGCCACGCTTTCCTTGGCTCATGGTCCCTTCCTCTAACTTCAAAGCTAATGGCGAAGCATCTTCAAATCTCTGTCTGTCTGCTTCCATAGTCATGTCTTCTTCTCTGCCTCTCTCTTTCCATAATAAAGATGCTGTGATTACATCAGACCCACCTGAATAAGGTTCTGTATTCATCACATCCGCCAAGTGCTTTTCGCCATGTAAGGTAAACATTCACAGGTTCTGGGGATTCGGAGGTGGACATGTTTGGGGAGCCATTATTCTGCCTACCACACCTTTATACAACTGGTTGCACACATGTTCCCGTGTAATGGCTAGGGTGGTAACATGATTTCTGTTTTACAGATGAGAAAATGGAAGTTCACGGAGGTTCAGGGACTTGCCCTTGGTCACATAACTTGTGCATGGAGAAGTCAGTACTTGAATGCTGTAGCTCTGAGCCCAGATCTCTGTTTTTCCATTATATCTGGCTGCTTGTCTTTTTAATTCTCTTCCATACATTTCTTTCTTTCCTTTTTTTTTTTTTTTTTTGACAGAGTCTGGCTCTGTTGCCCAGGCTGGAGTGCAATGGCACAATCTCTGCTTACTGCAACCTCCGCCCCCCAGGTTCAAGTGATTCTTCTGCCTCAGCCTCCCGAATAGCTGGGATTACAAGCACACATCACCATGCCCGGCTAACTTCTGTATTTTTAGTAGAGATGGGGTTTCACCACGTTGGTCAGGCTGGTCTCGAACTCCCAACCTCATGTGATCCACCGGCCTCTGCCTCCCAAAGTGCTGGGATTATAGGCGTGAGCCACCACGCCTGGCCACACATTTCAATAAGTGTTATTTGTCAATATTTATGTTTCTGATGCCAATATTCTGGGAAGTTGAAGTGCTGACTTGAAATGAGAGAATGTTACAATCAATGTAAAGTTAATCTTCAAGGTAAAAAGTCAAAATGAAGAAGGAATTGCCCATTTATGTGGTCCTCTTCTTTCATAAACATTTGTTTGTGAGGACCAATACAGATATTGCTTCCTGGCTTAACATTTCTGTCCACTGACATATACTTGGTTTTAATGTTACCTCATATCACACATCTTTTGCTTGCTAGCCAGATTTCTTGTTATCCTTAGGAGATCCTTAACTTTCTTAACCTTGGAACTGTTACTATGAATCAAGATTTACAAGGTATGTCCATGTTCCTGCTACCATGTTGGAGCCTCCTCCACACCTTACTCCCAACCTTCTCCTTCTCCCATTCTTATCTACCAGGTTCAAGTAACCTGAACCAGAGGCAAAGAAAAGCAATATGGTAGCATACTTTACATGCCTTGAGTAGGAGTCATTCACTATTTTAGGGAGCTTAGAATTCATGGTCCTTCTCGTTCGTGCTTTCTGTCTGGAGAGTCTCTAGAAAACTCCTTTTGGGGGCCGGGCGCGGTGGCTCATGCCTGTAATCCCAACTCTTTGGTAGGCTGAGGCGGGCGGATCACAAGGTCAAAAGATCAAGACCATCCTGGCCAACATGGTGAAACCCCGTCTCTACTAAAAATATAAAAATTCGCTGGGCATGGTGGCACACACCTATAGTCCCAGCTACTCGGGAGGCTGAGGCAAGAGAATCACTTGAACCAGGGAAGCAGAGGTTGCGGGGAGCCGAGATCATGTCACTGCACTCCAGCCTGGCGACAGAGCAAGAGTTCGTCTCAAAAACAAAAACAAAAACAAGAAACCTCCTTTTGACCCATCGGTCAGGCCCTCACAGCTGTCTAGAGTCTTTGCATGTCTTTCTCTGTGGTCACCATAGCCCTGGGTGAGAGAAAAGCAAGGACTGAAGTATGAAGGCCTTCTCTCACCCTTATCCTTCCCTTGGATAGGATTGATCACTGCACTGCTGTTGACCTTTCGGAACAACTCCATTCTACTCTTTTGGCTTCTTCCTCTTAGATGCCATTTCAAAACACAGTTGTGGCCTACTGGACTGTGCCCTCTGGGTTCCAACCTCCATCTACCTGTGTTGGAGGTGCAGCTGAACAGAGGATGCCCTGATGACAGGGTGCCAGGACTGGGTCCAAGGCAGGAAGGTAGCCTGTAGTGTTGCTGCGTGCCAGGGCCCAAGCCTGAGTTGATGGTGTTTTTGTTTTTTGTTTTTTCTGTTTTTTGAGACGGAGTCTCACTCTGCCGCTCAGGCTGGAGTGCAGTGGCGCAATCTTGGCTCGCTGCAACCTCCACCTCCCGGGTTCAAGCGATTCTCCTGCTTCAGCCTCCCAAGTAGCTGGGATTATAGGCGCCCGCCACCATGCCTGGCTAATTTTTGTATACTTAGTAGAGATGGGGTTTCACTATGTTGGCAAAGCTGGTCTCGAACTCCTGACCTCAGGTGATCTGCCCACCTTGGCCTCCCAAAGTGCTGGGATTATAGGCATGAGCCACCGTGCCTGGCTGAGCTTATGGTTTTAATGAAATGAATACAGCAGCACACATTCTGCATCCCAGGATTATGCTGGGAGCCGTGGAAGGAGCCTTCTCACAGACCTCCAGTGACAGAAAGGCTGGGCTGTTGGCATCAACTGATGTAAGTTATACAGTGCAAGGCAAATGGTTTTATTCCATATGAGCAGTCACTTACATGTGAGTGTCTGTTCGCTGGTGAGTCAGATGCTATGCTGAACATGATCTAATAGTGTGTTCAGGCATTTTCTTTCTTGTTGGCAAAAGATTCCTATCAGCCAGTAGGGTGGACAGTAGGGTAGACAGTGCCTTTAGGAGCCCAGAAATCAACTATTGGTCCTGTATAGATTCTCTGTGAAAGTTTCCTTCATTGTCCTTTTCCCTTCCCTAACTGTTTTTCCCCTTTTCCCCTCCAAACACCTCCCCCAACCCCACACACACTCCATAAAAAAGGGAAGTTAGTTGGAGGTTGGAATTTCTAATTACATCAATAAAGACTCCAGCTGGGCATGGTGGCGCACTGGCCTGTAAGTCCCAGCTACTCGAGGGGCTGAGGTAGGAGGATTGCTTGAGCCTGGGAGGTGGAGGTTGCAATGAGCCAAGATCCCACTACTGCACTCCAGCCTGGGCAACAGAGAGAGACCCTGTCTCTTAAAAAATAAAAATGAGGGCCGGGTGCAGTGGCTCACACCTGTAATCCCAGCACTTTGGGAGGCCGAGGTGGGCGGATCACCAGGTCAGGAGTTCGAGACTAGCCTGGCCAATATGGTGAAACTCCCGTCTCTATTAAAAATACAAAAATTAGCCGGGCGCGGTGGTGCGCGCCTGTAGTTCCAGCTACTCCGGAGGCTGAGACAGGAGAATGGCGTGAACCCGGGAGGCGGAGCTTGCAATGAGCCGAGATCACGCCACTGCACTCCAGCCTGGGGGACAGAGCAAGACTCTGTCTCAAATAAATAAAAATAAGGACTCCAGGACTTGGAAAACAGCCTATATCCAGGGAAGAAGCTGCAAACAGGCAGTTCCAAGGCCAGTCCTGTTTTTCTAGGAAGGTCTTCTGAGGGCACCTGCCAAGAGCGAAGCCTGACCTGCATGGCTGGTCCTACTTGGACAGTGTTCCTCCTGAAGGTGGAGGAAGTGACACTTTCTTCTGCTGTATAGACAGCCCACAAATCCCTTGGGAGTGGTAACTGCCTGTTTTACCTAGAGAGCAGTTTTTATTGTTGCCTTTGTTTTTGTTTCTTGAGGTAAGGTGGTCCTTGGCTCCAGTTGTTGCTGATTTTATGAGGAACAGGCAGGGCAATTCAAGCCACTCTTAGGAGTGTTCTCTGGCATTGCCCAAACGCTAGAAGTCCACACCAGCAGCAGCAGTGGGTTTTGGGTCCAAGGGATGTAGGTGTGCAGTGTGTCGGCGGTGGAAACAGAGGTGGAGCAGCCATGTATGTGCAAGGAGAGCGTGATGTTCAGTCGAATGACTGGGCATTTCCTGGGCAGACCTGTCTATCCTACTGCCTAGCTTGTAGGTAATCCCTAGTGTCTAAGAACTAGAAGAAATTCTTGGGCTACTGCACCAAGAGGAAGAGGATCTCCTTTTTCAACAGATGGTCCATCCTTTAAATAAGACATCTCCAAAATACAAGCCAAGTGTTTCCCTGGAGACTTTACATCCACACTTTCTGAGTCATAATTAAATGCCCCTCAACTTACCCAGGCGTGGTAGCCAGGTGACAAGGAGTTATAAATCAATATTCATCTTTCTTAGACAGTAGTTGGGGACTTGATTCACACTTCACACTCATGCTGATGTTTTCAGCTGCTGCTGCTTTTTTTTGATAGAGATGGGGGTCTCACTATGTTGCCCAGGCTGGCAGTCTTGAACTCCTGACTTAAAGCAATCCTCCTGCCTCAGCCTCCCAAAGTGTTGGAATTACAAGTGTGAGCCACTGTACCTGGTCAGTTTTCAGCTTCTTGTATCTGCTCGGACTCAGGTCATTGGACCATCATGTCCCGGTCCCTGCTTCCCCGTCATTTCCTTCCTAAGCAGCCCTTTGAGGGCCTCTCTTTGGAAGAAATGGTCTAGAGGGTCAAAGGGAAGAGGACCAATGAATGGCCATAGCTCCTGTTCCTGGTAGATGCTTTCCCCATTCTTCATGTGGCTGGAATACTGTTGCTGAGGCTCCACCTGGCAGGCTGCAGGCTGGACTTACTGTACAGCAGGGTGGGTTTGATGTCTTCACGCTCACCTCCATGCACACAGTGTGCAGTCCTTCCTTTTGTTCCTAGCTGTAGATAGATGTCTTCACTTAGGCTCTTCTGGTTTGCAGTAAGTAGACAGGAATATGTTTGAGACGGGGTCTTGCTCTGTCACCCAGGTTGGAGTACAATGGCCCAATCAAGCCTGACTGCTGCCTCAACTTACTGGGCTCCAGCCATCCTCCTGCCTCAGCCTCCCAAGTATCTGGGACCACAGGCATGTGCAACCATGCCTGGCTAATTTTTATATTTTTGGTAGAGACAGGGTTTCACCATGTTGCCCACGCTGGTCTTGAATACCTGAGCTCAAGTGATCTACCCGCCTTGGCCTCCTAAAGTGCTGGGATTAGAGGCATGAGCCACTGCACCCGGCCAGGAATAAATTTATTGGGTCTATTATTGGAATTCAGTCTGTATGATATTTCAGATATTCATATATGTATTTTTCATATGTTCATTGATTCTAAGGCACAGACACTTCACAATGTAACAACCTTAAAATCGAGATGTGCTATATAATCACATCTTAAAATTATAAATATCTGTGGAATACCATATTGAAAAAAATTGTTGGCAGCTTTTCTTCCCTTTCTTGAGGTTTATAATGGTGCCTCTTACAATTGATGGCATCTTGGAGTCACAAAATACATGATGTAAGTTCAGCTCATTTTTCACTTTTTTTGCCTGAAGAATTTGTGAATTTCCTCGAATGGACAGATTTACCAGCAAGCTTCAGTATATTTGAGCAGTACTGGATGCAGCCGATAAAATGGTTTACTCTGCACAGAGCAGTCACACATCCATCCTTGGTTGGACTTTAAAACAATTCTGGAATAGGAAGGGCACTACTTGAATATTACTAAGTAGTTACAAGGCCATCTGGCTAGTGATTGGGAAAGCGTGTTTTCCTCTGATGCCTAGTCAGATTCTCTTTCTTCCATACCAGTCAGTGTGGAATTCAGAAACCTCAGAGATATGTTGGAGTGGAATCTACCATGCTTAGAGTAGAAAATGAAGATCACTACTAAGAGGATCTTTATAGTTGGTAAAAATTGAGAATCCTAATACCCAACAGAAGAAAGTGGCTAGGCACAGTATTATTAGATTATCATATGGAATACGAACATTGAAAATGACAAGTACCTAGATTGCAGTTGATACAAGGAAGCCTATATTTGTAAAGAGCAGAATATAAATATCCTAACTCCTTGACTCCCAATGCCAACCATTTACCTCCTTGAGCCAAGCATGGGGGAGGTAGTTGAGGCCTAGGCAGAGTTAGAAAGGCTGCACTCCCGAGAAAATGCACAGAGAAGTTATGGAGAAAGAGATAAGGACCTGGAAGATAGAACCAAGAGATTTGACATACAAGCAGCAGGAGTACTAGAAAGAGAAAGGGTAGAGGAAGAGTGCCTGAGGCAGGACTGGCCAGGACTAGCTTATACTGTCATAATACACGGTTCCAGAAGCTTGCTGGCTCAGCTCGGCACATTGATTTCTTCCCCATGCTGCTGCATACAATGCAGGTCAAGAGGTGGGACTCTGCTCACCATTGTTACTCAGGGACCTAAGCCAGCAGAGGTTTTGTCGCAACACCTGCTCCCTGGTCACTGCAGCAGTCAGGTAGAATGGCAGGTCATGCCCTGGCCCTTAAAGTCCGCTTGGGTGTGTGCACGTTCTTCCGCTCACATTTCATTGGCCAAAGCAAATCACAAACCCACCCTTAACTTCGAAGAGAGCAGGCACATGCAGTCATTATATATGGATGGAAGGAGGAAGGCTAGAAATATTTGGTGAACAGCATTTATGACTTACCACCAGGGGAAGTAATGAAACATATAGAAGAAAATTTCTCTAAAGAAGGAAGACTTGAGACTGCATATTGAAAGGTAAAACTGATAAGAGAAGACACTAAGCATGTCCTGGTAACGTTTCTGAACTCTTAGGATGAAGAGAAAAATCTTCAAGCTTTCAGAAGCCAAAGGAACAAATTATTAAGGAAAAAGAGTCACACTGGCACCAGATTTCCTATTTGCAACACCAAGAAGCTAGAAGATGGTGGAATTTCATCTACAGACCACGGGGATAAAAGGAATGCAACTCAAGCATCCTGTACCCAGGCAAGCTATCCATTCAGCTGTCAGAATGAAAGAAAGGTATTTGAGCATATACAAGGATTGAGAGTGTGCCCCCAGCTGTCACCCGCTGCCCTTGTCCTCACGGTGCCTAGATGCTCTGCCCTCACTGTTCTTCTAATACATCAAGGGCTCTGCTCACCTGTCACCTCCTCAGAGGCTGTCCCTGACCGCTGTATCCAAATTAGCACACCCACCCACTCTACTTGGCTTTTTCTTCACAACACAGCTCACTGCTTGACACTTTGTTCAATGTTTATTAAAATTTCAAACGTTTGGAAAAGTTGGAAGAAGTTTAACTTATGCATCTTTGTTTTTGTTCATTTCATTTTAATGCAGACATCAGTGTACTTCCTTGACACAGATCATTAACTACAGTTAGTTAACTACAGTTCCATATTTGTTTACAGGTTTTTTTTCTGGTTGAGGTAAAATTTGCAAACAACGAAACCTCAAATCTTAAGTGTATATTTGGTGGATTTTGACAAACACATACGCGTGTGTAACCCAAACCCTCTTCATGATATAGAACATTTTTGTCATCCCAGAAGGTTCTCTCATTACCTTCTCAGTGAATCTCTGCCCCCACCCTAACCCCTGGAGACAACCACTGTTCTGATTTCTTCCACAGTAGATTAATTTTGCCTTTTCTAGAATTTCATATAATTAGAATCATGTGTGCACTTTTGTGTCCTTCACTTGGCGTGTTTTAATTCATCCATGTTGTTGCATGTATCAGTAATTCATTGCTTTTTATAGCTGAATAGTGTTTCATTTTATTCCACGGATGTACCACAGTTTCTATATCCATTCTGTTGACCAACATTTGGATTGTTTCCAGTTATTGCTTGTTAGGAATAAAGCTGTGATGAACATTCTTGTAAATGACTATTTGTAGGTATATGTTGACATTTCTTTTGGGTAAATACATAGATGAGAAATTGCTTGGGTCACAGGCTAGGTGTATGTTTGTTTTATAAGAAACTACCAGACCTTTCCCCAAAGTGGTTGTGTCATTTTATATTCCCTCAAACACATGTGAGAGTTCCGGTTGCTACACATCTTCACCAACATTACCAACATCTGGTGTTGCTAGTCCTTTAAAGTTTTTGTTTGGTATTTTAATAGACAGATTTATTGGTCAGTGTTTTCTAGAGAAACAGATCCGACAGAGTGAGCGAGTGAGAGAGAGAGAGAGATAGAGAGAGAGAGAGAGAGTGTGTGTGTGTGTGTGTGTGTGTGTGTGTGTGTGTGTAGAGATTTATTATAAGAAACTGGCTCACATGATTATGGAAGCTGAGAAATCCCATGATCTGCCATCTGCAAGCTGGAGACCTGGGAAAACTCGTGGAGTATGTAGTTCCAGTTCGAGTTTGAAGGCCTGAGAACCAGGAGAGCTTATGGTGTAAGTCCTAGTTCAAGGGCAAGAGAAGACCAGTGTCCCAGCTCAAGCAGTTAGGCAGACAGAGAGTGAAATTTCTCCTCTTTGCCTTTTGATTCTGTTCAGGTCCTCAGTGGATTGGATGAGGCCTGCTCACCTTGGGGAGGGCGGTCCGCTTCACTCAGTCTATGGTTTCAAATGCTGATCTCATCTGGAACCACCCTCACAGACACACCAAAAATAATGTTGAGCCAAATAATCTGGGCACCCCATGGCCCAGTCAAATTGACCCACCACAACAGATATGTTAACACACACACAGATACATTAAACTTTGTCAGTATGGCTGTCTTCTGATGTCTGCTTATGAGAAATTTCTGGGGAAACAGGTGAGCCTCCAGGCCCCAGAACAGAACTGCAGAGGTTGAGTCCAGAAGAGAGGTTTTCGAAGAGGCAAAAGCCAGAATTCCTGGGCCTTTCCCAGTCGAGAATGTTCTCTAGGAGAGACTGACTCACACCTCAGCAACTGATAAATTGTGCCAATGTTTTCACTTATTTCTGTGTTGACAGAGAGGGAGTCTGTGTCTTTGAGGGTGAAGAATGTGATACCTACAGCTTAGAAATGTGAAAGAAAATCATCAGTGTTACCCCTTGATCTTTTATTCATAATAAATCCCATTTATGAAAATTAGTTTATTCAAGTCCCTTGACACTAAGCACGATGAGGATGTGACGGAAAGATTGAGGCTGGAAACTAAGAACTGAATGCTAAGGGCAAAGTCAAGGGGCAGGCGCTCTCTGAGCTCCTCAGCCAAGAGTTACCCTCATCTACCCCTCTGCCCCAGGACCTCCCATCTGTGTGGCGTGGCTTTCTTTACCCTGGTTGCTTCCTTTGATTCTTCTACCTTTAGGTGATCCCAGAGACAGGCAGAACTGGGGCAGCCTTTAAAATAGCGCATCAGCATGGGGAGGGGGCAGAAGGGAGGGCTGGGGAGGGAAACTGGAGCAACACGCCGCCAGCACATGGTCCTGTCCTGAGAAATCAGGTCTTAAAGGAAAAGGTTGCAGCTTTGGAAAATGAGAAGTGCATTGGTCTCCAGAGCATAAAAACTCGAGTTGATATTGCATGATAAATGTTGTAGTGGATTGGGAGAGTCCTTGTAGCTTGAACCAATTGCCCCCATCCTTCCTCGGCTGCTCTGTCAAATGGTAGGGCCTGGGTGAAGGGATGCCCAGTTACCCTGGTCGAGGAACATGCTTGATGCACATGACCACATCAGCATTCCTGGGATCACTGTTGGTTCCCCTAACAGTGGGCTTACCCTGACGTTGTGAGTGTCCCTTTGACCTGACAGTAAGAGGTCACAGATGGCAAGTGCAGACTTGCCTTCTCTCAAGAGCTCTGCTCTCTGGTACAGCCAACCAAATGGCAAAGGATTTCCCACTTAAGGCACTTGTTGAAAGACAGGAAGCAGCTGGACTCTGGCTGATCCAACTCTCTGCTCAGCTCTTCTGGCTGTGTAAACAGTGAGCTGATCTGATGACAAGAGAAAGAAAGGAAACCAGGTCTCCATTAGAAGGACTCTCTTGGCTTCTCTTGATTGGAAGTGGAGGGATCCTGTAGGCGCATTTGCTTGGCAGAACCCACCCAGAGCAGAACTGGGTGATTAAGGACACATTCCCCACAATGCTCTGTCATTCGTTCCTTGCTCATCTGAACATACTGGCAGAAAAGGACAAGGAACCAGGGGTACGTTCCCTGCCTCTGCCTCTGTCTGGTGGGAGGAGATGATTGCCTACGGTGAACCAGTATCAGGCTTGGCCAGCAAGCCCGAGCAAACTGACATCTCCCTTCACTGACAGTTGCAAACCTTTGGCAGACACAGCCCATGTGCAGGGAGCCGCTGGAGCGCTGGCTGGCTACTCCCCTGGCCTCCAGGGTGTGACGCTTAGAGCCTGGTCTCGGAGGCTTAGGGAGTGTCCTGTAGATTTCTCCTGAAGGAAAATAAAAAAAGCATCTCTTACCTGCTCTGAGTGCTGATGAAGGTCTCCGAGGAAATTTGACAAAATCATGCGGGCTGAATGAGTTTGCAGACCTTTGGTTTACTTTTGTTTTGGAGGGCTGATTTTAATTTGGTGCGAGCTTTTTTCCAAAATGGAATCAAAATTTTCTGGATATTTTAACCTTCAGGTAGTTCATAAATATCACAGGATTTATCATTCTGTAGGGCTGTAGTGGACGCTTATGGGAAAAGATTTGGGCAATAGACTGGGAGAATCCATCTTGATCATCGGATGACATTTCAGGAAAGAAGCTGGGGATATTAGTCTTTTCTAGCTGTCTGTGTTTTTCTGTCCTTCTTACCTTTTACCCTTTATTTTCCATTTAAAAGGTAATCTGCAGATTCAGCATCTTACAACCAGTGCTGTAGGCCCAGTGCCAAATGGAAAGCAGAACTCCCGATTGTTATAACAGAGTTCCTAGGAAAAAAAAGTGTCCATTGTTTCAGGCTACAAGTTAGCCAGGACTATGGGGCACTTAAGGAGAAATTGCTGGGACAGTGTAGAAGGTTCATAAATGAGTATTTGGTAATAGCTGGTAGTATTTCTGTTATTTCTGCCATGTAACTCTTCTGTGCTAGTCAGTCAGTAGCACAGCACACGAGCAAGAGCGCAGACTTCCTCGGTGTCGTGGGCCAGCTCTGCCTCTTTCTGGCCATGCGAATCTTGATCAGGTTATGTAATCTTCTGAGCCTTGATGTCCTCATCTGTAAAATGGCGTTAATGATAGATAGTACCTACCTACCTTATATGAGAAGACATGTAAAGCACCATGGCTGTCCATAGTAATGACTCAATAAATGCAAACTATTATTTATTATCATATGCAAGAGTAGGTGCTGCAGAGGTTAAAGAGAGACTGTTGGTTTCCAGTTGGCAGTATGGAAAGTGCCAGTCGTAGTGCACAGTGCTCGAGAGGTTCAAAGGAAACGGTGATGGCACCCGGCAGAGATGGGGGCTGCTGGCCACCCCCTAGTGGACTCTGCATAGCCTGTGGCCAGTGTGCCCTTGCCATGGTCTCGAGGATGGAAAAGCCAGGTCATCATGTGATTTCCCACTCACATAATAGACACCAACTTACTCATTTTTGTTTTTTGTTTAGACAGGGTCTCACTCTGTTGGCCAGGCTGGAGTGTAGTGGCATGATCATGGCTCACTGCAGCCTCAACCTCCTGGGCTCAAGCGATCCTCCTGCCTCAGCCTCCCAAGTAGCTGGGACTAGAGGCATGCACCACCACGCCCAGCTAATTAAAAAAAAAAAAGTTTTTAATAGAGACGGGGTCTCCCTATGTTGTCCAGGCTGATCTCAAACTCCTGGGCTAAAGTGATCCTGCCACCATGGCCTCCCACAATGCTGGTATTACAGGTGTGAGCCACCGTGCCCAGCCCAGAGTTATTTCTTGAGCTATGCCAAAATAAAACAGAAACACCAGAGGTAGTAGATGCTGGTGTTACTAACCCTGCTTTAGTTAAAGTGTAGGCCTCTTCCTACACCAGTGGTGCTTCCTCTCCAGAGGTAATATTTCCCAACCTGCCTAGTTCTTAAAACCCTGTGGCCAACTCTCCCTACCCTGATGGAAAGGACTTTAGATTTGAAGCAGAGAACCCTGAGGCTAGTCTCAGCTCCACCTCCTCAGTTGTGTGACAGTGTGCTACTCAGAGGCCTTCACCAGGGCCCATTCCCTCATCTGGACAGTGAGGGGATTGCTCTAAACTTGAGTCTCAGCCTTTTTTTTCTAGGACGTGAATGTCTGGTGACATTCCCTTGTAGACCTTCTTGTTGGGTGGCCTACTTCCTAGTACCTTAGCTGTAACTCAACCCCCCTCCTGCACTCAAGGAATGACGCTGGAATACAGGGGAGTAAATGATGCTATTATAGGGATAACCTTGAATCTGTTCTGAGTTAGCAGAAACATAAGTACCTGCAAGGTGTAGTTTTGTTCTTAGTCACAGGTCACTTTAACGCTAGGCAGTGAGAGTGTCAGGGCCTGGAGGCAGAAGGCCTGTCCTAGACCACATCCCTCCTCTCCTTCCACAGCCTCAGCCTGCAGGCAGGTGCCAAGTTAAAGTGCAGGTGTCCTTTAGTTATTTAAAGGGTTGCAAAACCTTGGTCTTTGGGGTTGAAAAAAACCCCATGTGAGTACAGAGGGACTTAGGCTGGATCGGAAAAGCATCTTCCATCTGTGAGATGCAGGTTCACACCTCACCTCCCCATCGAGCTGTGACGCTGGATCTGCACATTTCTAAACTGAGTTAGAAAATAATCAGCCTGGTGTGTTTAGATCCAGCTGTGCAAGAAAACCGAATGGAATTCCCCTCCTTTCTTTATAGTCTTCTGGGGTTTGTTGTTGTTGTTCTTGTTGTTGTGTCCTTTTTGTGGAGAACGGGGTCTCACTGTGTTGCCCGGGCAGGTCTCAGACTCCTGAGTCCAAGTGATCCTCCCACCGTGGCCTCTCAAAATGCTGGGATTACAGGCGTGAGCCACCACACCAGGCCTGGTCTTCTAGCTTTGTTAATGATGGATTTATAACCACCCAGAGGTTAGAAATACAGCCCTTTCCCAAAGCTCCGCCAAAGTCCTTGGATTGGTAGCGTTTCCAGGACTTTTTAAGTGAGATGCTCAGATGCTAAGAATCTCTGAGGAAAGAGGTTGGGGAAATGGCGACTGTGCCATGGAGTCAAGTGTCCACTTTGTCTGTAGTTAGCCAGGCCCTGAATTTTCTGCCTGGTCCCATAGTTCAAAGCACTGCCAATGAAGGGAAAAAAAGAGGATTTGGAGAGGACTTTAAGCAAAGTGGTTGCGTCAGTTAGCCTCCTGTCTCTCAGCACCCCGGGCCACCAGAGTCACGGCTTTTCATGCAGAGTTAGGCACCCACTTAAATAAAAATTTAATTTTAATTTGTATTTTTTGTAGAGGCAGAGTTTAACTATGTTGCTCAGGCTAGTCTTGAACTCCTGAGCTCAAGAGATTTCCCCACCTTGGCCTCCTAAAGTGCTGGGATTACAGGCGTGAGACACCGCACCCAGCCACATTCAGCCTTTTATCTGTTTCATAAGAAATGTTGGGTGACTCATGCCTGTAATCCCAGCACTTTGGGAAGCTCAGGCAGGTAGATCACCTGAGGTCAGGCATTTGAGACCAGTCTAGCCAATGTGGCGAAACCTAGTCTCTCCTAAAAATACAAAAATTAGCCAGGCATGGTGGCGCTCACCTGTAATCCCAGCTACTCGGGAGGCTGAGGTGGGAGAATCTGTTGAACCTGGGAGGCAGAGGTTGCAGTGAGCGGAGATCGTGCCACTGCACTCCAGCCTGGGCAACAGAGTGAGACTCCATCTCAAAAAAGAAAAGAAAAGAAAAGAAAAGAAATATTGCAGATGGTTATCACTAGTATCAATTAAAACTGCATATGGAAAATTTGACTAACACGAGAGTCCAGTCTTTACAATAGTATAGTGAACTCTTGAACTACGTGGGAGACTCTGACCCCCACACAGTCAAAAATCTGCACATAACTTTTTTTTTTTTTTTTTTTTTTTTTTTTTTTTTTTTTTTTGAGACAGGGTCTTGCTCTGTCCCCTAGGCTGGAGTGCAGTGGCACAAACATGGCTCACTGCAGCTTTGACCTCCTGGGCTCAAGCCATCCTCCCACCTCAGCCTCTCAAGTAGCTAGGACTACAACCACACACCACCACTCCCAGCTAATTTTTTTTTGTAATTTTTGTAGAGACAGGCTTTTGCCATGTTGCCTAGGCTGGTCTCAAACTCCTGAGCTCAAGCAGTCTGCCCGCTTCAGCCTCCCAGAGTACTGGAATTACAGGCATGCACCACCACACCCAGCCCTGTGGATAACTTTTGACTCCCCCACAACTTGACTACTAATAGCCTACTGTTAACCAGAAGCCTTACCAATAACATAAACAGTCGATTAAGATGGATTTTGTATGTTATAAATGTATTATATACTGTATTACAATAAGGAGAGAGAAAATAAAATGTTATTAAGAAAATGATAAGGATGTGGCCAGGTGCGGTGGCTCACACCTGTAATCCTAGCACTTTGGGAGGCTGAGGCCAGGAGACTGTTTGAGCCCAGGGGTTCAAGACCAGCCTAGGCAGCATAGCAAGACCCCATCTCTAATATTAAGAAAAAAAATTTTAATAACATTTAAAAATATATATAAGGAAGAGAAAATATATTTACTGTTCGTTAAGTGGAAGTGGATCGTCATAAAGGTCTTCATCGTGTTCACATTGAGTAGGCTGAAGAGGAGGAGGAGGAGGGGTTCGTCTTGCTGTCTTAGGGTGGCAGAGGCGATAGAAAATCCACATGGAAGTGGAGCCCCGCCATTCGAGCCCATGTTGTTTGAGGGTCAGCTGTTGTTAGATGTGCCACATTAGGAAGTCCAGGCTGGGTGGGCAGGAATCACAGTCACAAAAGGAAGAAGCTGTGATGTGCACAATTTAATGCAGAGAAATAAGATTTCAGTGGCAACAGATCTTTTTGATAGAATTTATATGGAAAAGAATTGATCCATTTGAAAATCATTTCAATGAAAGTAGAATGGAAAAAATTAGAAATAATTCATCTGTGTTGTATGGAAAAATGGATCGGGGATTAGGTTTGCTTAACGGAGTTCAATTCGAAAGATTCTCAACCAAAATTCTCCAGTATGGGTACAATTCTGTATCAGTTGAAACTCTGGATGTGTAAGCAGTTCACACACATCTCAAAGGACAGTGGCCTTAAGCCACAAAGGAGGCAGAGGGGGCTGTGGGTGAGGGAGAGAGTTGCTACCTGGCGTGGGCGGCTGAGGCTGGGAGCTGGGTGAGGGATGAGATTCCTCCCAGGGTGATCCAACCAAGTGGCTGAAAGGCTGTGAGGCAGAAGAATGTTAAACTGTTATGCAAAGGCTGTTTCCAGGTGCCTTGGTTTGATGCCTCCCTACCCCATTGTCCACCAGACCTGTCTGAGAAAGGGTCTAAAGAAGATAAAACGCAAGTCAGGTGTCAGTGACCTTGGTTAAACCTTAACGAGGCACATAAGGCAGGGAGAGCCCTAGTGAAAGCTGGCAGTCAGTCAAAGGCTGCAATAAAAAGGTCAAATGCCACCGGGCACGGTGGCTCATGCCTGTAATCTCAGAACTTTGGGAGGCCGAGGCAGGTAAATCACCTGATGTCAGGAGTTCAAGACTAGCCTGGCCAACATAGTGCAACCCCCTCTCTACTAAAAATACAAAAATTAGCCAGGCATCATGGCGGACACCTGTAATCCCAGCTACTTGGAAGGCTGAGGCAGGAGAATCGCTTGAACCCAGGATGCAGAGGTTGCAGTGAACTGAGATCATGCCACTGCACTCCAGCCTGGGCGACAAGAGTGAGACTTCGTCTCAAAAAAAAGGCAGATGCTCAAATGAGTCCTTGAAGGAGGACAGGTCCAGGGTCTGTTCTGATGGTCATCCTCCACATTGGCCCTGACCCCACATGGCTGTCATTCAAGAGTGTCCGCATGTACTGTGGATGTACTGGATCTGGAGAAAACATTTCATCCCATTCTCCTCTCTTTCAGGTTTCAAGTGCCCCATTTGCTCCAAGTCTGTGGCTTCTGACGAGATGGAAATGCACTTTATAATGTGTTTGAGCAAACCTCGCCTCTCCTACAACGGTAAGGGCTTGGCCTGCCTCACCAGCCTCCAGAGCATCCGTCGGGGGAGCCGGCCAGTCCTTGGGGGAGCCTCCAGTCGAGGGTGGTTCTGGGCAGTATTTTCACCCTGCCCTCTGGCAGGTGTGCCTGAGTGGTGGTGAGGAAGTGGACTGTTCTGGGAGCCTTGCTGCTCAGGTCAGAGAGGAAGAGGAGTGGGACAAGGAAGGAAGGCCCAGGGGTCAGGTCCGAGGCCTGGGAAGGCTCTCAGGTTGCTCAGTTAGTCCCCTGCCTCTCTGCAACTCAGTTCTGAGGACTTTGGCTGGGAGATGCAGCCATTCCTTCACCCTTGACTGTGGAAGGCCCCAAGACAGCCAGGTGTCCTCCACGGCTTAGCAGAGGGGCCCAGAGCAAGCACCCGCCCT